>NW_027466491.1:6550000-7750000 GCF_050575085.1 Anarhichas minor
CTCTATCTCACATATGCATCCAGAAACACGTACCCGTACAGACACTCACACACAAGAGCAGCATGTGGGCGGTATCCCCAGCGCTGCGAAACATCTTGCATCCCACATGCTTATATAACTCCCTCTCCACCTCCTCCAGCTGATCACTCATCACTTTATCACTTTATCCTCCGCTGGGAAGGGAAAAACACCCCTCCTCTTCTCTACCTCTCGTTGCAATCAGCCAGGCGGGCGCCCTCTGCAATCCAGCATGATTTTGTTACACTCGGAGCATCAAAAGGAGCACATCTCTCTGATGAGATCAGGCTGCACCAAAACCCCATCTCTGCTGAAGATTTCATTTTGGTCAAAATTGAATCAAAAACCTGCACTACTTGTGACAACATAGCTGAAATGTCAACCCTCGCGATCATCCACCGTTACTGGTATTTACAGGAGAGAATTCAATCCAGGGAAAGCAGCTGCAAACTATCTGCTGGCTCTAATGAGAAGAAATGCCTGACGGACTTTCGGCACTCTCAGTTCGGCCTCTGCATCTTTCCTCACAGAGGGAACTTTAACACCGACTTCGGACTTGTTTCAGATAAAACGCCAAAGGACAACGCGTATGCATCTACTGATGTATGAGTCTCTAGTGCAATTTATTGAGTGGGAGAAACAAATCCACTCTGTCACAAAGCTGCAGCTGTGCCGCTGCTGTCCTTTATCGCAAAGAAACCCATCAGTTAAAGCTGAAACAGCAGATGCTGAGATATCCTGACTTTTAGTCCCTGGTATGGGTAAAACCTGGTTTCCTATATTTCCCATAATGCAACCCAACAGCATATTGCCAAACCATCATCAGGGTTGTTTCCTCAGACTACAGAAGCTGAAGTATACTGATCTACATGTGTAAACATTTGATGGAGTGCCCCTTTAAAGACAGGTTACAACTATATAGTTGTATTTTTTTTAAAGGCTGAGTAGTAAAACAGTTTTCAGCTGTGGATTAATACATACGTGATACACGGGTGAGTATTATATAAGTTAAGTATGTGGTATTGACTCACAGAGTAAGAAGATTATTCAGGATTTGGATACACAGACAAAACGTCGGTCTTATTATGGGATTTTTTTTTGACAACAAGAAAACAATCACCAGCCTTGTCCTTTAAAATGAGCATTTTTCAGGACTGCACGCAGAAGTAGGAAGTGAAAACGTGACTTACATTGATGAGCTCGATCTCCCAGATCTTCTTGACCAGCTCCATGGACGTGTAGCCGTTGATGAGGAAAGTCTTGGTGTAGTCGCCGAGCTCCAACGACTCCAGCCACTCTGCCACCGACGTGGGGTTGTTGCCGTCGTAACCGACGGGTCTGATCTGCAGTGCGGAGAGAGAAGTGATCTTTTTAAGTTCTGTATCATTTAACATCTTATTACTTTTTCTGCAGTTTTTTTTTTTTACAAGACTTTATCCTGAACCGCTGAGCATATTTCTGGAAAACTCGGTGCACCCGCTGCTTGGGAGGTTTTATGACACAAGTTTGTTTTCCGCCATGTTCTCGTGAATATAGGAGACACTGTGAGGAGAAGGAAACGTTGGAGGTGTTTTGGCATATGGTAGACTACCTTTGACCTGGAGCTCTGCAGCTTAGAACAGCGGGTGCTGTTCAAATGCAAAGTACATTACAGCCTGAATAAATATGTCTTATATAACATGACAGCTGTTTGAATTCTGTTTACCCTATATTTTATTGCTGCACTGCACTTTATTCATTCTCCGTCTTTATTCTGCTGCCGCAGCCAAATTTCTACGCGGGGATCATTAAAGATGTATTTTATGTTAAAGAAGCAAATGTTACTGAGCTCTAAAAGAGTGTTTTTTTTTTTTTTCAAGATAGAGCAGAACTTTATGATTTATAGCACGCAAGTAAACACAAGTCGAACTTTTGAGAAAGGGCAGAATAGGACGCCAACAGCAGGGGGTTAGTGCCTTAAAATAGTGCAGCACATTATTCATTCACTTTCATTTTGACAGTCAGAGAGCTTGTGGTGCTTCAAACCAACATCCCACGTCCTCCACCTTAAGTCGAGTGTGCGTTTGTCTACGTGTGTGACGGCAGGCAAAAGTTAAAGGGTTCATTTTTTTTTTTTACAATGTTTTGGAAGATTTAGGGGGGATGAGGAGAGGAAAGTGCTGACTGGAGATCAAAGTTTTTCGGGTGTTTGTGTGAAACCTGCTCATCTCTTTTCTGTCTGTACTCCACTGCAGACTCCGTTTTACTGCTCTCACTCCAGCTCCACACCTTTGATCTTACTTTCTCTCTGTCTGTGCGTGAATTTTACAGATGCAGGACGATGTGGATTTAGACTCAGCAAAGAGTGAGCAGTTACTTTGCATCATTTCCTTTTATCCTAAACAAGCAGATTGTCTGCAGCTATATGTGAACGTCAGCACTTAACACTTGTATCATGTCAACATTACAGTCTTAAACTTGTTGGAGTGCTTGAGTAGCTGCGGTACTGACCCTGGGCAGCAGCCGTATGGCCTGCAGGAGCCGTTGTCTGTGGGCCGAGTTGAGGATCCCGATCTCCAGCAGGTCCTGGTCTTCCACCACATTGCTGCCCTGCAGAGCAAAAAAAAACAACAACAGCTAAGGTTAGGATTTGTGCAGGATTTGTTCCGCCCGGAGCTAATAATGCAGCAGTGTCTGCAATAGTAAAGCACGGCTCCGCATAGGATGACTTTTACAGACAGATCTCTGGAAAAAAAACAACAATAAAACAGCAGAACCTAACACAGAACACGCAGAAGTTACCAATTCAATTATTTTCGTTGTGTTCTCCTGTAGCAAACGTTTGTAATATCAGCGGTTCATTTGGCTCATTTGCAGGTTTTATCTCCTTCACTACAAATCAAGTGTGCTTTGCATTTTTGCTGATCATTTTTGAATGCACGCTGTACAGTTTTAGATGTGTCCTCCCTTCCATTCTAGGCGGCCATTGTTTTCCATTTACTGCCACACTGTTAGATAATCAAGTCCCAGACTCTGAAAAGCTCACTTGAGGTTTGTAATCCATCACAGTGAACATCGAGTAAGCATCTGGTTGTTTCACGTTTTTACTCCAATTATCATTACATGGTAATCCACTTTAAATGCAGATTGATTTGAAAAGTCTGCAGTGCGTCTGATGCATTTTGTTTTGACAATTCAGTCCATAGGGTACCTGTTTACTACTCGACCGTAACAGGAGAAAATGCATAAGTCAAACTTGACAATTTTGTGTAAAATATGAGTAAAAAACAACATTTTGACATCAAATGGTTCTATTCAGGTGGTCGAAGAGCAGTCAAGAAGAAATAAAAAAGAAATGGGATCGGGAAAGCAAAGTGTGGGTATTATTTTGTCTTTTTGTGCAGATTGTTACTCAGCACTTCAAACCACTTGCGGATGTCCGTGTGCCTCCTGATGCTTTTGTGAATATTTCTAACACTCCCACATCAGTAAACTCACACTCATGGTGCCAAAGTCTCCACTAAATCCAAACAGCATTTTGTAGGAGTTTCTATGATTTAGTGCAAAAACATACACTCCACTACAATGGCAATAAGCGGATATTGGCACAGATTTATGTTCAAACAATAAGGCTTCAATCTGACAGCAATCTGTGAGTAAAATATCAGAGGAAAGACAGGAAAGCAATGAACATGTTGAAGCAAAGCTACGATCAACAGAATAGACTAGACGACAAGTTGGATATTCGTCTTTAAGACCCACATACACACAGACACACACACTGCAGCCTGTGTGGGAATCACGCACAGTTTCACCTTCAATAATCCAATGGGAAACATTAAGAAGCCTATCAGTCACATGCCTGCCCCCCCCCCCCCCCCCCCCCCCCCAGACGGTCGGCAGGAGAGTCTTCATGCACACAGATAATTAGAGGAAAGGTGCCGAGAGGAAAAAGCCGCACAGAGAAGATCCGTCGTCTCAGCCTGAAATACCACCAGAGATATAGAGTCTGACAGAAGTGAGAAGCAAAGCAAGGTAATCACCACAATGATGGTCAAGATAGAGAAGGAGGTGAGGGACTGTGAGAGCAGCCTGGAGGCAGTTTGACACACACACACACACACACACACACACACACACACACACACACACACACACACACACACACTCTTTGGTGTAGGATTGAAGGATTACACCGGTCAATCCATCTCCTTCCTGGCAAACTAATAACAGTGATCAATGAAGGAGGGAAACAGGTAGATAGTAGATATCTGCTTTTTGTTTTTACTTTACTTCCTCCCAGAAGTCGACTCTGGGGATCGCGGTGCCCTCCAAAAGAACAGTTTGCTCCGATGCTGTGACATTTTAATTCTACGTAAGATATACCCTTCATTTCGTTTTTCAATGCAGTATCCTGAGAAACATTTCACCAGAAAAAAATCCCTTTCCTTTTGAAACTCCAGATCTGCATAAAATAGATTATCACATAGTTAATTACCAGCCATTTACATTCTAACTGGAGGGCTTTGAACTGGCCCAGTCTACAAACGTGTCAAGACCTGACAAACAACTAAAATGATAAATATGGAAGACAAGTGCTGGAATTAAAATTCTTGCGATCAGAAGGTTTCCGTCTTAAATCCTCTCGGAAGTCTTTGATTTACAGCTGAAAAACATTCGCCTAGCCTGCACTTTATCCTCACACACAATTATATCCCTTAACAATCAAACAGATCAACCAGGACATTAGGACTCTTATGTGGGTGATTTCAGCTCTCTTATTGCAACAGGGCCCGTGCCATCAGTGCTTGTATTTAGTGGGTAGAAAGATTCAATGACTTATTGTAGTACCTTCAATGACATTTAAGGACCATCTCTTGTAAAACAGATTCAAAATATCAGAGGGATTTTCCTGGATAAATAAAGGTAAAACAAAATCTATCTAACCCACCCACCTCTTTTATTCTGAAGGTCAAAGGTCCATATTTAAAGCCTTACCGTTTTCCATTTTTCACCTTAATTTGTAATCCATGAGCACCGATGTATACACAAACACATGGTTAATCCATGCTCTCGTTTTATTGCCAAATTAGTTTTTCTTCTTCTTTTGTTGCTGACTTAAATCCCCTGGCGTGTTTCTAAACGTTACCTTGATGAAAGGAAGTTTAAAATGTCAATACCCTTTGGACAGTAAAACCCCCTTAAAGTGAACTATGTTGCTGCAGGCTCATTAGTATAACTCTGTCTCCGAGGCTCCACCAGTCTGTCCCGGCACCATGAAACCTCAGGCAGCAGCAGCTGATTGGGCCGATCCTGTGGCTAAACCTATTCCTTCCACACTCTCCTCACCAACCTGTGCGCCCGGACCTCTGTGAGAGGAGTGCAGTTCACAGATCAGCTCCCAGGCTGATTAATAGAGCCCAGAGCAAAGCCGACGTCGGAGTTACCGTGCTACAACTCCACGGCAGAGTAATAACTCACAGAGTCACAGCAGAGCAGACTATGGGGGGGATTCAAAGGCATGACTATAATTGCTCCCTGCTGGGATCCTGAAAGAAAGAGACAGAGTTCCTTCACATTTGTTCTTTCTATCTCCAAACATATCCTGCCCTGCTCCCATTTCTGTCTGTTTAAGCATCCGCTGTGTTGATAAAATTGCCAATGGCTTGTGATACTTCGACCGCAGCACTTAAAAACATCGCCTCGGTGGGTCACAAACACAGGAATTTAAATTCATGCACCAGTTAGGAAGGTTGAGGCTAAACTAACGATGGAGCAAAGATTGATATTCAGCGATGGTAGTGAAGGCCATTATCTGCACCAACGGGCTTAGTGGAGTACAACAAATCACGCTCGGCCTCCTGTATTCTTGCTCTTTCTCCGTTCTCTTCCTTTCGTGCCTCGCCTTTCCTCTCTCGTTCGTTTGCCATCCTCCGTTGCTATGCTATCAAACGACTTGTCCTTTGTTCTCATTGTAATGTTGCTTCTCTCTTACTTGCTATTCAAACCATCTCTCCTCTCTCCTCACTTTCGCTTTTAGTCCGTATTTCAAATGCGTTTTGGTTTCTTTACAAAACTTCTTTGTGTTACATTTATCTATATTTCATGTGTGAACTTGGTAGCAGCTCCAGGATGAATACATTCCTTCATGAGGATGATGAAAGGTGCCACCTGTGAATGAAAAATGGATATTGACAATGTTTCATTTCAAACATTGTTGATTCATTCATTTCACTTGCCTCGCTGTTGCTCTTATCGGCATCAGTTTCTTTAGTACACACTGCATGACATCATGCTCCATCTCCTCACTGCTGCTGTCTATCCAGCACTGCGCCCCCGTTCGTCTTTGCAATTCCTTTGTCTTTATCAAATGGCTTCTATCTTTTCTTTCGATTCATTGTGATCCCAATAAAGGAGCTTTTATAGTAAATTCTTTGTATTTGTTTGTGTGTCTCGGTGCCTCCACAGTCCACAAAGCATCAGTTTATGCGACTCTCACAAGACTTTCTTTAGTATCCATCTCTCAAGCGAGCGATAACAAACCGTACTTAATCTTATCATTTCCACTTTCGACCTCCATCTCTCTCTTCCTTCCACTTCTATTCTGGTCACATTTCTAAGGTTCAGCGCTAGCATGCCATGTTTACTAAGGAGCGTCTTTACGTTTGATGGTAATGATGAGTGTTAACAGGCGCGGGGTGACTGCAGACAGAGGACTAAGCAAGGTGAATAGGCTCTTTACTATACCAGCTCGGCTCATAAAGATGGCTAACATCCACAGTCAGGTGGCTCTGAACATCTTGAGACACTGCTCTCTATCACATGCAACCCGTTTTCTGATTAACATGCATTTGGAGGAACACACAATACCAGACCTTGCAATGAAAACTGTTTAATAATCAAAATCCAACTGATATAACAATTAGTCATCCCTTCACTGTTTTGGTTCAGTCTCACTGTTCTCATCAGCATCGTTTCCAGACGCAGCGGGCTGCCGATTTCAGCAGAAAACTAACTAATAAACGGCATTTAGCAGCTAAAAGAGCCGGATAACTCACATAAGAGTTGGTGGAGACCAAACACAGCCAATATAGAGTGAATATAGGGTGAATATTGGGCTTAAGCTCACCAGGCCCAAAGCACGATTCCAAATGAATAATGAGGAAATATAACTCTTGCAATAATCAAGTTTTATTTATGGGTCAAACTATGTTATATGAAATGCTTCAATTGTAGTTATGAACACAGTTCCCCAAAAATCTTTTTAATCTCATTGTTCTACTTATTGTACTTAATAATTTGTGTATGGAATAGTTTTGTAATGTTATCTCTGCTGTCACCATGTTATGTTAAAGTATTTAATGTAATAAAATGAAGTAAATCAGCTGTGTAGCCGGCAAACTGACATCAGCAGACGAGCCACTTTGTTTCTTCACAGACATTAGAGAGAAAGCTAATGTGGGCCGTGCCTTTCCTTTGTTCAGTTCCAGTGTCTGTCTACTGCTCCCCCCACCCTCTCTCTCTCTCACGTATATACATTCATGTACAGTCATGTGAAAAGGGCGAGATTAGTCTCCATCCCGTGTCCTTCATATCGAACGACGTCTCCATAACAGCCACTCCATCAGTCTAGCAGCTTTTGTCCTCTGCTAGCTGGTTAAGGTGAGCAGACACGCCCACTCTAATGACCCCAATTAGTGGTGAATGGTAATGGCAGACTGTTTATGTGCGTGTGTTCGTACATACATTCCAGTACATGGTGGCTTTTCACCGCCATACACTGATACAGATCACAAACGAGGTCAAATTCATTTGCAAACCAATCAGTTCTGCACATGAACTGGCCCTGAAAATGAAAAACAGTTTGAATCTTTTAGTTAATTTGATTGCCCAAAATGAGTGGCGCTGAAATGAATTTGACCCAAATCAAACCTCGAAGAATCCACAGCTCACGATAAAAAGGAGCGCTGCAAATACCAATGTAATCCCTTTAGCCCGCGCCTCAACTGCATTAATACCAATTCTTGGTAGCCACGGAGTTTTCCCAAGGGCGGAAAATATTAAATGACTTCCTGTTTAATCAAAAACAACAACAAAAAAGAGGTTAAAAACTCCAAGTGGGACGCCAGAAAGACTTTCAACAGAGAAAGACCGGGAGAGAGGCCCAGTCACAAAGGGGACTTTGAAGTCACCATGATGTTTGTAAGGCTGTTTCATCTCAGCTCTTTTCAATATTAATTGTGTCCAAAGGCCTTTCAGAGGAGATGACTGAGCTATTGAGACACATTTTAAGACAAGAGGGGCGAAACGTGTTTTAATTTTATATGAGACAGACAACATTAGGAAGACATGATCTCTGCAAATACTTAATTTAATTTACACGAGATTGTTGTGAGTTCCCTCACTGACAGAGTATAAGGTATTGTTTTTTTTGTAGCAGCTGAAGACCCAGCTATTTCCTTCAGGCATTGGTAGAAACCAAAACAGAAGAAGAGGAAGGTGAATATTGGACTTATATTCATTCACTCCTAACAAATGCGAATGCCACTTCATGTCTGCTACGCGTGTCTGCCATTACACAGTAATGCGTTAGTATCTCATTGTTCTTGGAGCTTGTTGAGCTGCGCCTGAGCGGCCAAAAGCGAAATGAATTCTGGCACAAATAATCATAGTACTATAGAGAATGTTTCCCTATTGCATTTTAAGATGTATTGTACTTCTCTACTCTGTTTCCTATATTTCATGTGATCAGTAACTACTGGTTTCACTCCGCTTGCTCTAAATATCATCACTTTTGTATCTATATGCTGTGGCAACATCTTTTTTTGAACATAGCATCATGCCAGTCAAAACTTCACATAAGGAACAAAAGATGGAACACGGAGGGAGGAGAGGGTAATGATACGGTTTGTATGCTGTTGTGTTAGTAGCATGACTGATTGATATGGAAAAACAATAAGCCCCTGCAGAGACATGAGATGTTTTAATATAAACTAACAAGCAGGAGGAGTGAGGGGCTAGCCTAGCCTACTTTCCAGTCTGTCTGCATGAACTCCTGCCTGTGCTCTCGTAACGCGCCACACAAGTATTCCACAAGCTGCTAGCTTGACAATAGCCTTGTTCGTTGTTTACGTTCATTATGGTAATTTGGAGGTAGCGGCTTTGTAGGGAGGCCTGAAGGGACGGGCTGTCAGTGTTGCCGACTCGGCGACTCTTTTGCCAGATTCAGCGACTTTTGAAGCTGGTGCTGCTAGCTAGTTGGCAACACTGGGCTGGGATTTTCTGTTAAAAAAAATCTAGCGTACTCTTGTCGGGTTCTCAAGATTAGCAACCCTAGCTTTTCATAATGCTTGTATAGTATGGCCCGACCGTGTGATGGAGAAACACGTGAAGAAAGAAACAGAGAGATTCTGTGACTTCATCCTGTTGCCACGGTAACTAACGGAAAGAGATGCAGGTCACACCGAGTGGAGGACCAGAATGCACATTTGCATAAATACAAATGCCTACATACAGCGCTCGTTGACCTCATGTCGGGAAAAAGAACACTCGGCTCATGAAGTCCACGAGCAGACTTACCAAAAATAAAACACATTCTCCTCTGCTGGTTGGTAAAACACTTTGAGTTTAAAACACCAAAACATTTCCTTCTCTTTGGTCTGCAAATCAAACTCCTCCAGTCAGCCTCCCTCTGCTATGTCACCCATCTCTCTGTGCAACTGCTGCAGTTTCTCTCAATTTGACTTCATCGCTTCTCTTCGTTTTTCCACTTTCTCCTCATTTCCTACTTCTCTGTTCACTTACCCTCTCTTCCTGTGCATATAAGTCTTACTAACGCACACACACACACACACACGAGAAACATCAAAGGAGTTTTGGAAATGCGAAATGACCCAGCGAGTTTCTCTTCCTACGTCACTGTAGATGAAGGGACCATCGGATTAAAAACAGACGCTCAGGTTGCATCTTCATCCACAGTTTTCAAGTGGTTGGGTTTCTATGTGCGTTTATATACAATTGTCTGCAAAACCCATGAAACAAGCATGTTTTTTGGCATGCATCTTTAGTGTAGTATGAGCATGTAATGCCTGTAGCTCGATGCTGGAGATAGGATTTCTGTGCGTAGGAGGACCTCACATGGCATCAGTGGGGAGAGGCAGCGATGATGGGAAAGGGAGAATGAGAGAGAAGGTGATACAAAGAGGAGGAAATCCAATAAATGAAAGAGAAGGAGAAACGCTAATCACTGTAAAGAAAACGATGAGAGAAGATGATCTGCATCTAAGGGAGCAGAGAGAGCTTTGAGGGAGGTGGGACAAACAGAGAGACAAGATTACATTTAAAGCGAAGACAAAAAAATAACCAGAAGGAAAGACAGATGCACGAAGATATCCCATCCTGAACTCCCAGCTCCAAGATCTCTCCTACTTCCTTTTTTCCCCCCTTAAAACAAACACTCACCATGAACTGGACGTTGTCAAATCCATTGGCCAGCAGGTGGTTCTCGTACTGGACCAGACCGATGGAGTCAAGCCACTGGCCCACGGACTGCATTGGGCAGCGGGGACCTATGAGGGGGTGGAGGGGCAAACGCTTCAGTAAGGAGTAGCCGTCCACGCGGTAGCAGCGACAATCCGGCTGAGACAGCTGGCACTGCCACATCATGTTATGGCGGGCAATGTGGCTGTCGAAGGAGCCCGCCATGCTTTTTGATGAGTCTTTTGGCAAGGCAGCAGGAGGAGGAGAATAAAAGGGAGGCAGGGGAGGGGTGGGGGAGTGGAGAAAGTAGGAGGAGGAGAAGGAGGAAGTGGAGGCTAGGCTAGAGGCATGGTGAGGATGGAGAGGGTCAGCATGCAAGGGTGCAAGCGGGTAAAGGGTAGGTGAAGGCGTCCAGATGCTGCTTTCTCTGAATCCAGCCAGAGGGAGGATGCGAAGGGCTTGAAGGCTGAAGTTGTATCCAGAAAACGGCTACCGTCCTGGGGTTAAATCCTGCCAGAGATGGGTGTCGGATAAGATTGGAGGTACAGATCCGCAAGCAAAAGAAGGCTGACTGTGTGTTTGTCGCGCACGGCACAGCAGCCGCTTTCTTTTTCAGCTGTTGCGCTCGCTTGGCTGCTCCCTCGAGCGTGTGTGTGTTTGTTTGTGTGTGTGTGTGTGTGCGAGTTTGAGTGTGTGTAAAAGAGAGAGAGAGAGAGAGAAAAAGAGCGAGAGCTGCCTGCGCTGTAGATTTCTCTTTATCAAGTACTCCCACTCTCATCTGTATGCTTCTGCAGCCTCTCCTCTCTCTGAGCGCTGCTTTCCTCCTTAATTCCCTCCCTCTCTCTCCCTCTCTCTCTCGCTCTCTAGCTCACTTTCCTCTGTCTACCTCCTGTCTCTATCTCCTCTCACGGTGTCGATCGTCACCCTGCCGCTCTCTATATATCTGGCTCGCTCTGCTGATAATAGCCATCACAACAGCTCCAGCTTCTTTGTCTGCAAGAAGCCGGTCTCCCTCCCACTCTCACACACACACACACACACACACACACACACACACACCGTGCTCAGTGTCTATGCCGCCGCATCTATATGTGCGTGTTTGTCTGTGTGTGTGTGCTGTGGTGTAGCTATGTGTGCATTGTTGTGGTGGGGGGGGGGTCTTGCATTGGCACAAACAGGATTTCTCCCTGTGGTAACCATGGTTAGCAGAGGCTTTGCATTCATAGATGAAAAGAGAGAGAGAGGGAGCGAGGAGGAGGCGAGGGGATCAGGAGGTGGAGGATGGGGGAGTTACCACGGGGAGAGGGGGATAAACGCAGTAAATAGAGATGAGTAGCGTGGATTCAAGGTATGCAGGTGGAAACAAAGAACTGGGATTTAATGCGCACAGGAAAGTCAAAAAGCAGACTCACCCACACACTCATTTCACTGAAAAGATAACACTGATTTATTTGAATTCAGGTCTTATTTTTTGTAGTTTTTTACCATCATTCCTTCTGGTTATAATGAATAAAGCTTTTTAGTGCAAGTTAAGCAGGGAGACAATTATCCGTCGTCATTTCTCTGTGGCTCCACCTCTCAGTTATTAATCAATGAGCTCAACAAGATCTGGTCGCAGGCTTCCTTGTCAACCAATGAGCATCAAGGATGTTTACCTTCCTTTCCCGTTTCTGCTTTCTGATGTCAATGCAGTCTGTGTGTGCCACTTCGCTCCTCCACATCCCACAGCCCCCTGTGTTGACTGTCTGGAGCTCCACAGCACAGTGGTTCCTAACCTTTTAGGCTCGTGAGCCACTTGAAATAAAGTGAAGCAATTTCTACCTACAAGCCATCGTCAATAGTTGCATATGTCTGTGGGTTAGTAATAAATTAACCGAAAAAAGGCAAAGAGTAGAGGAACGGAATCTTTTTCTCTTAAATTGAATTTTGTGTTGCAATGCTTTTCTGCTTCTATCCCAGAAATTATATTTTAATCCCTTGAGGGGAAGCAGTTGGTTGCTATCGGATAATCCGACTGCTTCTGTTTATTGCCGCGTTGGACATCATTGTAAAAACATTGCAGTGTCCCCAGATCACAGCAATTACTTTGGTGAGTGCGGTGTTATCACGCAGCGATGGCCAAAATATACTAAAATAAGACCTAAGTAGTAATAAACCGGAATTGTCCCCCAAGCCAGATCTACTGACATAATCATACATATATGCTTGTGTGTATTTTACCTGAGGTGTCCTCCTTGATGTCCAATCCACTGCCTATTCCTGCACCAATAGAGCTCATAATCTTGTCGATCTGAACAAACGAGAGGGAGAGAGAGACAGAACCAGAGTTAGAGAGCATGTTCAAGGGAAAGCCATTTTCCAGTAATAAGGCTAACCCCTATTTCTGGATTCAAGTGTCACATAACATGATCATTACGCCTGCCAGCTCGCTGGATGTCAGTCATTCCCCCTGTGAACTAAAAAAGCACGGAGAAGCAGAGGGGGAAAAGACGTGTTAGCAGGAAACTTAAAGACATGAGCAGAGATGAAGGAAGAGGAAGACAGATGGAGGGAGCTTCAGTGGCTTCATTAGTGTCTGGCTGTCGACCGGTCATCACAGACCCCGGACCTGCTGCTAATCACTGAACTATGGGACCTGCACATCCGTCCACCTGTCAGGACCGCTGGCTCACCACAGGTCAGAGAAAACCAGCATTGCTGCGAAATGCGCCCGAGACCGCTGTTTAAAAGGCCGGGTCTGATGGATGCAAACCGTGTTTACAAGCTAGCGGACCATGACGGTGGCCTTTTGTTAATAGCTGGATAAACAGGAAGCAATTTCTGCATAACTGCTCACTAATGTACCTGTAATATGGAACCTAGAGGCTAAACTGTCACGGTATGTTGATGACGAAAAGATATCTTAAAGCTGCATTTCTCAAGAAGTTTATATAAACAAATGACTCGAAGTAAGTTAGTATCCAATAAACACATTGTACGGATTTTGCTGCAGGCTGTTAATTACCATCCAAATAACCACAAACAATCAGCAATTTTCAAGGTAAAGCCAGATGAAAGCACACATATGTAACATACAGGAACCACCTCGCCTAAGTCACTAATGATTATGGCTATCTTCAGACCATTGACTGTTCTGGGACATCCCTCATGACTCTTCTGCTAATACAGCAACTCTTTCCTGAACGTGTGCTACAAATAGAGCAACTTTGTTATTTTTGCCAGTGAAATCCCCATTCATCGCTCCACAATTTCCCTAAAGCCATCTTATCTCGTATCCGGCACCACGCAATTAAACAGGAAAGGTCACCCTAATTGCCGAGGATTACGGGAAATTCCATATGGTAATTCATCACCATCAGCAAGTTATGAGCTTTGTTGAGGAACTAATGAACATGAACATGCAAATGTGGACAGGCACGCACAAATGTACTTTCACTCGCATGCATTAAGCGTTATTTTAAAAATAGACTAATAAAGTCATTCTTATGATTAGAAAATAAAATGGTATGAGATTCTTTATTCTCAGGGTGTAAACATGCACACGCATCAGTTTGCAAAAGTGTGTGTTGTCTGTGGTGTGAATGATGGCCAGTGAGCAGAAGCTAATGTGTCTGCAACCCAAAGTGTTTATGAAGAGGCAAGTCCAACAGTGGCGTCCAGCTAATGGACTACATCTGGGTCAGAGGCCCTTTGGTACCGAAGGGGCCCCAGGCACAAACACACCGAGACCAAAACACACAGCACCCTCGACCTCTAAAACAGAAACCGCTCTCTCTCTCTAAGATCTGGTCTGTCTTGCAGCTCCAGTGCTGGTTACAGAGGGAAATCAATGTGGGAGCATGTTAAACCAGCACTGGGACTCCTTCTGCAGTATAGTAGCCGAGTGGATTTTAAAAGGGAATAAAATCTGAAGATCTGAGTGCACAGAGGTGTCGACCGCCCCCTGCAGAGATGCTTACATTTGACTACAGATATGCAGTGTCTGATTAACCGAAGTGATAAAAAGAAGACACGTTCCCCTCTAGTTTTCTGTAAATCTGACCACTTTCCCTCCATCTCAATTGATCCGAAGCACCAGTTTAATACCCCATTCCTACCTCTTCCCACTCAGCAGTGAAGGAGGGCGTTCTCTCCAGTCTTCCCGCCGGGCTGGAACCCTCTCCTGGGCTGGGACTTCCAGGCCCCTGGCCACGAGATCCAGACCCCCAGCCATGCTCCTCCTAGACCCGGCCAAAACCATCAAATTTAGTTTTCCAACCATAATCAAACAAACAATGACATGCAAAGCTTGTCCAATATTTTAACCTTAACATTTTGGACAACCATAAACCAAGTTCTTTCAGTGCTCATTAAAGTTTCATCTACAATGGAGCATTTTTCATCAAACAGACTATGTATTTAGCTTATGATTTATTTGCAATGAATTAAAAAAAGAAGTCTCGTGAAATGTGCTGCACAGCACGGAGCACTGTGGCCCAGATTAGTGAGTTGTCTAATTGGTTGCACTGGTTTCTGAAGTCAGTCTGCATGATACAGCAAGATGCTAACTATCCCCACGGCTGCATAATTCATACAACTGAATATTTACAATAAATGCATTGGCACTCGTTGCTAACTGAGATCCCGGTGCTGACCTAAACTTTTACAAAAAAGAGAAACTTTTTTATAACTTTTGATAAAAGAGACTTTTATGTTATCCTTGGCCTCTTACATGGATGTCTCAGAGAGGCGGAACATCAGAGAGAAAAAAGAGACAGTGTTAAAGATTTAACTCACCTTCATAATGCAACACACTGTAAATGCTTTATGTCATAAATCAGGGTCAAAACTTGGATTGCACATAGAACTATATTAGCAACAACTTACCTGTATAGGAGATACAGCTACCAGGTTGGAATCAGACTTGGACAGAGACTTGGACAGCTGCAGGTCCAACACACTGCGGGGCATGGACCTCATCCTCCCCAGGGTGCAGGCCCTCTCCTCGTAGCC
Organism: Anarhichas minor; assembly: GCF_050575085.1. Classification (NCBI taxonomy): domain Eukaryota; kingdom Metazoa; phylum Chordata; class Actinopteri; order Perciformes; family Anarhichadidae; genus Anarhichas; species Anarhichas minor. The sequence goes on from NW_027466491.1 coordinate 6,565,469, forward strand.
AGCACCGACTGAACTGCCCTTGGGCACACCTCCTGTCTGGTTCCCCCGTAACTCTGGAACTTCGCCGTTTTGACCAGAGGAGTAGGAGGGGGGGTGGCCCAGCGCAGACCAGCCACAAGGTGGATCCACCTGCTCGCAGTTCCTGGGTCGGGCCTGGTCCTGGTTGACCCTAGTGTGGAAGATAGTCCGGTACACCACCTGTGGCTTCTGGGAGGGGTTTGCGTCCCCCTGAGGCGACGAATCGCTCCCAGTCTTGGTGAAGATCTGAGTGGGTCCGCCTCCGATCACGATGCTGAGCTCCGGGTTCTGCACCAGGCTGCTCTGGACGTCTGTGGAGGCATATTTTCGGGGTTTGGGGCTGTAAAGATGGAACGGTGTATCGGGCGTTTCACACGCCGGGGAAGATCCATGAAGGAGGCCTGCAAACTCCTCTGGGATGTGGCTCTTCCTGCGCTCCTCCAACAGAGCGCTGGATGTGGAGGAAGAGCAGAGAGGAGGAGGCGGGTCTCGCTGGTACGGCCCGTCGTCTGCATGGAGGACACGCACACACACACACACAAACATAGACTGATTAGGATAACAATTATAGAGATTTGCATAAAATGGGCCTGTTACAACAACGATACACACCAATGGATTTACTCTACGAGAAAAAACAAGACAGAGATCAAACATTTACTCTCACTGCACAAATAAAGCACATGATAATATTTAAATGTAGAGTAAAATGCTTTGCACACTATGGAGCAGAGAGAGGAAAGCAATGGGGCAAAAAATAAAGAAAAATAATAATGCCAAACAACCAAAGCTGCAAAAAGGAAGATAAGAAGGAGGTACTACATCTTCTGCTTCCCTGTTGAAAAGCTGTTTGTTCCTCCGAGGAAAAATACAAGAACTTAGATTTTACACCTCTGCTCCTTCGCTTGTCTGGGTGCAAAACTGTGTGTTTGGGTGTCTGAACTTGTGCATGAATGCATGAACTCATCGGGGCAGACGTTGGTACATTTTGAGGGGATGCTTTCAGAGGCCCACTCACCATCTGTGAGCGGTGGGGTGAAAGAGACGCCGCTGAAAGCTTCTTTTGATTCTCTGTAAATAAGTGTGTGTGTAATTGTAGACGCACGTCTGAGCGCGTGCTTCTGTTTTCGTCTGCTTGGCTACTCGCCTGTTGGTTTGTGCATGCTCATGTTCACATCTGCAAACAAGTCACACCTGAGGTCACAGCAATCGTCTTGCATGTTTAAATGATGTATTTCTCGTGATGCAAAATGCAAAATAAGAGGTCCTAGTCCATCATGATTATTTATTAGACTTCGCCGGAGCAGAGCCGCCGCGTTCAAACTCACAACGATAAATCTCCAACTCTAACGAGACGGTAGCACAGCGATAACACTGTGTTCCAACGAGGTTCAGGTTATAAGTCTGCTCCTGAGGTAAACAGCCCTGCTCCTATTTATTTATAGTTTGAAAAATAGTCTCTTACTCACTGTGTCGAAAACTAAATAGCAAATGTATGGAGTTACAATCATAAGTAGAGGTTTAAGAAAGGCAGGTGGAAGAAATCATACAGAATGAATTAAGGAAAGGTAGCAAAGATGGCTGATCCCATCATTATTTTTATATTACTAATAGGTGAAATGACTGTATAATGTGAAAGGGGTTGTTGGTGATGACAAATCACTCATTTAAAGCAGTAATGTAATGGTTAGCAATTGGCTAGATCAGGCAGAACAGCTGGTAATGTCTTCGATATCATGCATGGTAATCTGTCAGCAGGTAAAATGATGACATCTCCCTTATCTGCCTAAACACAAACACAAGTCTGAAAGAAGAAGCAAGAGGCTTCTCAGGATCTGATTGTTTTCCAGTCATCAGCTTATTAAACTATATTACAACATAATATTTTGCCTCGTCACTTTAATTGCACTCTATAAATAGCTGAAATGAAAACTCTGTGTGTGTCGAGTTCAAATCTCCTTTTATCTGTTCCCTGTCACTGTGTGTTAAGGTTGTGTACCAGGCCATGTAAACAGTCTCACCACTGATAAGCATCAAACACACACACACACACATACACACACCAACACAGAGTCTCTGCTGTCAGCCAGTTTTAGCGAGCACTTCATGACTGTCCTCGGCACATCCAGACACATTTCCATATGAAGCAATTACATAATACGAGTCGAGAATAAAAAATATTACTCTAATGCAAAGAGAGAATAAAAGTGAGAGACAATAACAGCCCTGGATTGGACAGCAATTTGATATCTTTTGGAATGTGCTGGTTCCATTACCAGGTACCAGGTCCGTGCAAGGTACGAACCACCCATTAACAGTCCTCCGGTAATGACTCATCATCTAGCACTACATCGACTGAAATCATCATCATTTCCTACAAAAAGCTGAAAGCTTTTTAGCTCTGACTAATCTTCAGCATTTTCCAGCAAAAAAGGGGACTAAGTGTCTAACAGATCAGCATTAATGCACAGAGAGTCGACCTCTGTCTTCAGCACAGCGCCGCCCTTTTTATGCCTTTTACCTTTGAAGGTCAGATTAATTACACAAAGAGCATTTTTGAGATAATCAACGACACAAACAATTCCTACACTTCGACTTCACCATGAAGGCATCAAAAAGTGAAAACATATTTTTCGCTATACTTTTAATTCTTCCTGTATGTGATTCTCTCAGCAGCCCTGTCGAGGATCCGTCATCGCTCTCTCTATGCTTCTCCTCTTATATGCTTTTTTAAGATGACAACCGTTGGCAACAGGTGAGCCTGTTGGTTGCTATGGTAACAGAGAGCCCCCAGCACCGGCATCTCTCCCACTTTTTCTCTTCTTTTTTTTTTCGGGTGGCTGAGTGTTTTTTCGGCCTTCAGGAGAGCGAGGGGAAAGTGTGCGGCTGACAAACACAGCAATCAAATCAGCAGGTGTTTTTGTTTTGTTTGTCTAGACAGAGAGAAATATGAGAGGCGGAGCTGATACATCTGTAAGTGCAAAAGTACTGGTTTGAGGAAAGTTACATGAAGGCTTTCGGAAGGTGTAGATAGAGAAATAACATCAGCCGAGCTGATGAGAATATTGACGAACTATAGGAAGGAAAACACGGCAAACATGGCTCGCTTCTCTTCTTCTTTCCCTGCAAACAATCAATTGTCTTGTGTGTCCATGTGTGTGTGTGTGTGTGTGTGTGTGTGTGCGTGTGTCTCTTACCTTGGCATCCAAAGCAAGTGCAGCTCAAACTAACAGACTTTCATACTGTATGTGCTGTACACACTCGTCGCACTCCTCACACTGCTTCTGCTGAAATGCAGCAAACGTATAAGAATCCGATGGAGAACCAGCGGCTGAATCACTCTGCATACCTGCATTTTTTTTATTGCCAAACTAGTATGCAAACGCACACGTAAACACACGGGCAAGTTGCGGCACGCAGCGGCTCAGCCCGGGACCTGATCGGTATTCAGATGTTCATCTCAACACAAACAACCACGGTAATGCACGTGTTTAGAGAATTAACCCGCAACAAGTGAAGGATCATAAATCATAAGTAAATGATTTAACAACTCATATATTATCGATTGACTGATGCAATGGTGCGTGGCGTCATCACTTCCTTATCTTGATGAACTGTAAGAGGTAAAACCTTCAGCTGTGTATATCCACCCACCACCCAGCTAGTGGAGCACAGGCAGAGAAGAAGAACGTGAGTGGGAGAGATAAAGATCTGAAATTGAGCTTTTATTCAATGTATCTCATCTACATCTATTTATGGAGAAAAAACACTTGAAATTCATCTCTCCTGGGGAGTCCAGCGGTTTAAGATGCATACAGTGGCTGTGTCCCACTTCCACACTACATACTAACTAGGTTTAGCAAGTAGGTAGTGTATCAACACTGGAAAAGTGAGTACAGTAAGTACGCATACTAGATCAGCGTGATTTTTGAGTGGACTGTTGATGGACACAGTATTGTCGCACATAGAGGATATGGATGAGTTGCTCACAGCTACAACACAATGGATGCGTTAACTGCAGATCATAAGACAGCTGCAGGAACATCTGATCATGAATTAGTTATGAAAAAGGTTGTTTTTTCAAATAAAGCACTAGAAATAACAAAAATACGTATTAAATCTGTGAAAGTACACTTTCCTGTCTCTGAGTGCTACTTTTTGTGACAGTGGTGATTTAACTTTCTGTTATGCAATAATGTATATTAATTGGAAAAACATACTAGGAAAATTTGAGTCAGACGATTCATTAGTGTCCCACAACAATTTGTTTACGTTCAAGTGATACCGCCCTCTAGTGGTTGTAGTAATTATCACTGGAGCAAGTGTTTTTTTTTTAATGTGCCTTAACCATCGCCGTGTCACGTCATTAAACAGATTTATTTTTGGAAGGCACAGACAAATGATGATCAGAAAATGCTTGAATGTGTCATTCTAGAGGGCATGGGAATTCTCATCATCTAAAATGTTAGTATGTACTACGGAGTCGAGTCAAAGCTCATGTAGCAGCTCTCTTCTGTGCATTTCCAAACTGAAATAAATGTATTACTATTAGCATTTTTAGAAAAATACATTTGTGCTTTGTCTGAGGTGCTGGGGGAGGGAGTTCCAGAGGGAGAGGGCAGCAATGGAGAAGGCCCTGTCCCCCCAGGTCCGATGCTTGGACAGAGTAGGGGGGGTAAGGAGGTTGGCGTCGGGGGGGATCTGAGGTTGGGAGCGTGTTGGTGCAGGAGGTCAGAAAGGTATGAAGGGGCTAGGTTGTGAAGGGCTTTGTATGTGATGAGGAGACTCTTGAACTGGAATCCTTGCTGTATGGGGTGATGCATTTGGTGGAGATGTAGAGCTGGGTGTCGTCAGCGTAGCAGTGGACGTGGAAATGCTGTTTTTGCAGTTATGAAGAACAAATCAATGTACTTTACTGATTTGTAGGAACAGGGAATGACGTCATAATCAATTTTCACAGCAGATACTTCATCTTGTCATAGCAGGAAAAACACAGGTGTCACCAATAACACTGAAGAGAGCTTTGTTACATTCAGGGACTGTAAGCCATGAGAGTTAGGCTGTATCAAAAGACTGGGACATTCACAGTTAACATTATTAGTTACACCTGTGGTATACATTATGGCAGACCCGCATGAAAGAGGTGTATACGTGCATCAACAAAAAGCAAGACAAACTAGGACTTTGGAATACCACTGCTAATTAAGCTCCTCCATTTCCTCTGTACATCGCAAGACACCAGTGTCAGCGTTTTTTGGTGCATATGCTGACTATCTTTAATATACTTAAATTTGTCACTTTTGTGTGAACACACTTCATGCTTACAAAACTGCTTAGAATTAGTTTGCTATGTTGCATTGAGTCAACGCTCTGGTCTTTAACCAGCTCATATTGGCCTGTAAAGTAAAAGCTCCTCCAAAATAATGACCTCCACTTCCCCTGCAAGCTAGCAATCACTTAACAGAAGCAAGATTTCATTTCAGAGTGGTATCTAAATTGACATTGAATTCTAAATGAAGCCCTTCATATAAAATTAAAATCCAGAACCCGATGAATTGAGCGGAGGGCGAAAACAAAATACAAACATATATATATGTTTATATATATGTATATGTATATCCTTGATAGAGGGTTGAATCCATTCTCCCATCCATTTTCGGCTCACTTCCTTTCTCACACACTGCAGATGGGAGATGCAAGATGTGTTTAATTGCCTGTTAATAAATGTTTGCCGCAATGGTCAACACCACCGGTTTCTTGTCCAGCGTTCAGGGTGGGGGGGGGGGGGGGGGATTAAATTAGTTACGGGAGGCGAGGCTTGCAGCGAGGCTGAGGGAAAGTGAGGAGGCGGACGGGGAGCATTTAACCGTGAATGACAGAAAGAGAGACAGAAGTGAATGAGAGCTCGGGAAAGTGGCTGGAGAAATAAGAGAGTGACACAGTGAAGGAGTGAATGAGGGGGGGGGGGGGGGATTAAAGAGTGGCGATACAGAGCTGGAGGTTATATGTCAAAATGGGAGGGAAAAGACACTGGGGAGACTGGAGCAATGCTTGATATGTTGTAGCTAAGCCATTCAGTCCACACAGCAGCACAACAGTCCACAAATTACATCTAATACAAAAAACCTCATTCATTATTGATTTTCATACTGACTGATGAGGCTGCAACGGTTCATGTATTCATACCAGACCGTCGCGGTTCGGTGCACGCAGAATACACACTGTATAGATAGATACACGTAACGTGGAACCAAAGTATCTTAAGCGTAAGTTCCGCCCCCACCCATTTCTTAGCCGTACGGCGTTAAGCGACATATGCTTAACATATGCCGAGGCTAGCACAACAGATCGGTGTGAGAGTCAGTCATACTATGGCGAGACACAAACGAAACATGGGAGCTGAAAGAGACACGCCTGCATGTCTGGTCAGCTCCGACAGCACACAGCAGAGAGAGCTCTGCATCATCCTCGTCTTTGAGTCTGCGTTGCTCCTCCACAGCACCGATCAATGGGATGACAAATGTTTGGGTGCTTTGAATGTTTCAATATAGCTAAGGTGGAACTAACTGAAACAATCCTCCTAACAATGTTTTATTTTGTATTTTTTCGAGATGTTTTTCAGTTTTAAAGGCTATTGTGACCTGCTGCCTTTTTGGAAAGTGTTCAGTGTTTGAAATGTTCCTTATCTTCATAAAAAAAGAAAGAAAGTTGCCAGTGGGTAAAATACTACCTGCATCCCCAGCAAGAGGATCAAGAGGTCTGTCTTTGAGACTTGCACTAATGTCTGTTTTTTTGATTCACCACAACACACATCTCAGCGTCGGCGACACAAAGACAAAACATCATGGCCTCGGTCTCCTAATCCCTCCGCCCTTCACTTTCCTGTCTCTCCTGCCTCGCCCTTTTTTGGAATTCACTGATAGAATGCAAAAGCCCCCCCCCCCCCCCAGTCACTGCCACGTGATCCAACTCCGTCCCAAACAAGCACATTCTGTAACACCAACCTTGCTGATAACGAAGACGCCATGAAGAGTCACAGCCAGCAAGGTCACCAAAAGTTTGCCTAATCTGGAAAACTTCTGTCTCAGCAGGATTTAGGGAAGTTATCCGTGTGTTTATCTTCAGTAGGCTCAGCTACCGTAACGCTGCCTTCACAGGTCTCTCTAAAACGAAGTTGTTCAGACCGCTGACGCTGACTCAGAAGGCTGCTGCGGGAGTCCTCGCTAAGACCAGAAGAATGGATTAAATCGCTCAGCTCTCAGATCTTCACAGTGGTTTCCTGTGTTTCCAAAAATTCATTCTACTACTGCCGCTCCAAAATACATTTTTAATACGGCAAACTCACAGAAATCTTGAGATCTGCTCCAACTCTCAGTTCTTTTAAATCAAAGCCTGAATCTGTTTGCCACTGCATTTTATTAAGTTAAAGTTAGGACTATTCATATCTCGCCCTGCACTGCAGCTGCACTGTTATTTCTAATCTACTGTTGATTTGTCGTATTCTATTTCAGCTATTTCACACTTTTTACACTTTTAAAATCTTACTTGTGTCTTTTTAAATTGCCAAATGTCCTTGTATATATTTTCTTAATGACTTCCTGTCTTAGGTAAAGCACTTTAGAATTGCCTTGTTCTTGAACGGTGCTTTAGATAAACTTGCCTTGCCTCCATCGTTTCCCTCATTTCTGTGATAAATGACTAAAATGAACTGTTAACCTGTGAACGCAGGCAGACACACGGACACTATAAATACTACACACACACACACACACACACCATCTCTCATACACTGGGATGTTTTCCTCTGTGTGTGTGGTAGCATGGGAGGGCTGGGAGATGATCCAAACATCTGATAGCGCCGTGTTCCTCCGTCTCTGAGACTGTTATTAAAAACTACAGAGTAATATCTGAGCTGTCAGTCATCCCAGAGATTTAAGACTGAAGCCTATTTCCTGAGCGCCCTGGATAAATCACTATCAGCTCCCTGAGCCACTATCAGACTCCCTGATTGCTGGGCTAAGCTTACAAACCCCACATCAAGACGGCACAGGGCCGCCGCTTCATGGATTCACCGTCACAGGAAGTCCTTTTAAGTCTGGATCGTTGATTTAAGAACATTTTAAGGCAACAGGAAATTATTACATGCGAGACCCGTAGAAGTGCTGCCTTCAAGTGCTGTTAAAAAGGTCACAATCATCAGCTAAGAGCATAAAACTCCTAAGTAGCACTCGGGGAAGGGAGTTTCAAAAAATACCAAAGATATGACGTTTAACCCTTAACGGTCCTAGTGAAAGCTTTCCCTGGCTTCATCTATTCTTCACTTCACTCGATGCTGAAACCTGGTATCAGGTCTGTAAAACCAGAGCTAATGTTACACTAACAGGTGCAACCAGGTCAGTCTTAACTCCCCCGCCTCCCCCATGTGGGAGGCAGAGAGAGAGAGAGAGATGGGACTCCTTGCTGAGGGTGTTATTTCATGTCTGATAGCCTGTATGTATGAAACCAGCCTTCAGGCTCTGAGGGGCCAGTCTGTAGATACTGACTTCACACTTTCATCTCCGATTCGAGTACGTCAGTAGCCCATTATTCAATTCTCCTGAAGTCAGGAGTGACGGAAGTCTCTCGCTTGCGTCAACGAAATTAAATGAGTGTTGTGTGAGTGCATGTGTGTGTGTGTATGAGGCATGGAGGGACGGTGAGAGTTAAATTGGATTCGAGGTCGCCACTGATTAACTGAGTGTGTGTGTGGTTGCGTGTGTCTGGGATGCATGTGCGTGTGTCTGTAGCAGTCGTATCGCTTCACTTTATTCTCTCCGATCGGGTCCTTTATTCTCCTCGTCAGTGCTGCTGAATGTGATCAACCGCAGGATGAGTGTCTCTCTGCATCTGACTGAATTCTGCTACTCTCTGTTCTGTTATTTTGAACTTTGTCTGTGCGTCTCTGTGAGCCTCTTTTGTGTTCAGAGCTTCCACACATGACTCACCATCACCTGCAGCCAGGTTAGCGGCTGTGTGAGGCTGTGCAGCAGTTCTTAGAGGTAAATGTTACCATCGGCGTGCCAACATGCTCACAATGACAATGCTACCATTACAATATTTATCATGCTCAACGTCGTAGTTTAGCTCGTTAGCATTAACCAATTAGCCCTAAATAGAAAGTACAGCTGAGGCTGTAGGAACGTCATTAGTTTAACAAATACGAGTTCATGAATCAAAAAATTAGCCAAGTCAAATCTCACACACACACACACACACCAAAAACAAAGCCTTCCAATCGTAACCTGTCTTGTTAGCACAATTGCCTGAGGTGAAAAATAAATGATACAAGCACACAGAATGTGTGATCAAAACTGTCCCACTCAATAATGAAACTATGGTGTTAATTAGAGCGACATCTCTGAGGGCGGAACAGTTCGGAGAGGACGTTTTACGACAAAGAATAGCAACGTCTTAAGGCGCACGACTGTGAACCCACGACTATGTCAGGGAGGTGTTGCTCCAGCTCTGTAGTAACCTGAACATACATGAGGAGGACAGAATAATAGAAACTGTGCATGTATAGGATACAACCACCCTAAATAAACTCTCACAGATGAATATATGCAAGGCACATTCAACCTGAACGTGAATAATCCTGTCATGTATGTAAGAGGAGAGGAAATCTACAGACCGTGATGTTGCTTTTCGGCTTCATGCAACATTTTTTGGGGGAAAAATGTTATGCGCACACTTGTTTCTGTTCAGCAATGATTATAATTATATATGGGCAGTCATAATAATAATGGAGAATATCACTGGCCACTAATAGCAGGTTTATTTCATGAAGCGTTAATGCTGAACTGGCACAGATATAAAATGGAAATGGCTTCAAATGTGATTGTGTGTAACAAAGACAGAGCATGTGAGCATGTGAGCGCGTGTGCATGAGTCTCCCATTAATGCTGCAAACAAAGGCACTGCGGACTTTGAGTATGACTTAATGATTTGGTCACATCAGGCTGCCAGACCCACTGTTCGTCTGTGCAGACGAGCGTGCTTGCAGTTGTGAGTTGATGTCGAGCACCGGAGGTTTAATGAACTTAACTCTTTCACGTAAACACACAGCCAGCGCGGGCACTCATGCGCATACAGAGCTGTTGATCGCTTTGCCATTTACGACTCATTAACCGTAAGAGCTCATCGATCACTCGGCCTCCTCTGTGGCCATTCGCATTATGAAGAGACGATGAAGTCGTGTTTTTTTTTTCCAGGCGCCTGTTTTTCACAAAGTGACCAAGACAACTCCAGACGATTTTATTTTCTTATGGTAATTTAGAAGCAAGAGCAACATTCGCATTCATCTTGAGTTTTGTTTCTGGCTGAACTCTTTTTTGCTCAGTTTTGTTCTCCACCAACTACGAAGGGAAATATCTGACTCTTTTCCTTCTACATGCTTCGTTTTGTTCACTAGCTAGTCACCAACTTTGTCTGAGCAGGTAGTGTACAGTTAGTTTAAAACAGCTGCATTCTGCTTCTAGAAACAACGTGATAAAAATAGTTTGGTTTCAGTTTGCAAAACCAAAACAAAGAGCCTCAAGTAGTTAAAAAGCTATTTTGAGTTAATCGCAATTATCAAGCGCTGTCACATTACATGTAGTCGACCGACCCATTGGTTATCTAAAATATTGATTAGTGCAGCTTTAAATGTTATCTTTAGACAAACACATGGAGAATATGTCACATGTATTAAGAGAAGAAGCTACAAAGTGTTCCGGCAACTTAAAAGCTTCCAGTTGAGTAAATACAGACCTGCGGATTAGTTTGTTACGGACTTGTCGCGGAGAGGGCCAATGCATAACTCATGGAGGACAACCGCATCTGCAGTTGCACTGCTTTTACATTAACACAGCATTTCACTTGGCACTCTGCACCGAGGGAATATCTTCTCCGGCAGTGTCCGACGTTACGTAAACCGCAGCTCCGTAGCAGCAGCAGCAGCAGCACCAGTGATGGATCAGGTTATAAATAGAGGACTCCTTTTTATCCAACTGCCCACGCAGGTGGCCGACACCTGCATACTCTGCTGCAGGGCCGGAGATCTATTGTGTAAATGTTGGATTGGTGTCGAAGAGCGGTTCAAGATTTTTTAGGAAGAAAAATTTGAAGAAATGAGAAAAAATGAGAAGAATAAAAAGAAGAGAGACAAATGTTGACAGGAAGGAAGGAAAGACCTTTTATGGTGTGCTGGCAAAAAAAAAGTGTTCCCTTCACTTTCTTGTCCTCATTTCTCTGTCCAACCCCCTGAAATCTCACATTTCATTCTCTCCATTTTTCTGATTCTGTTCATCATCACACCCCAACACCCCCCATCTCCCCCCTCCCCCTGCAACATTAGACTCTCTCTCTCTCTCCCTCACCCACTCTCTTTTTTCACTGGCATCCTTTGAATTCTGTGACTCGTTGCCTGCTGTACCCACATACATATATACTCCCTCTTTCTCTCATCCTCTCTCTCTCTCTCTCTCTCTCTCTCTCTGTAAGCCACTTGTTACCATGGCAACCCCACAATGGGCCTTATAAAGCTAATAAGTAAAGAGAGCAGGAGAGATGCGCAGAGTAGCAGGAGGAGGAGGAGGTGGAGGAGGAAAAAATTTAATGGAAAAATAAATGGGTGTCAATCTATTCCTGGTTATGGGGCTTCAGGCGAGGAGAGCGAGGTAGAGACGCATATAGAGAAAGTCAAACAAACAGATGTACACATATTATTATAAGTGCTTTATAACTTCCTGCTATTAGTGTACTTGTTACCTGCTCACAGTAAATCATTCGATGCAGATTCAATCTGACTTCTACTCAAATCCCTCCAGTGCTTCAAGTTCTGTATGTTTGTATCAACAGTTATATTTATTTATTAGAGGTCCCTCGGTAGCACTAGTCCCGAGCGAATAGAGCTTAAGTGATGTCATTCATTCCTATGGACCAACAGTTTCACATTCCCAAAAACTTGCTTTGATGTACAGCAAATTAAGCTTACGTGTTGAAATTAAAAACAAGGGCTTTGCAACAGTGAGATCAATAACTGCTCGTCAGTCTTTGTCCTGAGGAGACATCAGTCTGTCCTGAGGAGACATCAGTCTGACATCAGTGAAGACTCATTATGTTGGTCTGAGAGGGAAATAACACATTCCTGTTACATAAATGCCATGGCAACGCTTCAATGAGAATAGTAGATAAAGACGTCTCATTCAGGTTTACGTCTCTCTGTGTGTGTGTGTGTGTGTGTGTGTGTGTGTGTGTGTGTGTGTGTGTGTGTGTGCGTGTCCACCTGTGGATTGATAATGAATGCGTTTGTCTTTCGGGGCACTACACAGATCAAAGTGTAGCTGTGGCTCTGAACTGCTCCTGGATGAAACACACACACACACACACACAGAAATTGCCTCCCGCCTGGTCGACTTCCCTGCTTTGCCTCTTCTGTCGGTGTCTGATAGCAGCGGGTGAGAGGGGGAAGTACTCACGACCGCATCACAGGCTAACTATCGCCAAGGCCACCACTTTGCCGTGACAACAAGGAATCTCATCGCTACGGTAAGGGATTAAGCGAGTGACTAGGAGATGACACAAAGGAAATTAAGGTCGGTACACCGAAGGGTCCTCAAGACGTGGAAAACCGCTATATTCCAGCGACATATAAATCTTGTTTTTATCAAATGTTAGCAAAAGATTGTTACCCAAAAAAATGGCTATTTTGGGGTTCATGATGTAAAAACAATTATATTGTCAAAGAACTAAAATGTGCATCAAAAGATGGCCAAGATATACTGTAGGTCTTTTCATCTTGATAACGATATATATCACAATATAGCATGTTTTCTGATTATTTAATAAATGTGAATTAACCACATGGTTTTCTATTCTCTTGTTTGTCTCAATTATTCTCAATTAGTTATCAACGTAAATAAAAGTAATTATAAAAAAAACATTTTTGTTATTATGAATTTAGAGGACGTAATTGTGTACCACGACATCTCAATATTTGATTTCATTACAATACGATTCTATTGAAAGATGATATTTTACTATATTGAAATATCGCCCAGCTCTCGTGTGCGTTTGTGCAGATTTCAGAGGCAGCCGCCCTCATTTTGAGATTCTTATGAGAAAACACCTCAATATTACATGGAATATTCCTTTTGGAGGAGAAACTTCCAAACTCAGCGGGGGGGGGGGGGGGGGGGGGGACTAATAGAGCATCTTTTGCTGAGCCCAGTTTTTAAGATATCCGGTGGAGTTTTTCCCCTGAAGTGCTCATTTGCATCCTAATTTCAGTAAAACACACAGACCAATACACTAGATAAAAAACATGTCCACTTCAAAAAAAATCTTTGAAAAGTCCCCCTTTTCCTTGAAAAATAACTACATTTTGTATTTAACACTAATAATAGTATGTTTTTGCTGAAACATTCAATTCATTTCAACAGACAATTAATCAAGGCAAGGTAGCTACGGCTAAGCGCTATTGTGACTAGCATTACTATGTTCCCGGATAGCAGTTAGCGTTCCAGCTGCAGTATTGTAACTAGCCCCAGTAGGCACTGCGCCACTTCTAGAACCACTTTGTTTTGTATGAATTTTGCTTTGCAAGGCCTTACACCAGTAACAGCTATAATTAAAGCCAGGGTGTGCAGCCATACATTTGTCAAACCCACATGAGTTTATCTAAAGGTCAAAACTCTGTGTGGAATTATTCTTAGGGCTTGCTCATAGAGTGCTGTAGGCTGGAATCACAAACCTGTCTGCTAAATTGACAAAGACTTCCACGTTATTTCTGGAACTAGTGTATTTCTGGTCGCTTTCAGCATATTCTGAATCACATCTTTAATTCCCCCTTAGACAAAAACGTTGCAGTTTTCCCGGTTCCTTCTAAGATCTGTTAAGAGTCGAAGGTGTTTGCCTCTTGGCTCTGGTCTCACGTATGACAGGAGTAGAAATATGATTTTAATATCCTGAACTATATTCCACAGATCTAGAATATACAGCATGTATCTCCTCAGCCTTGAATGACAACAATCATAAGGTCTGATTGAATTGCTCTGCTTGGTGTCTGCACAGCAGACAGTCAAGAGACCTGATATCAAGCCTTTTCATATTGAGGAGATATTTGTGTTACTGATCCTCCTCCACGGGAAGATGAGAGGTCAGGGAAGAGTGTAATTCAGCAGGGCCGACGCTCACTCTCACTAGTTGAGAGCGACAGCTTTATTAACACTCTACCACCCTTCTGCCCACTTCATGAGTCTTACCCGTGAGCTGACAGTCGTCGTTGGAGCCTGCAGAGTCCTCCTGGTTAGGGCTGAGCGGAGGGCTGGCAGGGGGGCTGGTGCTGAAGCTGGCGTAGCCCAGGGACGAGCTCACCTCGCTGGGCTCACAGCTGTGGTTCACCGGCCTCTGGACTTCCAGGGACGAAGACAGAGAGGTGCGCTGCTTGGGCTGGACACGAGACAGGAAGAAGAGCAGTTAGAGAGACGAATATATAGATGTCAACACAGTGCATGTAAAGTTGTAATGCACGTATGAAAAAGGGACAGAGGGACAGCGGTAGAGAGAGAGAGAGACATCTTAGCTTACAGCAAGTAAAAGAGCGAGACAGAGTGCGAGAGAAAGCGAGCCAGAGGACAACTGAAACTGTAGACTGGCATCTGGTAAACAAATCTTACATAATGAGGCATTTGCAGCTCTCAACAACCTGCTGCTTTGCTTCACAAACAGCTCAGGCAATCAAAATCCTGCTGGTGTGTGTGTGTGTGTGTGTGTGTCTGTGTGAATATGTGTGAACTTAAAGTCAAAATAACCTGCTGGAATGTTGAGAGACATGACAAGACAACCTTCACGAGACCTTCGCTGTCTCACATGTCACTCAAGGCACAATGACTGCTCCTTGAGAGAGAAAGTGACGGGGGAGAGGTCATGAAAGGAAAGGAAAGCAGAGAAGGAGACGACGCTCCTTTCCATGCGTGGTGCACTCTAATCGGGCCTTGAAGAGTCTTCAGATCGACTGAACTGAACTGAGATAAAAAAAAAATTAAAAAAAAGCAAAACAAGTGCAGCGAAAAAGGCTGAACAAGAAAAAGGGCATGAAAAATAAAAGAGAATTGGACAGGGAGAAATGAAAAACAGTGGGTGGAAAGACAATGAGTGAAAATAAGAACACAGAAGAAAGAAAAGTGAAGGAACAAAGAACAAAAGAAAGATATGGTGGTAAGAGGGAGGAATTTAAAGAAGGAGATGAGAGAGTTTGGGCAAGAAGGAATGAAGAAAGGAATGAAGGAGGAAACGGGGACAGTAGGGTTAAGTCACAGTAGTGGCCAGTAGAATAGTAGGCTTTAGAGGCAGTGGGAGGTGTATTTTGATACCTTTGGACAGAGCCAGGCTAGCTGTTTCTAGACTTTATGCTAAGCTAAGCTAATCGTGTAGTGGCCGTAGCTGCATATTTAGTGTAAAAGCATAAGAGCGGTATCGATCTTCTCATCTCTTGGCAATTAAGGGCATTTCTTTAACATATCCAAATCCGATATCAAGACTGAAGTCCAAACCACAGCAGCTTCAACAGACCAGAATGCAGCACAGGAGCAGCACTAAGATTAGACTTATGTGTGGAGAGGTGGTCCGTGGGGGATAGCACCATGGCAGCAGCGTCCCGCAGAGACCAGGGACAACAAAGGACCAATGCATCAACCAATCAAGACCACAACAGCCCAGACGCGCAACAGGGAACAAGACCATGATGTATGAGCCCAACAGGGAGTCACTCAACTGGGCCAAGGGTGGGAACGTTACACAAGCCTGCAGTCAAAAATGTGTTTTCTTTAATCCTTTTTTTTATTGTCATGTAATAACTAAATTACAAATTAAAAAGCCAATTCCTTATTCGTTTTATGACCTCTTTGTTGCTACGTGTTGACGGCATGAGATAAATAAACCCACAGTCAAACATACTGATATTAAAGCACAAAGAGAACCTGGGGGGTTTGCCGCAGGCTTAATAACCGAAAAGTAAATGAAATGAAACAGCAATCGACCCAGAATGATGGAACTGTGTGTATGTGTGTGTGAGTGTGTGTGTGAGTGTGTGTCTTCTTTGGGTAGACATCTAATGCTTAATGAGTTTAATGGCAACTTTAACTTCTTCTATTCATCCTTTAAGCTTTTTATTCCAGCTCTTATCTCTGCCTTGTCTCTGTGTATTTGGCTTCTTTCTAACAAGTAAAGGCGTCTTCTCTCTGGACTCATTAAGAGCTTGTACACACACACACACACACACACATATATTGACATATACATGAGGAAATACACACATGCTGTAGCTCTGGCTGTGGCTTAGCGTTAACAATGCAAACGGGCAGCGGGCTAATGAACATGTCATGGCCGATTGGAAGGGGATTAATGAGCACAGACACACAGATGCACACACAATCACGCACACTGAGGCAGGCCTTCCATGCCTGACTAAACCACAGCAAAAGACATTTTCCCCGCTGTAACAGCATCCCTGGGGGAAAACATGCCATTTAACACTTCACAAATGTGTGTGTGTGTGTGTGTGTGTGTGTGTGTGTGTGTGTGTGTTGGTGCTAGGGCGCTAATAAATGACACCTCCATTAGCTCAACAGCGTAATACCTCACCTAAGACGAGGTGAGATGTGCTTTGCAGCTTGTTTGCTTGCACACATAGCAAAGCGCTCATTTACTGTGTGGAACCTAGAAATTGTGTGCTAAATTATGAATAACAGGATAATCAATTATCATAAAATGATCGTGATTAAAAAGATCAGGTACGGTAGGGTTGGGAGAAGTCAGAGCAATGCTAAAAAAAACATAATGCATGCTGATGGTACCACAGAGTGGTTGTTATTTATTCCAAAATGTTGCTTTTTCCAGTAAATCTCTTAAATCACTGGCTGACTAATTAGTAATTTACCATGAGCAGGGGACTGAAAGGTAATTATCATAATGGTTTTAATTTATATTTTCAGTTGTTGGAGCAACTTCTCCTCTGATAGCAGAAGCGCAGAGTTAACGATGCCGTGCATGGAGCGATGCACATGTCTTTCGTAGCCAGTGTTTTGACTTCTTTTCCACGATTTGGTCTTTATTTTGGTGGCGTCACACATTCACAGAAAGATGTAAACACACAAAGTCAGATAGCAAAAAGCTGAGAAGGGCAGAGCAAGATGACGCATGGACAGCAGGGAGGGAACAGCACAAGAGAACATCCAAAACCCCTTCTTTTAACTGCAACTCTAAAAACTATAACTCCATTTTCTTCTGATACATTTAGGCTTTTCCCGTGTTATTCAAGCTTCTATTTGGCCGGACTGCAGCAAAGCTGTGGCCCAGAAAGCCTCGTTTAACATGTGTGTTGTTAGTGTGTGCGTAGCGAGCGTGTGGCGGATGTGCTGAGAGCAGACAGGTGTTGACGACCGGAGCGGAGAGGAAATGAGCAGGTGGTGGCAAATGTGCAGTGTACGTTTCAGTTCGCCCATGAATAAACACTCCAGCTCCCCAAGACCAATATTAGAGTCTGGGGGCATATCAAAAAGTTTCGCTCAGGTACTGACACACTTTGAGACAATTTCAGTGACATTATAATGTCCCCCTAAAGGCTCGGACGTGGTTCATTTCTTTGGGGAGGGGTCAGATTGTACAGGAGATGACTGACATGAAGTTGCTCACTTTTACAGAGACTTTATCAACGGGCCACTTGTTGAGGTTGTCACTGGTCTTTGCAGAGAACGGTGGAATGTGCGATTCTAGTCACATTGTCGAATTTACACTAAATAACAATCCACATAAGTCAGTTTCAGGTTAGAAATAAGCATTTGAAGTTGCAGAAATCAAGCATTATTTAGGATATTTAACATATGAATCATGAAGTTCAAGAGTTTCAGACTTCTTCAGACACTTTCAGGTCGGTCTGGCATTTACTGGAGGTTCTCTAGACTGCACCCTCAGCTTGTTTTGGGCTATTGTTACAAAAATAATCTACCACTCTAATTGCCTTCCCTCCCATTATCTGCTGTCACTCCACTTGGGTTCACTGTCTTTCACTTTTGTCCATTATTGTGAGCTCAATTTGAATTAGAAATAATTCAACCTTCTGTATTTTATCTGTTATAAAATATGAAAGCTGTTTTTTCCCGCCAAATCTACAGCGGCACACAATCTATAATGCAGTGCAGAGGGCAGTACAAGTTCTTCTCGGCTCACAACTAATGAGGTGAATGAACTTCATGATTTATTGAGATCATCACAATGCTACATATAAATCCCTTTAATGCAGGTGGCCAATACCAGGAAATCAGCTCAGATGTGCAACTCCCAGTGGAGAGCTTTTAGCATTAGCTTGAGTCAGTTTAATTAGCTCTGGATGACCCGCGGCTCTCCTCTGGGGCCACAGGCATCCTTGCTGGCTGGGAAAGCAAACCTCTTTGACAACCACACACACACACACACACACACACACACACACACACACACACACATGAAGGTCTCCTAGTTGTTCCAGCAGCTTTCAGATGAAACGCCGTAAGCCTGCAAACTATAACGAGAGGAATGAGCAGACCAAGGCACATGAAAGTAAATTGTTTTACTGCTTGTTTATTGATTGTGTGTGTGTGCATTGTGTGCAGTTGCACATGTGTGGTCTTTGCACAGCCTAAAGTGCAATATGGACTCTAATAAGGAGCTGGCACAAATGCTGTCGTATTCGTAGCACTGCACAGTGCACACATGTCCGTGTAATTCCGCACAGATCCGAGCAAATACCCTGGAAGATTAACTGACTGGAGCAACACTGACGGCGCGGGATCATCAAGTGACTTGTGTGTGTGTTCTGCACAAACAAAACCCCAACAGCTAAATGATTGATGAGTGCGTGTGATGAGTGATTAATGAGCTAGAAATGCTAACGTGATTACTGATCGGCCTCTGGACTCCTGATGTATTAAAGAATCTGGAGGTTTTTCTGTCAGGGAATCAAAAGAACACAGAGAACGGCACCCTTTTTACTGTTGTTCCATCTTCCAATGAGATCTGGTCCAGGAGTGTGGTCTAAATAATTGATATATATATATATATATATATATATATATATATATATAGCTAGTAGAGCCTGACGGGCTTTTTTGTTTACTATAATTATGCTGTCATCTCAAAATCAGTCTACGGTGATGTTGAAATTACACATATCACCTTTAAGTTCACAAGATCTGCGTTGGTCTTCTCTACAAGAAACATTTAAGTTGATACCCTCTTTACTGAGGCGGGTTTGCATGAGATTGACAATGCTCTGTGCCTTGCTCAAGAACACTTTCACCTCAGTAATTTGGGAAGTTGAGAGAATAAGTCACACAGTTTGGTCAAGAGGATCCTCCAGGGGGACCAACAAACCATCGCCACTCCACCATACAGCATCAGAGACCAGTTAGCCTGCCTTTTCTACACTCCCCTATGAGTATGTGTGTGTGTGTGTGTGTGTGTGTGTGTGTGTGTGTGTGTTATTGTGACCATGTGATTGTCTGAGATACCAGCTTCAACCTTTGTGCAAGCAAACACGAGTTCTGTCATGTGTGTCACACACACACACACACACACACACAAAAGCAGCAAAGTAGGACACTGAGCCAGTGGGTGTGAAACTGATAACCCCATGATGCATCAGGGTGCATCTCTGTCCTTCTTGCTTTCCCTCTTTTCTGCATCTTTTGATCCCTTTGATTATTCCGTCACTCTTTCTGTATTCACATCCCATCTGCCCGTGCGTGTGATCAAGAGCTTGTGGAGAGCTAACGTGTCCAGCTGACAGTCTGAAGAGACAAGAAGCTAGCGATGAATAAATAAAAACAACCCAAACATTAAGCCCATGGATTCCAGTCAACAGAGCCTCTGTGATCTCTTCACGCTTTTCCAAAGTGATCACATGTGTTTATTTATCAGCGACTGGCTGGTGGTCAATGCTGCAGCAGCACTATCATTCACCCACCCAGGACTCTAACTAACAGTCTTGCCCAAGGACACATCGACATGGACTAGTGGAGCCGGGGATCGAACCGCCGATCTTCCACAGACCCACAGTCGCCCCCCTTAAACGTGACGTACTAAGTAGATAGTTCAGTATGAACTGGAGACACTGAGAGCTACATTATTTTACAGTATTCACCATAACCTTTGTGATATGAGTAATTATATGAGTATAAAATAGAGAAATTAAATGAAAATAAAATCGTGTGTAGTGTACGCATTACTGCAATTCTTGGTTATTTCAATATCTTGGTCCTAAAAGAAAATGTAATAAATGTATTATTCAATTTTGTCCAAGGCCACCCATCTATTTCTAGATATGATTTAATATAGAGTTATATAACTGTTTGCAAGATGGCAGCAAACCATTTGATTAAAATCACCCTCACACTGTATCACCGTGTTTACAAACTACAGTGAAATTGAATCCATACCTTTGCTGCAAACCCCTGCATTAATATTGTAATACTGACAACAGGAGGGACTATATCACTACGCCAGGATCCGCTTTACATGCAGCAACAGTCATGTGTGTGTGTGTGTGTGTGTGTGTGTGTGTGTGTGTGTGTGTGTGTGTGTGTCTGAGTGTTCGACGTACAGTGTGCAATGATGAAATAGCCAGCGGGAATAGCCAACTTAAATGAAATGAAATTAATACTCGAGAATTAATTAGATGCTTTAAATTTGAACCCTGGTGGTCCTTGATTATGTGCGCTTCAAGCTGAGCAGCGGCCCGCTGGGCTCCGCATGTGATCCCTCCACACACATTAGTTAGTTAATTGCGGGGGGGGGGGGGATGCGAGGAACATGTTGAGGTGAGAAAGAGGACATTCAGAGTTGTCCATTTTGTCTCATTATGGTCCCAAAACACTTTTTATTTCCTTAATCAAAGTTAAACGGGGAAAACAAGTCTTCCTGTTGACGGAGGTGAAAGTACCGAATTAATCTCACTTCGCTAAGGAGGTTGATTTAATGTTGCATTTGAATTTCTGAATGTTGATTGGAAGTTATTCCTGATCAGTGAAAAAGTATTAATTTATTCTGCTGCTGTTGTACAAGTCCATCACCAAAGTCACGGAGACAAAGAGGCTTCCTGAACTTCGCTTTAACGATTAAACAATCAGTTATACGGTTAAGATGATGACCGACTACTATGCGAAGAAAAATGTATGAATGTATTAAACTTTCATCTGGTCTGGTGTGTTTTTAAAGGAGGTGATGGGCTTGGCGGTAACATAGTCCAACAACAGGTTTCTTTCAAGAAGCGTCCTGCTGCCGGCTGCAGACCTCCATGTTTCAAAGCTACAATGGTGGACGTTTGTGGGTGCAGCTGATAGAGAAGTGTAAATAATGCAGCTTTTGCCTCCCATTGATCAAGAAGTTGTCTGTTTGTGTTTCAGTAATACAGTTTCTCTCACAGTCAAGCTCTTGGTAGGGGGCCCATCAAGGTTTCTTTAGCCGGGATATTATGTTGAACATGCAGATACTCGAAACTCCAAAGTACCGTGAGAGTGATCGACAGAAGCAGACGGAGGGAGGAGTGCAGATGAAATGAAACAATCAGACAGAGATGTTTACCATTGTGTGTGTGTGTGTGTGTGTGTGTGTGTGGAGGGGTGTGTGGGTGCAGGTGTGCTACTTGTAGGTGGATACTGTGATGCTCAATAATGCATCAGGTGCTTCTGCAACAGATTCATTAGTTGCGTGTAGGTGTGTGTGTGTGTGTGTGTGTGTGTGTGTGTGTTTGTGTGTGCTCACCTGTGGGCGGATGACTCTCTCAATGTTCTTCAGGGCAGTGTCGGGGGACGGGGGGGAGCAGTCTGGAGTGGGTCCCGTCGAACAGTTGCCGTGGTTACCGTACTCCCCCTCACTCACAGTTACATGGGACAGGTGACCTTGGAGGGAGAGAGAGAGAGGTGGAGGGAGAGAGAGAGAGAGAGAGAGAGAGAGAGGGAGGTGGAGGGAGGGTGAGATTTGTGTTGTTTTTTCTCCTGACAGTATTGTGTTTTATTATGTACACTAGACACGGAGCCGTTGGGACTTCATGCTAATGGCGGGACCAGACTGCACGCCACTTATTTCCTTCAAGATGGTCAATATGTCTTATTGAGTGACAATAGTCCTGCCATGCCCTGGCAGAGAGACAGATTAGATGTTTTTTCCAGGCATCTCAAAACAACTGGAAACCTGTTTTTGAGTTCCCAAAAAAAGGCACAAACGCGGTGATAACTCTAAAGAGCGTGGGCAGCATAGTGCCAGTTCTGAAGCTCCTCTGCTTCGTCCTCCATCCTAATTATCTTTTTGAAACTTTTCCCGTTTCGCTTCAGTTATGAAGGGAGAAGATTTAGGCTTACTGTACAGCTGCACCAACTTTTATGTCACACTGGCATGAAGAGGAGCTCTTCATTGCAATCTTGGGCAAAGCGAGGAATGAAAAGAGGGTTCAGCTCAACACCTAATGTGTCGCCCACCTAAGAGCGCAATCACAGAGACGTGTTGGCATGGGAGAGAGGCGGCGAGAGCCGATTTTCTTTCTAAATTGACGAGCGTCTGCAGCAACGATGTCTGTCTCGAGTGTGCGTGTGCGGCTGAGTACAGAGCCAAGTGTCGCAGATAATTTCCCCAGCGTATGATCATTTAACAGAGGGCAGGGGGGGGGGGGAAACACAAGAAGACGAAAAGAAAGGAGAGAGAAGTGCTGAAGTAGGGACAGAGCATCTGTCTTAATCAACCGGAGGAGACAGGAAACACAGAGCAACACACCTTTCCTGAAATACTGTTGTCAAAGTTGACTCACAGACACACACACACACACACACACACACACACAACAGAGACTTTCTGTCAGCTGCCGACTGCCCATCAGACGGCAGAATATCACCCAATTATGGTGACACCCAGCCGGGACTTTTAACACACACACAGGATGACATCACTACCAGTAACAGTATATTCATACATTTATTGAAGAGGGATTGTTGCTTAAATACAGCATATGAATGATCCATCATCACATCTCAAACTCTAAACTGGAAATGAAAACAGAGTTCCTTGTTGTTTTAACTGTTAATGTAGTTGAAGGTGTGAGTTTTCACAACTCCCACAAATCTTCTTCACCTAATCAAGAAGAACAAAGCCACGCAGGGGGAAAGCTTTGAGGCGGTTTATGATGTTTTTGGATAATGACAAAAATAATGCTAGTTTTCGGGTATATTTAAGGGGAGCACCTTTACGTTTCATTTGCCGGGATCTTTAGGAATGCTGAGGACGATGTTCAGTGGATGAACTCTACAAGTGGAGCCTTTGGCCAAAAAGACGTGTTTCATGAGGTCACAGTGACATTTGAGCACCAAATTTTAATAAGTTCAACTTTGAGTCCAGGCAGACATTCTGAATCGAATTTAAAGAAACTCACTCAAGGCGTTGGTGAGATGTCGTGTTCCCGTGAATGGACCGGACGCAGAGGCATGAAACAGGATCGCAGCACCAAACTAAGGTTTCTAATGATCTCCAAATCCCCCTTAACAACATCAAACAACATCAAAGACACTCCTCCGCTCTTGCTGTGTCGTGCTATAGCTGACACAACTCTTTTAATGACTTTCCTGATCACCTGCTCATTTGTGGTTGTGGATCATTACGTCTGAAGTACGAAAGAGATGACTGGAAAATTAAAGAACTGCCGCTTTGTTGCCAATCCAGTCTTTGCCTCCGTCAGTGACTTCACAGCCTCGACTCTCTCCAAGAAACCGAGGTTGCTTTGCTCTCTGGTCCGCAGCATTAGGACAACTGGCTTTGAGGTATGCGTATGTAATCAACGCTAGGCTCGATCTCAGCTGAGCTTTGAATATTTCAATATCGTCAGACTTAGTGGAAGGACATTGAAAGATACGATGTCTGAGATATGAGATCTGACGAATTTCTTCAATAAAGGGAATGAAATACAATAAACAAATTCATGCAGAAAAAAACTGCAGCAAGAGCGGCATTCTTTTGGCAACAGAAAGGATTGTGTAATCAAAACCTTGAGAAAAGAATAGCAATACAATGCACTAGGATGAGAGAGAGAGAGAAGACCCAGGTTTGCCAAGAGGCATGCCTCGAGAAGCACATTTAAAGACACAACTCACAGTCTAGAAACAAACTTCAATTGCTAAAAATGAGCCCCACAAAACTTCATTAAATCCTCACATTCCTTTGGCAGAAGTTCCTTTCTCTGATACAATAACTTCATCTGTTTAAATTCACACAGCTCAATCATGAAGGTGGTGAAACACTCAAAGCGGCTGCTCCCGCATCAGAATTTGCCACCATCTTCCATCATGTTTATTTTGAATTTCTGGCTGCAGACACACAATCTCATACACACACACACACACACATCAGTCCTTCAGGGAACGTGGCACTGCTTCACCGCACATCTATCTGTCTTTATGTGCATGCGTGCATGCATGTGCAAACACAGACAGAGGTCCCTAGATTTGACTTAGGGTTGTGCAAGTATATACAGCTGCAGACACACACACACACACACACACACACACACACACACACACACACACACACACACACACACTATAAAGAGCCGCCTGGAGCTGAATCAGTGATTGAATGTGGGCGTAAATAGATAAAACAAAAACAGGAAAAAAAGAGAGGAGGAGAGAGGAAAGGAAGGATGCGACAAGGAGATATATATAGATAGAATTTGAGGTTTTGTCCTGTTGAGTAAATAAGCCTGTCAACACTGAGGCTTTGATGATGGATGTGAAATGTGTGTGCGTGTGTGTGTGTGAGACGGTGCTTCCTTCAGATCTGCATTGAGCTCACTCCTGGGAAACACTCTCAGCCCTCCTTGCCAAGGGGGATACGTGTTTGTGGATAAGCATGCGCATAAAGGTGCATATACGTAACACGTGCATGAGAGTGTAGATAACTGCAGGGTATCCTACCTAAACTGTTTACATCCATATATTCAGGTTCTTGTGTGTGTGTGTAGAGTGAGCACAGCCTCTGGGAAAATGTGAAACTTTGAAATGCTTTAAGAGGTTTCACAGGATTCAGATATTATTTGCGTACAGAGTACAGTATGTGTGTCCGGTTCCGGTACAAAGTATGATACAGAGACGTAGACAAACGTGTTTTTTGTGTACATTGGAGAGCAGCTGCACATGCTTGTTATTGCAGGAATGCAGCAGTGTGTACAGGAGGACTGTGTCTAAGTGAAGGCATGGCGTGAGCAAGCGTTCAAATCGGCTGTCCTCTTCCCACCAGCCTAACAAGACAGAAACTGTCAACTTCAGACGTGTTCTTCAGGCTGTCAGTTCTGCCTCTATGCCGCTCTGACAAGTAGCCTTTCATATACTGGGTGTGTGTGTGTGTGTGTGTGTGTGTGTGTGTGCCATCAAATATTCTAAAATTACAGTTTAGCTCGTAACAAATACAAAGTACAGATAAACTTTTAAAAACTATGATTCCATAGACATGATGAAGATATAATAAACAGAATGAAGCACGAATAATCCAAACAAAATGAAATAATCTTTACGCAAACAAGAATGAAAAACTATATTGTGCTTTGAGACAACAATTGTCAAATCAATGAGGAGACAAGGGAGTTGCAATATAAAACAAAAAATGACACTTTCCCAAAAATTGCCCTCCTGTGTAATGTCTTTTTTTAAAGGCTAAGGTTTCTATTATTCTATATTTCTGTTATTGTCAAAAAATCCCAAAGACCAAAACCAACAGTGAATCGAAAGCCAAAGCCTGATATCTCATATCCCTCTGTGCCGTAGGCTTTCATTGAGCTCCAGCCAAAAACACTTCAATGAACCACATCGTCGCACTGGGTGATATGTTCCTTCATCATGACCTTCATTCATTCACTGATGCTGTGAATATTCGATAGAACACCGAATCCGCAGCTGAAAATAATCCCCCCCAAAAATGCCCCATTTACTCCTGCCGAAGTGATGTTTGTTAAAAACTACAATGAGATGTTTAGAGTGTTTTTTCCTCAAGTTCCAAGCATTGTTTTCTCCCGGCTGTCAAAGAGCAAGATGCTCCATTTCCTCCTTTTCGACAAGTCAATGGGCCTCGACCCATTTAATGGTGAAGCCCTGGAGTTACCACTTGCTGCCATTAGCCACTCTGAGAATAAGTGGGATAAATAGAGTGAGATTGCAGCGACATCACTTCTTTATCCACCAGAGAGAACTGAGGGTGGAAGTTCATATGAGAGGGACGGTGACACAACAAAAGACAGACGTTTTTAATTCATAAACCTTCCAGGTCGCAGATCTGCGGTGTGCAGACCTGTGACTGGCCACACACACACGGACACGCACAGGTTTGTAGCTTCATGTTGCTCACGTCAGCAGTGTCTTGTTTACCTCTCGCAGACAAGTGTGGGTTTATCTCGAGGGGAGTCAGTCGATAGCACAAAAGCGGCACTTTTGTATAACATCCCATGTCATCTTAATGAACACAACCTCGTCAGAGATAGGACGGTGCTTCCAACAGGTTATGGAAAATCTCACAGACAAAAAGAAACAAAAGGGAAAAGACTGATAAAAAGTAAAAAGAGAGGGACAGCGAGATGTCCAAGAAGCAGGGACAGAGCAAAAAAAGCAGTTGTTTGCAGTGACAACAGGTCCCTGGTGTTTCTGTAGCGGCCGGGCGGAGTGACAGTCACCAGATGGATTTCGATAAAGCCGCCTTGATTATCTGAGGCTTCGGAGTGCCTCCGTCGCCTCCACTGTGAGACTGCAGCAGCCCACAGCTGCAACCAGCCAGCAGCACAGGACATGTGGATATCAAGCAGGGCTTACACTGCAAAACACATATCGTTTAGACAGCCCACTTATGAGACTAATTATGCTGAGGTGAGTTTAACACGCAGCTCATTTGTTCCCGAAAAAACTTCTCGAGATAGTTTGGGAGGATTATGATGATCGTGCTCATCATAATCAGCTGATCCTCTGATGGAAACTTTTGTGGCTGGGGACAGAGGACTCGTTTAGCCTCAGATTAGAAAAAGTCTCATTTTGTTTAACTTTCTTATTTGTACATCATTTGGTCGTCATCTTAAAAAAAATGTCATAATAAAGTAGTTAGGTGCTGGGGACAACAAGAGCTTTTCAAGATTTTCATTTAAGTAAATGTCTGAATGAGGCGACACAATGGTGAGAGGGAAGGGGAAATGTATATGCATTAAATTATTTTATTCTACTTCCACAATAAAACGTCTGCCAACAGGGACATTTTTAAAACTCAATCACAGAGCAGTTGATTTGTTGAGAAGGTTAATTTTTTGCAGTGTAATGCACCAAGTCTCTCTCTCTCTCTCTCTCTCTTCCCTTTTCTTTCATCTCAATCCCTCTCTCCCCACGTTCCCTCATCATCATATGCCTCCTCTCAGAGGCAGACTAAGGCAGATTGACTCACACCCATGTCCAATTAGGGCGTCATGTGACCGGACGGGAAGCCGGAATCCATGG
Source organism: Anarhichas minor (assembly GCF_050575085.1). Classification (NCBI taxonomy): domain Eukaryota; kingdom Metazoa; phylum Chordata; class Actinopteri; order Perciformes; family Anarhichadidae; genus Anarhichas; species Anarhichas minor. The sequence continues at coordinate 6,593,044 of NW_027466491.1, forward strand.
ATTTTCTCTCCTGCTGCGTCACATTCGCGTAGCTTAGCCTGAGACGACCCTCCGACTTCCTCCACTGAATGTATAATCTTCCCCCTCTCCGTCTCACACTCCTTCTCATCCTTCCTTATGGTCCGTCTCTCAGCAACAAGACAGAATTCTGCAGCCTGCGGGACGTTCTGCATTTGTAGTCATTTTTCAGCAATAACATGGAAATGTATGGTGTTCTCCCTCCCTCACCTCTTCCGTCGCCTCTGACTTTTGCTTTTTGTTTTTCTGACTTTTTTTTTTGTTGCTTTCCCACAACACATGTTTATGTCTCTCTCTCTCTCTCTCTCATTTGGTCAGGTAACAGCGTTCAGAGAGCCGAGAACAAACAACACCCACACAACACTGCATATGGACAGTTCAACTCCTTTCTCCTGCAGCCAATCACAGACCAGATGTAACAGGCAAGCACACACACGTAAACACGCACACACAAAACAAGTCTCTCGTTCCGCTACTGTCCAAGAGGGCGTGTGTGTGTGTGTGTGTGGGGGGGTCACTAGCGAGGCAGTTCCCATGGCAACATACAGGTGACTCACCAGCTGGTGATGCAGTTGCCGTGGCAACCTGCAGTGTGTAGCATCGCTATGGGAGCAACTGAGTTGAAGGGGAGGAGCACATTGTGGGTTGTTTGTTGTCGTGGGTGTCGAAGTAAACCGGACAACTGACAAGACACAGAAAGCAGAGTCGACTGGAAGGTCCGACGCTGGACGATCAACTCGCACTGGGTTTCCAAAAGTGATAATATGTCAATGTTCATGCAGACGTTTCAGGTGTCTGTCTCAACAAGCATTCAGAACCACAGATTATAGTCTGTTATTGCATTTTGTAGTCTTTTGTCCTCGTTAAACCTGGCAATGCTACTTGACCGCAGACCCTTAGGTTGGACTTTCAGGTGTGTTATGCTAGAAGCAGCATATGTAGCCTCAAGCAGAGATGAACCGCTGAACTACAGAAGTCTGGTAAAGATCACTTCTTTCAAACTAACTCAAAACTTGTAATCTTCAGATCCATCCAACGCTGAATCAAGTGACGTCACTCGAGGCAACTTATCAGTCTTCACACAGCTGGGGCTGATCCGGTCAGGACTAACATCTGATCTGTGCATGCAATATTAAAATCACCCTAACCCTCCACTAAAGAAATAAATCCCATCCAAACAGAGCTATAGCCATAATTTCAACAATGTATCCCAAACAGCATTGCTCTCACGCTCACCCACATTTTCCACACCTGTTTACTGCTATGAAGCTCGTGTTAGTGTTGAATAAACAATGGTGGTTCACGTCTTCCACTAAAGTTGTGATCATCACAACAGCGGGATGTTCATATGGATGCTGGCTTGTGAACATACTGGAAGGCACCATATGCTCCACTGTCGAATCTGTGTCAGCAAACTTTTTAAATGACCGTAAACAACGAGTGCACAAAGATATAAATATGGTAAATGGAAAAGAGAGAGTGTAGGTTTCTGTGTTGTCCTACCATTGCGTGGACAGGCATTGAGCCGGTAATTGATATCTAGGGAACAGGGTTTCCGCGTGACGGCTGTGGTCACAGACTCGTAAGGATTGTCCTCGTCCTCTGGCAGGAACACATCCAGAGACGGAGAGGCGACGATCTCTGCTGAACGCTTTGAATCCTGGGAGAAGGGCAGAGAGGAAAAACAGAGGAAGAGAAATGTGAGGGCAATTCGTTGTGAGTGTGCACAGTTCGATGGCAAAAGGAGTTCCAAACCACGAGTGTATACTGTATTTAGAAAATCGGTTTGTGACTACGTTTTTCAAGCCTCGAGTTTGGCCATCTTGGGTTTTTGGAACCAGAAGCGACATGAGAGGGTGGAGCCAAGAACATACCTAACACTGAATAAGACATTTTTAAGCCACCAAAATGTTGCAATTAACTTTCATGAACTGAAAACACTCTGTGAAAGAGTTAAAAATGCCACGCTTACTCTGCTTTATGGTCTATTTTGCTCTAAATGGATCATAATTTACTAAATGAAATCATGCTGTATCAAAGAAGACTTGAAACTAGCGATTGACACCATGTTTACTGAGCTAAACACAAACACACCACTAATTCAATTATGAATTATGCACTACAGCCATACTGGCCTATTATCCCGTCCAACAGAAGGTGGTACAGACCATGTATTGTGTTGATAGTGTTTAGAAAGCAAAGTGAAGAGCCCTCTCAGTGAGTACAGATGCAGACTGTTAGACCAGAGAGAGTCATTTCCATTGTATGAGCTGTGTGTGATTGACAGAAACATACAGCAATACAAAACAGATGAATAGAGCAGAAAAGAGGTGTTTGATGTGGGCTTTTTGAAATGAGTGGTAAACAGTGTCAGTCCACGGCCAAAGGTGCGCATTTGTTTTGTTCACCTTTGCCTGAGAATCCCCTGAAGAAACAAAAAGAAAACAACCAAACACATCAGCTCAGTAATCTCTCAGTTCAGCTCGAGGCCATTATTCAAGTGCAACCACGTTCACGCAGTTGGATTATCATGAAAGATTTAGGCCGATGTTCAAAGCAAAGCACTGAAAGTGAAGAGATGGAAAGTAAAGAGTCTGAATCTTTCTTTCTTCTTTTCAATCCCGGAGAGTTTTAGAGCAGAACATCTGGACTGTCCCTTCAGGACTTTGGGGTTTTGTTCTCCGTGATAACTGCGATCAATGAGGTTTCTCAAAAGAAAAATAACAGCAGTCTCAAGTTCTCAACATTCATCTGCTGTGAAATTGATTGACTGGCAAAGATCAGGGTAAGTCACAGGCTATCTATCTCGTGTGGATTTGTGAGGGAAAATCAGTCCGTCATTTGTAGACTTAAGGGTTTAATGTGGTGAATGTGCAAGAACATGTCTACGCTGCAAAAAGGTTGTATTATCTAGAAACCTATAATGGCTTATCTACAGTCTATTAGCTCTCTAACTGATGAAAGGTGACTGTTGTTGGAGTGCAATAGCTTCAGGGTCTCATCACATGGTGGAAATAAATCAAAATGAAAACACCAAAACAACTGCTGAGGAACAGAGCCCAACATTCTCTCAAACACAACAGCAGAAAGTCTTCATAAACCCATCAAAACACAGTTATTTTGTCTCAAACTGTAAAACGTAGACGAATCATTCCACTTTTTGCGAAACATTCAAGCATTGTCTCAAAGCAGCCGGACAGAAAAAGACCTGCAAGCAGGTGTGCTTTGGGTCCGAGCACCCGACCAATCTCAGAACCAAAGACATAACGAAGGCGTCCAGATAAGGTGTAATAATAACACTTATTTTACATGCAAACCATTTCTCCTATTTCTATTGAATTGTAGCTAAAGTATGCTTCTCTGCGGCACACTTAAAACCCAAATAAGCCTCCATCTACTCTCACTGCACTACAGTACCTTTTGAGCCAACAGTAATGTCATGCGGTTGACTGACAGCTGGAAGGTCTTGTTCCTATGCTTCGCTGAATTTCAGTTGAGTGCTGTGTCTCAAAAATAGAACACATGGTAATCACATTCTCTGTGCATCTATTCGTCGGCAAAATCATCTGCACCCATCCACCGATAACCTCAGCGTGATCCTCAACAGCCACCGACAGATCCTTCAGATTTGATCTGCAGCTTCACCAACAACTGCAGGTCCAAGCTCCTCTGATCCCGACTGCTGCAACTCCGTCTTGTTGTCCATCCTTTGCTAACGTCATCCCACTGTTTCCCCTGACATTTCACATCTCGCTCTCTTAACAGTCTTGTAAATAATAAAAAACATATAATCTGTAAATGATTTATTATGAATAATATATATTTTTAAAGAGGCCTCCATTCAGCACTCATTAAAAAAGTGCTTTAAATTCCAACACACACACACACACACACACACACACACACACACACACACACAAGCACTTGTTGTCGCTCTTAAAGTGTTATTAGAGTTTTAATAGGAAGGATGCTCTTGCTTTAATTTTCTTAATTAATGCTGTTTGTGAGGCTTATTGTAAGTCTCCCTCTATACGAGTATCTGCCAAATGCCTAAATTGTAATTTGCATCCTAAATGAATTACTTCAATGATTTTTTTTTTACCAAAAGGGACTTGCAGCATTTTGAAAAGAGCTCTTCATTTCGAGGTGGTTAATTAAGAGCAGCATGTAAGGAAACATTTCTCCGGGACCTTCATATAACTGTGTTGTCTTTGGGTGTTGAAGGAGGATTTCGGATTGCATTTTGCTGCAGCATTGGTGAAAAAGGTTTAGCCTCAAAGGGCTCCGAGAGAGAGAGAGAGAGAGAGAGAGAGAGAGAGAGAGAGAGAGAGAGAGAGAGAGAGAGAGCTGGGAACCAAAAGGTCCCTTATCTCCGAGGCAGACGTGTACTCAGAAAGAATGAAAAACAAGAGTGAGTGATGTGAAGCAGGGGAAAAGGTTACAGGGGCGAGCGTCATTTCAGCCAAAGAGACAAAACATTTCTTTCCAGCGATGCAGCCGCTGGATGTCTGCCTTCTCCCCATACCGCCACACTCTATCACCATTTCTGAAGTGTCACTTGGCAGCCTGCCCCTGGTTGTACCCTCTCTAATGGGATCAGCGGTAAACTTTGTAGGTGTGCCTACAACCTTGCGCCGCATACGTCTCTCGATTCCTCCGACTCTTTCTTTTCCCCACCTTCACCCTTTCCCCAGCCTCTTTTACTCATTCAACAGCCATTATTCTTCCTGTCATCATCCGCTACTACATTACCCAGACTGCACCGGGTCATCAATCACACGCTGAGCACACTCAAAGTCTGGCTGACAGAGCAATCAGTCCCTATAGATGATTTCTCTCACTAACAGTCTGCAATCAATCTGAGACTTATTTCACTTTATTAAAAGGCCTACAAACTATACACACACCCCCCCCCCCCCCCTCTACTATCTCCATCAGCACTCAATTAGACTGCCATTACCAGCTAATGGAGACCCAGTCACCAGTCAGTCCTTTATGCCCGCACTCTGCAGGTGACCAGGCCTCAGCAGATACTGATACGAAGCGACAACCTGGTTTGCTGCGGATTTCCCTCACAAAGCAGCAGCAAAGGCTGAGAGCACTCCGATGGAGCCGCAAAGAGCTGCTGCCAGTTCACCGCTCAGAGAAAAAAACCCTCATCTGACAGCTCACATCAAAGGTGCAATTAATCATCGTCACATTCATTATGAGCGTTTAGCCAAATTGTGAATTTAAAAAAAAGCAAGAGGTGGCCTCGACGAACCGCTGAACTGCGTCTCATGCAGTGTGTTTACATGCACTTATGTGGCCTTGTTACGCTTGGCTTTCTGCAGCACCCTGGCTTCTTAACAGCTATGTAAACCAGAGACCAGGTTTTTTTTTAATTGGGGTAGCTGAGCAGAAAAACCAGGTATACTAATCAGCCTCCTAGATATACGCATGTGCATGACGCAAGATGTCACACAGGGAACAAGTACTTCAGCTAAGGTTAGGAAAAAAGTGGTTTGACTTCAATATTTATGTCCTGTCTCCCACGTCTACTATTTTGATGCTTAGCCCAGACCACAAACATTCCCTAACCTAAAAAGAAAAGCTGTCTAAGGGATTAAACATATTCATCACAAACAAATCCTGCTCTACTTGCTGCTAGCAGATATTGTCGGAAAAATGAATTAAATAATAGTAAAAATAGTAAGAAATAGTCAATGAAACATTCGGTATCATCACTCTGCTACTTGGCAGATACAAGAATCCTTTCCTCACAGTATTGATACAAAACTTTGCATTAGTTGTACATAATCAGAATTACTGGGAAACAGGGATGCTATGACAGCAACACTTGTACGCAGCAACACCCTCGTATTCAAAACAATTCTAAATCTGACTCAGACTGAAACCATTTGTTCTTCAGAGCAAATCAAGATAAAAATGTCACAGTTACTGGAAGTGAGATTCAAATCCGAAAAGAGACAAAGGGAAGCCATTGTCTTTGGGAACAGGAAGTGACAGGATTACTGGGAAATGTCCAGTCACTCCTTGTATGAAAACACAACACCAGCTCTTATATTTCTGATGAAACAGAGCTGTGAGATTGAGGCTATCAAACAGTCTCATTTGTTTACAGGAATTACCGAGATGTCACCATGAATTAACAATGAAATACGGAAGTTCTGAAATGCCACAGGTGGAGTAGCATCATTAATGGATGCACTGAAGACAAAACATGAGACGACATTCCTCTGTAGGGAGACATGAAGCGAAAAAGCAGAGAGCGAGAAGAGATAGGAGGCAGGAAATGATTGAGAAATGATCTTTAAAAGGAAGGAGATGTGAGGAATCGCCCACCACGTGCTCCGTCTATTCTTCCCCACCTCTTATCTCTCTCTCCATCTTACACTTCTACATCATCTCTCATAATTCCTGTTACTCTACATCTCCGACATAATGAGAAGGAGCGAGGCCAAAGCTGATGGGGGTAACAAAACCCAACGGCCAGCGTGAAGGCAGAGAGGGAAGTAAACACAGGTAGATCAAAAGGACGCCAGGATTCAACTCAACACTTACTTTGGAGTTTGTGTCAGCGAATCGAGCACATTGCGGGAAGAGGAAAATGGGTGAGGAAGTGGGAGTGCAGTGAGTTTGGAGCGAGGATTTCCTCACACACACACACACAAATGTAGGAAAGACAGAGAAATGGGAGTCAAGTGCAGGCAGCATGTTTGAGTTCTCACACAGCACAGCAAGAAAGAAACGGCGAAAAAATCCACTTCAGCTGCATTAAAGTGAGCAACGAGCTTAAAGTTTGAGCTATTCCCTCGCCGGCGGGAAAACTACTTTGCACTCGATCTGGAAGAGGACACTCACTGGAAGGAAATCCCTGACGCTCGAGTCCACAGTGAAGCCTGTGAGTTGAAATTAATCCGGCAGTGTGACAACAGGTTTAGCTACCTGCTATTTTGAAGAGTCTCACCTCCTTCCTTCCCCGCTCAGTCCTCGAGGGCTCGGGCGGATTTAAAAAGTGGGAGAAAGGGCTTCAACGCCGTTCGATGTGAGCGGTCCCTCCAACAAACAAACACACACACACACACACACACACACTCGGTCTTCATTCATTTCCCTCCCTCCACCCTCCCCTCCCTGCCTCTCTATCTTCCAGGGCAGAGATAGGACACAGAGAGACTTGTGTCTGAGCTGAACAGGAAGAGAGCAGACAAACAGAGGCCTCCTCTGGCCACTAATTAGCAGGTCGTGTGCAGCTCCCGTCCGACTGCGGAGGCCAGATTAAACGTTTGAGTGTGTGTGTGTGTGTGTGTGTGTGTGTGACGGCGCCTGCATGTGACCAAAAGATTGCATGTGACGGTGTGTGATTATATCTGTGTAATAACGCAGTCTGGTTTCTGTCTCCTTGCAGCAGATACAGTTGACGTGTGTGATCACGTGAGAGCTTATGTGCGTATTTTAGTGTGTGTATGCATGATTGACTTCTATACAGTGTGTGTGTGTGTGTGTATAAATAGGATATGTGAGGTTGCTTTGGTCACGTCCGAGGAACTTCCATCGCACAGTCTTAATCCTGTGACTCTCTCTGTCTCGGTTCAACCCCGTACTGTCACAACCCAACCCATTGCCTCACACACTGTACACTGAGTTCATAGGCCATCAGATATGAATAGAGGCTATAATTTGCTGGCATTTCCTCACGGAGGCTATTTGATTAGAGAGAAAAAGGGAGGGGTGGACGGACACCAGAGAGGACAATGGACCCTCTGAGGCCCTCGGGAGACGGCAGTACTGGAGAGACACACTGGACGGAAAACAGAGATGGAAATACTAATACTAAGCTAATACTTGAGGCTGTATTTAGGCACAGCGGTGCTTTTGAGGTAACTGCTAACTAGTTTGCAATAGTAATGCTAACATGCTGATGTTTTAGAAGATGGTTACCATCTTAGTTTAGCGTGTTGGCATGACAGTTAGAACCAAACACTGACTCTGATGGGAATATGATCACTTTTGCAGCGTTTTCTTGACAATCAGCAGGTTACTGATACCTCAGCTACACCTGGATTCCAGATGTGGTTGTGAGCATAGATTTGTGACTCTGAGAACCTCACTGTGATGACAAGACTTCAGGAAGTTGTGCGCAGTCACTGAAAAAAAAATAAAAAATGTATACACGATATACATATTGTTATGTTTTTCTTTAAACAATATGCATCTTTTTCAACTTCAGAGGTGTTGGTAGGTGTATTTTGTCACTTTGAACAGGGCCAAGCAAGCTGTAAGAAAAGCCAATAAGCATATTTCCAGGAAGGTTGAGCAGAAGTGAGAAATGCAGTGATAAAAAGGTTAGTGGCAAGAAAAACTACGAGGAATACGCTGGCAGAAAAGACGAGATAGGAGAGCGGTATAGAGAGCAGTTGTTGGTCTCCATGAGAAGCGAGAGAGATGGAAGCAAAGAGTGAAATAGAAAGAGAGAGGTGCAGGTTCAGGTGCAGAGCAGCGAGCATGGGATTGCAGAATTGGATTGCCCTCCGTGGCTGGCTAATCCCACAGAAATCAGCTGGCTGAGCCACCAAAAGGACACCCACAGTCACTCCTCAGAAAATAACAGCCTTCACATTCCCCATGATGGGCGCCGTATGGAGCAAAGCTCCGACTGTGGGTTCCTCCGGCTCCACGCTTTAATCCCACAGACACGGCCACCGGCCGGAGCAAGAGGCCTCCGACAGAGAGCCACCGCCGCGTGACCCGAAACCGTTAACGCGTTTCACCGCTATCCCGACAACTCGGGAGAAAGTTTCAGGTGTTGGTGCTGCACAGATACACTGGATGTGTGCATCCGTTTGATGTTCTACATCCAGCAATAAAGGCGTATTGATTAAATACTATACTTGGACGAATGGGCTGAGATAAACAATGGCAGGAATATTTATTCTCTCCGTTAAAACATTTCTTATTCTCAATATTTTGTTTTAGCACACACACATTTCTGTAATGTATGCACAGGCACTGGTGGTAGCAGTCTTTAACTGCTGTCTGGAGAATTGCAGTTAAAAAGTAGCACATCAGCAGTCAGCAAACGTATCCAACACGTAAGCAGAGTATTAGGAGCTCCTTTCCGTCAGGCGTTGGATTGAAGCTCACACTATCACACAGCCGACGGGATAAGGACTCAATGCTACTGGACAACGTGAAGCCAAGAGAAGTGCTTCTGCTTTTACTGATCTTTGTTATTCATCCATCATTTCTGCAAAGCAAAAAGCACATTGTGAGGATTTTTAACTCGTCTTTCCATCAATATACTCCACGACTATGCAGTAAAAGTTACTCACCCCAAAAAAAAACAAAAAACACGAATCGACTTTCACTTGGATCCATTTCAAGCACTAAAACACTCATCTGCTTCTTCCTGTATGCTGCAGAATGCAGATCAGCCAGAATATCCAAAATGATTTTAAAAACACTGGAGCTACAGAATGTTTTTTTGCACCCCAGATGTTTGTTAAATAGATTTATTTTAAATTAAATTTGACTTATTTCCATTTAACAGAATGTATCCAATAAAACAAAGATAACACAACAGCTCGGAGTGCTGAAAGTGACTTCCTATTTATTACTTTTATGGGTACTCTGCTGTTTTATATCTCAATGGTGATAAAGGGAATTGTTTTAGAGGATGCTTACTGCTCCCTTCAGATTCACAGCATCCTTGAGCACACACACACACACACACACACACACACACACACACACACACACACACACACAGCATGACAGCTGTTCTGCCCTCGTTTTTGAAGGGCTTTGTTTTGGAGGTTGTGAATCACTAAAAATCGACAATATGTGGGTCATTCATGCAAAAAAACTCACAGACTCTATCTCTCCTTATAGAATCATCCAGTAGCACTGATCTTCGCTTCTAACTCTCTCAGCAAGAAAGCAAATAAACGCACGTCCCAAAATACTGAACTACAGCTTTTAACAGCGACCGACCCTTTTCCTGGGACACATAAATCTCTACTGATTACAGATTGAATTAAACTTTATTGATCCCTGTAGGGTAACGCTACATCACACTGCTGCTGCCTTAGTGTCTCTGAACAAACCTGTTAGTTGAGAATAAATCACTCAGAATGAAATAAAAAAACTATTGCAGTGAGATTTTGTTTCCATAACTGTCTTTCCATAACTGTGTTCCCAGGAGGAGAAAAAACAACTGTGTGCTAACAGCATTAGCTCTGCATATTTATTCATCATCTGAGGCCACAATGCAGTGTAAATATTAACTCCCCATTTAAATCAACACACAAGCAAGATGTTACACGCATATTCACCTGCACGTGCACAGTGACCTTTCCTTGAATATTAACTAAGTAAATAATTAATGTATACATCAATACACAGACAGCTAATCTCGCCTTGTCACCAGAGTTTGTGAATGTTTGTGTGTTTTTTACGTGCCAATCACTGGGATGTTCGCTTGGTTTGGTCACACACCGACACATTTCACCGCTCTGTTGGCTCCTACGATGCATTTTAGGGTTGCATGTCTTGCTCAAGGGCACATCAACACCAGGGTAATAGTGGCTGTGCTGTAGTAGAAGCAGAGTGGTGGGACGCACTTTTTTCCTGTCGGTGGTCTTTTTTTTTTTTTAATTGAAGCTACTGCGTCTCTTCCTCCAATCTTTTCTCCCTTTTCCTGTTTACCTCAAGGACAACAAGATATCTGAACCCCAGCAGGACACACACACACACACACACACACACACACACACACACACACACACACACACACACACGCGCACACACACGTCAAGTCGCAGCATATCTGTGTGTGTACATAATCTATTTCAGTAAAAAGTGTCTGACAGCAGCTATAGGTGTGTGTGTTGACTGTTAGGTTGACAGGTAGACAGTATATAGCTGCAGAGTCTGCAGGGCATAAAGCCATTAACAACAACATAAGTGTAAGCGCAGAGCTGCATCACGTCCCGACGGTCACACAGAGAGCAGCAGACAGAGGAGAGGAGAGGTGGGAAACAACAGCGAGGGAAGAGAAGAGAAAGAAAGAGAAGGAGAAACAATTAGACCAAATTCTGATGTTGTTTTTACATTATTTGTGTAATTTGAAATAACATAATCGAAATCCACATAAGGACAGAAACATCCTTAATTAATAGTCATTTTTAAACTTATCATAGAGACTTTACCTGGAAGGAAACAGCTTATCAGCTTAAGGCTGTTGCTTTAAATATATTAGGCCATTGACATTACAGCCAAAATCTCAACAATATTGAGCTATTCAAATTAGACGTCATAAAACGTTTGATCCCAAAACCGTTTATATAATATCTAAAACCTCACCCAACCTCCCACAGAGCGCTTTCAGTCCTTCGTTTACAGGCTTCGACAGCTCTCCACATCATATCTGCCCTCTCAGAAACACCTGCCTTTGATGTTCCTTAACATCTTCAAGAGTCATCGTGGGTTTCTGATCTTAACCTCTGACAGACCAGCCCCCCCCCCCCCCCCCTCTCAACTGCTTAAAACTCCCCGGGCTGAAAGCATTAAAGGTCAGCCGCCGCCACCCACTCATGAGAGGAAACCTGCAGAAAGAGAAATATAACGGGGAGGAAAAACTAAAAGATGGGAGACGTGGTCGGAAAACGCTGACGTGTGTGTATCTGCGCACTGCTCTGACGCCTCTGCGATGACGGCGACTGAGATTTGTCAATGGTGGACATCCCACGCCTGATGTCCTATGAATTTCTGTGTTGCCTAGCAACCCTGCCGTCCTCTCTAAATCTGAATGTTTTTCTTGCATTTATTCGTTATCGTTCTTCCTTTTTCCTTTTCTTTATTCTGCTCTCAAGGTGAGGTCTGAACTTCTTAGTTAAAGTCACCGCGGCAGAGGAAACCTCCTCCACACACACACTCTGGCGTCAGCACGGCGGCGATGGTGGGAGGAAACCTGTGGCTGGCAACGAAGATTCACAGCGAGGGAGGCGCCCTTATGCAGCCACGTATGCCCGCATACACCACACACACACACACACACACACACACACACAAACATAAACATGTGACAGACTCTAATGACATGCCGTTTTCATTAGGAACAGAGTGCATTTCTCTGTTTATCTGCATAATCTAATGCGTATACACACACACACTGAAACACTAATTATCACATTCATCTAATCTGTGCATGCACCTGCTCAGACATGTGCACACCTCCACAATTCCAAATACAAATACAGACACACACTCTGTATTGCCTATTGTCTATTCGAAACACCTAGACAGATGCAGGCTGATGCAATATTTCCGTCATGAGGTTTACATTGATCAGTTTTTTGTTGAAATTGTTTTAACAGAGGTGTCACTTTAAATGTATTTTAGCAGATTTTAAAGAGCTGTTATATTTCACTGCTTTATTCATGAAAACCAAAAAGGTAAATGAGGCTTTAAGGATTTTTATCAACACATCGAATATCCTTGACTACATTGGGAAAAAGTTCACAACAATTTACACCCACAAATTGAAAGCTAAACCGTTTCATCAAGACTGTGAATGTTTTGATGCAGTTTTATTTTTCACTGGTATCTCTTTGACAATAAAAGCCGAAAAATCCTCAACTACCTTCGGATTGGGATTCTTCTGATGCCAAACTCAAATATGACATTTCTGGTGAAAATATAGCTAACACTTAACCTGATATTGCTTTTTTTTTAGGTGGGTCTTTCTTTAAGGTGGCTAAAACATGTTTTGCTGCACCCGTCCACAGCAGTACATTGGTTTGCATCCGTGCCGGTACTCCTGTCTGCTTCTCCAAACAGGGGGGCGTGCCGACCGCCATCTACTGACTGTGGATACCTCAAACAGCCCCAAGTCAAAAAATCCGAACAATCCCTTGAAACAAAAGTTTAAAATAAAGTTTAAACTAAAGCGTTTAGAGCCGGAATCTTTTCTGTATGACTTGTTAGACAAGTTCAGCTCTTTGACTGACAGTCTTGAGTGACAGCTGGACAACCGCGCTCAGACGATCGATACAAAGGTTAACACACGTCTGCTGATACATGAAGTGAGCGATAGATGAGCCAGAGAGAGAGACAAATAGAGATAGAGATGGATGAGAGAAAACAAGCTAAAAAAAAACAATGTTTCACTTCCTCCATTCATCCTCAGAGGGGACGCACAGGCTTCTCTCTTTATGTGAACTCTGTTTATTCATAATGACACTGGGCAAATTAGCACGGTGCTAACTTAATTATGTGATAACTCAATTTCTCTTCTACACTCTGCTCCTTTCTTCTTCTTCTTCTTCTTCTATAAAGCCACACACACACACACACACACACATGCAAACCCACCCACACAAAATGAAGCCATGCCAAAATTCAGACACACATTTGCACACACACACACACACACACACACACACACACACACACACACAGTACAGCTGATGCCTCCAAATATGCTCTATATACACACGCGTGCTCATATTTAAACGGACACGCAAAGAGGGTTATTTTTTCTCTCCTTTCTACGCACCAACACATTAGCGCCTCACACGCACACATATACACACACTTATCCAGGTGCAAACCTCTCCAGGCAGTGTGCCAGTCATGCAGGAAGGCTGCCAGTATACAAGACAGAGGGTCTGTTGTGTTGTAAATGTCAGATGTCCTGCTGTTCGAGCCAGCACGCATCCCACCGCTACACAATCTCCTCTGCACACACTTAACTGCACTTATATACACAGCACGAAGGGCTTAAGGGGAGAGGGAGCAGGGAAGGAAGGAAGGAAGGAAGGAAGGAAGGAAGGAAGAAGAAAAGATGGAGCAGGTTGTCTGTATGTGTGTGTATGTGTGTGTGTGTGTGTGTACCTGTGATAGGCTGGAAAAGCCCAGGTTGCGGCAGCCGTTGCAGGGTGTCAGGGCCTCCCAGAATCCAGTGGGGCCGCAACTCTTTTCTGCCTCCTCCTCCTCCAGGGCCACAGCCAGAGGTGGGGTCGGCCGCTGCGTACACAAATAACAAACTGGGGATGAAATAAAGAGCTGAAAAGAGAGATGATTTGTTTATACATTGCGAGAAGACATTTAAATTAAACAGTGTGTGAGATTTAGTGGCATCTAGCGGTGAGGTTGCAGATTGCCGCCCAACTAAATACCCCTCCGCTCACTCCTCCCTTCCCAAGTGTGTCGGAGAACTACGGTGGCCTTCGGGTGACATAAAAACGCAAAAGGCTCTCTCTAGAGCCAGTGTTTGGTTTGTCTGTTCTGGGCTACTGTAGAAACATGGGGGACTCTGCTCCCTATGTAGAAATAAACAGCTCATTCTAAGCTAACCATATTTAGTTTATTTAGCATAAATCCGTAAATGTAAGGGTCAAAGCAAATTGTAAACAGGCACTCATGTATACAAAAACCTTTTAGTCATTTCATTTTCTTTTAAGAGCTAAACTAAATTGCTGCAGGTTGGGTGAGATCACTCAAAATGTCCTCAATGCAAATCAAAAGCTTCAAGGATTTCACCGAAATCAAAATCTTCATTTGTATTCAGCCTCAATATTCCTCTCTTTGGATGCTGATGCTCATTTTAGAAAAAAAACACATCATTTAAAGTAGAGAATGCCTTCGCATTGCTGCTCTGGCAGCCACAATGAGTTAACCCGAAAGGAGAAAGATGCAGGAACAGCAGAACACACTGTATCACACACACACATGCACACTGTGTCCTTTCCTGGGGCTCTTTGGCTCCCAGGAGGCAGGTGTGTGGATGAGCTCCGTGGCATGAGGTGTCACAGGACGCGTACGGCCCACCTGATATCTCAGTGAACCACATAATGCGGCAAAGGACGCCGGTCACAGCAGATTACGTAGACGGATACCAGAGCATCGTCTGACGTGTAGCCTTAAAAGAGTGGCAAAGGGAGAGAGCCGAGGGAGGAAAAACCATCTTTAGAATGAAGGTCTAAAAATAAGCAGGAGGGCAAAGAAATTAGGGTAAAGAGGGAGAGGATTAAGAGAGGAGCATGAAGGACATGTTCGAAACAGGAAGAGGTGCTGGAGGACAACTGTGAGAAATGAAACCAAGAGAAGATACAGAGGGAGGGATGGACAGATGGGAAGAGCAAAAGAACAGCAGCCAGACGGGAGATGGAGGCAGAAAATGAGAACCAAAAGGTCACCAGTCGCTCCAGATTGCAAAGGGCCCTCTGCAACACTAGAATGTTGATCGATGTCAAACGTGATGAAGTCCTCACACACACACACACACACTGCACTGTATGACTGTATGAACAACAAATATCCTTTCGTTACAGTAAAATTCAGATATCAGCCAGTGTTCAATAAAAAGAACACTGATTCATTACTGCTGACTGCATAGCTGATCAATATTACAGTAGTTGTGCACGGGAAACCCTTGAAGATATAGATTATCATTTGGGGATTTTTTTCTATACTTAAAGTTACTTTGAGAAACTTTTATCTGGTTATGAAACAGACTCAGTTTAATACTGATGCCTACATATGAACTACATAAGTAAACGGCAAGATTGGCTATTTCTTAATTGGTTTTCCCAAATGTAAGCATGTTAGCAAGCCGATGTTAGCATGGAGCTCAAAGCACCGCTGTGCCCAATTACAGCCTCACAGAGCTGTAAAACGTGGCTGTAGACTGTAGAGTCAAATGTGTTCTTTGATTTAAACACTGCATTTCTAACCCGCAGAGGCTTAAGGCAAAGGAAATTAGTGAATGTTACAAGTCAAGCAACAGAAAATTAATCAACAAGCACGAACTGCAAAACATTTGCTGGTTCCAGCTTCTCAAATATGATAATTTGCTGCTTTCTGGAATTGTCTTTCAGAGACAGATACTGGTTCAACCACAATGAAAACACGGAGTATAGAGGGCTCATTTGAATACAGGACACACACAAGCGTGCATTTCCATTATTGCTCGGTTTACACACAATGGGTACCAAGGCGTTACTCTGTGTGTGTGTGTGTGTGTGTGTGTGTGTGCTGTGTGCGGTTTTTGCATGTTTTATTCATGTGTAACAGACACATTGAATCACATACAATAGCTCCAGCCACACGTACAGACAGTAGCCTGGGGGCACATAAACACACATGCACACTGTGAATGTCAGTAATAGAATACAAATAGGTACTGTGAGAGAGAGAGAAGATGGATTGAGATAATTACATCCAAAACTAGAAAGGTGCACTCAGCAGAGTGTAGATCCCCGCCAGGTGGATCCCCCCTCCCCCCCCCCCATCTAGACACTTATAGGCTGAAAGACTTTGTAAAACCCACTTCACTCAAACTCAAAAACAAGTGGCGACGCAGGCAATCGACTCTAAGTCGTCGTATAAGACACGTCATACAGTCTAGCAAAAAACGAAATTAAACTCACGCAGATGTGTGCCGGTGGAGAAGCGGCTAAATGGCGGCGATGTAACGTTACTCAGCAGTGCGTTAACTGGTCCGTTAGTTGCCATTGCTGGTCACCCAAAACATTATGCAGTTTGCTGCAGCAGAATGCGAGATTAGCCGTGGACAGACACAGAGGCGCACACTCACTCACGCACGCACGCACGCGACCGATTGCGTGATCCTCCTGTCGGAGACAATGAGCGGAGGTTCAACGAGCACGCACAGGTTGTGAACGCCGCTGCACTGTACGTAAACATTCCTCGGCTTGCTTTCATATTGAGCCTTTTACAGAAATGGAAAAGATGATGAGCTATTGATCAGTGTCAAAATATTAACTCACTGAGGTGTGTGTGTGTGTGTGTGTGTGTGTGTGTGTGTAAGGTGTGTGTGTGTGTGTGTGTGTTGCTGTAGGTGAGCGAGAAGAGAAATAAAAAGAAAAATTGAAACAGACATGCCGTAAATAAGCAAGCGAGAAGCACAGACAGACAAACGCATTTCTTTGGATGCCTCTTCTCTGTATATGTGTGTGTGTGTGTGTGTGTGTGTTTGTTTGTGTGTGTTTGTTTGTGGTCTAAAGGCTCAGGTGGGGGGTCAGTGTGATAGAAGACCTCTGTGTCCTGCAGTGCGTCTGACTTCCTGGGCAGTGGAATTGAAAAAGCTCAGAGCCTCTCCGTCACGCTGCGCTGGCTGTTAGAAATAAACTGCAGCTGTGCTTCTCTGGTCGGCTAATACTGATGAAAGTCAGCTATTTCATCTCCAAACTGGAATTCAAACCAATAAGGTCCAATAACGTCCAGTCAGTTTTCCTTTGTGTGTGTGTGTGTGTGTGTGTGTGACAGAGAGGAAACAAGTGAAGTAGATTCTACTCACAATATTTCAGTATGAAAGGCAGCTAATGAGAAGACGCGAGGTCAAGAAGAACAACGTCTGCTGTTTGACCACAAAAAGTAATTACAATTCTAAACTAATTCAGGCGAACAATAAACAGTAGCTGTTGTGCTTCAACGCCGAGTGGATACTGAATTGGAGAAGTCGGCTCAGCTGCATCAGTCGATCTGATACTGCCCTCTGCTGTCAGAATAGACAAAGTGCAAGCAAAGTACAAACACACACACATACAGTACAGTACTTACTATCTGGACCCTTTGTGCTGTGATACAACAACATCAAGAGAAAAACACTGATGCAGAGGTGATAAGCAGACGTGCGAGGAGAAAAGCTTGCTTGTTTTTTTTCTATCTACAAAGGATAAAATGCAGCAGCTGTGCATGTACATGGTACTGAGAACACACCACAAGATTACGGTGTGTTTGTAAAGATATTATATGTTAAAATGACTGGAATTGATTGAAATGATTAGTTTCTTTGTTTTTTTAAATGCCACATCTTCTACGTTTGCACCATCTCTTTTTTGATCATTTCATCAGGTACAAAATATGTATTTTGTATAAACATGAAGTGGAAGAGTTTTAATTATGGCTGCAACTAAAACATCTTAACTGAAAACTAATCAGATTCTTTGATCAATCAGTTAATTGTTTCGTCTGTAGTCTTAGAAACAACACAGAGAAAAGCATTAACGCCTGCAACAGTCGACCGTTTACCAATATTGCCGTCGATTGATTCTTTGGTGACTAATTAATAACTTGACTTGACTGAAGTTCTGAAATGGAGCGGCTGTGGCTAGCAGGTGGAGCAGGTCGTCCACTTGCTGCATGGTTGGAGGTTCAACGTCTGGCATGTCAAAAATGTCCTTGAGCAAGTCAATGACCCCCTGATTGCTCCCATTTGTGAGGCCAGTGTCATGCATGGTAGCTCGCTGCCATCAGTCTGTGAGTGTGTGAATGGGTTGATGGAGGGTTAAGAGCTTTGTATCGGAGCGCTATATATATATGCAGTATATTTACACACTGAATAGCTGCTCCAGTACAAACTTCCTCTGTGCACCTCAACATACAACAGCCACCGACATAATATTACTGTTTGCTGGATCCAATTTGTGGTTGAACATGTGATGAGTTGTGACTTGTTAACTCAGGAGTTTGAGTTCACAAGAAGTCCTTCAAAGACAGGAGCAGGACCAGGGGTAAATAAAGTGACATGGTTCTTTCTCCCAACACACCAAACGCCTTTCAATGCACCAATCCTCTGTCACAACTGAGCGCCGTACCTTGACTCGAGTCAGGGTGCCGTTGGGTCGATCCGGGCGCTCCTCGTCTGAGAGCCGCCCGCTGCCGAAGCTGTCCATGGAGTGGGAGGAGATGGTGTGACAGAGCTCCTCGAAGGAGTAGTCCCTGTCCCGGCACTTTTTGATCTCGTGGAGCAGCTTGGACAGCTCACTTGTCACAGCATCATCTGGGGAGAGGAGGAAGAGAGCCGAGTGGAAAGTAAGAAAAACATCCAGAGCTCCTTTAAGCATCGGTATGAAGCCAGTCCCTGTCACTGCTAGTACAAAAGTGGCAAAGAAAATAACCCTAAAACACACTGCACAGTAATCAAGAAGACGTTCTTTTTAAGATCCTGTTAGGGGGATTTATCACCAGACAGAAATGGTTTCTGATCCAGGCAGAGAGCCGATCAGAGGGAACTCGGCTTGCTGCAATGTTACATTCACAACACAGGGGGCAGCGCTGCACAGGGAAACTGTGCGGCACTTCAGAGCTGCAGTAACTGTGTTTCTCCACTAGAGGAGCTGCTCTCCGTGGCTGGATTTATGTGGTATTGTTCGCCCATATTGCAAAAATAAATGATGCAGAGTTTGCCCTCAGCGTATTCCCTTTTCTTACAGTAATCATTTATGGTGATTATTTCTGATATGTTCAGGCATATTCTAAAACATATTATGAACCTCATGTAACATGTTCTGTCGCTTTCTCAAAAGGAAATCTTCCCCCACTTGGGATTGGTACATTTCTGGTCACAAACCAATAAAAAAAATACTTTTGAGCACCTTTATTCTCAGTGTAAACCCAATTATTGCGTAGTTGTTGTTGCATCATTGTGTATACTCACTCTTGTGTCTGAGGGAGGGGGAGGCGCAGGGCGAGGGAACAGAGGTTCGAGGTGCAGGGATGGGACACTTGCGAACAGGCTCCTCCATGATACTCATCTCCATCTCCATCTCGTCAATCATATATTCTGCAGAGAAATGGAGACAAGCAGAGCCAAGGGGGTAAGAAGATGGAGGATGAGACAGTGAAAGAGAAGAGAGAGGGGAACATATGTTGAGGAAAGAGGAGGAAGAGAGAAGAGGAGTTTGGAGGAGAATGTGTCGGTGTGGGAGTGATGGGGGAGGAAAAGCATTTCAGAGGCCTTTTTACTGGATCGATATAATAGCACGGCCATCAGCATTGGTAAACAGCTTGTGCTGCATTCAATTCACACTCTTCCCCGCGCCGCAAATCCACTCCGCAGCTTCTGCTAATAGAGCACTCTGCTGTTCATAAAAAAAAAAGGATTGAGTGGGAAAAGAAAGAGAGTGGAGGAAGCAGGTTCAGGTGTGGCAGAAACTAAGTTGAAGACTGGATGATGAACTTCCTTAAGTGAGGCATTAGCTGCCCAAAAAACACACAAACGCTCTAATCGTGTGGCAGATTCCCTGCAGAGCCCTAATGAGGAATCCTACTAACGTCGGGTGAGTTTGTGTATTTCTACCACTGTGTATCTTGGCATTCAGCTGGACAATAATGATACACAACCATGTTTGCATACAATTACAATCGAGTATGGGGAAGTGCATCAGAGTCATTTAATGCTCATTTGATGTCATTAAATTGCTTGACAGTTTTATTCCCCCTGAAGTCATTCGTCAGCAGAGGCACGGCTAAACTACTGCACTGCAAGTACATAACCAGTTGCTGCTGGGCAGTAGAAAGTGAACTGTAAATGAATTCAAACAGTGATACGGGTCATGCGCCGCAAATCAAATGAGAACCTACTCATAATGAGGTGCCTGTGGCAACCAGAAAGTCCCTCAGCTGGTACAATTCAGCAAATGAGAGGTCCTCTCCTCTTTGTGTGTGTCCTTCTCCATCTCCTCTCCAACAGGAAATGGCATGCAGCTGATCTTTTCACCAAGTCACAGCTGTGTCCTTTTTTCTCTCTCACTATCTCGCTTTCATTCCTCGCTCTCTCTCACACACACACACACACACATCCAGTCTCCTATTTACGCTGAAGTCCAAATCTCTCCTTTTTCCCCTGCGCTGGTTTGCTGAGATTAGATTTGGATGGCCGCGATTCCTCAACAATATCTCTACTATCACATGGGATTTTGACATTTAAAAAAAGCTACAAGTCTATAGAAGTGTTTCCATCACCGTGTCTGCACATCAAATAGTCTTTTAGTTTCATGAAAGCAGTGTTCACACACAAACTCTTAATGGCAGGTGGAGGACTGAAGAAAACACTTGTTTTTCTTTTTCTAAAAAGGACTGACTGGTTACATTATGAGGCAGATTTTTAAGTAGCAAAATGAATAATGTCTGTTTTAAAAGCACAATCACGTCTCTTTTGCTCCCTATGGTATGCTTCCAGCAAAAAAAGATTTTGGCAGGCACGAGCATGTTAATTCAAAAAGCATAATTTAACATTTAAAGATTTTTGAACAGTTCTGCCTCATCGCAATATCCTGATTTCACTGGAAACACTTTAAATCCTGTTTCTTTGTGGCTTTGATGCCGCAGTCTGCAATAAGATGTGCTCGCCAAACATGTTCACGTTCAACTTTCAGTAGATGCCCAACAACGGTCACAATGTCATACTCTGAGTCCACATACCAAAAAAATATATATATAGACTGCAGGTTAACATGTCTGTAGGATTCATTAAGTTGCCAAGTTAAATGTCACCTTCTGTAAATCCTCCTTTAAACTGAACACGAACACTGTTGAACTGTGAATACTGTGTCTTTAAACGCCCCTATGTTGTACTACATTTACTGTGTGTGAGTATTCTACTTTTTTGCTCCTGAAATGACCCAATTTCTCAAGTGAAATTCACCTCAATCTACAGTGTGTGTGTGTGTGTGTGTGTGTGTGTCTTACCTTGGATAAGAGCAGTGATCTGCTGGGATTTCGGTGCAGGATGCTCTCTCAGGATCTCCAGAGCTGTTCTCCCCTGGCTGTTTTTGAGATTGGTGTCGATCTCTGAGACACACACACACACACACACACATACAGTACAAGCATTGATACACGTGAACAACGGGGCAACACAACACCCATGACTTGGGCCGAACACGATAAACCTTCTCATACTTTGCTCAAAGAACCTGAACTACAGACACAAGACATGCAGTACACACGCACAGACTGAGACCTGCTGACACACAGTCACAAAACTCCAGTCAGCAAAAGATGAATGAGTTGCAGTCACCAGAGGACAGTTGTGGGATTTTATGAATTCATGAAGACTCTTTACGAACAGCGTAATATGCTTTTCATCGAGTTTGTTGTCGAGGAGCTCCACGTGTTTACCGCGCGCGCTAAATCACAGGCAATGACACGATCATAAAAAACAAACGCACACAAACAAGAGGCTTACACACAAAGCACTAACAAGACACACAAACAAATTCAATTGTGAGCAGAAACAAACACAATCTTTCTTCTACAATAAATCCCCATTTATCCGACTGTTAGCCTTTTTAATCCGTTCCTGCGCTCATGGGTCCAATTCAACACAAAAAATAAATGGCATTCCAGTCACTCTGCTGGGCACCATGAAAGAAAAACGTCGAAAACTGAGAGAAAGCACATTTGGAACCTAATAGAAAGTGCAAGTTTTCTCTCGTTCCTGCTTACTTTTTTACACATTTAACACATATTTAATAGAATTTTCACGTGTGTTTCCTCGTGTTTTGTGCATTTATTGTAAATTCAAAAACAGAATAGAATGAATAATTAACTTTGATGCTTGATGTTATGAGATGTAAGATGAGAAGATCGACATCACTCAATTGTACAGTAAATATGACACTTCCTTCCAGAAGCTGGTGAGCTTAGCATAGAAACGTCTGGAAAACAGCTAGCCTGCCTGAGGTAACAAAATCAGCCCACCAGCTTCTCCAAAGCTCACTAATGAACAAGTTATATCTCCTGCGTGATGTGGTTAAAAGCTCCAGAAAAGGCTTTGATTCGAGAATGCCTCGACAAAAGCATTTCTAAGATTAGTTGGTAAGAAAAAATCAGTAAATCCAAAGATATCTTTGGTGCGCTGGTTGTATATTTCAACATCCTGAGCTGTTTCTCTGCATAGTTCAAGATCAACAATGAAAGGCTGTCTGCCCATCCTGCATCCCTACGACTACCTCCCAACCCAAACACACACCATGTTTGAAGGGTTGTGTAGGGTTTGAGTTTAGTGAACCAGGCCCCTTGTTGATCCAGGATGCTAATAAAATCGAGGCCAAAAGAGCATGGCTGCCCACAGGAAGTCCTGCGGGAAACAGGAAGTGCTGAAGGAAAGTGGGTGGAGTGTTGGGGGCGGTATCAAAGGGTCAACAGTGTTCAGAATCGATCAGCTCTCAATACAACAAGCGTTAATGTGCAAGATGTGATTTTTGTCACTAATCACCTTGGACCCATTTTCAAGTCGAGTGACATCATCAAAAGGCGACATCACGCATCGTATCCTGTTGAACTTTCTGCGGCTCCTCTTGATACAATTGAAAGAAATGGCCAAAACAATAATAAAGTCGAAAGTCTAGGATTTTATAACAGTGAGACAGAATGCAGCAGACGGATGCCTGGAGTTCACCTGAGGGCAAATTCAACCCACAATCTGGAGAGAAAAAGAGCACCGTGGGCATCCAGCCCCAAGTCGAAATAAAAGAGAAAAACAAGGGAACGCACTGTTTCTTGTGTTTTCCAGGATGTATTTATAGACCCACCTGAGTCAAGCAGAAGGCGAACTACATCCATCTTCCCACAGAGAGCTGCCTCATGGAGGGCACTGCCATTCTCCGTCTGAGAGAGAGACACAGTGTGTGTTAATATTCCATTCCTTTAACAATTAAACACAGAGACAGAAATAGACATCAAAAAACAGAAGTGGATCGGGAGGACCGATAGGATTTACAAGAAAAAAAAAAAGCACAAGTATTAAAAGGGAGCAAGAAAAGAACATTTTGAGTTGATACAATGCCTCTTTCTCTGGAAAGAGATGCAGCGAGATTCAAAAAAAGAGTCACATTCCCTCGCCTGCGTGAGGCCACAACCGATTTCAAACCATTACACAAGCAGCGGGAGCCTGTGTGGAAACGTAGATTGCCACGTGCCGGCCCGTATCAACCTCCGGTGCTTCTAATGGGGATATTACAGTCATGATGCAACACATGGAAACTATAGGGAGGGGGAGGCCGCTGGTAAGGTCGTCATCTTGGATCAGCAGCGATGAGAGAGACGATTACTCTCGACAAGCCCGCTTTTATCAGAGCAACGCTCAAGAGCCCCAGCGAGAGAGAAAAAGAACAGATGTTTATAATCAATTAGAAAAAAATATTAGAAACACGTAAAAGTACAATGCCATACCATTCAGCAGCACCACAAGCAGCCACACTGGGACTGCTCTTTAATACCCATACTACCAGAAACAAGCTTTAGTACTGTATGTCCCAATACATAGTATGTCAAAGGCAGTATGCCAAAACATACCGGGATGTTCCACTACATCCGGTCACATTTTTGCAGAATGCAAGCCAACATGCTTCTCTGGCTATTCTGACCCACAATCCTTTGCGCGGCAGATATATAAGCAAGAAGGTCAAAGCTCAAGGTGCCATGTTATGAGGAAGTAGTATGTCCCAATTGAATGTGTGCTGCATGCAACAGTACGTTTGTTAGAGCAGCAGGAGGATGAACTAAAAGTCAAAAGAAAATGGTGATGATACTAAATGCAGTTAAAGCTCTAAAGCTTTGTGGGACATCATGTTTCTATATGTCTCAATAACATGCTGTCCTGTGCACCTTGCTTGAAGCTAAAATCCCCACCAGGGACAGGAAAGATTTGAACCTGAATTCATGCATCCATGATGAACATTGTTTTTAAATCCTACTCACACACACACACACACACACACACTCACTGAGCAACATACATATGCTGATTCCATCGCATCCTTCACGGTTGGCTTCCTGACAACACAGATGAAATCCTGGACCGAACCAAACTCCCGGCCTTAACGAAGACAAATTATCTGGACGACAGCCAGGTCCGCTGATAGGCTGCCGGGGAATTCAACTCAGCGCGACACTGAACCAGACAGACGCGCTCGTCCTCCGCACGGAATACCAAACTTACTGAGCTCCGTTTCCTCTGCGACAAAAAGTGTCATCGGACGGTATATACGCCAGATGCAGCCGCTCCTACGTCCTCGAAAGGTCAAAGGTCAATCATCCAGTGCTCTTTTGGGGGGGGGTGTACATCCCAGTGGTAAACAGATGCGTGGTCACAGCTTCGTTGACTGCATCAAACTGTGGAAGTTTGGCCAAAGGATAATTTTCCCAAATACAAGTGAGAGGAGGTGGGAGGGCAGGAAATGATCCACCCCCCTGTTCCCTCACACACACACACACACACACACACACACACACACACACACACACACACACACACCACTTGCCTTCCTAACCTCTCCGGCCCCCCTCTGCGGTCATCTCTATACCACTTCCCGTCCCCGTTTCCCATGCCGATTGTACAATGATGTCACGAGGAAGCGAGGCAGGCGATTTCTCGCTCTCCAAGAGCTTCCGCGAATTGAAAGGCGGACGACTTTCTGTTTCATGGCTGCTGGCAGAAATGTAGCAGTCGCTGGTGACGTTGAATGTAAAATGCTCAATGTATATGTGTGTACGTGTGAGAGAGTGTGTGTTTGTACTAAACTTTTGCCCTGTGTTGTTGGCTACCTGCCCGCACTGGCAGCAGGTTCCTCCATAGGGACTTCCCCTCATTACTATGGAAACATTCAGAGGATGAGAGAGACGCGCACAGAGTGAAAAGAGAGTGACGGCGCTGCTTCTATAAATTATTCATTCACACTCAGAGAGACCTATATGGCTTGACTCCAATTACTGACCTGTACGATCGTTCTCTCTCTCTCTCACACACACACACACACACACACACACAAAGTGCTTTCCACTTGTGACAACTTACAAGGTGGCCATCTGTGAGTAGCCCACAGTGTCCAGTCTGTGCTGTCATCAGTAAAGCTCCAACACACAACAGTGCAGAGAGTATATTCTCATCATGGAAGACGAATGCGAGAATACACATTTTGTTTCCGCATTAAAAGCATCAGACTTTCATTACAGCATGTAGATGTCGCCATTTACCTACGCATCATTTTCGGCCAGAAAGAGATGCAGCAGAACAAAGAATCAACTTGGTAAATTGCAGTGGAAGATGTGAGGTATCCAAGGACACAACAAGAGAGGCAGAGAGAGATTTGCAGCAGTGTGTTATGGCGGAGAGGACGAGGCGAATCGAAGGCGTGTAGTGTTCATCTCCACTAGACACATGGAGCCCGAGGCCAAATCCCTGCAGAGAAACACAGCCCTGCTCTTCAGATCATGCACACACACACACACACACACACACACACACACCGTGCAACAAGGACAGAAGGCAAAGAAGATGGGCGCAATGCCGCTGAGTCATGCATCTCAGCACCAGAATGACTCCCATATATACAACAGGTCAAGTTGTTCCCGTCTTTCTGGAGATAAAACAGACATAAGCACCCACCGCAATATCCACTAAATTCTCCAAACTGCAGTTGCAATACGTCCGTGACAGATTTGATCGTATCCCGAAGGGGCAGAGGCACAATGTGACAAAGTGTTCTCGCAAACAGATTTGTTTTCTTGCAATCACAAGATAACGCTCAGCAGAAAGCCCTTTCACATGCTCCACATACTGTACATAAACTGTACTTACACAGCCAGGGAAAGGACGAACGCAGCATCTGCTGTGCCATGTGTCCTTGTAGCAAATGAACATGGAGTCAGTTCAGATTCTGACAACAGCAGATGTGAACTTCAGTCACAGCTACACTTTCAGGTCGATACAAACTTTCAGGGTAAGAAGGGAGTTTTCTTTACAAAGGGTTTTGTAGGATTTCTTCATTTTCATATTGGGTGAGCAAACTCTGATATTGATTGCATCTGAACTGTCTCTTGTTTCTTTATTCAGACTCTAAGCAGCTTTAAGTCTTTGAGTCTTTGAGTCTGGCGGAGCACCGAAAACATTTATTAACTGGTTTTCCTTAAATCCTTTGTGATCACCTTACAGAACTGACTGGAGTAGAGAAGCTCAGTGTGAAACAGACATTCACAGGTTCACAGATAACTACATTCCTAATGCAGATGAAGTGAAGTTTGTGTTGGTTACTGCATTGGAAGACACATATGACTCTAAAGACTGATGTTTAAATGAAAAACAAACGTGAGACTTGTGCAGACCACACAACTTTTGCCACAATTGAGTTGTGAGACCTTGAGTCGGCACGGAAAGAGAGAATTCGAGACACTTCTTGACAATGATCCGTCGCAGATGCTTTTTATTACAACCAAAAGCAAGATTCACTTGCAGTTGGAGCACCTCAAAGACGTGACAGAAAAAACAAATGTCTTGTAATGTGAATAATCAGGAAGGACTCAATTCAAATGGTCTTAAGAGACTGATAAATACAGCACAGGGCTGTTTGTCTACACTTAACGTTTAAGACAAGCGAGCAAAGTCAAATAGTTCGTCAGAGGAAATCGCCTCGAGAGAAAGAAAACAGCGTTGGAGGAGGCAGCAAAGCGCGGCAGTCTTTTGACAAGGCCTCACAAAAACAAATGGCCCAGAACGGGTCGGGACAAAGCTGTGTTTCGATCGTACAGAGAACTCGGAATACACAATAAGACTAAATGTAAATGAACGAGGAGGCGAGCAGCCCAAACAGCATGACAGAAAGTGAGCAGTAATGAAGCACCGCAGACTGGAAGCGACTGTATTTCCTCATGTAGTGTGTGTAGAGAGGACCTCTCAGGAACAGCCTGTCCCCTTCCTCCTCCTCTTCGTCCTCCTGCTCTCTCTTCTCCCAATCAATTATTCATCCCTCTCCAACACCACACCATGGGAGGCATGCACCGCATAGACATGCTCTCTGAGACACACACACACACACACACACACACTTTCAAAAAGAAGGATCTGCCAAGCATTTATGCCTGTGGTGGATTATACACACAGAAAACAAAGCCGTGCTGTCTTTCATTGAAAACACAAGACAGCAGCTTCTAAAATATTCACTTACAGCCGAGATGAGAGGAGGAAGGAGATTCAGAGTCGGGGATTTTTGAGGTTTAATCACTTGACGCTTGATTCTGTTTAAGAACTACAGACCAAAAAGGTTTAAATTATTCCTGCATCTGCACAGTAGATGTGTACACATGTCTTAAAGGAACATTTCACCCCAAAACACAATGTCACAAATTATTCCTGGACATTGTGTTCGCCGTGAAACAAAAACAATGGCTACTTCCTGTTTAAGACATCTTCCAACTGTCAAATTTAAAAAGAAAGAACCAACAAAAGACTCGGTGGAATAGCGTCCATGCCGATCCTGTTGTAAACAGATATTACTAACAGGTTTTTAAGTCAAATATTATCAAAAGGAACATGGTTTGCCCTGAGCAACAAACTGAAATAGCTATTTTTTCTTTTTTTTTTTGTCTTTTTTTTGTCCGTAAGGCTACTATAATCTCTGCCAGAAATCTGTTTAATCCTTGGATGCTGATATAGGACACTAACAGCTAAAAGCGATGAATGTTGTCTCACCACACAGTTGACGTCCATGCCGGCCTCCAGCAGGGTCTGGACGGTGCTGTGGTGTCCGTTGCGTGCAGCCAGGTGAAGCGGAGTGTGTCGGCGAGTGTGGCTGGTCATGAGGTTGGGGTGAGCGCTCGCCAACATGCGCACCACCTGCGCACAAAAGCAGAGCCATATGTCAGGGACAAAAACAGCAAAGTTTGGAGAAACTAGGCCATGAGGCATCTTTTTGTGACTTTTTTTTAAAGACAAATCACAGCAAAAAGTTTCCCAGAGAAACGGTAAATATTTTTTTCCCCCTTAGAATCAAAGACAGTCAATGTTAAGTTATAACTTATAGCTTCACCAGTCAATAGTGCTGATGTCCTGCGCAAAGAGTTGGGAGGATGGTGTCTTTTTTTAGCCTTTACGAAACCAAAAATACAAGACGAAAAGTGTACGCACTGATTTAAAAGGTGTGTTTGTCTGCTTTCACATGAACTGCAAATTACAGCACGTGCAGCTAACTAACCCGATACTAACCTAGTGTCACAAAACTCAAAAATAAAAGAGTTTTCAACCAACTTTCAGAGTTAGGTTTGATTTCCAAGTTAGCTATAACTGATAAAAACTACAGCTGTCACTTCCAAAATTGACAGTTATTGGCCTACTATCTTTACTTCTGTGTGAAATCAATACCCATTTTCTAAAATGAATGACTGAATTCAGAACGGTAAATCTGCATCCATTAATCGCTTTAAAAGGTGATGTGTCTCGACAGCTTGACAGGCAGACCAACGCTAACTAACGGGGTCAGATGAAGATGGGAAATTAGCATTCGGCGTAGTTTGCAACCGCCTATGAATAGAAATGTACAGTAGGTCTCTTTACGTCTTTGTTTTGTAATGTACGTCCTTGAATTAAAAGATCTGTCAATCAACTTGAGCGTAGTAGGAGGAGGCTGTGCGTTGAGGTGGTGGAGCACGTTAGTTTGATCGTAGACGGTCTGTATGTGTGCGTGTACACTAAACTTTTGCCCTGTGTTAGTTACATCTCCGTGCAGCAGCAACTCACCACAGGGATTTCCCTTCATTATTATGCAGAGAGGGAAAGAGAGAGAGAAAGGCCGCTGCCTTTATAAATTATTCATTCACACTCAGACAAACCTGTATGGCTCGACTGCAATTACTCACTACCTCAGCAGAGAGAACGTGTGATTGCATTTGAACATCAGCAGGCACTTGTGGCATACGCGTCTTGCCGTGTAGCTACCCGTGTGATGTGTCTGTACGTTTTCTCACATTTCTCAGAAGACTAAAGTTGTAAAGAACGTGCACCTGTCTGCCTGTCTATAGCAGAGGAAGTATGAGAGGAAGTTTTTATTTTTCATCGCGTATCCGTCATTTTTAAATGAATCAACGACTCCCAGTTTAGAGCAGCTCTCATGCATGTTATTAGGGGCACGCTGCCCTTGGAGCAACCGGTAGCGAATGCTTGTAACAACGTCATAAATTTCAAAAAGCTTCTTTATGGAGATTTGAGCTTCTCCCCTCTGGACGCAGCAAAAAGGTCAAGTCCAACAGGATGAGGAACTACTCCATCTCTCTCTTGCTATCTGTTAAATCCTCATGTGCCAGCTGAGGATGAGTCCTCCAGGTGAAACTGAAGGGTTAACTCAAACGATGACGGGATGTACTCCAGGTTAAATGTCATGTTGTCACTTGCTTTTGAATAACCCTTTCCAAACCTTTGCATTAAATATATATTATTCCCTTCATAAAACTTATGTATGCATTCTCACTGACCTGCAGGCGTCCGTACAGCGCTGCCAGGTCCAGGGGGGTCTCCTGTTGGCTGTTTCTCATGGTGGGGTCGGTCAGCTCCTGAAGCAGCACTGAAACCACCTCAGAGTGTCCGTACTGGGCTGCACAGTGAAGCGGTGTTTCCCTCTCATGGTTCTGTGGGAGAATGAAAGGAAAGGAATGATTGACAGAAGGAAAAGGTGAATGATGAAGAGTGGGCAGGGGGGGGGGGGGCGATTAGGCGTAGAGAGTAAGAGAGTGGAGAACATAACAGAAGAAGGATGGAAGGAAGGTCAAAGGTAAAGAAGAAAGGTAGGTGGAGTTAGAGAGGGAAGTGGCAAATGATGGGAAAAGGTGACGGAGGAAGGTTTAAGGAAAAGGCGATTAATAGCATGGAAAAAAGGTAGGTGGTGAGTTAGAGGTGGGGAAATGTGGGTGAGAGGATGGAGATATAGAAAGGAAGAGAAGAAGGAAAAAAAGCAGTTGTTTCTTTTATTAATCGGATCACAGGGTGAAGTTCTAGACGGACATATATGCTACTCGTATGAAGCGCACGTCTCGGTCAGTAAATCCTTCTGCGCGTGCGAATTCCAAAAGTGTGTCGGGTGTGTGAGCGCTGTCAGGGGAAATCTACAGCTTCCTGTCCGTGAAATAGAGGAGACATGGTCCAAAGCAAAGTGTTCTCCTCAAACCCTCCGTGCATTTTTTGGGCCCAACACTTTTCTCTGCACTTAACAACCGAGCCCGTCAGCCTCCAATCGACATGTTCAGAAGGAACTGAATTTCTGTGTGCTACATTTCAAATCATCGATTCGTATTCCAAGTTTTAAGGAAGCTGCTGACATTGAACACTCGGTGATGTGACATTTAGAGTGGAAAAAGGAGGTGGGGGACAGACAAAAGCAAGAGGAGACAGTAGGAGAGGAGGCGGTAAAGAGGTAGAGGAACTAAAGGAATTATTTAGAACCGAGTCCATAGCGTTTTCAATAAGTGGCAGAAGCACGTTCAAGTTATCCGGGATGTAAGAAGATGTGCCCGAAATACTGAGAGGCAGCTGTTCAGCTCTGTTGTTTCAAATCCATACGAGAAATGGCAAGAAGCGTGAATGACATTGACAAAGCTCAGCTATACAAGTCACGTCGACATGTTTCTCTGATCTTCATAAAGAAAAGTTGAGTTACCACGAACATGTCAAATTTGTTATTCGCTATACGGAACAAAATAGTCCCGCTCCCAACAGGAGCGGGAAATGGTGAACATGAACACAACGTCAGGCCGAACGGATGACATGAAACATATGAATATATAGGTGATTATTAAGTTGCTCTCTGAAGACTTGCTCACCTTTTTCACATGATCGACAGTTGATGACATTCTGTCTCATGCTTCAAAACACAGACATGCCCCCCTCTCCCCCCCCCCCCCTCCCTCTCATGCCTCCATGATAAATCAGCATCACCACACTCTGTTGCTCATATCTCATCTCACGCCTTTCCTTACGCTCTTTCTCCCCCGGAGCCTCGCCCTCCCCCTCCCCCTACATTCATGCACCCCTCTGAGCAGTGAGTGAGAGAGATGAAGAGATACTGTTTGTGTGACTAACGGAGGAAAAAGAGCCCCGGTATGAAGACACACGTACACTCGCAGCAGAAACACCAACAAAATGTGCCGAGGGAGCGTTCCCTCCTCCTCGGGGATCGCACACCCCTCCAGTGATGGCACAGTGGGAGCTTCCAGAGCGGGTCTGATGATTGCAGGTCCACTGTGCTGGAAGCACAATAATCACACACTCGTGCACACTGTAATTCACATTCATCACTGGTGTAATTGTTGGTTTGCATTATGTTTAATAAGCTCCATTTGCTCCGTTCCTGTGTGGATGTTCTACTGTGAGACTATTTTCCACTGGAGTGACTTCCTCTCCACCAAGGGATCATTTAAGTTTCGTCTTATCTAATTTATCATATGTACTGTTTTCGTCCCAGAGTCCCAAACCACCACATATGCAGCGCAATCAGTCATCGACAGTATTAGGCGTAGAATAGCGATGCAGTGGAGGATGGAGCATTCATCTGTTAAAGGTTAAATGCTACAGCACCTGGAAGAAGATGTTCAACACCCTATAGGTTATGTATTTTCACCATGATATATTTCGAAGCAATGATACTAAATAAAAACAAGGTGGATGACTACATGTGTAGCCTATATAACCTTTACACGTACTGAAGTTAACTGATCTAAATTAACTTTTAACAATATCCAGAACAGGAACAACTTGGATCTAGTTGTCGTCTAGAAACCTTTTTTTGGCTCCTTAAAATAAAGCAAACACCGTCTCACCGGTTGCATATCTCCCGCCTCTCTCTGGGCCGTCACACACACAGCACACAGGTTTGACATTGCACGGAGCGAGGCCATCATTTCCCAGCGGATAATAGGGCCGTCCTCGAAAAAAGAAATTCTTTGTCGACTAACACACATACGACGACGACGACGATTTTGAGCATGGCAGAAAGTATCAGAGGACGTGGATACCTAACCACGTTAGAAGATGTATATTGATATTGATTATATTCATATTCCTGGTATCTTACTTTGCTGCTTGATACTGTTGATACTGCGTGTTCGGAGTGAAACCACAGTCAGATTGATGTATTTGAATAATTTATGGTCTGAGGAGGTAATTATTCAGTAATGCAACGATTACAGAGAACACAACAGTCCTGCTTTTTTGTCCGGTTAATCATCCAGCAAACACTCAGATCCGGTTGGGAACTAATGTATTAAAAAGGAATTTAGGAGGATTAGTAGTTTTTGTTCTTGTGGTTAAATGTTGTTTATTATGAGGAAAACCGTGGGGTTCAATTCAAGCTGCTGCACTGAGCTTGGGAATGATTGTTTCACCAACGACTGTTTCCAACAATGAACCCTAAAGAGCTCAGAACAATTCAAATTTTAACAATTACCGTTCCTTGGCAACTGAGCAACTCCATCGGCTAATGAAGGTCATGTGATACAATCGAAAGCTCCGGAACAGAACATGAGAGAATGGTGAGATTGTTTCGTCAACATTTTGGTTGTTAACATTTGGATCACGGATTATGCCTCCAACAGGATGATAATGACTACATTTTAAGATTTAACACCAAAACAAGCACGTGGATGTAATGAAGCAAACCATCTCAGACACACACACACACACACACACACACACACACACACACACACACACACACACACACACACTCAACACGGATATGAAACCACTGGGACGTAGATTGCAGACATTGTCGGTGCTGCCGCTGACCCGCTCTGTCTTTGCAGCCTTTGTCAGTCCAATCCGCTGTGCCTCACGCACCCAGCTTTAGATAGGGAGAAACGCAACTCCCAGACAGAAAGGAGGAGAGTGACAAAGAGATGAACAGAGACACAGAGTGACAGGACGAGGGAGATAGAGAAGAAGAGGAGAGAGAAAGAGAAAATCCCTCCATGTTCTCAGAGCCAGCTATATATTTCCATTACGCTCGCTCTGACAGCTTCCCGATATCATCTAGCACTCTGTGTATTGTTGCTGATTGAGCCCTGAGCAACAGCCATCTACTAATGACCCATCAGCAGGCATGGCAGCGCATTATTGACATGTCCATACAAATGGATGTCAGTGCATATATGGCATTGATTCACAGATAATGGTCATAAATATAAAAAGCACGTAATGAAAAGTATCTGCTTGTCCTTCTCACAGGGACGGCTGCATGGTTTTTACAAGTGTTTAAGGGAGAATTTGTTAGCATTTTACCATGATACATATTTACCATCCATGCAGCATCCTGAAGGGCACACACAGAATCTGCTTGAACACTCGTAAACACCATCGGTGTTAGTTAAGTTCACCCACACGGGACCAAACAAATGCCCGTCGCAAATAAGCCACGCTTATCCGACGGGCCGGGGCTGAAATGAAACCAGAGCGAGTGAAGCGCAGAGGTATTTGTTTGAACACACACCGTGTTAATGCTGATGGACTGATATGCAGGATGAGCTTCGTCTGCTTTACGGCGTCTCATAATCCCAGCAGCTCAGCGCGCTGCCTTGGGGACAGCTGGGTAAATAAACAGAGACGGGAAAAACACCAGACGCACAAGGTGGAACCGTTTCTCTCCTTCTCGCTCGTGTCTTCTCTTATTTATATGGATCCATTCCTCTACTGTCCACGGGTGCGTTTTATATCTGCCGTTGCTTTTATTCACCATTCGGTTTAACTGAAATTCAAATTCAATTTTGCTAAGAAGTCAACGCATACGTTTCTTCTTATTTGGTCAAAATTGTAATTCCCAGAAATAAATTTAGAGGAAATGTAAGGTTCATTTTACATCAACCGGGAATCAAAGCTAATGTATTTTTTCATATCAGTTTGACAAAAATCAAACATCATTAAAGACATTTTTAGTTATCCTTGACCAGTGAAGACCAACCAATAAAATCGGAATATGTGAAATCTATGGATGAAAAGAATTCAATCAAGGAAATTCAAAGAAATACGTTTTTATCAAATTGGATTGCTTTTAGTCCGACATAAGACTGGGGGATGTTCAGAGGAGCAGTGGCTTCGGCCTGATGGTTAAAGAGAAAAGGATTCATACTGCTGCAGTGCCCTTGAGCAGGACACAAAATCCCTCACAGCTCCGAGGATGCTCCGTTGTAGTTAAAATGTGAACCATATTTGCATTTGCTGTTAAAGTACCAGAGAGGAAATGGCTGCAAAATGTTTTTCCGTGTCTCCATCTAACACCTCGACGAACACGCTCACACACAATCTGCTCTCGGCTCGCAGGAATCCCTCATGGCTGTACTTTGTTTTGATTCAGGGCGAGATGAATCAGTTTTCTTTTACCAAACTTTAATTAGGAAGCCCACTGCCGTCGGAGCGCCAGGCTGTGGAAACCATATGACATAACACTTTAAAGAAAAAAACACATTACTCATAAGAAAACATCCTTTGGCCTCGTGTGACTATGTGTGTGTTTTCGGCAAGCAGCGGGCGTGCCAGGTAGGCGATGTTTGAGCAAGGACTTTTTCCCAGGGCGGTTTCTCGTAGTGTTCCCAGCGTCGGGAAACACATGGTTTCATTTCCATGTGTGGCAGCAACATGTGTGCATGATGGGGCATGAAATTACCACCAGTGTCACACACACGCAGAAAGACATTCGTGGAAAACACACAGCAGGCTGAGCAACCTCATGGCCTTTTACCTTTGTCTTAGTTCACACAGCCTCTGGACTCCCAGAAGGCCGTGCGGCACCTGGAGAAAAAGCCTAGTGGAAGTATTTCATGCATGCATGTGTTCGCACACGCGCACGCCACATTTGTGGCACAGATGAGGCAACGCTCCTTCTAAGCTCTCTTATTATCTCCCTTGATTCTGTGCTGCTGATCTCCGTCCTGTCCCTTTAAGATTACAAAGGGCGAGTTAGGAAACATAGAAGGACAAGAGGGGAGAGAGTCCTTCTGTTTATGGGAAAGAAAACATTCCAGGGGTATATCTGCAGCACAGGGGGACATACTTGACCTAGTCAGTCACCCACACACACAGAATAGCTCTTAAATTGACGAGTCCAGAGGCCCCGAACAGAGGAAGCCCAGAGGTTGTTCTGCTGGTTCTCTCTCTCTCTCTCACACACACACACACACACACACACACACACACACACACACACACACACACACACACACACACACACACACACACACACACACACACACACACACACACACACACACACACACACACACACACACACACACACACACACACACACACACACACACACACACACACCCTCAGCTGTCCCTTACCCTGTCACGGTCAGGCACAAGCAAAATAATCTATATAATCCAGCTGTGCTGTGGGCAATTGCCTCGGGGTAAAATGTATCTTCATTAGTCGGTCAACACAAGTGCTGCTGGTTTAAATCCTGGGGCCAAAGAGTCTCTGAGCAAGGGACACAGCTGGCTGCGTCTTACACTGAAATTAAACTGAAACTAGCTTGAGGTCTTTGTTTTTGTTGTAGAGTTATGTGTTATGTAGCTGCATAAATATGGGACATAAAGTTGTCAAACAACCACATTCACATTATTCCTTTCATTGCATCTACAGTGTGTTTGCTTATTACTCATCGAGATGTGATTGGTGCCACAGCAGAGCTTTTGAACGTGATGCTTTTCAGTGGCCGATTCTCAGATGTTGGAGCATCCTCGAATGCACCGAGAAGTTTCTCAAGATGGGTCTTCCAAAGACGTGGCTCAGCGGTGTACAGAGGACACTTCTGTCAGATGAGACAGGTGGAACTGTCGACCACTTTATAGGATGCTGTGCCACTCTGTGACTTCATCATCATTTCTTAAAAATGCTAATGCGAGTCATGAAGGCCAAAGGGAGACTGATGAGCTCTAAGTGCACAAAAGTTAAAATGTTAGTACGTAGCTCTCGACTTGGCCCTGGGTACTCATAATGCCTTTTAACAAGGTTAGCCCTGTTGCCCTGAGCAGCTGACTTACTCCTTTTTATTTCTCTAAAGTCCAGACGCACCCTCACTTTACTGCTTTAGAAATGTAGAATGAGTAAAAACACGCACTGGGTGAAGGCTCCGTCGCTCCTATCGCTCTCATCAGTTTCAGTTCAATACAGGAAACAGACGCGGTGGGACTCGAGGATCCTTTAAAGGGATGTGATGATTTATGACCTGTCTAGCAAAACAGGTCAAAGGGGAAGCTTCTTCCTCTTTATTTGAAAGTTAACCCCAGCTGCTCCCGTTTGCAAAAACTGGACTACGGAAGTTAATAAGTTAATGCTAATATGAACTTTGAATTGATATCACACAGTTATTTAAAGAGAAGATCCAAAAAAAGATTTCTAACCGTTATCTTTCGGTACAGGCCTTAAGTGAGGCATCGGTTCATGAGTCAATCTGAGAGGCAGAAAGAGAGATAACAAACAAACATCGCCTCAGTCTTCACAACATGCGTTTGGCCCTGCGAGCAGAGTGCAAACCTCAAGTAAACCTCACCATCTATCACCGTCTCTCTCACACACAAACACACACACAAACATGCACACACAGTATGTAATAATCATCTTCTCCAGTCAGACTGCCTCCACCTCTCTCTCACACACAAACACAGTACAGCCCCGCACACTTCCTTGGTGCTCCGGTAGTCCGGGCCTTCGGTGATGGCGAATCCCTTCTATTGTCTGGTTTAACGGTCTCTTCGTGTGGGAGATCCACACTTCTCGGCTGTGGTTCTGGGGAGCGTCACACTTCATCATCAGTCTCGTTGTGACCAGGGTGACGACCAACCGGTGCTTGTTCTGACCTTTCACCTCCATGGTAGACTCCGAGGCAGAAGGATCGGTAGACTCCGAGGCAGAAGGATCGGCAGACTCCGTGGGCGTTTGAGGATCGGCAGACTCCGTAGGGCGTTTGAGGATCGGCAGACTCCGTAGGGCGTTTGAGGATCGGCAGACTCCGTAGGGCGTTTGAGGATCGGCAGACTCCGTAGGGCGTTTGAGGATCGGCAGACTCCGTCGGGCATTTGAGGATCGGCAGACTCCGTAGGGCGTTTGAGGATCGGCAGACCCCGTAGGGCGTTTGAGGATCGGCAGACTCCGTAGGGCGTTTGAGGATCGGCAGACTCCGTAGGGCGTTTGAGGATCGGCAGACCCCGTAGGGCGTTTGAGGATCGGCAGACCCCGTAGGGCGTTTGAGGATCGGCAGACTTCGTGAGCGTTTGAGGATCGGCAGACTCCGTGGGTGTTTGAGGATCCGTTTAAAGAATCGGCAGACTCTGTAGATTCTTGAGGATCATCACACACTCCCACAATAAACAAAAACAGCTGTGAATGGGAACTACTGGGACCATTTTGGCAGTAAACAGTGGGCTGGAACTGGTTTACCGCCAACTAATAACATCCACTAACCTTGATTAATCCGCTATTGGCTGCAGCGTTCAACTGGCCCACCTACACACTTCCCCTTCTTCTCTTTCCATCAATTTCCCCCCCGTTTTTCCTTTCCACTCTCAAGACCTTTCACACTCATCACAGCTCCCTCCTGCACTCTTTTCCACAGTCTCGTGTTGCTATTTGTCCCCCTATGTACAAAAGGTGACCACAAATACTGTGTTTCTCTCACTCATGTAAGAAAAGAGCACATTATGAAGACACATAACAGTGTGTCCCCCTGGAGAGACATTCATGCACTCAACCTCTGACACGAGCAATGGTGTGCGTGGGCAGAGTAATATCGTAGTGTGCAGCCGACGGCTTGCTGCTGTGTGTCTCGGTGATGGGTGTGAGCGTGTGTGGGACTCCGTACATCAACCTGACTAATGTATGCAGGCTCTGCTTTCTACAGCAGACGAGACAGACAGCGGGAAGATATGGAGCTCAGGCGTCGTAAACACACTAAGGCCCGTAAATCTTGCATTCAGATTTATGCCCGCAAGCCGAGAACAACTGTATCACATCGACGACACATAACTGCAAGACCACCGTACGAATATGCATCATACGGGCATTATGAAATACACAGGTACCATCATTTAAAATCGGTGCTACACCGGTGTTCTGCAAAATGCAGCGCCTCCCTCGTAAGGCGAAAATAAACGCTGCACCTTTAAGAATGTGAAAGCGCGGTCCTGCTGGAGTCTTTGTGCGTTGCTGCGTCCGTGTGCAACAGTGTGAGACACAGCAGAGGCTTTAGAATCTGAGCTCTGTAGCATTTTCACTGGTGCTCATTATAAAGAAGGAGAGATGAAAAGTGATAATAACAGGGCAGATAAAATCAGTCATTTCCAGCCCGTTGATAAAAAAGGCGCAAAATGAGATGTATGATACAAAGAGAGATACGAGGAAAGCTGATCAGTGTAATTAGATGATTTAACTAGTGAGGTGTCATGTGAGAATGTAAAACGCTTCCTTTCCCCGAAACAAGCTGACTTCCAGCCTAACCAGTGGGATTCTGTACGATCTGAATATCTACGCTATGAGAAATGGTATTATTATCTCTTTTGCTCTCAACTGTGTTCACTGCCAGGACAAGTTTTATTAATGAATGCAGCGTTTCACAATGATTATGTCAATTTGCACAGACATTTATGAAATTCAAGCTCAAGTCCTTTATTTGTCCCCGAGGGGCAATTGGTTGTGCCGCAGTAGCAATAAAAAACAGAGGAAGATAAAAACCACACATACCAAACCACACTGGATAACAAAAACACTGGTGAGGACCAGAGGGCAGGAGTTGAAGTTCTAAGTTCAAGGGGACATATATGATGGATTGTACCTCCTTTGACAATTCCACTGCTGACTTTTGTTAATGACCTTTTCTGTTTGAGGTTGACGGATGCATACCAGCAAATAAATGAAAAACTGGAAACCGACTCAATAAATGATTTATAAAACAACGTCATCGGGGATCTGTGAATCTGAAACTTGGCTCGCTTTCTCAGACAAAAAGAAGAAGAAAAAAAGAGGCTGCTGGCCTTTCTCACTCAGCACATCTGTATTCCTATCAAAGGTCAACTTAATGTCAATTGTGGCGCCCAACTACTACATCTAGTCTGTTAATTATAGAGGTTGCAGGAGTTGGGTGGTGACGTCTGATGTCAACGCACCCGTCCTTGGTTTTTGTCACACTGATGTTCGTCGGCCCTTTGTTACTCAATAAACTCAAAACTGTGATGCATTGCAGTCACGGCTTGTATCTTTGCGTATGTTGTGTATGCAGCATGTAACACGCATCATCTTTGCTGAGTTTTTATGTGCATACCCCACCAAATAATCGAGACACAACAGCATCAGTCTTGTAAGTAAGTCCTGCCTCCTACACATAAACAGAGAGTTATTGTAGAAAAAGAAAACGCAGACGCACTAATGACCTAAATAACTGGAATGTTTTGCACGCCGTATCGCAAACCGAAAAAGTCAAAACACGTGACATGTACTCTATATGTTCCATGGGCAACATACAAGAGCACACACACACACACACATCAACTGTGCACGTAAGTCAGCACATACAGTATCCTCTCAATCAGCATCTTGTGTGTTGCCTGCACAGCAGCCCAATCAGTGTGTTCACTCGCTGACAACCCTCTTCATTTCAGGGGCAAGGGACACCATTTATCACGGGAAACAATTAGGCTCTAACAACTCTCAGAGGGAAACGATTTGGCTAATGGTGACGGAGGAAAATGTGCTTATTATGCAGAGTAAATAACGCTCCAATAACCCGGGGAGGTCCGTTACTGCACCGCCATCAGGAGTAGGAATATTTAAAAAGACGTCTGAGCCATCAACACTCAAAAATGACGAGCCGTGACATCATAAACATGCTGCAAGCAGAGATGGACAGGAAAAAAAAGGAGCGAGGGAGGGAGGAGAAGGTCATTTTTGCTGATGAGGAATGACAGCGGTGGCAGGCTGAACGCTCCCAGAGCTGAACCGCTCACCCGGCTGTCAGAGAGAGATCACTGGGATCTGTAAAGAGCCGGCTCTGTTGGACGGGAGCCAAAAGGAGACGGCCGGTGGCAGCGCCGGTTTAAATGCCCCGAGAAATACAACGCAAGGACTCAACTTTAATTTGGCTGATAGAACTGACTTCTGGGGCACTTACAGCACACAGGGAAAGTGTTTTTTTTTTTTTTCAGCCACAATTGATCATTTAACATTTAAGAGGGCTACAACATGAAGACAGGTCAGATTTATGTATATTTTTTTTATTAACAACGGCTTCTCTAAGCTACAGAAATACAGACGTGGAGTTTTAACGACGCTCTTATGAGTCTTATGAGTCTCTGCTCCCAAAGATATGTCCGAGGTCAGGGCCCGAGACATTTAGAGCTGACCCGTACAGACCACAGTAAAGGGATAACAGCAGCACGATCAATTAACAAGCAGCTGCAAGCAAAAAGAGCAGCAATATAGCTTAATATCCTCTGAACAAACAAAACTGACAGGTGGCGTTGAAGACGAAGGTTTTTTTTTAAGAGGATGACGACGGGATCACGGTGTTTACCTGTTGGTTGACCCGGCCGGGCGAGGGTCCGTGGTGGATGAGGATGCGGACGATGTCCACGTCTCCCCGCCAGGCGGCCAGGTGCAGCGGGAAGCAGCCCTTGCTGTCAGCCAGGTTGGTGGACGCCTCGAACTGGAGCAGCTTTAGCACCACCTGCCTGAGAGAGACAGATATTCGCACAGGTCAATATATCAACAGATCGAAGGATGGAGGAGAGAGAGAGAGAGAGAGAGAGAGAGAGAGAGAGAGAGAGAGAGAGAGAGAGAGAGAGCAGAAGCAGAGCTACCCCACGAATACTTCATTTTTCTCTTCATAAAGTAATATCTATTACACGAATCATAGTGCCTGGGTTCGTGCCGGAAGTCCATTTAGCTGCTGCTCAAGTTTTAATGTCAGCAACGCTGTTTCATAGGAAGTCTGCAGCTGGAGTTGTCATCTCTCTCCGAGGAGGAGGAAAGGTGAAGTGCTTCATTTGCATTCGAAATGTCAGGGGGGAGACACAGAGGAGAGAGAAGGGCAACACCTCTCCCAGGAGCAGGGGTGAGACGCCTTAATGAACTGCTTTGATAATTAATAATTTATCATATTTTTATACAACTCACTGGCAGTTAAATGGCAGTTGTACAGCAGAACTCACAGTCAAATATGAGAATATTCGGTTTCTTGCTGAGTTGATTGAGCCTGCTGAGCTTGCATCACCAAAAAGGCTTTTTATGTGGTAAAAACAACAACAACTGCATGATTAAAATCATCTCAAAAAAACAATTGAAACCCAGCCGGAATAAAACAGCTCTGAATACAGCACAGCCTGTTGCCCGGTTCCCTCTGTCTTTATCTTAATTGCCAGTTCTCTTTTTACTTTCCCAC
Source organism: Anarhichas minor (assembly GCF_050575085.1). NCBI lineage: Eukaryota > Metazoa > Chordata > Actinopteri > Perciformes > Anarhichadidae > Anarhichas > Anarhichas minor. The sequence goes on from NW_027466491.1 coordinate 6,635,061, forward strand.
CTAAACGTTTAAATCATTCCTTCTGGAGCTTTTTTGTTGGCATCCCAATTTTCACTTCGGAGGCTGCAGTTTTCTCCCCTCTCCCTCCCTTCTCTCCTCTCGGGTTGATCTGAAGGAGGAAATCCACATAATTGCCCCCTGAAATCACAGCACTAATCCTTCAGTTGTGCCAAGCTGGGATAGTGGTCCGGGGCTTGCAGCTAATCCACACTGTGGAACGGATTTCTCAGCAGGCCCAGGTGAGAGAAAGGGGAGCTGCGCTGTAGTGAGCAGTCACACAGGGAAACACAGAAATATTGTGTCTGCAATTTAGTATTTTTTGACTATTGATCTTTATCTAAAATGCCTCTTATCGAGATGTTCATGAGTGTGAATGGGACTGCTGGTCGTGATGAAACTACAAAGAGTTATCACCAGGGGCCCGGTCTCCAAAACAAAATTTTTTTAGACTTAAGGCCGAACAAAAAAAAAAAAAAAAAAACATGGTTGACTGAGCAACTGTGTCAAACCAAAACCACTCAGCTCCCTTCACCTCCAGCAGAAAGTATTCTGCGAGAATCCAATAGTTACAAGGACATTCCACCAGAAAATTGAGTGAAGAGTGCAACAATAGCAAAACTACCAGGAGCATAAAATGCAGTGCAGAAGAGCTGGGATAATGTGGCTTCTTACGAAGCAGGGTAGCAGGGCTCAGTGCTTCTGCCAACTCCACAGTCGGGCTCACGATCGTTTCCTTGGGATGTCCTCATCGCTGCTTATTTTCAACAAGTCACCGTGGTCTTTGAAAACTCTTTACTTTCTCGTTACTCGCTCCACCACATGTTAAAAGGTTTACACCAGACACTTGCACATATACATGTTAGCCTTACCTGTGTCCGTTAAGTGAAGCGTGATGTAAAGGTGTGTATCCTGTGCTGTCCGTGCAGTTGACATTCAGGCCCTTCCACATGCTGGAGAGAAAACAAAGATACATCAGAGTTAATCCTCAAAGTGACTTACACACACACTCATTACATCCCTCAGTATTGAAGTGTGTGTTGCGTGGTGACGTGCTGGTTAATTCCTTAATGTCTGTGTTGTTTTAGAGACACGATCAAGTTAACATATTTGTTGTGAAAACTGTATGAAAATAGTTGTTAAACCTGTGCAAGATGTGTAAGATAAGCATATCGTTTGCATGCCTTTAAATGTTGCCGACGTAATGAACTGTGGGGCGGAATTATCTACTCTCCTTTCCGTAAAGGAAGGTCCAGTGTGTCCTATGCTAAAGGAGCTAGTAAAGGGAGCATTGAAGCACCTTTCCTTAGCATTTAGAGAAGTCGAACAGCTCGTATCATGCCGGCCACTGAGATACTTCCGGGTCATTCCGGGAACCTTCCTAAGCAAAAAAAGGACTATTCGACCGAGCCAATTAGGATTCTCTTTCCTTGCCGGAATGCGCCAAGTGTGGGAAAGGTAACTGTTTATTGATGTTTGTGCAGTGTTAAATTACTATTATTATCGAGTGAAAAACAGAAGGATACCTACTGTGAGTTAATTGTTTAATTGATTGTGGTGTTTCCTGTTGTAGTAAGAGGTAAAGTTTGCAAATAAAAAAAGGGGTTTTGAGCTCTTTCAAGAAGATTAAGGAGGACAGGAATGCTTTTGCAGAGAGTACTTTTCTAGTTTATTGTTCGAAGTATTGGGTTTTGTTTCTTCAGTTCTTTCTTCACACAAAAGAGTTTTACTTCAATGTATTTTGGTCCCCGAGGCGAGAAGTATAATATATAATTTAGGGCTAGAGCCAGAAGAGTTTAAGTTCTATTTCATCATATTGGCATTTAAAGAATGTAAGTGAGGTCGGGTCGCAAAAGGCTGAGCATGCAATTAAAACTACGAAACACAGAACCTCATATGGATAGCCAGCTACAAACATATACACACATATACACACATAATACACACACATAGAAACAAACATACACTCGCACACTACTACACGAATAGAGCCCCGGGTTTTCCCAGGGCTATAATTATATGACCTCTCATTTTCACATGAACTCCTCCGAGCGCGTCAGTGAGAAGTACTAATTAGTTGAATTCCAGTCCGAGCAGCTCTGGGCTGAAAAGCAGAATGAAGCGATTATAACTTTATTTAAAATGAAAGACAACCCGGAGAGCAGCTACTGACACAAAGAGCAGATTCTCAAAAAGGCAAATATGAGTCTCACAGTATCTTTTTCTAAAACACATTAAGTAGGGCGGGAGAATATAGATTTTTTGTTTTGTTTTGCAGATTTCTTATTAAAACAGGTTAATTGCATATTCCTGTTTATTTCAGTTTTAGGCGATTTAGTCTCTAAACTGCACTGTACTTATATAGTGCAGTTAAATAACAGAATTCACTTCATATGAATAGTTTTAATTCAATTCAATTTGTTGTAACAGATGCGCTGCCCTTCTATTTACCCAATCACTGACTGATCGTGTGTTTTATGAGACTGGAGCCGAAGCTGCTGGCAAACAGTGAAACATTGCGGAGGCAGCGGAACATTCACCGAGTTTGACAGATATCAGCACAATGGTCAAGGTCGGCGGTGTTTCACAGCGAGCGCGTGCACGCGGACATGCAACTAAATGTGAATTAAAAGTGTTATTATGGGCTGGCTGCACACACACGCATAGAGAACACAGTGTACTGTATATCGATCACTAGAACAAGTCTGTAGCTGTTTTACTTTGATGCATTCAATGCTTAACTAAACTGAACACACCTTTGTAACACCAACGTCACAGAAGAAAGGGTACATAGATACACACACACACGCGCGCACCGTGCATACACACAACATGTAACACACACAGAGGTCAGAGGTCAGGAGACCGCAGACAGAGAGACACACCACAAGCTTGTTTCTACATTGGGTCAGCTGGTTTCTACTAGGAGTGTGTGTGTGTGTGTGTGTTTGATGTGTTCATATCGATCACGCTGCTCTGCAGACCCCCGTACAGCGCTGACCTATAGAGGAACCCGGAGGAAGGCTTGTTAAAAAGAGCCGACTGACAGAGGGCGAGCAGGCAGCAACAGAGAGAACTCAACTCGTCTCAACTCAACCGTCAAGTATATTTGGATGGAGTTTATTTCCCCGGATACACAAACATTCGCCATTAAATGAAAAGTGTTAATCGATACATTTCTGTTGTCTTTTACTGCCACATAAAAACTAAGGAGTGTACGAGCCAATGCGTGCTGCTAGAGAGACATGAAGGACGACAGACAGCAAAGAGCACTAAGTGAGATCCAAGGTGCACAGCGGAAGTTTAACTAAAGCATATTAAATGCAGCTAATCTCCTCCTTACAATTGTCTTATTTTTGCCGCAATGTGTTACTTCCTGACTGAACTTACACTCGAGCAATGGAACACTACGTAATACAGGTGTGGCGTTCAAAGACGTTGTCGTTTCAGTCGTTTCAATCACCAACATTCAGCCCAACACCCCCGAGAGCTTGTTTAATCACATATAGTCTTTTTGTCACATATTTTAAAACAAACACTATCCTGCCATTGCAATATCTACGTCACATTTATCAAAATGTTCCATGTTTCCACTCAGCGTTTCTAATTCAATACCTCATTAATCACATAAAACTACTTGGATGGAAGCACAGCTAATGTTCCCTAAACTCCCGTGAGCCGTTTTCTATATCTGTTCACCGAGCAAACCTGACCTTGAACACACACACACACACACACCCGCACACAAACGTGCCTGTGCCGTTACCTTCAAACAACCAATTTGTTCAGCAATTCATTAAAAACCTCGCTGCACAATGAGTCTTTTATGTGAGCAGCGCTCTGCACGGCCCCAACCACCATCAACCTCCCCCACACACCCACAACTGCACCGTATTATTGCACAAACACAGCAGTCATACCCCGAGTCGCAAAACCGTCATAAAAGACCTGCACAAACAAATATACCTGGCCACCTTGTGAGGGAATGTGTAAACCTTGTTTCGCAGTGTGTGTGTGTGTGCGTGTGTGTGTGTGTGTGTGTGTGTGTGAGCTGAACAAGGTGTTGTGTTTTTCTTTCAATGTTACGTGTGTGTTTGGAGTGACACCGACAGCATAGTCTCACTCCAAACACCTCATTGTATTTACTTTCAGGAGTAGGAATCAAATAACAACCGAAGATTTTTTACGAACAATTTCAAATCAATTTAATTGAAATTGATTAGAAAAAGAATTAATCCTCCACTAATAATGTTTTCATCTCACTGTAACACTGAATCAAATGTGTATAATGTGGAGGGAGTCGCTCATAATGACACTACACAGATTTTAGCTTCTTGTAGCTCATGTTTTGGTTTTATGACAGCTTACTATTTGTTCTTACTAATTCTCTCATTTTTATTATTCCTAATTTAAGTTATATATTATCGCATCGACTATCTTTTTATTGTTTAATTGATTTAAAGTCTATTGGCCCTCATTTAAATGCGTTTCATTTTCCTTTTTTTGTAAAGCACATTATAAATGAAGTGTATTGTTACTATTGTAATTATTATAATTATTATTATTAGGATCAAAACAGAGAAAAAGAGTGAATACTGGACTTTAGGTGGATTTCACACAAATGTATACAGTGGTGGTGAGTTTATATTTTTAACTATTATGCATTGTATTTGTCTTTTCTACTGTAGGCCCCACTCTTCTACTTTAATATTCCCACAACAGTCCTTTGAGATTACTATAGAGACTGCTTTCATGTACTTAATATTGCATTTACATTATTCACCGCTGCACAAACACTCTATGACAGAGTACAGTTATTGAGTCCACGGCAGCTTAAAACTGCCAGAAGGTAGAAAAACACAGAGACTGTGGCATTTAGAAAAACAAATACCACACATTGGATAACAGCCGACTTGATACACGTGGATCACTTCCTAACGAGACGCGTTTTCTTATCACAGCGATTCATTTCTGCTCCGCCATGTTCCGCCTCCAAATTCCAAAAACTCGGTTCGGTGCCATTTCGCTTCTCTATTGTTTTCTGCACTTTCAGTCACAGTGTAAACGCAGCCGGCAGAGTTTAAATAGAGTTAGTGGGCGAGTCGAGATTAGATAACGGAGGTGGAGGTGCTGCTGCAAGAATGCAGACTCCTCGTTGGATTAGTCAAATATGCGGACGATGTCCGACCCAATTAACCTCAAGAGCTGCAGCTACGGAGAGCTCTGGTTAGGAAAGCTGCCTCTGTGTAAGCACAACTCCTGCTACCGTACATCGCATTTACATTCAAGTTTAACGGCGACAATCAAGTGTTATCTCGCAAGTGTTATGTCTGACTCGAGCTTTAACACCCTCCTCTCGTGTCTCTGAATCTCCCTCTCCTGTGCCGCAGACTCTTCTTCCATTAAAGCACTAAAAGGTAAAAGGGTCAAATGTCATGACAGGCCTCCCAGCAGGCAGAGCGATGCTGCCCTCTGTTTGAACCCCTCTTCAGTTACAGTGATATGATACCATATTGGATAGAACAGTGTTTTCTTTATGAGGAGATGATGAAGCGTATTTTGGAGTAAGCGGTATTAGCTTAATTCAAAGTTAAATGAATGACTTTGTGTTTGTATAAAAGGTGATTCATCATTTCTTAACACTGCTTGTCAGTTGGGGGATGTGGTTTCTCCACGACAACAAATGGGGAATGGATTTGTGTTTTCCACTGAGGATAATAAAGAAGATGAAGTTGACATTCATGCTTGACAATGAATCAGAAGAAGGGACTTTTATTATACTAAAGTTCTATGAATCCCATTTACAAAAGCATTGCCTCAAGCGATCAACAAAGGTTGAAATGACTCCCAAACCCTTTAGAAGTGTCGTCTATTATATGTGGTTTTGAAAGAGGACCTTAAGGTGTTTCGAGTAGTAAAACATTTTTTTCCATTGTGAATGCAAACTTCTCATCCGGCGTTTCAGAACGAAAGCCTTCATTTGCTGGTTCTCACCGTGGATATTAAAGCTGGAGTCACGCTGCAGCAAAGTTCACTACATCAAAGCAAAGCATTGTCTTCAAAGGGAAAGGAAGGCAGGAATTGGGGAAACCTTTGTAGTTCTGGATCCTGGATTCTTTTTTTTTTGTTTTTTACAGGGAGGGAAGTTAAGTCGACTGAATCTAAACCGGAAGCCAACTAATGAAATGAAAATGAAAGGCTGTTGTTCCACAGAAACGGACGGCTCAACAACACCAAAAACTTCACGGGAAATCAAAAAGGGAACCAATATGATGGTGAAGCGTGTTCGCTATCAGAGCAGATAACGCCTGACAGGAAGTGGACTTGCTCATATCCTGTTTTGAGCGACAAGCGGAAGAGATACCTGCAGATTAAGAGCAGTGCTGCGAGAGCAAACCAACTGATATGACCTGCAGGATGATGAAAACACACACGCACACATCGTCCCTTCAGAGCTGGCCTTTTAACTTCAAAACCGTGACTCACGGGGAGACAGCCCATCCCCCCCCCCACGATGCTTTAGGGCATGCACATTCTGCTTTACCCTCTTAATGTCTTGAGCAGGTGTGGAGGAGGTTCGTGTGTGTGTCATAGGTGAGATCGGCTCAACCACAGAGCGACAATTACAGCGCAATGTGTGTGTAAACTCTCAAAAGGCCAATTACATTTCTGCAGAGAGAAGTGAGAACAAACCATCTCTCTCTCTCTCTCTCTCTCTCTCTCTCTCTCTCTGCCTGTTACTTATCCCCTCTTTTCTTTCCCGGCTTTTCTTTTACCTCTTCGGTACAACAATATAATCTGCCTACAAATGTGCAAACATATAAGAACGCCCTGCAAATGCAGAGAGAGCAGAGGGAAAGCAACTACGTCAAAGAAGACCGTTGCATGTACTGAACTGTATGCATCACTTAAAACGATGCTCATGCTATAAATATGCATTATGTGGTATGGTCTGAGCTGGAGCCTGACTGGTATTGTTTTTTTTTTTAGGCCAATATAAATAAATAATAAATAAAAATAACAAAGAAAAGAAGTCACAATCACTCAGGTTTAGTTATTAAAAGGCATTTTTCACATTATACAGCCGGAGGATTTCCTCGGGTTACAGTGTGACCACCAGCACGACAGCAATCTCATTTTTGCTTCACGTTCCCAGCGACACCGCCTAAAAAGAAAAATCCCATTCACACCTGCACAACTCGACAGCAGGCAATCCTGCACTGCTTTGTACAGAGAGAGGTGTTTCCCCCTCTCTCTCTCCGTCTCACTTCCCTCCCAGATGTGTCACTCTCTGCTGCTGCTTTTCTACACCAATTACAGTGACGAGTAACTCCAAAAGTGCAGTGCGTCTTATACAGGGAGGAGAGGTACAAATATCAAATCGAGTCCTAGTACGTCAAAACAAGTAGTCTCTTGAGCTAGTGAACATAAAACAGCTGTTATTACTATGTTGGAATATTAACAGAAGACATGAATATTTGAATATTCTTTTTCAATTTTGCAGCACAAAACATTTGAATACGAGACTTCCTGCGCAGCTTTACTGTCTGTGATCTCGCCCTCCTCATCAGCTTCTGGCAAATCCCTAATTTGCTGAACTCATTCTTGTAAAATTGGCTCGTATGTTTTTTTCAGCATATTTAGCAAAATAACAGCTCTCCTCTACAAAACCTCCTCGTTAGCAATTTAGTTAATTTGAATGCGCCGTGATATCCTCCCAGCTTGGGACTCCATCCAATTTGCAAATCAGGTTTTTAGCTGCAAGAAAAACATAAACAGCTAAAACTTAATCGCATAAACAAAACCTCCTTTTTTTTTAAGAAGAGGACATTCCGTTTTTCAAAAGCCAAAATACAACTTCAACTCTGAGTAATGTGAGAGGACCTGGGGGAGGAAATGAAGCGCGGATAAATAGGCGCGTTTCTGAATGAATATGTAGTCAGTGACAAATGCCCGCAGAGGAACATCATCTGACACGTTCGACGGGTCAAGAGGCCACCACTCCCATCACAGGAAGTAATTTATCTCGGGGTCAAACTGACCTCTGGTGCGCAAATGAACATGGAGGTTTGCTGTGGGGGGGGCAGTGGGTCAAACACACACACACACATACATAGTGACTGACCCCACGCTTTTACTCGCACTCATCAATGATTAAAACAAGACACGAGTAATCGATAGCTGCACAACTCCCCACCGGGACTCTGTTGATGAAGTTTGAACATTGATCATTTGGTTGTCCTGAGGGAGAGACCCGCTGGAGAGGAGACACACATGAGCTCAGCGGTATCATCAAATCCGATGTATCTCGTTGTTCATATGCGTTATCCTGCTATGGACAGGACGTACAAGTGTGGTGTTGTAGACATTTTGGGGCCTGTGTTGGATCTGTATCCAGGCCAGTGATATCAGTCCGGGCTGGTTATCCATCTCTACACACCGTAGCGTAGGAGACTAATGCCTGCATTTATTTTAGGCTCATTTATTACTGCACTGCCTTTATGCTGGGCAACATTGAACACACTCATACACACTTCACTGAGGCATTTACTGGCTCACTACACACCCTGAACTTTAATACAACAAGAGCATGGTTAGACAATATATAATATAATGTGACAGTATGTGCTCTTCGTTTCATACATTTCATCTTTTATCTACCACTTTGAGAAAACTGAACCGTGGTAATATAATGAAGAGGCCCACCAGCTCTGCACAGAGACCCAAATGCCCCCTGACCTTTGAGGAAGGAAGGGAGATGAGAGGAAGCACAGGAAGGATGGGAGAGAAAATATATCTAATGCCACAAAATTTGTATCATACGAGAAAAAGGCAGACAGCTGGAGGGATGGACAGCCAGACGATACCATCATCTGAAGGCAGCTGAATACACTTAAACAGCTTCATCAGAGCAGCCCGTTCTTTTTCCAAGTCCTAAACAATCTGGCGCTTTGTCTCTCTGCCCACCTCCTTAAATAGAGATGGAAACATCCCTCCTCTGGCCCGAGCTGACTCTTCCTACTCACGCCCATCCGAGTACAGAATCCACATCGAACTGACAGATTCTTCTCAGAAGCAGCACAAAGGTTTCCAGAGATTTTACGTGAAAAACACCCCAGTGACCTCTCTACGATTACCAGGAGTTTGGTTGGACCACGACAACGTCCCGAGACCCAAGAGTCCTCCAGGTTTCATTTCAAAACCTTTTACCAATGTTGACTTTTGATTAAACGCTGTAAATGCAGTCCTGATACCCAGTCCCGATACGAGCATCCTGGTGTGAATAACTGCCACGTAAAGCTGAAGTTCATGGGAAGTGCTGTATTTAATGCCCAAGTTAAATATATTTATCAGCAGACACACAAAACAAAAACTTGCAGCACAGAAATACTCAGAATATGTTTAGGGTGGTTTAGAAACAATGAGGCGATTGTATCATTTATACAATGGAGTATCGAGAAGTTCATTTTTCGACAGCAACGAGCTGAAATGGATTTGTGAAAACAAAAAGAACATCGGATCTTTCTTCGATATTTAATATAATGGCGTCGTCCTCAAAAAAAAAACAGCACTGTTCAGGTTATAATTATTTTCTTTAAAAGAACAAAGGCGAGGCGAGCTGGTGGACACAACAAGAGGCACGGAAGGACGGGGAGATGGAGGCCGACAACATTTCCTCCGCTCTCTTTAATCAACCTGAGAGAAGCGGAGGAGAAGAAATGTCCACCGTCTGCTCCATCGCTATTGATTTACACTGCGGCCTTACCAATCAGTCACAATCTGGAGAGCTACAAACAATCTGTAAGTGTGTGTATGAACTGCATGTGTGTCCCCCTAAGGCAATTCTCCTCTCAGTAAGTAAGTGACGGAAAGCCTTAGATCTCCACTTAACAGCAGCCGGCCACCAATCCATCTGGCCGAGCATCGATGCAGAGAAGATCTGCAGAATCAAGAATTGGAAACGTCAGCTCTGAATCTCTTATCTGAATGAGATAACTAATCCATAGACTGAGACCAATATTTCTACTGTAGATCGAGTGAGGAGGAAAACTCCCAGTGAAGTTCTGACCCACTGTTTTGACCTTTGTGACCTCCTGCCGTGTGGTTCGGGAGTAAACGGAGAACGTCACAACCTTGAACCGTTCATATTTCCCTGGGCAGTCTGAGGATTTGAACCGGCGACCCTCAGAACGAGCCAGCTTTTTTCAGATTCACATGGCCTGCCAAAAGCTACGGAAACAATTGTGAAGTGTGCGAGGCCAGACGCCTGCATCTATAAACCGTATCAAACGTTTGCCCTGTTCAGGATAATTAAGCTCGGGGTCAGAGGTCAATTCAACTTGGCAAACGCATTTTTTACGCCACGCGTATTTTCTTCAAAAGCACAGAGCATGGAGTGCAGTGATTTTTGCGAGCCAATTCGGGCTAAATATCATCTGGCAACTCATCGGGTTAGATACAGCCAAGCCAAGTCTATCTTCATTATCCACTCTGCCACGAGGAAATTAGCCATGCAGCCGCAATGGAAATCATGATAAAACGATATCGGTGGGAGAGTCATTATGATGACAAGCAGGGGGAGGCGGTGAAAGCGACGTGTTTAATTCAGCGCGGCTCTCAGAGGTGCACCGAAGAAACAAAGCAACAGCTCAGCTTGGTTGCAAACTAAACATTTACAACGCTGCTCAGTGTCCGTGTCGAACTTGCAAACATTTCCAAACCGTGTCTGTGATGATTAGAACTCTGCTGTGGGACAAAGCATCTATCCTGTGACGACGGTGTGTGTTTGTGTGTGTGTGTGTGTACACAGCATCAGGGCAGTAGCAGGGATCCATGGCTATATATGGTCTGACAGAAAGTTTTGGTTTACCCAGAGACCTCTCCACACTTCCATCTCTCTCGCTCTGTTCTCCAGAATTTCTAAGCAATGAGACGACCACCCACCGTGAGCTCAACATCAAACCAAACATACCGAAGATAAGAAATATATAATTGTAATCTTTAGAATCACGGCACAAAGTACAAAAAGATGGAAAAATACAAAACCCCCAAGATATAATTAGAAAAATATATAATATAATTGGAAAAAAAGATATATATTATTAACTTAAAGGACACGGTCCAATGCAAAGATTCACACCTGTAAAGAAACGGGCACATCTGCACATCTGTCTACTTTGTGCACCATAGCAACCAACCTGCCATGCAACTGTCCAGGGATGAATTAACAGCACATGCTACTGTGAGCCAATCATGTTTATTACTCAGACGACTGTCTTGTTTCTGTTTTTGTAAACATTTTGGGGGGGATTTGTACGATAAAGGATGGAGGAACGCAGTGTGCTCGTGTACCGAACAGCTGTCTCCTCATGCTTTGCTGGTCTTCCCCCTTTTTTTTCCCCCCTCTGGGAGTGTATTAGGCCTGTCAGCAGGACTGCCGCATCCCATTTAAACTGCTCAGACCGCAGCATCGCACATCTGCTGCTGCTGCTGCAGGACCGCGCAGGTAAACACGACTCAGAAAGACACCGAAACAACACACACACACACACACACACACACACACACACACACACACACACACACACACACACACACACACACACACACACACACACAGCGACTGTGCCGAGGTCAGAGCAGGTTTGTTAAACTATTCTGGGTATTTGTTCTCACACAAACGGAGCACCGGCGTGCAAGGAGATAATAATTTCAGATAATTGTATGCTCATATTCTTGCTTTCCATGTGTTTTGAAGAGCTTGCTCCAACTGCAGAATTAAACACCGGCTGAGAACATTCTCAAGCATCTTAATTTACCAATAAAAACCAAATGTGTTTTGCATATGCTGTAATTTTAGGACACAGAGAACATTTTTTATTTACAGATTTGATTGTCGTTATGTAAATAAACTGCTACTTCTAGACATTTTTGGCATCTGAACATGTTACAAATTCTTATTCAGCCTACATGTTACTGTAGTAGTTGTTGTTGTTGTTGTGGTGGTGAACATATGCAGACAAACTAAAAACAAAACATCACTACTTTCTATAGTGTACTAGTGCAAGTCTCTGGTACAGTAACTGGGCAGCTTCTCCGATATCACTGGGCACTGATCCCACTGTTGTGATGTTGTAGAAAAAACATTTGAAGTGTTGGGCCCATTTGCCAAGATGGATATTTTTTTAACTTTCCTGCCAAGAAACATGAAAAATAATCCCTGTTGTGCTGGAAATGCTCAAAAGCAAAGAGCTTTGAAGGGGCATTACACGGACATAAAAAAACGTGGCTTTCTATCAACCTCCATCAGCAGTCAATACATCGCAACTACAATAAAAAAAAGTTTGTGTAACAGCTTACAACGTCTATTAATGGAGCAAAATATCTTTAAATTGATATATTTTACAGTAGAGAAGAGACAGTGACCTCATGTGAGTGGACTTCAAACAGAAGTCAAATGAAAAGATGTCAATACAAAACAAATAGCCTACAGTTTCCTGTTAGCCTGTTAGCTTGAAACGGCAATGTTTTACAGTTTCAGTCACTTACTTTTGTATCTTTAAAAGAAATAGTTCAACATTTTGAAACATTTATTCACTTTCTTGCCAAGAGTTAGATGAGCTTAGCTCACAGACTGAAAACAGGGGGAATCAGCTAGCCTGGCGCTGTTCAAAGGTGACAGGCTACAAGCACCTCTCACATGTTCACTAACATGTTATAGATTGTTTGTTTAATACCAGAGGAAGAAACCAAGTTTAAAAACGTCAAATTGTGGTTTTACAGGGGTTATGTACCTGTGGACAGAGCCTGTGAAGCCGTTTACCCTTCCTTCCAGTCTTCATGCTAAGCTAAGCTAACTGTCTCAGGGCTTCAGCTTCATATTTAATGTACAGATATGAGAGTGGTATCCATCTTCACACCCACGTCTTGACAAGAAAGCGAATAAATGTCTGTCTGTGGTATCCAATAATGAGGTGAAATGAAACCTGCATAATCCCTGAGGGCAAACTAGAGGATCAATAATACAAGTGTCTATAGATCAGCATTGACATGTTGTCAAAGGGGACAAGACATGTCCCCCTGTTTTCAAGTTTTATGCTAAGCTAAGCTAACCTCCTCCTGGCTCCAGAGTCATACTGAACCAACAGATATGAGAGAAGTAAATCTTCTCATCTAACTCAAAAAATAAGTATTTGTTTACTAAAGTATCGAGCTATTTCTTTATCATGCTTTGGGAGCTGTAGAGAAGAAGAAGAAGTGGCTAACGCTCAAGCTTTGACCGACCGCAACAATCCCTCAAACCGGAGGAATAAACACAAAACAGCTACATATTGTATTCGTCTTTCGACACAATACAGGGATTCAGATCATGTGTCTGCAAATATGATGAGTCATGTGTTCATGTCGTTCTTAAGAAGTGGAATCCCACAGAGGATGCACATACACAACACACATTTTCTGTCCGTATATTACTCTGGCGACTTCACTGATAACGACGGCTCATTACTTGAACCTTATCTCCGTCTAAATACCTTTGTGTCCTGCGGATACTGAACGCATCGTTTCACTATCTGTCTACTCACTTCCTGCTGCTCTCCAACTTAAAATAAATTATACATTCCCTTTCACAAGTTTTTTTTTTTTCCCCATCTTAGTTGCTATTACTCCCCTACTTGCCAATCCCAGACACACACACAAATATGCACTGCCAACTTGTGTTCACACACAGCTGCATGCAATTACCCGCCACAAGAAGGCATTTAAAACATGAGACTCTCTGGTCCGTGCTATTTATCAGATCTATCAAAATAGCTCTTATAAACCTGCCAAGTGTGTGTGTGTGTGTGTGTGTGTGTGTATGTACAGTGAGTGGCATCCTGCTTACAATGCACCAAAGGGTTGAAAGCTGTCTCCGTTTAGGAAATAACAAAAAAAATGCTTGTTTCTTCCATCGTATATATTAATCTCTCCTCGCCTGTCTGTCCTGGATTTCTAAGATTTTAATATTCTTGTGTAAATGCATTTATTTCATATTATTCAGTTAGACACACACACACACACACTAAGGCACACGATTTCGCTTTTATATTTGTCCGTACACCAAAATAAAGGCTGTGAAGTAGATGTACTCCCTAAATTATCATTTGCGAGTTATAAAAACGCAAAAGGCCAAATTAAACATAGTGGCCGGGTGCTCATTAAATCCAGCTTTTTTATTACAAGTCCTTGGCTGAACCATGTAAACTAAAAATAAACTGTGCTCTGCATAGATTTAAGTTTGCGTATATCTATTCTAGTACCAGTTTGAGCATTTTTTGATACTTCCAGCAGCTTATCTAAGACAAAGCCGGGCGAGGCGGTGGTTATCCTGCATTATTACAAGTCCTTAAAATGAGAAGTTTGTAACCTCGTGACTGTTATTCATGCATCCATCACATCCTGCCTCGATTATCGTATGTCGTCGTATTCTTGAAATGGTCAACGTTTCCTGACAAGCCTCCAGCCGACTCTTCACCGACAACACATCGCACCAATCCACCGGCTACCTGCGACCTTGAGAACAGAATTTAAGATTGTATTGATTAGTTTCTGGGCAGGTACAGTGCAGTATGTCTGGCTCCTAAACCCATCATACATTATTAAACTGCTACCAGCCTCCTGGGATGAAGCCTTGCAAGCTGTTTCCTAGACTGATGGTGACCCACCCTTTGCCTGAAGGGCCCCTACACTCCCTGGAATAACCTAAACATTGCCTTCTTTTACATCACTTTGGAAACTCGTCTGAATGTTAAATCAAATTAGTTGAATAATTACCTTTTTATTATAGACACAGTACAGATGGCTTGACACTTTCCATGATCAGCAGATGGATTTCACAGTTGTTAAGCATTTTAATTAATGCTAAAATCACACACACGGTGTCAGTCTGGTTGTTTAGTTCACACAAGCATTCCTCTGATTAACAGCTTTCACACCAGCCTTAAAGAACTTTTTATTATTCTTTAATAGATACTACCCAATGTAAACATGATGAGAGATATAGAGTAAGGGGATGACATAGAGAGGCTAAGTCTCTTCCAGGGTCCCCCATGGGACCTTATTTTGGAAGAATATGTACAGGAAGTCAACAGGAAGAGAGAAATATTTTTTGGGATCCTGTTTGAATTGTGACATGAATTACACGTATGAAATTATCTTTTAAATTGACAAATTGACAGTGTAATTAATGGCATAATTCACACCTCTCGCCATTGACTACCGTACATTTCTTTTCCAAAATAAGGTGGTCCACTGGAAGGGGCGGGACTTCGCCTCTCTATATCAGGATGCAATACTTTTATCGTATTTCCTGCATTTAAATGACTTAATTCTGTCCTTTATTACTTCCGTTACTATTAGTACTACCAAACTAGGTGAGCTACACTGAACCAGGAGCCACAGGTGTGCTAAAGGGACTGAATAACTCAAGTGTGCAGTTTTTAGCAGTCTTATTTCATAGTTATACTCTGCTGAGCTGCAACACACCTGCAGATGCACGAGACTGACACGGTGAGTAAAGAGGGAACGAATGGCTCTGCTCCCGATTCACACAGAGCCACTTGTAATCCTTCAGTTGTTCTCTCTCTCTCTGCGGCACAATGGTGGAACGGAGCGCGGTGTAATTTAGAGAGTGTGCCGGGGTCGTTTAAAGTGAAAAAAAAAACAAGGACACGGCGCAGTGATAATCATCACTTCTCAGTCTCGCACTAACACGCATGCGGCAACGACACACGCAACACACACAGCCCGTTTCTCCGTCATTACGAATCCCCTCAGTTGGGGGGGGGGGGAAGACGCCTCTGAGGAAAGGTGCAGACAAACAAGAGCCAATTACAGACCAACGTATAAATCTATGGCCAGCCACATCGAGGCATGCAGAGCGCACACACACAGTGTTAGGACGCTGTGTTATTATACATGCAAACAGCCCGGCAGTTTTCACACATACTATAAATACACAGCAGGGCAAGACCATACAGGGAAATGTATCCTTGAAAACACCCAGATTCTAAACGGGTCATTTCACCGGTTATTAAGAACACAATAAGAACGTGTGTTTACAGCAATGTGCATTAAAAAAAACAGACTTAAAGCTTGTAGTAACACACACACATTATGCATTGAGACTGTGTGTGTGTGTGTGTGTCTGTACAGGCAGCAGACGGTTATGTAAGACAGAAGTGGAGACAAAGAGGGAAAGCAAGGAGGGTCGTATTACTCCATGAATTAAGCCATTATCAGTCCCCATGCTTGAGTAAATCTGTGTAAGAAGAGAGGTGTACGAGGCCTAAAAGGTATTTATGAAGCACTCTGAATCAAAGACAAATCGCCGTTACTGTGTTCAATCCGCTCTTGTGGTTAAGATTTAAGTGGATTGAGGTTTAAAGCGCTCTCAAGGAGATCGCAAAGCAGCCACAAACACAGGCCCCACCGGGGAAATGAGCCATGATGTGTGGGAGAAAAAAAAAAAAAGAAGAAGAAACTTCTCACTCAGTTTCAGGAATTCAAGGCAACTTCTGCCTATTTGCATGCGTCTCGAACTCTATTTCTTTCTGTCTCGCACACATAAACACGCCCTCCACCGCATCGTGGGAAATGCCCAGTTAGAGTAGACAGAAGGAGGGCAGCATGGGAAACTGCCACACTGACACTCATCCGATACGATGCGCTTTCACGGTCACTGAAATGATGCAAGGACAATAACTGGTTTCTGAAGTGAATTATTCAGAGGAACTACAGTCTCCACCTGGTCTGGTTCCTCTTATAGGACTCTTTCGGACTGACTTTCTCCCCCTCGCTCAAGCTTCCTCATTGCTCATTTGTTTATTACTATGAAACTCGCCTGCCACCTGTTTGATCTCTGTGCACTGGGGATTTAAATGTTAATGCATGGCTGAAACTCTCTTTAGGGTAACTTCTGTATTTTTCAACATTGACCCTGTGGTCCTATGTTCTTGTGTGTGTATTTGTGTCAAGAATTGTTACCCCTATTATCTAGTCTTTCGGGGCAACAGACAGACCGGATCAAGCCAAACGTAAAGAGAAACGCTTTTATTACATCACGGCAACTTAAGGGGCCGATGTCTGCGGTGCTCTCCCTCAATTCTGGACCAATTTCATAAATAGTTATCCCTATTAGTCACTTATACACACTGGCGTGGGAAAATAGGATCCAGGTTGAAGAATAGTTCCCTTTTAAAGAAGGATGTTGAGGATTTTTGATTGAATAAAATCTAATCAGCAGGATACATGTTGATGCATTCATAAATGACTGCCGCTTACAACTTGCAAATCATCCGTCTGCAGAAGTTGTTTGCGGTTGGCTCTGATTAATTTCGCCTCGCAGCGCTGAGACCCTTGGCCTCGTCATGCGGTTGTGTTTATGCCTGTAGGAATGCTGCAAATCACATAAACAGGCTAATTTTAGCCTGAATATGCCAACAGACAAAGGTCCATTTGAGTCCCCCCCCCCCCCCCCCCCCGACCACACTCTCTCCTTAATCCCCCTTCATTGCAACACACTCTCCTCCAGCACTTTAAGTTTATGGGTATCCACAGTGAGGCTCCCCAAAGTGCAAGGACTACCTTTTGCTTTTACAACAGGCTGTATTTCAGTTTTCTTCTTTTTCTGAATCATGTCTCTAAGTACTGAGGTTCATTCTTGTTGGTAAAACAACCTCACCATGAGGTCCATCTAGTAGCTGTTCTCTCGATCAAATCACATTATCTTCATCAGCAGATGGAGGATGCTTGATTGTCACAGAAGAAAAAACACTAAAGAATAGTGCTAAGTCATTGGTTGATTCTATTTGCTTTATGTTTTAAGTCTGTTAGTTGTCATTTTTTTATGTGATTTTTTTTGAATGTTGTTTTTAACTTTTTGCTGTTTTGTTTTTGAGTCCACACAAAGAAGTTCAGCCAACTGCTGTCTTCAACCTTGAGTGCGTTTCTGCTCTGCATGCTGTCGCTGTGCACCTGCTTAGAGCTCCGGGCTTAGTGAGGGCATAGCAATGATTGAAAGCTGCAGGAAAGAACTTGCGAGATGGTTTTGTCAATGTCGATATATTTAATGCATTTTTCTAATCTTTATCTTGTCCATACAGTGTTCTACTGTTGCAGTACTCTCATCAGTGCTTTTATTATAATAACGTATATTCATAATATTATCCTGTTTATCCTACAAAGCAAATTTCACTCATATCTCTACTTAATTCGCCTGCGATGCCCCAATTTCCCCACAGGAATCATTAACTTTATTAAAATGCTTATACATAACACATACGTATCCCTAATTGGTCAAAGTTTGCATTTCTTTCAACGTTCTTGCCACGAGGATAAGCTTGTCAGCAGCAGCAGCAGTGTGAGCTGAACTGGAGATTAAAATGCACAAACAGTGTGTTAAAGATTCAAAGCACACAGTTTGTCTACGGTTAGTCATTGCTATTCTCCTCGTCGAGCAGCGTAACTGCAGCTGTGCGTCTGTGTGTATCCTCTTGGTACGGGGATTTCCCTCCATCTTTCTCTATGATCCTTCCTCTCTCTCTACCTCCAGCTCATCACTTGGCCCCTCGTTTAACTCCCACCATCGCCCTCTCTCTGGGTTTTCTATACCACCCTGTAGGCTCTCTCAGACGCTCCGCCATTCAGTCTCTTCTTCTTCGCTGCCCTTTTTAATTAACAATAGAGGAGCAGAAACACTGAGGGAGATTTCCCAGGAAGGGGTCCCTCCTTAGCTCACAGACTGAGGCAGCGCACACACACACACACACACACACACACAAGCACACAAACCTGTCTCACACACACATCGAGGCTCATGAAAAATGCATGGACACATGGATAGCACTGTACTGTACTTTCGGGAGCATATACAGCATGACCTACTTCATATGCAGCCCAGCAGACCAAGAAGGAACTAGAAAGGTGCACTCAGAGACCTATGCTGTATCACGTGATTGAATGAATACAACCCAACACTAAACCAAGCCGTAGTGTGTGCAGGCAATGAGCTTGAAGGCGTCCTACAAGACACATCATCACAAACTAAATTAAACTCGCCAAGCTGTGTGCCGCATAGCAGCGGTTAGCAGCTACCCGACACACACCGTCCAAAACAATAACAGTGATTCTGCACAGCAGTGTGTGTACGGGTAGTTACGTTAGCCTTTAGAAGTTAGCCAAACACACCGCAAACTGTTTTCACAAGAGGTCCTTGAGCATTCGGTCACAGCTGGGCCCCCCCAAAACATTAAGGCAGTTTGCTGTAGCAGAATGGGAGATTAGCAGTGGACAGACACAGAGGTGCACTCACTCACTCACTTCACCACTCATGACCGATCGCATGATCCTCCTGGCTGAGATAATAGTAATAAAAATGGTCAAACCGAGGTTTATTCTAAAGGGAAACACTTGAGGATGTGTGACTTCCTTGCACAGTTCAAGTCCACAGATCCATATTAGCGATTGATGTGGGACAGCTCAGCCAAATACAAGCAGACAACAAACATAATCGATCACGGTCTGCGCCACTCTCACACCTTCTCACTCAAACACTGCGATAGGTAATATTAGGTCCGCCGAGCCTGCAAAGTGGCCAATCTGGGATTACCGTCTCGGTTCAGCGACTTGGGTCACTATCAGGTCGACAGCTTGGGTCAGACGTGTCACAGCAGTGGTGTAAATTAGATAATGGCGCGTATTGACGGGCCACCAACCCAGTTTCTGGAAGGCTAAAGGCAAGCTTACTATCTCAACCCTCCAGCCACATGTTGTTTCAATTTCCCAATATTCAAGGAATTAAGGCCATATTGGACAATTCTGCACCTTACAATTGTCTATGCAGACGAGAGTCTGTCCCTCATGTAGCAGGGTGGAAAGTATGAGTGCGAAGGCCAGGTGGTTGATGGGTGTGTAGTGCACCAGACATTCATGTGGGACCCTGGATCTTGCATCCTGTCACAGACCCCCAAACCCTAAAGGAATAGTTTGACATTTGGGGAAAAAGCTAAGATGATTATGAACAATAAGATAATCCGTTATTAGTCCCACAGCGGGGAAATTTGCAACAAATTAGCTGGTTTAATTAAGTTTATTAAGAGTGTATCAAAAAAATAACACTGCAACTACAGTATATTTGTGCTGCAAATGCTATTTTCGTGGTTACATTTTTAGCATTACTGATTTTCTCATCCAATATCTAACTGCCGTGTGCATTTGAGAGACTGCGACTCTCATAATCGAATTCAACAGCCTCTTAAATCTCAATTACAGCAAACAGCACAGGCATTAAAGCCAAAAACTTTTAAGTGGCAGGGCCACTAGATCAAGTGCTGAGTCAGCGCGTAATTGTTTTGAGAACTGGCGAGACTTTGCAGCGCGGCAGCTATTACAGCACATCCCGTTTTGATGACATGAACATGACCGTGTTGGGATTTGAGACGCATGCTGAGTCAAAGCTTGTCGACACTGTGTAAGCAGCTCCGACCCGAGCAGCTCAGTGTAATTTAGCCCTGACCTAGACAAGCCCACATCAGTGTGTCATGTTGAAGGGATGGTCCGCGTGTAATTGAGAGCATTGTCGATATCATAAAATACACTTACATCTGCTGCAAATGGCTCTGCTGGCATAAGCCCATGTTGGATTCCTCTTGACCCGCAGTAATACAGTCAGATGGGATGGAAACGTGGAATGTGCTGCAGTGGGAGAATGTGAGTGGGTGCAGAGATGGATGTCTGAGGAAATGTCTCGAGTGTGTTCGAGGAAAGAGAAAGGGGTTCGCAAAGGCTCAGCTTTACAGCTTCAGGCTACATGTTTTGACCGGTGGAGTCACATTGTTGCACCGGATTGCATATTTCTTCATTAACACGAACACGGCTCCTGTTGTTGATCTCACAAACACCAGGCTGCTGCTGTAAATGCTAATAGAACACCAAATATGTGTTATTTCGCAGCTGAAAATAGTCCCCGACAAATGCACTTGTTAATCGCGTTTGAGTAACGTTTGATCAAACCTACAGCGCCCAGCTGTTTTAGGAGATGATGTTTGTCTGCAGGAAGTCAGAAAGTAGACATTGGTCATCATTCATAGTGTGTTCATAGTATCCTGTGATGAACTGAAGGACTAGATAAAGTCATGGGATCGCCAAAGTCATTAGGTTCCATTCTCTGGAGACCATGAAGATCTTTACCAGATTTAGCAACAATACATGCAACGGTTCTCAAGATATTTCACAATGGATCCAAAGTATTCCACCAACGGACCGACACTGCCATCCCCCCCAAAAACACGTGCAGCAACGCATACAAAAAGCACGGGTGTTCTGTTCTATACTGGGCCTCTGAATCAGCAGCAAAACATCCTCGGGAAAGCAGCACACACACACACACACACACAGCCACCCTCCTCCCCGTGTCGCCCTATCCCGCTGACCCCTCGGTTTCGAGCCAGCGGTTGTCTGGGAGACACGGAGCAGAAGAGAACAGCCTGTCTAGTTTGCCCGGCCTAGATCGGGCCAGGAGATCGCAGCCGACGCCAGAGACCTTTCAGTAAAAATGAATGAGAACACACACGAAAAGGAAGGACACACATACAGAGGTATGAATGCATGCTCACTCACAGACCTTCTCTCAAACACTCAGATGACCTGGGATATGTGACTCAGCAAGACCCACAGGGACGCTAAGCAGCGAAGATGGATGGTTTCCCTTAACAATTTTACACACTGCAAGAAATGTCTGTCCTCAATGGTTCAGTGCAACATTAAGAAGTCTTTTTCTCAAAGGATAGGTTTAATACGATGTTCACAACATTTGCTATTCAGCATCAAACACAAATCACAGCCATTAGTTTTGCAGGTATTTGGTCATAAACCGAGGTATTGTACAACTGACTTTATTATGGTGCGACATGGAAAGTGAAGGGCTCACCAAAGTGACAATTTGATGACAATTTCAAACTGGTAGCTCGTGCTACACTTTCTCTC
Source organism: Anarhichas minor (assembly GCF_050575085.1). Lineage (NCBI taxonomy): Eukaryota > Metazoa > Chordata > Actinopteri > Perciformes > Anarhichadidae > Anarhichas > Anarhichas minor. The sequence continues at coordinate 6,657,081 of NW_027466491.1, forward strand.
TCTCTCTCTTTTTTTTCCTTCGTTCCTCCTCTCCTCCCCCTCCTCCTCCTCCTCATCCTTTCTTTCTCTCCACTGTTCAGCCTTCCGTGAACATCCTGCATGCTAACTAACTCGCCGGCTCCGAGCAGCAACCAAGCGTTCGTTGAGGGGGCCAATATTTACCGATCCCGCGATCATCAGGCCGGGGAACACGTTTTGTAATTGAAGCGACGTTTGTGTGTGTGTGTGTGTGTGTGTGTGTGTGTGCGTGTGTGTGTGCGTGCTGCGGAGGCCCCTCGGTGTTCTGCTGCCCTCCCCCTGCTTCTTGTTGACAGGGGTAGCCATTATCACAACCAGGCAGATGTGTGAGGGCCACGGATGACAAAGTGACAGGGAGCGAGGAGGAGGAGGGAGAGACCGGGGTGTAATGCAGCACAGAGCAACACACCAAGCCGGTGTATTCCTTAAGATCTTTGTGAGGCAGCGAGGATCACATTTAGTCAAAACATGGGGTTGCTAAACACACGAAACCAACACCCTAATTATCTTATAGATAGATTGATATTACATTCATTTTAATAGTAACATATCTTCCCCCCGTTTGTCATTTCTTTACTGACCAAAATAGAAGCATCCTTTCTAAAAGCTGATATATATTCTTAGTCCCAAATGTTAGTCAAACTATCTTTTTCATTAGTAGACACAGCATGCAACACACCGAGCTGCACGCTGGTTTCCAGATGACACCAGCGGTTCACATTTTCTGCTTCACGGCGTAAAATTGGACTTTGATGAGCGCTGCTGCAGATGATCTCATGTTGGGAGTGAATATCTGCGAACAGCAAGCACTAGTAGAGAGGAGGAGAGAAACCCCCCAGAACAAAGCAGGAGGTTCGCTCTGCTTCCAACGTAAAGAAATCTGTCACATTACTGCCTTCCTTCCTGACTTCAGTGTCCTTTAAAAAGAAAAATCTCTCTTTGTTTCGTAGTCGCTGCTCTTTCATGCTAGCCGGCTCTTTTGTGCCATTAGTCAAACCCAAAATCATTCAAGGGGCCCTATTTCCTTTTATCTCCAGCTCCTAAATTGCCCGTTCAAGTCTTCCCCGCAAAGTAAAATATATTGCCGGTGTGAATAGTGAAACTTCAGTTGTGATCAATTCTTTTGTCACCGGCGGAGCGATTAGTCATGCTCGGCACTACAGTAACGGCTGAAAAAAGGGAGAGAACTCGAGAGGGCGGGAGGTTATGTGAAGGAACACGCCTTCCCGAACGTCCCTTTTTCTTTATGCATTACAGCGACATGGCAGGCCGAAGCACCACACAGTTATCCAGATGATTCATAAGGCGCAGAAGACTCCTCCATAACCGATCGATAAAAGCCTGGGCTGAGCAGTGACTTGACTCCCACATGGCCACAGTAGGAGGAGAGAGGGAGAGCCCTTTGGATTGTGGGTAAACTCTGACGGTTTTGCTGTATCAGTGTTTCAGCTTAGTAGCTTTTAACTACAGCTACACCTAAATGTTGGCTTCAAAGAGAACAACCAGGTTGAGCAAACAGCCTTTTTCTGATGTGTTTCATTGCAAATCTTCCGCTTCATCCTTCAATTCTGACCTCAAAAGTCACCCTGTGTGTCCCAAGTCAATTACTGGCTGTTTGTTTTGAACTATGACCGGAGGCTTGAACACAAACTCTCTCTGGAGCTTAATTTCAACCTGACAAAAGCCTCAGCCAGATTTCTTTCTCCTGCTCTCCCGGAGTGCTAAAACAAACACACGAGAAAGGGTCTGACTGACGTAATGCGATGCGCTTTGAGGACTAGTCATGAAGCAACAGCAACTGTAGGGGTGGTTGTAGCTCAGTGGGTAGAGTGGGTCCTTTAAACACAAGGCTGGTGGATTGGCTCCTACTGTACCGCAAGTGTCCTTGAGCCCCAAGTTGCTCCTAGAGCCTCTTGATATATGACGATTCTAATAAAGTTCCTTTCTTATGGATCAAAGACAGTTTAAACATCTTCCAGTTTGCTACTAACAGTCTTTACATTTGCTTCCTATCCAGGCCCGACACGGTAAGTTGATCGATGTTCCGGTGGCTCCAACTTTTTTTGGCTTATGAGACACAAATTCTTTACATCATCTCACAACCTATAACATTTGATGATTCTAACTTCTCAAATGTGAGAATTTGCTGCTTATTTTTCTTTTTAAATCTTTGCTCCAGGCTTTAAGCAGTTAGAAAGACAGAGAATGACACACTACACGCACATATTACAGTCAAATCTGTAGATGAGGATCAGCGCTGACTACCACACTGCATATCCTAACTAAGCTCCCACGCTAACACAATACTGCTGACAGAAACACCTCCTGGGCGCACACACACACACACACACACGCACACACTGAGTAAAAGATGCTAACTCGTAGCCTCGGGGTGGAAGAGCAGAGCCGAGTCAAACAACTGCTGTCGCGACATCACAATCTAAAGAACAGCATCAACACATTAGCTGCTCATTAGAGCAGCCGTTAAACTAGGCTAGAGGTGGGGCATCGATCGGACCAAACCACACAGACGTACAAACAGACTGCATGCAATAAAGGCCTGTATGTTGACATCATTATCGACACGATGCATTAGTTATAACAAAAAGCAACAAGGTAAAGCACAACCCAAAAAAAAGGGAGGTCAAAGCCAATCGCTGCAGATCGTTACAGACGAGTCTTTAAAACTGAACTGTAGGACATTTAAAATCGTGCTTTACAGGGAGACGTGGCCGCAGGTAAGCTGTTCCGAAAGTCTATAAAAATGATGAATAATCCCAAATTAGCTCTGAAAATGTCCTCAGAAAGTTTTTAGAATAGGTAATATGTCTCAATAACATCACATCCAGACTGCGGTGCAGTCTGAGGTCATAAAGGGGGTATGTATGTAACGCATTGAAAACTAAATAGAAAATATATGAGAAAAACTGAAGCAGTTCATCAGTGCTCACAGGACTGAGAAATACGGATAACATTTATATTGTCTCACAGGATATATATCCCCATATTTCTCATCTCATGGGAAACATAACAGATATAACTCACACCTTTCAAAGAAAAGGCTGCAAGTCACATGCGGCATCATAAGCAGCAACTTTCCCAATTAAGAGAGGAGGATTGTGTAACCAGACCACACAGCAGCCAGCAGAGCGTGTTAAATCAGAACGACTCGTGGAGGAATTACTGATTCTCTTACTCGTCTTTGGGTAAAGTTAAACTTTTGGGTCGGTTTACTTTTAGCGATACAACTTTACAATCATTTATCTTAAGATATCATTACAGACAACATGTCTCCTGATGATTAGATGGTTGATTGGTTGCAGCATGTGAGGTACATTTATTTGAACAACTGTGAATTATATATTTCATATCGTCAATCATGTCACTGAGCCACAGGTTCCATCATTTCATCACTGTACACTACGTCAAACCCGTCTGTGACACGTGAGCAGCCCCGCAGTGAGTCTCTGTTCAGGTGAAGGCGGGGCGACGCCCGCTGGTGCCCGGTCGCGCCCCCGTCAGTGTCCTCCATGACAGTAACAGATGGTCAGATGCCCCCCCCCCACACACCTCATCCAGCTAACACACCTCAGGAAGCGGAGCGAGGAGATCTAGGCTGACTGCTCCCGCTGAGACGAGGTGGCAGATGACAGTTGGGATGAGCGTAGTTGCGGGTGTGTGTTTCTAAATGTGTGTGTGTGTGTGTGTGTGTGTCCGAGCCCGGTGCCGAAACACGCCATCATACCGGGGAGAGAGCGCACGTGGGGAGATGAGATAGAGAGAAGCAGTGACAGATCATTTGTGAAAGCTCCATTCATTTGTGAAAACGGCCTGGATGCCAGTCGCCATCAGCTCGTCTGAGCAGCCTGAGAAACAGCAATGAGAGGTTCAGATTTGAGTTTAGACATGAGACAGAGAGAGAGAGAGAGAGAGAGAGAGAGAGAGACAGAAAGAGAAAGAGAGCATCTGAGGGAGCATCCCTATAATGATTCTGTCGTCTCTCCGTCCCTCCATCAGCTGCACCATCTCTCTCTCTCTCTCTCTCTCTCTCTCTCTCTCTCTCTCTCTCTCTCTCTCTCTCTCTCTCTCTCTCTCTCTCTCTCTCTCTCTCTCTCTCTCTCTCTCTCTCTCTCTCTCTCTCTCTCTCTCTCTCTCTCTCTCTCTCTCTCTCTCTCTCTCTCTCTCTCTCTCTCTCTCTCTCTCTCTCTCTCTTCTATGAATATCAGCTGTTTTTACAGCCTAAAAGTAGTCACCCTAACAAGTCTTTCATCTCATGCCGAGTCTTAAATCCCAGTGGGGCCTGAGACTCAAAATTGTTTCCATTTCATTTGAACTCATCTCAAGAATTTGCCTGTAAGAGTTGTTATTTTGTGATACGCAGGGAGCTCGTTCTGCTGAACTACAAGACGCTGCCGACTGTGCTTCCTCGAGCTAAATTGGAAACAAGCGAGTCAGGCTGAACACAGAAGTTCGTACTTGTTTGTTTTGATGAAGAAGAAAACAATGAGTACGAGACTAATGAAGGAATAGTTTGACATTTCAAAGCCTTGAATCTTATTGAATCTTATCAACAGTATCAATGTTCTCATTTAATTCTGGGCAAGAAAGGAAATACATGCATCTTCTAGAATGACTATTTCTTTAAAATGGATTTGTTTTGTTCTTGCAAATGATTCTCATTGTCTCCCACTTTCTCTTGTCTAATCCCTAAAGTATTAAAGTATGTGGAGGAAGTGCATTTAGAGATGAACTAGACAAGCTGTTTGAACACAAGTGAATTCAAATGTCACCTAATTTTAAAAAATGCACACGCTCTGATAATCAATAAAAACATTTTAAATCATCCGTATCTACCTAAAGTCAACACAAACACACACAAGCACATGTAAGTCAAGAAAAGCAATTCAGGGAAAAACACACAAAGAGAGCAGCCGGTGTGAAAATGATCCACACACACAAACAAACACACATCAGAGAAGAACACCTCATAAGAAATCATGAAACTGGGTTTTTTTATTTATGTGTGAAGCTGGTATGAGAGAGAAGAAAAGGATGGGGAGAAAGAGAGCTTTACTCTTAAGCCAAATCTCTGGATGCTGAAAAGCAAACATCCAAAATGAGTGTGTGTGTGTGTGTGTGTGTGTGTGTGTGTGTGTTTTCTGGCTTTCCCATGGCTATTTACAGCCCAGTCAGACACTGGGGACTGTCTGGAGTTTACACACAGAGAACTGGAGAAAAGAAAACACACACAAACATGACCGTAAGCGACAAAATCTCTCGGAAAGAAACATCACGTCTTCCGGCATCCAAACGAAGATACAAACACACACACACACACGGTCTCATTCATATGTAGTCTCTCTCTCTCTGGTTAAAACACACACCACTGTATCAACAGGAGCTCAGCCTGTTTGTTTCAGTGGAACACTGACAGAAAAGCAGTCAAAGTCAGTCGAGCGAATGATTCTACTCGACTGCACTATTGTGATTCTCTAGAAAGCGTTTTAATTGGCAGCTCAGCTACTCAGGTTTCAGGTACAGCTGGCAAAAAAAAAAAAAAAACTGTGTCCCAAATGCATATTATTATGAAATACTAACTGGGTTTTGTTCAAACTCGCAAGAAAAAATACAAAATGATCTCCACAAGCATAAAATAAAGTCATATATTCATGGTAAAAATAACTATTTGTGATCTCTGAACCTGGCACTTTGATTGGCATCTGTCAGCAGCAGCTTCTGTCATTTCCTGTTACTGTAAGTACACAGCAACAGTGCACTATATATCTACTATATCGTGCATTTCTACACGTGTGTACATAAGCTTTAGCACCGGAGGACAAAAAAGAAACTGAAACGTTTCGTATTAAATACACGTACAGGCAGGTGACAAATCAAAGTAAGAAATTACAATAAATGAGTGCAGAAACATAAATGTGTGAACAGGTGTGAAAATGATGTGCGTCATAAAGACTAATCTACTGGCTGATTTATGTGCTGTGCTCTCTAGTACTGAGTCTGTAACCTGGCGTTGTTACGTGTAGTTTCAGCACAGGAATATGTATGTTTTATTACTTGTTTTAATTACGCAATCAATGCCAGGGAGCACTGAAGCTGAATTCATGGTGACTGACATTACCAAGGCTTCACAGTGTGTCATCCTTCTGTACACGCAAACACAAAAACAATGTATATTTCATGTCTGTTGTATGCAACAGTACTAGGGCAAGGCATGACAAACAAAATAGAGACAGTTTTTATTTTACTTTGAATTTTGAGAATAAAGTCGAAATTTCAGTTTTAAAAAATCGTCGTCCTCTCATTTTGTTTTCCTTATGCCTGGCCCTAATATTCCTCCGTACTGTTGACGCACTGCTCAATCCTAAATTATAATATCTGCAACTTAAAAATACAAATTTTTGAGAGACGAACGTATTCAGTTTGTACAATATATATTGTTTCCTCTTTACTGATGGCTTATCCTGTTTCTCGCTGCATCTTCCATGTGTAAAAGACAAACAACGACTTGCTCCAGATGTTGCGTTATGCGGAGATGCTTTGATGGAGTTAGCGTAGCATGTGTCACTAGCTTAATCTGAAAGCAAATGATTAAACAGCAAATTGGCACTTTAAAAATCTACTTTTAATGCAGAAGGGCAGCGTCACAATGCAGATTGGACAATGTGACTGCCTGCTGCTTACAGTGACTCACACTCACACACACACACACACACACAAAGAGACAGGGGGCATATTGACAAAATGTCACTCTCTGCTGTCTGACACATTTCAACAGGCTATCCTCTGTAGTTAATCAGACCACACACACACACACACACGCTCTGAGCCAAAAACATATATATTGTAGAATCTATGCTGTTCCTGTCAATAAAGCTCCTTTGAATTGGAATTTAAATGAAGAAGAGACAGAAATAGACCGAGGGAGACAGAAGCAGAATGTAAGAGCTGCAGAAGAGGCCTGCTAGAAAATCCATAGCCTGCCTGTTATCAGGACCATAATTGGTTTTCCCCCCTAGCATCCTTCCTCCTCCTCCTCCTCCTCCTTCTCATCCCTCCTATCTCTCTCCTCTACCCCTCTTTCTCTCAGCCCACACACACACACACACACACACACACACATTCCCAGACACAGGTGACAAAAAGCAAAGCTGGAACTCGCTGTAAATACATCATTTTTTTCCAGATTCGGTGTGTCGCATTTTGCATCCGAAACGTCTCGCCCGAACAATGAGCCGACTGCACGGCGGAGAAGGCTTAGTGTCAACAAATGCCCCTCGCTGTTATACCAGACACACAAACATGTGTACCGTCACAAAGACATCGCACACAGTCAGACACACACACGCATGCATGATTAGCGTGAAGCGTGTAATCAGTGAATGGCCTGATTAGCGGGTTACACTACGGCGAAAGACAAAGAGATTCATTTACTCATCCGCTTAAAAAAGAAGAAAAAAGAAGACAGAATACCGAGGGGGGGGTGTGGGGGTGACAGAGACACGGGGGAAGGGCTATAAAAATCATTTTGGCTGTGCGGAGATGCCAGAAAGACAGACGGGGAGCAGACAGACACAGAACAAAATGCTGCCAAACACAGACAAAGAGGCGAGGCAGAGGAATGCATGGGCCGATAGAGAGGCAAGAAGAAGAGACAAGAAGAAAGAAAGACACCGGAGGACATGAGGAAAGACAGGCGGGCGTAGACGGAAAGCCACACACACACACACACACATAATCACACACACACAAAGGGTTCGTGCGGAGGTCGAAGTCTGCAGGGGGCCTCTGCTGTATTCACTGGTTCAGGCTTCGGGAGTGCTTACTCAGCAGAGCTTCAGTGTCTCCCTGTTATGCTGAGGGTGAGTCAGAGGGAGGGACGAGGGGTGAAGGGAAAGGAAGTCCTTATGAGGGATTAATGCTTATTATGTACTTGCTAAGAGTCGATAAAAGAGGCGAATATCTGCTGAGGATAGGGATACACCTCATGGATTCTTTTCAGCCAATACCGAGAACTATACCTGCTGCTCATGGCCGATAATGATAACCGATAACTTCTCATTGTTATTATGCACACCTGAGGTTAACAAAGGTTTAGATGTAGTGAGCAAAGATGGATGATTTAATGACATCACTGTTGTTAAAACAACTGTACTCGTCTTCTTCTGTAACTGTGAAAAACATCCAGATGTTTGGTTCTCTAGTCAGCGTGGTGCGCTGGTTCTTCTTCTTCTTCTTCTTCTTCTTCTCTTTGTTTATTGGCGGATTGCACACCATCTTTAAAAAGGTGCACCTTGACACCTACTGTATCAGAGTGTTTAGATGCTCCGCTTGTTAATTCCATTAAAGCAATTTTGCTTTGTATAAGCAGCCGGTTATTTATTGCCAGTAATTTAATTATCAGAATAATACATAAATAAATGTCCTGTTAGCGGCTGATAATTTACCACGCCCGATATATGTCGTGCATCCCTAGCTGAGAATATAATAAGAACAAACATTGTATCAGGTCTTCTGCTAAACTATACTTAGCAGAAGTAGGGACTATGTGAGTGTACAAAGCTCATCAATTACATGTGAGTTTCCCTTTAAAGAAGTGCTTTGCATTTATTTTAACATAACCATTAAAACCTATATCATGCCTAAATTCCCAGGAGAGGTTATTGAAGGGAAAACCAATTTTAAGAGAGTGTTCAGTGTGAAGATTTTGTGTTGGTACTTTATTTTGAATAAAACATAATTGCATTTTCTAGAAAACCAAATTTTTAATGCAAATTGTTATTATGGACATATTTTTAGCAGACAAGGTGAAATAACACCTAAAATATGTATTAAATAAGTCTAAAGGGATTATGTTCAAAAAATCTAATGAATGATAAATGACTTAATCATGTCCTTGCACTAAAGCTTTTATTCATTTTTAGGTCGGCATAATGGATGAGGAACTTTTCACAAGTGTGAAGGATGAAGGGCAGAGGGTGGGAAAGGGACAAAAAGAGAGAGGTTTCTAATTTGCAGATCTGTCCCTCTGGGTTGCCAGGTGTGAGAATGTGCATCATATACAGCCCGAAGCCACTGACACACAACACTTTCATACCCGCCTTCAGACCTCTCTATCACTCCTCCTCCTCCTCCTCACCCAACACACAAACGCACGCTTTATTCCACAAAAAGTAGTTTTCCAAACACGCTTCCTGCCTCGTCTTTCTTTTCTGTTTTGTTTTCTAATTAGGGAGAACACCGCTCCCTCTTTGGACGACACTTTATTTCAATTATAGCTGGAACAAAGAGTCCAAAGGGGGGGAAAAGAGAAAAATAAAGAGTGCAAAATAAGATATTTTCCATCTCTCCAGTCATAGCAAAAGTCCCAAATAATAAAGCACAGGCAGGTCTAATCATGAGTACGGAAGCGGTTTTGGATACTGATTTGCCTTCCATCAGTCAGAAGAATCTCACACTTAACCGTCATCCATAAAACAATCTGCAGGATTATTCATACGGCCTCGCTGCTTGTCTGGGATAAATGAATTCTGAATTTCGGAGTAGGGGAAAATAAAACGAGCGCTCGGTGAATGATATATTCTCAATTTTTCATTCAAGAGTTTGGGGGCGGATGAATATTTGATATCTTTTTATAAAAGACTCATTCATCAAGTGGCGCTCGTTGGCCAGGGGGGGGGAAGAGGAAGGAGGAGGTTATGGCGAGACAGAGTTGTGGAAAGCGTCCAGTTATTGCGGCTCATTATCAAGAAGATAGAGTAGGCCGGTGATGGAGTTAGATGCGGACGGGAGGAGAGGCTCCATCTGCAGTCGGAGTTTAACTCAGAGATATTGAGCTTTAAAGTTTTTTCCCCATCCAGAAACTAATATAACTTTTTGCATTTGCAGGTCAGCCTCTTCAATAAACGTCTGCACTCACCTGTGATGGATGAAGGTAAAGCCGTGTTATACGTTTTGATCTGCACCTGGACCCAAGACTCTAACAGCTTACATGTATATTTGAGAAAGTCCACCTTTCCTACTACTTAGTAAAGTTAAAACACATCTTTCCCAACTTGCTTTTACCTACGATGGATATCTGTAGTTCTTTCCACATGGTGAAAACTGTGTTTTTTGCCAGTTGGCAAACGTTGGCATGCTAACACCGTAAATTAAGATGGTGCACAAAGCATTCTGAAGTTAGCATTCAGCTCAAAGCACCACTGGGTCATACATGTACCATGGACTGTATGAAGGCGTCATAATAAATGCACATCTACACATGCTGCAGCATCTACAAGCATGCAGCACATATTACTATTACCGTAGCCCGAGTGCATCGTTTCATCGTGAGATCGGGAGAAGAAAATGACAACGAGAGGCAATCTGTTGGCATCAGACAAAGCCTGCTGGGAAATGTGCATCCCGTAAGAGGCTGTCAGCCCACCGTAATTTACTTCCTGGTTGCTCTGCACACGCTCCCTCGCTGTCAGCGCCGAGGAGAAGACGAGTGGGGAATCAATCACGGAGGGAAATTAAAGAGGCCATCGCAGCCTGGCTAGGTATCCCACACCCACACACACCCACACACACACAGTATAAACGTCAGCCCTGTCACTCATACAGGTACAGGCCCCACACCTGGTGACAAATTACATACGACACCTATAAGCAGCCATATGTCAGGAGAACACACACACACAGTTTGTGTATGTAGCTGTGTGTGTGTGTGTGTGTGTGTGTGACAAAGAGACCGAGGGAGTGCTGCATAATTGGGAAAACTCCATATTTGCACAGACTAAATATGAAAGACTTTCTGCAGCTTTTTCATCAACAAATGTGTTAAACTGCAGGCGCGACAGGGTTGAAAAGTGGCTCCCTGTTTACAGTGTCTGTCTCACTCCGCTTCTCTCATCCTGCATGTCTTTTCACATGCATATTTGATGCGTGTGTCTCAGTGTGTGTCTGTGCATGCTGCTCATGTGTATTCATGATGCACGATCGTGTCTCTTTTAATGTTTTCTATGCACATTTGTCACGGCACTGGCTGCTTCAGAGGAGATACTGGAACCGGTTGCGGAGAAGACAACGATGATGCAGCAAGGACAAAAGTATGTGGACACCCAACAATTAACGATGTCATTTTTACCCTATGACCTTTCCAGGAACCAGGAACCTGTTGTAGTTTTGGTTCTTGGGTTCCTGGGTTCCCTGTTCCCGATGAGTTTTTACGACGACCTTGCGCTATCTGGGGATAACCCCTAACCCTAACCCTTAAAAAGATTGATATCAATGTGATATTTAGATAGAACATGACTGTGTGAATGTGGATTATTAGTTGTAGGTGTATTGGTAGTAGTAGTAGTAGCAGTAGTAGTAGTAGCAGCCTTTAACCCTGTGAGTATTATGGCCTAAATGACAGGAATAAGAATTTGTGGCATGAAATAAATATATATGAATATGTGCACAAAACACTCTTGTCCTGTCAGTTAAAAAGATTTCAGCATTGGACCTCAGAAGCTCATACGAGTCCAATCATGATACACACTCTCTCACACTTACATGCGTAACTTCCCTCCGATGCCTTCCAGCGTATAGCCCCGACCCTCCTCTGCACATAATGACATTAGCATTTCTAGCCCTCTCCTCTCCACATCTTATCTACTTCAAAAGCAGCGCTTCATTAACTACAGCCATCTATCAGAGAGCAGGGAGCCGGCAGGAATGTGTGCGTCTAGCTGAGAGTGTGTGTGTGTGTGTGTGTGAGTGAGAGTCTCCACAACACCAGCAGTGTTATGTGGGGTCACAGACTTGTAGATTGGTGTGACTGACTGGACGTCACACCTCCTCTCCCTCCGTCCTCTGCATGTTGCCTCTGTGTCTCCTCCGCTCAGTATCAACATGTTTGCCTCTTCAGGACCAAACGGGAACATGACGCGAACAGGAAGTGTGCGAAATCTACTTACGTCGAAGCAAACAAAGGGCAAAGTCGTGAGTGAATTAAGCTAACAAGATATTCCCAGCAACAGTCTCCTGGTAATAGATTTAGCAAATTACCAGCATGAATTACGTGTTTCCTCACATATTTAGCCACGGCAGCAGCGATCGACACAACAGTTTAGGATTAGAACTTTCTAAACCACAGCGTTTCAAATGTCTTATTAGTAAAAAAATAAGTGATACAGAATTCAAATGTTCAAGAAATCTTTTTGATTGAACAAAAAAAACTGTATTTTGCCATCTGGAACAACACACTAAGTGCTTTCTTGGCATGGACGTGTCTTTATAGCAGTTTATTTACTGATAAGCACACTTAGATCGTCTCTGGTCGTAGTTTGAGATAACGAGATGAGCCTCTAGCTTATCTTCGTACATCTCTGCACAACATCAGAAAACTCTTGACTTGCAGGTCGAACTAAACTGCACATTGCTACACAGTAATATGCACTTGTGGAACATTTGTAAAGAAAACGTGTGAGCTAAGGAGGGAGTCTGTCAGTGTCGGTGAAGGCATTTGAGCAGAGCTGCTAGTGAAGCTAAGCTACGCTAATGTGACTACTCAACATCCTGTACATTACAGACTGCACAGAGAGAGATAAATTCCTTAAAAGACAATATTTTAAAGGCTTTCCATTGTCCATATTTGTGGTTGTTTACATTTGATAATCCCCCCCCTGGAGGCGGTAGCTTAGTTACATTTGAATTCACTGCTACATCACCCCCTGCTGGGACGTCACCAATGTTTTATTCCTCTTCTGACGGAGGAGGTCACCTGGCCCGCACTAATAAATCGCAGGTTGTGGCTGTCAGGGGAAGCAGTTCTCAGAAGTGGATTCCCCGAATTCCCCATTTGCCACCGTCAACCAACACGCGCCCGAGAGGCATGATGGGTAAAAGATGCTCCCACATGGTGATAACAGATGTAGTGCGACGTGAGATGTGAGTGAGAGAGAGAAAGAGAGAGAGAGAGGAGCAGCTTTTTGATAAGGTGGAGGAAGGTGGGGAGCAGAGGGAGAGGAGAAAACGATAAAGAGCGGATAGGGAGGCTGGATCATCTGTCTCTGGAGAGGGAGGAGAGAGATTGTGGAGTGAAGTGAGTGATGGAGAGAGAGAGAGAGCCAAAGAGATATACTGAAAGAGAATCCAGGACACCAGATGGAGAGAGAGAAAGAGTGAAAGGGATTTGAAACTCAGACAAAAAAAACAAACAAAGATTTAGATTGAGGAAGGAACAAAGAGAGACAGAGGCTTAGTGTGAGAGAGAGAGAGAGAGAGAGAGAGAGAGAGAGAGAGAGAGAGAGAGAGAGAGAGAGAGAGAGAGAGAGAGAGAGAGAAAGAGAGAGAGAAAGAGAGAAAGAGAGAGAGTAAAAGAGAGAGTGTGTGTGTCTTGGCGAGTATGAAGGTCTCAGCTTCTTGGCAGGATGCTGCAGCAGAGCTTGGCCCGGACCCTAATGGAGATGTGAGGAGCCTCTGAGTTTGATCTCTCACACACACACACACACATAAATGCACACGCACACACACTTTCACACCTTCCTCCCGTTTCGATCACTGTGGCTCCAGACAAACTCGATGCACTGACGCCACAGCTGAACCCAAAGTAAAGAAGAATGAGATTTACTCAATGGCTCCGGCTGCACAACATGGTGCGTCTGTACAAAGAACGGATTGTTCTTCACGCTTTAAAAATTAAGTTTCAAAAAAGAATACAATTTGTATTTTGTTGTTCCTTTAATATTAGTTCATTAATTCCAAAACATCTTCTGCCCAATGACTAATCAACTAATCCTTTCAGCTCCCTATCACTGTGTTTATCCATCCCGCCCACAATAAACCTGCAGAGCTCGAATTAAAGGAACAATCTGTCACAGTTAATCCCAATAGATTGTGACACACAGGTGCTCTTCGGCTGTGTGTGTAGTCCTCCTAATCCAAACCTTACCATGACTTGGATTTAACCGTTGACCCACTTTAGGTGTCCTGCACCACATGTAGCTCTTGGATTCCCCCATCAGCTCTCACCCTAACTGCTCCCCAAACTAACACACACACACACACACACACACACACAACCGTGGTTATGCAAGGACAGTGGTGATGTCACACAGTTGGACTCACTAAAACACACACACAAAGATGCAGCCTGCCAGACTCGGTTTTGGTCGTCTGATTTCTGGAGCTCGAGTGTTGCGGCCGTGAAACAACTTGAGAAAACTAAACAGAGTTTCGTGGGTTTCTTGTTTGATGTTCATCCTTATTGGACGACGCTGAAACCAGTCGCACACACACACACACACACACACAGACAGACAGAGACTCATGCTGTGAGCTACAAAGACACTCCAAGACGAGCAGGAGAAGACATCAGGAAATAAACGTCGAGGAGAGCGCCTGTGAGGATCCCAATTTAAAAAAGTCCACACACAACAGTGTGTGTTTGTGTGTGTCTCCTCTGGGAGTCCTCACTCCACTTAAAGGTTGTTTGTTTGCAGCAGAGGAGGGGGTAAAACACACACACACACACACAAGACGGGCTTTCCCCCTGAACATTATTGAGCGAGGGTGGAGGGAGGGAGGAGGGATCAGCCGCCATCTGCCGTATCATGAGTCATTCTCTTTAGCTTTCAATCACTCCGTCACGGTCAGTGCGCCGTCACTCACAGCACACGCACCTAACCTTGTTTCCTCTATGAGACAGAACACACGATGACACACCGGCGTGATGAGTTCATCTTCACCGGCCTGTACCGTACAGCAGCTCAGAGGAGCATCGCCACACTGCTACAGCAGTGCTGTGAAAAGTTGCACGAGCGTGTAATATATGTGTCGATGGATTCGATTCTGATCTTTAATTTAGAACATGGAGCGTACCCACCAGTGTGTTCAATCCTTTCAAACTTTGTATCCACGTTTGTTAGAAAGGTTAAGCGATCAAAAAAGGAATTCTCTGTGTAGCAGGAGATCATCTGTGACTTTTACACTTAATCCGTCCCAGCTTCTCCTGTTTAGTTTGTGATTTTGTGCGTCTACAAAAATACCTTCCGATCTTCCCTTTAGCATGTTAACATTTAATATTACGGCGAGCCTGCTTCTCCTTTTAATAGAAGATTATGAGGGAACCAACAACAAACAAAAAAACACACCAGCACGCAAGTGGCTTCAAAGATCTCTTCTCACTTAAACAATTTATTATCTCAGAGAGGAAACTACGTTCAGGAAAAGAAGAAGAGAAACACACGGACGCGACTAAGCGACGGTAAACTAAACACAGCGTAACATCACAGAGATCCACAGAAACAACAAACAAACATGCTCTAGACCACTTGTTGAAGGCTGTAATGAAGTTCCTTAATTACAGGGCTGCCCCCCCACCCCCCCTCCCCTCTCAGTCGACAAGTCAACTAATCGGTCGTTTTGGTCGTCTAAGATGTCTTCAGCCGTTTAGTCTGTTTTTTATGCTTTTTCAAGCTGAAGGACTTATTTCGGAGACACTTAAGATTTTAAGCGGTGATTTTGTGCGATTCCTTGTGGAGAACTTTTACAGACACGACAAAAATCGTACGAGTGTTCGCCAACTAAGAATTCCTTTGGTTACGGAAAGCTCTCCTAAATAAACAATAAAAAAAAGAAGACAGATGGTGAACACAAAGCAGCCAGTACAGGCCTGATCAAGCCGATCAGGTATCAGCCAGATGTGACCGGCAACATTTCGTTTTTTGCTGACTTTTTGCTGTCTGTGTCTGAGATGCCGGGCTTTCTGGTCTATTAATGCTACTGTTTGGTACCTCTTGCTGGGACCATGTCACGGCATTTTTAGGGAAGTGTTTGTGTCTTTCCATTAACAGTCCCCATGTACAGCACAGGTCATCTACAAGAGAATATGACTCATTAAACAGCCCTGAGATCAGCCTGTATTGATTTTCTGCTGCGCACCACACCACAAAACTGCAGCGTTACAGCCGGGGGATCGTCTTCTCTACATCCTGTGTTTATGCATGCGTGTGTGTATATACGATATGTGTGTGTGTGTGTGTGTGTGCATGTTCATGTCCCACTTGGTGGTTTAGTGCAATTCTTTCAGCAAAAAAAAACAGACGGCCCTCATGACTCAGGAATGCTGTGAATGGCTCGGAGGCCTTAAGATGGGAAACTATGCATTGATTCCCGGACATCGTTCTCATAACGCTGGCCTGCACACACTCCTCCGCTGTGACCTCTCTGGTCTCTGTCGGACATTCACAGACACACAAGAACTCACACAAAAAGATGTACAAGTGTGTGTGTGTGTGTGTGTGTGTGTGTGTGTGTGTGTGTGTGTGTGTGTGTTTGGCCCACCCAGTGTTTTACAGACTTCTCCTCATGGACCGGTGTCTCGAACCTAATAAAAGCCAAGTGCGACAGTCTACATAACTCACTGACAATAACACAAACGCCAAAAGCAGATCCACCCACAATGCATCACTCTGACCTCGACCTCACCCTCCATGTCACTCTGCTTTTAGAGTTGTGTTCTGTTGAAATTGAACTACAGCATATCGATCTGAGAGCTTCTCTCCTTCCAACATGTTCCCTCGGTTGTGTCGGTAAATGCTAATATGCTCACGTTTACAATGCTAACACGCTAACGTTTAGCAGGTACCATGTAGACATAGTTAGCATCAGCATGCCAACATTTGATAATTAGCACGAAGTCTACTTCTCTTTTTATAAAAGATTATGTGGGAACCAAACATGTGGCTTCAATGATCCCTTCCCATCTAAACAATTTCATATCTCAGAGAGGAAACTATGTGCAGGAAAAGAAGAACAGAAACACACGGACACGACTAAGAGACAGTCAACACAGCGCAGACGGCAGCAGCCATGAGCGGTGGTGACCCACACACACAATAAGCCACATGTTCTTGACCACTTGTTGCAGGCGGCGGGGAACGTGGAAGACAAAGGCTCCAGAAGCGATCGTCAGCTGTCATTTGTCTTTGCTGCACTCCCAATGAATTCATGTTTAAATGAATCTGTCTTTATTTTAACAAGTTCACTTATTGTCCTTTAAGGTCCCACAGGAGTCCCCAGACTCAAGTTTATGAACCATTGGCTTAAGTGCACGAGTGGTTGGCCCCGTCCCTGGCAGTGTGCCACCACGGCCCGGTCGTGAGGCGCTCTGCTCGGGGGCCCCGAGGCGCTGCTCCTCCCGGACGCCCCCCCCCCCCCGCCTTTGATCTCATAATCACCTGGCTCAGCAGAGAGAGGGAGAGGCTGCAGGGGCGGGAGGAGGACAATAATAACCTCAGCAGTTGTTCTCGCGGCCACATTGAAGCCTTCGCGGTTTGAGTTCGGAAAGAAAAGGAAGCAGGCGAATTCCTGGGAAGATATCTCATGTTGATCATGAACAGCACCGTGCACTCACATCACTGGATGCTAAAAAAAGAATGGGACGATTAACTTCATCGTAGGAACCGGACTCACGGGTCAGGGGTTCAAGGTGATATCTTAAAGGAATCAGACATTTTGCCATCAGCTGTTACATAAGCAGAACAACCATCCCTCACTTCGCTCACATCCCTGTTCTTGGAGGCGATGAAGGAATCTAAAAGCAGCCAACTTGAGCCAAAACCACGTCACCTTTTTAGGAAATCCCTGTTTGTCTATTGCTCGTCTTCTGGCACACAGACGCACACGAATGCAGAGCTCGTTTTGCAGCCAACTTGGACGTCCTGCATGCCAGGCCTTCCCAGCATCATGTGAACAGACACGGTGCTATACAAACACCACAGCCATGTCCCTATAAGATCATTTTACTAATGCTATTACGGACGAGAATACCTTAACACGGTGACTATAAACACATACAGACAGGAAGGTATGGTGGTATTTTGTGAACCCTTGCACACAAAGCTCCTCTGACAATGAGCAGAAAGACACTCCGCCGTGCAAGCATCGCTCTCTGTCGTCCTCACGTTCAACAAATCAACATTTTTGAACAGATGTCAGAGTCGAGAAGCTGAAGGTACTGTCTGTTCTTTTTTGTGCTCGGCCCCCCCCCAAAAAAAAACCACTCAAACCAAGACTAGCACCCAGAGAGGACAGGGGGATGACTAACCTTTGATATACTCTGACAGAGATACAGTATGTGCCTTATGTGTGTTTAGCCTGTAGCCTGCAGCAATTCTATCCGAGTGCACTTCGCTTCACACTACTCTCTTGACTTTGCATCACTTCACTTGCTTTTACTCTCCTGTGTCATGCAGCGTGTTGGACAAAGATCTCAAGCACCTCATTTTATGAGGTTTTATCTCAGGGACACCATATGGAAGAAAGGAAATGATGTGCTAATGATATACTACTGAATATATATTATACACTCCACTGGTTCTAGGGCTCATTTCTGGTGCACTGACCTATGATGAAGCTAAATTTTGCAGCATGGGAACCCTCCTCAGGAATCCCCTCCAGCACCCCCCCACCCCCACCCCCCGCGGGGCTCCCTGGACACTTTAGCGGTCATGAGAAGGAGGTGAGAGCGGCTTCTTACCTCAGCAGGTTGGGCAGAGGGATGGAGCCGGAGCCTGACCCCAGTATCCCCTTCTTCCCACTCAGCAATTTCTCCACCAGGGCGACATTCCCGGTCCGGGCGGCTTCCAGCAGCTCCTGCTCCTTCCCCATCCCGGACACAAGTTTGCAACGACGGGGTGACGAAAATCCAACAAATCTCCCATATATCCACGAACTGCCTCCTCGCCTCCGACCCTCTTCCTTCACCGTCTGGAGCGGGGAAGCGTCTGAAAGGATGCCTCTCGCTGCATGCTGCTGCTGCTGCTGCTGAACGGTGAAATAGGTGTTATTGATGCTGCAGAGCGCGTTTGACGTGCACTGCTCCCCTGGTGCCTTCTAACCTCAGTCCGTTCACACGCACGGCTCCGTAATCTCCTCTCGTGTGAGTTCGCCGACGTGCACGACTCCCCAGCGTAACCTCAGTGCAAACAAGCGCAGCGGGAGGGGAGCCGGGAGGGGGGGGGCTCTGAAGCGACTCCCTTAAGTGTGAAGTAAAGAGTAATGAAAAATAAAACTCCTTCTCCGTCCTGTCCGGTGCGCAGCTCCGGCTGACAACAGGCGGGAGGTGGAACCCTGTACGCCTCCACAGGAAGCTCTTCAGTCCCGCTGTACTCTCCTCCTCTCTACCCTCGAACCTACCGCACTGGCCGGTGCCTCTCTGGATCGCATGAGAACACAGGTGTCAAGTTAGCCGTGTTTACGACTGTACACTTCCTGTTCTTTGCTTTCAAAATAAAACTCTCACTCGCCAATTTATTACAAACTTGACCAACCGAGCTTAGACGTGGATGATAAAGATATGAAGAAAGCTGGTTTGTGTTTATTTTTTGCATTGCCTTCTTGTTTCTTTTATATCTTGTCTTTTCGTATTTTTACAATTTCATTTTTATCTTATTTGCTGATGTGTACCATTCCAATAAACTGCCTTGCCTTCACACAACTTACAAAAACGCACATTTTACAAAAACAATGCTGTTAATTTGACCAACATATTTCTACATATTTGTAGATACTGTTTGCAATTTTAAGCCTAGCTAACAACAGCTAGCTATCTCGAGGCAGGTAAGGCAGGTAAAAAGATGCAAATCAAACAAACAAATAGTCAAATACCGAACTACTATGTGCAGAAAACTAAAGAAAATGTCGTATTTTTGAAAATCTGTGAGCAGAATGGGCAGAATAACCTACTATGGGGTCACTGGAGAAAAATAGATAACTGCTGGGGCCCAGTTAACCTCTCTATCTGGTGCAATTTACAATTGTTATATGTTGGAATCATTTGCCTGCAATGTCTGATTAAAAGCTTCACTATACACTCATTAAATGCATTTCTGGAGATAAAGACATTTAACTCTAATGCTTTTATATGTATGTGTCAAAAGTAAATATTTATATTGTGTGATATGCATCATCACACATTCTAAGCAACAGCCTGGTCATGGGTGGGCCTTGTGCAAATCTAAACTTTTATTTTGAAAGCCAAGCCACCGTCTTCCGCTGATTTACACACAGCGTACAGTCTGGGGCGTGGATGATGGTGATGCCACAACACCAACAGGAGGCAATGCCTTTGTTTATCTCTTCAAAAAGTCTCACTCACATCCACCAGCTGTGCTCATTGTTGCCACTCTCGGACCATCAATCTATTCAATCACACACACGCACATGCGCAGTTGCCCTCTACAGGTGTGTTCACTGCTGCAGGATTTGGAAAACGGGTGAGATCCTAAAATAGCCTGCCATGAAGATGGATTTTTTATAAGGTGCTCCGATCTGTCGACTGACAGCCTGGGAAACAGACACACCACCTCCTTTCCACCGCCCCCCCCCCCCTCATGCCGCCGGTGCATGCTGGGACACGCCTGATGGCTCCACTCTGCTGCTTAATTGGAATTCAAAGAGAAGTGTTGCCTTCAGGTGCTCCACCTTCAGCTGATGTTTTCCCACGTCTGAGCTTGTAAAGACGAGTTGTTATTGATTTTTGGACAGCAGACAACAGCTGTTTTCCTTTTGAATTAATCTGCTGATTATTTCCTTGAATCGATTAATCGTTTAGTCTGTAAAATGGGAGAAAGCAGTGAAATGCTGCACACATAGTTAAATGTCGGAAACACAATTAAACGATTAATCGGTTATCCAAACTGTCATTTAACAACATTAATCAACTTATTGTTTCAGCGGAAGTTATTTTGACAAGAGGATTTTAGATGATGAATGATGATGGATGTTAAAGTGAGGAAATCAAACATGCAGTGACATTTAACTGATTTACTGCTGCAATTAATGAGTTTTCATTATCAATTAATATGTTGATTATTTTTTGTAATAAGTCAAATAATCGTTCAAATTCAAACTTAAAAAAAATGTTGTTTTTTTTCCTTGATAATATTTACAATTTAATGACTTGTTTATTCCATTAAGACAGAAATGTTAACAAAACCGATCAAAACTCCAAATAAGAAGAGTGACGCAGAACATGCCTTGTTACAGGCCCTGAACAGACTAAACCTCTTCTCGTGACTGAAACTGAAGCAGCTAAATGGAATTCAGCCGTCGTTCATTTTCATTACAACAGTATTACAGGATCACTGTAGATGCAGCGAGGCTCTGGCAGAGAAATAAAGCAGGAACCAGAGAATAAAACAGCCTCTCTCTTTCATCATATTCCCCACAATCCAGCTGTACACAGTGCTGGGACACACACACACACACACACCTATATACATATATATAAATGAAGGTCTGTGACATAGCCATCATCACAGACACATTAAGCTACATAGGTAAACAGGCGTTTATGTAAATAGCAGCAGAGCAGAACTTTCCCCTCACTCACACGAACACTTAATGCCCTTCTATGACTCACTGCACTACTCCAGCAGTAAAATGTCATGACCATTTATGTGCACAAAGTCCAAACAGTCTCCTTCAGCGGTTCAGTGCGGCTCATTTGAGCACTCTTGAGAGTCTGCACTTACATTTAAAGAGTTTTTCTTCTCCGCTTATCGCAGAAAAAACTCCAGCATTGTTTTTAATTTATTCAGAATGCGGAAATAAAAGCTTTAAACGAGACTCGAAACCCTGGAAAGCTTTGAAGGTTTTATGAAACGAATGCTTGCTGCGTTTGTGAGCTTTTTGAAAAAAAGTCAAAATATAGAGAACATTGACATTTCATTATTTGCGCAAAAGCTATTAGTTTGATTTACTCTCACAATTATATTTAAACTTTATTCTCAACATTTCATCTCCATTCTCAAAATTAAAAGCCTCCTTTATTTGTTCCTATGCCTGGCACGAATACTGACATTTTCAAAATGCAAAACAGATAAAAAATAAATCTGATAAATAAACCAAAAAAAAACAACTAAGAATGATGAAACCTTTTAGATTGGAACCCTTTTATTTTCATCAGTATTTCAGCAGCTTTGACAGACAAAATACAACTCATTACTTTTTGTGTTTTTTTCTTTCCTCCACAGGGTTTCAGGGGGAGGAGCCTCCCAGAGAGGAGAGGAAGAGGAGGGCTGTGATGAATAATGAAAAACACACGAGATGAAACAGAACATTTTTCCTCTCCCCCCTCCCCAAAACAAAACTCTTCACTTACAATTGTGTTAAAATCCTACTTCTTACATTTCAAGTCTTGACACCGCATTTGTGCAGAGAACGAGTCGTCTTTCACAGTAAACAGAAGAACCTTTCCTAAAAAGAAAGATATTGAAATGAACTGGGCCGAGCTCAAGTTATGACGGTTGCATATTTAGACTGTACTGAATCTTTACTGTTAATTGTTAAGTTTGGAGAACATGTCCTGTAATAGTCTTCTGCGCTGTCATTAGTAAGTCCATGTTAGTCATTTTTAACATTTACTCTGAGGTTTCCCCCGAAGTCATGAAGCAGGGAACAGCAGCAGATATGGTCAACACTTCTCCATGAAGGAATTACACATGGCAGATTAGAAATTACTATAAGGACACACATACATATATATATATATATATATATATATATGTAGTCAGGCAGCTTCAATGTGCCTTAATCCCCCTTCTCGTTTTTTAAACTTTTTTCAGAAGGGAGCACACAAGTTCTACATTTCTCTTCAACTCAACCGTTGTTCTCTCACAGTTGTGGTTGTTGTATTTACAGTGCCTCCGTTTTAAAAGTGCTGCACAAGTTAAGTAGCTATTTACACATAGAAAAATAAGGGGGCCGGGGGGGGGGGGGGGTACAGACATTGTTGTGGGGCATTTTGCTGGCAAAGCTGTGGAACTGAGAGATATAAATTCATCCTCGACTGGTAATGAAATGCTTGTTCAGGCTGACACACACACACACACACACACACACACACACACACACACGTTCAACTGAAACACTGCATAACCATTCGAAGTTCGGAAGAAAATAGTCA
The DNA here is from genome assembly GCF_050575085.1 of Anarhichas minor. Taxonomy (NCBI): domain Eukaryota; kingdom Metazoa; phylum Chordata; class Actinopteri; order Perciformes; family Anarhichadidae; genus Anarhichas; species Anarhichas minor. Next base: position 6,680,056 of record NW_027466491.1, read on the forward strand.
TGTGTTGACATTCTTATACAATATACACTGTACACACTGAGGACGAGTGAGAGCATGATTAGTCTCGTCCCCTCTGAATATGAAAGCACTAAATTACAAGTTTCATTCCTGTGCGGTGCAAAATAAGTCTTTTTTTTTTTTTTTTTTAAGACATTCCTCTGAAGATACGACATTCAGTTTCCCTTCATACGTACAGGTTTGAATGAAGCTCATCTAAGGTTAGCTGTGATTCCTTTGTGTTTTAACTTGCACAACAGGAACAGTGTGGGAAGGGTTTTCTGTAGGCACGACCACGGATATAGATCCTCATCCTCCTTCTTTTTCTCTCTCACACACACACACACGCACACGCACACAGTCACGTTAAATGTCCCTTTTCAACTCTCTCCGAGCCTCCACGGTCCAAAGTGGGGAACATAAAACAGACGACAAGCACGTAAAAACGAGTATTTTTGAGTCTTAACTCAGACTCTGCATTGCATGGCTCGCTCAACAAATAAGCGTGTGAAGGGAGCCGTCTTAGCCTTTTTCTTTGCTCGTTTACTTTTTTTTTTTTGCTGCCCATCAGTGTCAGAATTCGTGACAGTGGGGGCTGAATGACCGACTAGCTGGTGTTGACTTTGAGGGTCTTCATGCGGTGCAGCAACGAGTCCTTCTCCATCTGAGCCTCGGCCAGCGCCATCTTGGTTCGGGACAGCTCCACTTTCAAACATTCGTTTTCCTCCACCAGCATCTGGAAACAAACAGGGAGGCGGTCACTCGGTGTTTGATGGAAATGCTTTTAACATAATGTTCACTGTTCTGGATATTTCAAGGAGCTTTCAGCCTCATCTTGAAGCCTTCATCATCAGATGTAGACTTCCTAACTCCTCCCACAGTTAGGGGCCACAGGATGACTCATGTTGAAAGCAAATGAGCAAAAAAAACCTGATTTGTTGCTTCGATCAGACGAGCGTTATTTATCTGTTCACTTTGAATATTCCGTTTGAAAATATAATACTTGTATGCTGCATGAATTAGTGAATATCACTCCCACTGCAAACAGAAAGAAAGCCAAGCATTGAACTGGAATAATTAGGCAAAACCAACATTTGGCACTTCATCTCTTTTATATCGGCCTCCACTAAAATGTGTGGCTGAATGCCATTCGCTGAAATCTTCACCTTTAAAATATTATAAATAAAATGTTATAAGCGGCATTTTGTGCCTGTATACTTCTACGTCTCATATCCCGCCACAGTGTGCGTCTCACCGTTTCTCTGGCGGACGGAGGAGGGCTGGTGGGCGGGGCTTGGGTCTGCGTAGCCTTTGGTATGCCGAAGACGCCGCCCGCAACCTCCGGGACCGGAGTCAGAGCGCCGTCGGTCGACGCACCCTCTTCCCTGGATTTGGTCTCTGCCGCCGTGTCCACTGTGAGGACGAGGAGAGACGACAGAAGGGAGTTTAGGAGGTGTGGATGTATGGCGAGCGGACGGGTTATGCAACGGCGGTGAATCAGCAACCGAAGTGGAGGTGGAAATGATCTGGCAGATGAAAATGTGTGTTTCTCACCTCCTATCGAGAAGGAGCCGTCGTCTCTCCTGTGTATGACGAGGCTGTCCACATGCAGGGTGATGGGCGAAGGCTCCGAGTCGGTGGTGTTGTCGCGGGGGCCGTCGTCCTGCAGCAGAGACGGCACATGTTGAGTGTGCTAGGAGGAGTTTTGACGTGTGTGTGTGTGTGGGGGGGGGGGGGGGAGGGTGGTGAGAGAGAAATTATCCACATCCAAGTTTCCACATCAGTTCCACAGCACATCTACTCACCCGTGAAGGGACCCAAGAGAGGCGGCAAAAAGGCCTTTCTATGTCATTAAACATTCAGTTCAAATCCAAATTCCAATTAGGCCACGGTTCAAAATATTTAACTTGGTTATAGAAGCTGCTGCACTGTGTGGCAGTGAGTTATGGGGTCTATTACTGCAACACAGCACAAATATCCTGCTGAAATCATGCAGGTATACTGTAGTCGTGCAACAATAACCTCGGGGGGGAAAACATCAGCTTCTGAACTCCGAATCCAAGGAGCCGGACTAACACCACGCTGCTCAACGCCGGGGATTCTCACCTTTAGGTTGACGTGCGTGTCCCTGACGCTGATCTCCATGGGCAGCACCAGCGGCGCGGAGTCGTCCTCCAGGAAGTGAGCCAGGTTACGCAGCGTGGACATCAAGAAGCTGGCTCGGTAGCCGCGGAGACGCAGCTGCAGGAAGCCGTTGCGCTCGGCCAGCGGCGAGTGAGCGGCGGCGCACGGGCCGCTCTCGAGGCGAGCCCGCACCTCTGGGCTGTGGAGGCCGCCGGCCGATGCGGAGCCGACGTCGCCACCGGCTGTGAGGGAAGAGACGGAGGCTGCAGTTAGAAGGAAGTAGAATATCAGAAAGAGGAGTGGGAGAGAAAGTTGGGGACACAGAAAAAGCAAAGTGAGCTGAAAAAAGAGAAACAGAAAGGAATAAAAAAAAAAAAAAAAAAAAAGGTGGGCTGAAGGAGAGTTAAGATTTTGTACAATCCCACGGGCTCCTCGCTGCAGTGATGTTTAATTATTTCCGAGGACAAGGGATTAGAGGATTCGCTGGAAACTCCCTCCTAAGTACAGAGGATTCAAAGAGAATCGTGTTTTTTCTGCCTTTTCATGAATAAGACACTCTACAGATGCTGAAAACTGTGGAAGGCTTGACGGCGAACTACTATATAAAGAACGACTCTCAGGACCACAAAGTGCGATGATACAATTCCTGCTTAATGAGAAGAAAAAAAGAGGAGAAAGTGAGGACAGAGAGAAAGAAGAGAAACAGAAATTGATAAAAGTCGAGGTTGAGAGGCGGTAAATCTGAGGGGGAGGGGGGGTAATTAAAACCCTCATTTCACACAAACTTTACACACAAATTGAGCCGGCAAGCGCACAATTACAGGCACAAGTTTTTAAACAGGCGAAACACTCAGCAAGGCATGAAAATGGCCACTTAGAGAGAGAAATCTTCTCATTATGACTGTGAGAAGTGCGTCACATCCCTTTAATGTGCACTCTGAAGGAAGAGGATTAATACCACAGAGCAATTTCACAACCACACACACACACACACACAATGCTGACAGCTTTTCTAAGACAAAATGACATATTCTCTCTCCATCCTGGGTAAGAAAGAGAGAGACAGAGAGAGAGTGAGGGAAAATGGAGGGAGGGAGCCAGCAGCCAGGGACTGAGTGACTGTGATAAGACAGGAGGAAGAGAAAAGATGGCCTAGAGAGGGAGGGAGATGAAGGGAAGAAAAGGTGAAGAGGGAGGGGGGGGGGGGGGGTTAAATGACAGAGGATTAGTAGGAAGATGGAGTAGGAGCTGGAGGGAAGAGTGAGGAGGATAGGTGGAGGAAAAAGAGAAAGAAAAAGAGGGAGGAGGAGGAGGGATTGCGCTTGTGAGATAGGAGGAGGAAGAGGAGGAGGAGAGGCAGCGAGGAGGAAAGCCGGCGTTTCTCTCATTGCCTGAATCACTGGACTGAAACTGCAAAGTCTGCTGCAGTGGAGAGAGGAGGAGGGAGGGGGGGAGGAAGGAGAGAGGACGAATTAGACAGAGCAGTGAATGGGAAGATCAGGGGTTAACGCCAGTCTGCACAAATGGTTGCACTTCATTTGAATGTGACACACACACACACACACACACACACACACACACACACACACACACACACACACACACACACACACACACACACACACACACACACACACACACACACACACACACACACACACACACACACACACACACACACACACACACACACACACACTTAAGGCCTAATGTGGCAAATAATGGGTCCACTCACTCGATTGCTCACAAATTTAACCTCTATTAAGTACCACACACACACACTGGATCTCAAGATCTCAATGTCACATAAATACCCGCTGCTTCTGGAAAATGAGCAGTCTCACTCACACACACACTCTCTCTCTCTCTCTCTCTCTCTCTCTCTCACAGGTGGAAACAGACACGCGGAGGCAAGCATGCATGTTAAGTTACAGATGGTGAATTAACACACAGCGGTTACCTTGGCTGCTTTGAGCAGGTATTGGTACTGAACACACCATACCTGTGGGGAGTTATGGCAAGGTAAATAAAAGGAGGGGGTGCCTGTGTGTGTGTGTGTGCACTTGACATAATGGTTAACACATTAAGGGATTCAGACTAAAGTGATTTTTTTCATTTTAGATTAATCAGATGATTATTTCCTCAATTAATCCGATAAACATCGAAAAAACAGTGAAATATGTCAAAAAATATTAAATTTACTATAATGTAAGACCAAGCACAGCTATTCATTCTCACATTTGAGGTTTTGGCACCATCAAGTGTTTTTCATTTTTAGCATGAAAACGGACTGAAATCAATCGATTGTCAAAATATTTGAGGGTGAAGCAGGAGCAAGTTAATGTTGCTGCTGGTCTCCCCGTCTGTCTGTCTTGTGTTACAGTATGAACACGCAGAAAACAGGGCTGGGGTCAGTTGTGGAGCATCCTGGTGGTTTAAACCCAACAGAACAGCTTACAGTTTGCTCCAGGACCTTCATCACATCCTCTCACTCTTATAAATAAGAAAAAATACCAGAAAAAGATCATCGAAAAATAATCTACAAAAGAACTAAATGTTGTTTATGTGACCGGCTTTAGTCTAAATCCACACACACACACACATTCCCCTGTTGTTCCTTCTTGTTCGGTAGCTGCCCCACTTGTGGGCTTGAATCTCGACAAACGTCCCTCGACTTTCATCTTCCGCTTTAGTTTGGACCAAAGAAATAGGCTGCAGCCTACTTCTGCTGAATCTATTTTAGCGGAGTTGTTTTATGTAATCAGCAGCTCACAATGATAAAACAGAGGCAGCTTGTTCTTACTACAGTATTTTGACACTTGAGGATTTCATAACTTTGATAATATCCACATGGCAGTTTGGTGTAACTGGGGATGTTATCAAATAAATAAAAGTGCTGTGTAGCATGTTCAGACACCACTACAGTCAAATCTACAAGATGTGTCACCCCCATCACAGAGATAGTGTTACTACTTGACTCTTTCTGAGATTGCCGTTGTTTGGGTTGAGAACGTAGACAGACTTTTGGACAGATGTGTGCCGCGGTGTTCATGACACGGCCACACGTGAGTCAGTGTATCACGGACTTCTTCTTACCCAGGCTGCGGTTGCTGAGGTACTGTCTCAGGCTGACGTTGCCCAGCTGGCTGGGTGTGACCCGGCCCACCTCCAGAGCCACGGCCGTGCTCTCGCCAAACGCCTCCATGGCCACACACACCGACTGCACCTTCAACACCAGCACCGACACCTGGGGGAGGGGAACGAAGAAGAAGAAGAAGAACAATCAGCGCCGCCATATTCTGTGAGCGCAAACTGGGATTCTTTATTATACTTTCACATTTACTGTATGTGAATTTCTGACTCTAGTATTGTACATAGAATACTTTTACACCAGACGTATTGTTTAGATTATGAACCCATAGTTACAGTAGTTATTAATCCTCACAGTGAGAAGCAGAACATTATATGAGATGAGATATGGATCCACAGCATCAATATCGAGTTATGAATATATTTTCCAGGTGTTTTGGTCTCTTACTGTGTCTTTGGCGGGATCGTCGATGCTCTGGGAGGTAGCGCTGACGGTGTCGGGGGACACGCCTCCCTCCTGCTCCTGGCCAATCACAGCCTCGGTGGCGCTCTCGGTGGCGCTCTGTTCGCTGACGGCATCCTTGAAGCCCGACATGGACACGTCATCTGCACCGCACGTAGAAATAAACACATAAATATTATATACATACTTACACGGACAAGACACACATTTGACTTTGATGCATTGTCAGGCTTTATCAATGCATCATGAGACTAAACACCAAAGTACGGTTTACATTTTGTACTACCTTGTCATTCACAAGTACCTTCATCATTTCAAGTGTTAATTGTAAAAATAAATGTTATCTTTTTCATGACTAAAGAAGCTTCCCCTGTTACACTGTACATTACCGACGTATCAGCACAATGCTGCCACCTTCTGGTCAATACAGTTGCCTACCAGTAGATGTGCAGTAATCATATTTTTAGAAGATTATTTCAAAGATTAAAGATAAAAAAAGGCTATTAATGCATTAATGTTTGCCCCACCTCTCTCCAGCAGACTGTACGTGTCTCCGTCCTCCATCACGGAGCTGTCTATGGAGATATTGTCCAGCGACTGCAGGGACGGGCTCGTCTTCATGTTCTTGTAGGACACAGAGAAGCTGGACTGGGAGCGGTCCCGCATCAAACGACCACTACAACACACACACACAAGACATGGAGCGTGTGAATCAGATCTTTGTGTACGGTTTGAAATCTGCTTGGGTTAGGGTTAATGCATGCCAGTGATTTATGATCAACAGTGACGTTGATTGTTTGATTTAAAGAGTCCAGAAAAGAAACGGTGCTTTTATTTTGTCATATCTGATCGGGATTTCTTCTTCTTCTGCTGACACCGAGCAGAGGCTGCTGCGCTCTCGGAGAGCTGACAGGGCTTACTCGACGAGTCATGAATTAAATATCGCTTCAGTCCTTAGTGTGGTGTTGTTTAAGGTCATGTTAGAAGAACCAAGTGTGCAATCCCTCCAAGAGCAAGAAACGATCCGTGGAGAAACTCAACGGATCAAATCAAAGCGGCTCCCAAAAGACTGAGAACACAAGGCAGACATTTCTTTTTTTAAAAAGAGTAATTACAAATATTCATCCACCACGAGTCAACAGGAAGACACCAAACACAAGACTCATTTAACACAGACGAGGACCAGCGCGTCATGCACGCATGCAGACATGCACGCCCACCGGGGGATTCACGTCACGCACGTTTTTCACGGATTTGTTCTCATCCAGGGTTCACAAGACGAAGCCGCACTCTGTCTCACACACACACACACACACACACTAACACGGCTAGTCACAGATCCAGTGCCTTACATGTTGGACATGGAATAAAGGGAGGTGGATCTGCTGGAGTTTGAGGAGCTGAGGAGATCAGAAACCACAGACAAACTTCCTTTCCTTGGTAGAGAGAAAACACACACACACACACACACACACACACACATCTCGCAAGGGTCAAGAGGCAGAAAAGGAAGTGAATGAGTTGAGGAATGACGAGAAGATGACGTGCTGGATATGAAGACAGTAAATGAGACATTACACACAGGAAGAGATGGCAGCTCGAGGCCAGCCGACAGTCATAACGTCAGAGAGGAGTCACGTTCACACTGACAAACACTCATACGGGAGTTCAACGCACAGCTCTTGTTTTCAGGAAGAGACAGATTCAATTAGAGAGAGAAACTCATTCCTTACACTCATCATCCACAGGGAAGAACAGAGGGGAATATTTATGATTCAGTTATGAAATCTATAAACTGTAGCGAATGATCACGTGTGATCTTTTAAGGGCTGCAACGTATCGATCCATCTGTTGATTAAATAAAATGACTATTTGTTTAGTTTATAAAATGTCAAAGGCAGCCATTTTCATTAGTTTCATTCATTTAATTAAGGCAAAACACGAAATATTTGCTGTTTTCAGCTTCCTAAATAAGAGGATTAGCCGCTTTTATCTGTTTTTATGTCACTTTAGAGTGAATATCTTTGAGTTTGGGATTGGATAACACAAGATTTAAAGTACAGCACTGACTTCACTCAGAACAGAGTCATTTAACTGAGTACAGTCCTGTTGTTTCTCAGTGATAGAAAACCTGTTTGTGTGATAAACTCAATACCTGGATGCTGACTGAGGCATCTTGGCGGCTGCAGATTTGTCTTTGTCACTACAGTCAGACAGCGGGTCAACGCCTCCTACGTCTTCACCTCCATCCACTACCATCTCGCCCCCTTCATCTGAACTCCGCCTCCCAGAGTTCTTAGCGAAAGTCCTCTCGTCCACTGACGCTTTGTGATTGGAGTCAGGACGTGTAGTTGAAGTGTAGTTGGGGACAAGAGGGGCAGGACCGTGCGTGGCTCCGCCCTCTGATCCCTCACCACATAACAGCTGGTCTACAGTGCACGCCCCTTTGGCGGCTCCTCCCTCAGACCCGGATCCCTCTCCTGCATCCAGAGTTCCACGGCTCTCTGAGGGGGACAGCTCGGACCCCAGGGGCGATCCGGAACCCTCGGGGCGGGGGACGGGTTTCAGGAGCATCGACACCTCCGCGCTTTTCAGCAGGAGGCCCAGGCAGACGGTGAAGGGCTGGTGGTCTGCAGGATGCTGAGAGGGATCCTTGCGGTCTTTCTTGGAGCCCATCTTCTCCAGATCCTGCTGTAGTGTCTGCTGCAGGGCTTTGATGCTGCGTTGGAGCTGCATCAGAAACACATACTGCCGGTGGCTCACCTGCACGCACACACACACACACACACACACACACACACACACACACACACACACACACACACACACACACACACACACACACACACACACACACACACACACACACACACACACACACACACACACACACACACACACACACACACACACACACACACCAAAGCGGTTATCAAAAGGTATGTTAATGAATTACAGGTGCAATGGGTTATTTTTGATGAATTAAGATTCCAAATGAATGATTCACCATCACGTTTTGCACATATTGTGCAGTTTTCACAGCCAAAAGAATGAAAAGCATACCTGAGCACTTAAATGCTTCTGCACGTGCACCAACACATGCACATTTGCATCTTTACTGGATGATGACAAAGAGGAGGAGGAGGAGGGCAGACTGTCGCATGAGAGGGGTTTATGGAGTCCGTTACTGGGAGGCGGTGTTGCATCGTGTGCATCGGTGCTGTAATAGTCTTTCAACAAACGTTTCCTCTGCAGCCGTGCGACAGCCTCTCCGGATGTGCTGCTGGACAAACCACACCTGAGCTTCTCCTGGTGCTGGACGATCTTCGCAGGCTGACCCGCCCACACGGTCAGAGGGAAGGAGTCCACAAAGGGCTGCGGCCGCCCTTTGCCTCCGCGGGTGCCTTCGTAGTCCACCCAGAACTGGGCAAAGTGCAGCGCCCAAAAGTCAGCGGCGGCCGGCATCTTGAGGGCGTCCGTGCCCAACGTGGGCACCACCAGGCCCCGGTAGATGTCGTGGAGCTTGGTGTCTTGCTCGTGAGCGTGGCGCTGGAAGACGGGGTGGAGGACGGGTACCGAGGAGGAGGAGCGAGGGAACGAGGAGAAACAGGGAGAGAAGAAGGGCTGCTCCTCGAAGGCCTGCAGCAGGGCCTCGAGGTGGGAGCGGGTGCAGTTAGCCGGGTGCCGGGTGTTCGTGGCCACCATTTCTGAGGTCTGCACCGAGATGGAGCGAGGCAGATCGGCGGGACAGGAGGCGTCCCGATCGATGGGAATCACCAGCTAATGGAGCGTAGAAAACAAATCAGTTTAAATCAGTACCAGAGAACTCATTCCACCCTTTAAACCTGAACAAAAAGCTCACGTGTCCACCTCTCTGCATTCCACCTCACCTTGAGCATGAGGCCGTCAACCTTGACGTCGACGTGCTCTTCGGGTTTCTGCGAGTCGCTGAGCTTGTAGATCTCCATGAACTGCTCCAGGCTCTGCCTGAGGTCCAGGGCGAACAGGTTGATCCACACCAGGCTGCGAGGATCCAGAACCAGCTGCAGGGCGTTCAGCTGGACATACAGGTTAGGACACTGGACTAGAGGGGCGGGAGGAAGTGGGGAAGTGGGAAGAGATGTGGCGTTACGCATTCTTTAGTCACATAGAGGAGGGAGGAATGAGACATTAGAGAAATCACAAAGAGAGAAAACACGAGAAAGAACAATCTCCGCTTTATTGCCAAAAAGAAGAAGAAAAAGCATCAAAGTGTTTAATGTACGTATCATTCCTCATTCAGAACACTGGACGTAATTCAGAAAATCAATGTTTTCTCAGCCACACAGCAGTCAGTGACTTCCCCACAGCTGAATAAATGGGCTGAATAGATCCAAACGGGAGGAGGGAAAGAAAGCCAGAACAGTGTGCCTGGTGTGTAAAACCGACCTACTTATAAAGATGAATGTTTCTAAAATAAGACGCTAAACACAGAAGTCTTACTTGGGTAGTCTTTTCCATCGGGGAAGTAGTACTCCGTGAACTCGACATGAATGGCTGGCATCTCTGGGGGAAGGTACAAGGTCTTCTTATTGCAGGAGATCATGGTTTTGGGGCTGGAGCGCCGCTGGTCCGCTGTCGACACCTGCAAATACACAAAAAAAAGACACAGAAACCGTCACGAAAAGTCAGCAGTGAAGATTATGTAGTAGTCTGTGATTCCAAACATGAAGGTGTGTGAGCCAGAGTGCGTCTGCGGTGACCTGATAGATGCTGAAGTCAGCTATCCTGAGAACAACAGAGCTGGACATGAGCTGGGTCTTGGGGCTTTGAGGGAGAGGAGGACTGAAGGAGGCGCTGGAGGAGGTGTTTATCTTACCTGGAGAGAGAGAGAACGAGAGATTGAAGGATAGAGAAAGGAGGGACAAAAATGAAATGACAAGGGGAGGGAGGGAGACAAACAGAGAAACCACTCAGTTCATCAACAAGAAACCCTTGTGCCTTTCAAAAAAGGTGTGCATCACCCACCGCACCCAGCTGTGCGCACACACACCCGGGGTACCTGGCTCAAGGCACCAGCAGCACTGGGCCGGAGGCTGTGGGTTTGCGCTCCACTCTAGGAGTCCTCCCTCTGCCTCCCTAAGCCCTACTCCTCTTGCTCTCTCCTGACTTCCTAGAGGCCCACACACATCGTCCCTAAGGGACACTGGAGGACAGAAAATCCACAGGGATGATGTGCCGTGTGCCAGGAGAAGCAACAAAAGTGCGACACCCTGAGGCGCGCGGGTTTACCGTGCTGTGGGGAAGTGTGCGCGGGGGCCGGCCCTTGGTGGTCTCGAACTGCGCTCGTTAACATCTCCACGTTGGAGTGGAACTCATCGAGCAGGTTCCGCACCCAGCCCTCTCTGGTCTTGGTGGCCTCGCTGTAATGCATCCAGTGGTCACAACTGTCACCTGGAGAGGTCGGAGAGGAGGCAAATCGGTACAGGTAGTGGTACACCCGTCGTTTGTCGAAGTCAAAAACAGACACGGTCTCGTATCGTTGCAGGATTCATACCTGCTCTGTGGAAAGGGTAGTAGTCCAGAGTGATGGAGCTGAAGGAGAGCTGCATGGCTCCACCTGTTATCCTCTTATTGCTCACTGCACAGACGAAAGACAGAGAAATAGTCAAGTCTAAGCTTTTTAGTGACATGCTGTTGAATTAAAAAAGAAAAAGGGAATTGAGGCCACAGCTTGAGCAGGTGTGTGTATTCATGAAGAGTCAAAGAAAAAAAAAGCTTTCTGTGTCATGTCATGTACAGCACATGTAGATCGGTGCATATGCGACCTTTGTCCTTGACGTGGATGTCGTCGCAGATGTGCAGGTCGAGGTGTGTGATCTGGAGGTGGTGGGATGTCTCGCACACGTCGTAGGTGCTGAACAGGTTGGCCATGGTGGCGGTCTGCTCGGCCGCCGAGGACGCCTGCTGCGTGCGCACCTGCTGGGCCGAGGGCGGCGGCGATGACACCTGGTGAACACAGACGCGGAAAAAAACAACCCGCAGATACAAGGATCAGTGTCGGAGGTTTGTAGTGTGTTTTCATGTCAATGTTAGGCATAGAGAGACTGAACAGACTGTTTGGTTCAATCAACTGCTGAATCATGCAATACTCAATTCCTCCAGTAGATGGCGTATCAGACCAAAACATAAAAATTGACCAATGCAAGCTCTGTGCGACCTGGATAAGTGTGAATTTGCGTGGGCGATCAATGTATTTAGTGAGTGTATGTGTTTCAGAAGCAAAAACTAGGAGAGACAAAGATGGTGGAGGCAGACAGACGCCATATGGCGACACAGAGGGGCCGACATGATCTCCACGGACACAAGGACAAACTATCAGACCATGACACGGCGTATCCACAGAGGGTGACATTTGGGCATTGACATGCGCACCTGTTCTTCTGTGGCCATGCTCTTCCTCTGCTGCGCAGACTTCTCCATGGCCTCGCTGAGCGACTTGGCATACTGCACCATGGCTTTGAGCTGGGAGTCGGTCAGCACCCAGAGCAGGTCGTCCAGGATCAGGATCAGCTTGGAGGCCACCACGTTACAGTCCTTAATCTGTGTCGGACAGAGCCATTGGCACAGACATGCATTATGCAGGTGGAGGTAGCCTGAGAGCTCCCATAAATGGAACGTGACACTCGTAGGGAAATTCTCTTATCGTGTGAGGTATTCGTTTATAACACTCGAAGCGCACATTACATGTTCTTTATCAGGTACAGCCAGCAGAATATACGTTTTTACAATATGGACTAAAACCCCACAGACAGCATATTTAGGAGATAGGACTATGTGTGTGTGTGTGTGTGTGTGTGTGTGTGTGTGTGTGTGTGTTTGATGCTGACCCGTCTCTTCAGAGTGACTCGGATCTTGGACTGGTTGGTGATGAGGCGAATGGGGGCGCTCAGGATCTCATGCTCGGCGCTCTGGATAGCGTCAGCCTCGATGCGGATCATCTGCCAGCTGATCTCCTTGAACGTCAGGATCTGAACCAAACAGTAGTGGAAGATCCATTAAAAAAAACAAAAAAACATAACATCCTAGAAGTCTTTTAAATGAAAAGAATAAATGAACACGGACCTCTCCCCTCTGAGGGTCCTGGATGCGGGTGAACCGCAGGTCACTGATGCTCCAGCTGGTGTTGACGCTGTAGACCTGCAGCTGGGAGAGCTCAAAGGAGGCGTTAAAGGCCTTGGCACTAATCCTGATGACGATGGAGTTGATGGACAGTGACATCCCCTCCACCACCTTCTCAGCAAAGCCATATTCACTGGAGAGAAAGTCAGGTAAACACACTGAATATTTAACCCTTGTGCCCCGCTTTAAAAAGGTCTGCGTTACAAGAAGCACAAAAGAAACAGCAGCAGCGCTCACCTTTGTCCTGATGCTGTGGCTATGGGAGACGGGCCATTAGGGGGACGGGGCTCATCACAGGTGCTCATCTCCATCACCACTTTATCCAGAGTCTGCAACCAAGTCACAGGCTTAGCTTCACTACCAACAAAGTCTTCATCAGGACTGTACCGAATAGTCCGGATATGAATTATAAATCACCACACGGATGCTTGTTTGCATGTCTATTCATTCTGTTTAAACCCGTTTAAATTAAGATCAGGCTCCACTTATATGGTGAGTATTGTACTGTAGCAGAACTAGCTGCTGTGGTAGTTTACATCAGCGTGTTGACTCCTGTTTTGTAAAGATGTTAGTCATCTACTCTGCACCTCACGTGTTCGTCCGCCAAACAAAACGTTAGAGCGGAAACGATTGAAGTTTGAAGATTTGAAGTTGATCAAAATAAGTTGTTGTGGCCAGCCACTGGAGGTGTGGAGGCCGCCTACATATTGTTCACTCATGCACAAGCAGCAGTCTGTCTAGCGTAGATAAAACACCTTGAAATGCAAAGAGTTATTCTCTAATTAATGAAAGTCTAGACACTCTTTTGTTACCGCCTTCGTGCAGTAGCCAGTCTTCCCTTTCTCGCTGTTGTAGAATACTTCCATGCTATTGTTGGTGGTGTGATAACATTGTGTTGTGCAGTGTAGTGACTCATAGCGGTTACAACAAAGTGCCATTGTGCTACCTTTTATAACAATGCCCTTGTATTATGTGGTCCTGATAATCATGGTACATGTCTGATAAATAGTGTCGCGATAGTTTTGTGTTCCTCTGATATGTTTGTTGAAGTGTTTTATATAACACATCAAGGCGGTGAAAAACACCCGGTGCTGGGAGCATATATAAATGAGGACCGAGGACCACACGCAACATTCCAGGTTCTGTGTGGACGAGTGTCGGAAAATGGAGCGTTTATTCCTCGTGTTGTTGTCGGCTTCCAGCAGCCTGTGCTTTGGGAATTACAGCCACCTGGGGACCGGGTCCAGCATGGCGGTCTGCCAACCCGACACCTGCGCCCTGCTCACCGCGGTGGCAGCCATGGGGGAGAAGCTGGAAGCCATGACGCAGACACAGGGCAAGCTCGAGCAAAACCTCGGCGCCATGATGCAGAAGATGGCCGGCGTCGAAGCCACCTTGCAGTCCTACAAAAGCCAGTCCCAGGAGCTCCAGAAGATAAACCAGGCCCAGGACGAGCAGCTGAAGGCCCTCGCAGACCTCACGTCGTCAACCGCATCGAAGATGGCTTTCTCCGCCGCTTTGGGAGCCTCGACCGGTCCGTTCGCACAGGACACGCCGCTTAAATACCAGAGAATCCTCTCCAACATCGGCAGCGGCTACAACCCCGCCACGGGCATCTTCACCGCCATGGTCCGGGGGATGTACTACTTCAGCTACACCATGTACAACAACAACTCCGGACAGCCCAACTCGGTGGTGTCCCTGATGATGAACAGCCAGAAGATGGTGTCCACGTGGGACACGGTGGGCGACGACAGCCAGGACAGCGCGACCAACGCAGCCGTGGTGCAGCTGGAGGCCGGAGACAGCGTGTACGTGCAGCTCTACGCAAACAGGGCGGTCTTCGACGACAGCTATTACTACAACACCTTCAGTGGCTTCCTGCTCTTCACCTTGTGATGAACTGCGTCGTGTGACGTGCGACGGACCCAAACCCATCGGTCCCATTACGTTAAGAAACAAATCTTATTTGTAAATGGCTTTAACGGAGATTTTGCTGATTTGAATGACAACAAACGTGGAAATAAAAACTTCTCATTTACCTCTTTTGATTACGTGAGCGACGGGTGTTGTGGGTGAAACTTACCAAAGTGATGGGGTGAGTCTTCAACTTTGTCCATGGTATCTGTGAATGAAAACAGAGCAGCGGCTTAGCTTCTCAGCCTCACAGTATTCTGATCCAGTCGGCAAGCGTTTGGCCTTTTAGTGCTCCCGAAAAACGCCTAAACTACGTTACCATTCAAATCAATGGGTCGCACAAATCAAATTAAATGCTACTGAATTAAATTAAGTCAAAAGCAGCGGGCCAGTTAGCTCAGAGATGAAGGAAGAAAGAGAAATCAATGAGTCTGGACTGACAGGCAGTTCGTTCCATTCAGCTCCGGCGCTCCATTAATCCTCAACATGCCGCCTCTTGATTCAAGTCCGTGTCAAATTATAGAGCAAAAGAGATTAAACACTCATGTTTACTTTGCAGTTCTAGGAGTATAATGCTAGGAGGTGCCAGTAGGGTGCGTTAGCTCAGACCTGTCACTTTAAGTCTAAAGAGCAGGAACATTTATGTACTTTTATTTCATTTCATTTGTTTGTGTCTTTTAAAATGGAGGTTAGAGTGTTGCTCCTCGGTAACAGGAAGAGACGAAGAAGAGAAGGGGATCTAACGAGTGAGGAAGTGAGATATACATCTGTTCTCTTTTTTCTTTTTACCATCAGTAAGCAACACAACGCACTTTAAGCAGGTTTCAATTCCATTGAAACCTGATGCTCCACACCCACTTACTGAAAATGATGCAGGTATTATCATTGCAACACTGACAATGACAATATTTCATTGGGTAGTGACCAACAAAATGGAGATGCAAACAAGTGTGTGAAGACAGGGTTGAGAAATGAATGAGAGAAGAACAGAGAGACAACCAGGAGGTGGAAAAGAAAACATGGACTTTGGTCTGAATAAAAGTCTAAGTCACGAAGGAAATTACATTCACTGTTTCCAGGGTGTGTCAGAGTCTCTTATACCATGATGACCGTGACCACATCTCAGGCATCAGTCTGTGTGTGTGTGTGTGTGTGTGTAGAGCAAAGACTCAATGGAAGTGTACACCATACGCTTGAATCAAGTGTCAGCATGTCTGTTTCTATACAGAGGGGAATTATGTCGTTTTCTGGGTTTCCTTTCATTTTATAATGAAATAAAATCACGTCAATCAGTTGTGTGTATTATTTTAAAGATGACTTTGTAAATAAATCAGATCTTTGTACTTTTGTTTCAACAATCCCCTTCAAAGAAATAAAGATGTAAAGCAGAAAACTTGACATTTTTGGGAAATATGCTTATTCACTTGTAAAAAGTGGTTTCAATCTTATCTAACTCTTATCTATGTGTACATAGGACGCTACAGCATGGAGGTAGTTAGCTTAGCTTAGCATAAAGACTGCCAACAGCTTCATATCTAATGTACAGATGAGAGCGGTAACAATCTTTCTCATCCAACTACCTGCCGGACACCAAATGAGCGTATTTGAATGAAAATGTAGAACTCAACACATGACTCCCTCACCCTGATGGCGGCCTTGTTGCATTCCACTCGGTTGATGGCCAGCCAGGTGGGCAGGTCCAGCAGACTCTGGAGGACCTCCTCGTCCAGCTCCAGGTTGGTGAGCTGGCCCTCGCCCTTCAGCGTGCTCAGGTTGATTTTGTCCGGCGACAAGTTCTTAGCAAACCTACGACACACGGGCGAGAAGAAAGGGCAGCTTTGAGCCTGGGAATATTTATAGAGTGAATGAATGAATATCAGGCAATATACAGTATTTTCATTTCTGAGTGAATAATATCTAAGAACACAACCCACATCATTTTAATAACACACAAAAAGTTGTTGAAGTCATACTATGAGACGATCAACCCAGCAAGTATGGATATAAATACTGCAGACAGGATGGTACAGTGGGAGGTAAAGTAAAAGGCCTCAGTCTGACACTATGTTCACAGAAAGGACAAAGTGTACTCAAACCTCACACGGCATCAGATGCCAATAAACCCCTTTAATTAAAAAGGTATGAGCTTGTATTCATTTTTACAACCTCAGTTTCACAGGAAATGCTATGTATGTATATATTTATAACATCTCTGTGTGCTGAGGTGATTCTGTGTGTTCGCTCTATTTGCTCTTTAGCTTTAGTAAATATGCTTGAACACACAAACTCCAGCGTCCGTGACCTAAGTGTTTTCTGCCCACGCTCGCGCTCAGATTACGGGTTAATAGTTAGCGGAGTGGGCAGATACTGAATGGATCATTGACCCGTGAATCTCCGCAGTCCAGTCTGACGGAATCTCCTAAAAACAGGGACGGTATCGATTTGACAGCCTTCATCCTTTGACGCGTGGACGTGCGTGTCCTCCTAGTTTGAGCTCCATGAACACGGCCATTGTGTGCAGTACAAGTCGGCTAAATCTTGTTACCAGCTAATCTCTCACACACTTACAGTATGCGTCTGTAAACGCGTCAAATCAACACAGCGATGGATCGCTGTCGTTTGAAGCAGCTTTGTGACGTTTTGACACAAGACACCATGCAACGACTGTCAAGCAAGATGTACTGCGAGTGTGAAAAGACACTTTGCCCCGTGAGCAATGCTTTATGATTCTGTTTATGATTAATTTTGACAAATTCCTCCGAACACCTTCTCCTTGCGGTGTTAAGATTATCTTCCAATTCAACGTGTAACCTGTAAATTATTCAGCAGCAGAGATAAACAGAGTATTATTCTGTGCACATGCACTCACATGGGCATACAGAACCACAGCCTGTCTCTGAGAGATGGGTGTTGTTGCTCAGCCTTGTAAACAGTGAAATATTCATTCCTGCTGCTGATCAAGTATCCACCAGCTAGCCAGCTAGCGTCCCTCTCTCTCTCTCTCTCTCTCCTTATCTGGCTGCTCAGTCTCCCCTAGGCCAGCCCCCCTTTGCTTCCTCTCTCCTTCTTCCAAAGTCATAAATAAACCAACACTGTAATAACATGTTGTTGATCCGCTGTCTAATATCAAGGCGACTCGACTCTAAATAAGCTAAATTACACAGACAGACTCGTGCATTGAGAACAGCAGCAAGAGGCCGAGGGGATTAAGTTCACACACACTGGCATCTTTCCCTCTCGTCTCCGGCTCACCGGATCAAATCCAGAACCCACAAAGAGATCAGGACTAGCTGCTGGCTGGAGAGAAGTGTGAAGATGATCATGTACTGTCTTCTTTGTTAAGTGTTTGTGTGTAAATCAACTTTAAAGATGTCTTTTTCCCCCCTGAACCAGAAATACAGTGAGACGCAGACTTCAGGCCGCCACTCTTTTCTGCTGATGTCTGTGGATCCTGTGAATGGAAACAAAGACACTTTTTCCTGCCCCGACGGTGCATTCGTGGCGCAGCCTGATGACATCAGTGCCAGCGAGAGAGAGAGCGAGAGAGAGAGAAGCCTGAGGGAAGATGGCGAGAGTGATTCAAACAGACGACCAGCTTGTTATGGCGACCAAGACTTGGGCAACACAAAGAGACAAGACGAACAGAAAGACAGACAAAGAAACTACAGCTAGAAAATAGTGTTTTTCCTGAGAAATAAAAAGGATCTGATGTGTTGCCACATTCATTGCTGCCAGTGTTTATTAGACCAAGCAGCAGGCTTTGGCTCAACGACAAGAATGGAGGACGTGACATTTAAATTGGCCTCTAAATCCTTCAGCAGCTCATTCAGTGTCAACGTGGAGGGCAATGAGTATCAGGGGACTTTACTCAGTTAGAGACCAGTTGACAAAACCAACAGAAACACCCGATGAAGCATATGAAGCCTGTGGTAAATATGGCACACTAAGACAACCCAACAAATTAAATGAAATCTGTGAGAGGCCAGCAGCACTGCAGTGTCTGCAGGCGGTCTAAAAACAACAACTTAACCCAATATTCATTTTAAATAACACCTTCTTGAGGAATGTTCTGCTGAAGTTTGACTGAAGGCGGGTAACATGACCCACTTACAACTCTATCATCTGACTGTCTTGCTTGTCAAAAGAGCCTATAACCTATAACAAGTCCAGGTGTCTTTATTGGGAAACCCTTCTGCTGTTTTATTGATATAGCTATAAAGAAACAAAGTGCTTCTTTGGTCAAAGGTGCCAACGCTGTTGGTTTGGTTTCAGATAGTCCTGAGTAGTGCCAGCAGTCTTCTCCAGCATGTTGCAAAAACCATGTTGATGACGTCTCAACGTTCCTGCACAGCACACTGTTCGGATATTAAAGCTGTTTGCAAAGTGTTTGCGCTTGACTATGTGTTGACAGACAAAAAACACATTAAGCAGCACTAACAGAACGGTTATTAAAAAAGACTGCGTCACCTCAAAGTTATCATCAAGCTGGATTATATGAATTGCTTTCCCGCCTACATACCAGCACAAGTGCAAAGACACACACATCTACAGCTGTGCACAAACTCCTACACACACACACGTCAACAACAACAACACGCAGCTGTCCTTCAAGTACGTCACAGCTACGCACTGATGAGACGCCCACATCACTCAGTCGGCACTCAGGCGTGACTCGTGCCACCAGCAGTGAGCCGTAACGCTGGAAACAATGTAGTTCATCACCACGGCGCACCATCACACCGCTGCTGCAGAACGGGAAGAGTCGGACCTAAAGAGGCCCACGACGACAAACGCAGCAGAAATAAACTCATCTCTCACACCGCAGCGGGCACTAAACCTCAGAACGGACGTGTTGTGTGCGCACGTTTCCTAACACTGGTCCTGGTGCTCAAACTGACTGAAGAGTTCTCTTTCCATTAGAAGCTATAGTGCTAATCTTTTCCTTCTTAGGGCCCCGTTCTGTGTACGTTTGTCTGTCAACAGCTTTGCTTTATGCGCATCAGGCAAATCTCCCTCCACCACTCAACATTTCCACATTCTCTGGGACTGAGGATGTAGATTACGCCGTCTACAGTTTGTGGGATGGCTGTGGTCTTGTGACATTAATAAGCAGTCTGTAGACAGGATGGTATGGATAGGCGGGAGGCATTTTTTGTGGTTCCTTCAAAACAAATAAAGAAGGAAGCAGTGTGAATAAATGTGGGACTAACCGATAACTCAATCAACTACTTCAATTGCATTATCTCCGTCACAAGACCAGTCATTGCTACAAAGTTTGAGTCTGGAATTAAGCTTCTGTGTCAAAATATCTACCAGCTAAGCCTGTGGCCTATCAACCTCCCTGTGAAAGCAAGACAAACTGTCTTTGACAGGGAACAAAGCAGAGGGAATAAAGAGCATCCATCTATATGTATGTGTGTGTGTGTGTGTGTGTGTAACAGGAGCTCTGTTAGTCCCGTCGATAATCTAAACCCGTCTGTCTGTAATGACGACAAACACACACCTTGTCATCTAATCACTCCCTGGGGCTCCCAGAGTTCGACCCGTCTTCATCGATACACCGTCACATTAGGATAACACAGAGCAAATCCAACAACTCCACACAAAAAGCCACACACACGATGCTTCTTCTAACCCGGAAAAAACCCGCCCTGCATGCCTCGGTGCACATATTCTCGGCCCGGAGGAGGAACAGACACTGCAGACTACTGAGGCAATGAGCTGCAATGATGGCGGTGCTGCCTCACTCTTAAAAAGGGCTCGCCCCGGTCCACGCAAGTACTGGGACAGACATGTGTCATCTGCAAACATTGAGCAGACCTGTTGACACCCACAACATAACCTGTAGTTGTCAAAGCACACCTAGGAGCAGTGTGTGTGTGAGTAATCTAGCCAGCGAGGCTTTAACTATTCCTGGCTGGTGCTGACGAGGCAGCGGCTGAGCGGACAAAATCTTTAACCCATCTTGGAACTTAAATCATCCAAAGCCTGCGTATCACTCTGCTGTATCTGCAGACGTACAGTAGAGTATATATATATATATATATATATATATATATATATATATATATATGGCGCGGGATTGGCCGACAGGTCCAGCTTCCGCTCGGTGCCGGACCAATCAGGACGGGACAAAGAAGATCAGAGAAGACCTAAGAGGATGACATCATCGCTACTCTTCGGGTCACTTCCTGTCAATGTCGACGCTAATGCTGCTGAGGGCATGCACAGTCACTTGTGCATTGCCTCGACACACACACACAACTTAGGGTACTAGGACAACGAAGGGCATGCCACTCACAGGCTGTGTGTTGGAGACAAAACAGGCAAAATTGACAGTGTGTAAGTGTTTGAAGGACAAAGCCTAAACACTATTAAGGTATTTAATTAAATCACAACCGAGTCACCACAAATACTTTTTCTCCCAGAGCACGATCATCTTTGTGCTTTTTTCTTTTTCATGACCACGAGCTGGTCCAGCTGCATACCGACGAGCTTTTCAAAGACATCAGTCATCTGTGAGCTGCAAAATGAACGTGACAGCTGTCATTTCTTAGGCTCCGTATGAGCGCTGTCATTTCTTTTTGAGTTTAACACATTATCATTCAACGCACTCTTCTGTTTGAAGGTGCTCTGTTATAGGTCAGCAGCAGGTGAGTGCCGGCTCTGTGTTTCAAGCTCTGCTTCTGGAACAAAACAAGGAAGTAGTCCATTGAAAGTCCCTTGAGGGACAGTGGAAAAGAATGAATAATCCATGTAAAGCGGGTCCAGCTGATGCTGCCCATAACAGCAAAACATTTAAACAAAATAGGGGGGCTTTACACAGCAAGTGGTAGCGCCATTAAACAGACCCTGAACCAATATAAGGCTCATTTATCTCTAGATACATAAATGGGGGCCTGCAGGTGCTACAACATGCTGTCAAATGTGTATAATCAAGGGGACAGACTGATGCTTTAGGACATTTCCTTCTCTAATGATCTTGTGTGGTGCGTTGAAGGTCCATGTGATATCTGATAGGGAGGCACAGTTGTGAAAAGAGCAGATAAGCAGTAGTTCAAACACGTGTAAACAACGTATCGACATATTAATGTCATATTACTGTCTAATTATCTCATTATTGCGTGATTTATTGTTGTAGTCGGTGTGTTATTAGCTAAACACTTACTCGCCATTAGCTGAGATTGTCGTTTTAACAATCTGACTGAACCACTCGACCGGTTCAACCTGCTACACAGTAGGTATTGAGGGATTAGCCCTTCACTAGCTAACTAGCCCCAGTGCTAGCCAGTTAGCTGCTGCCTCGGGTCAGTGAGGGTTACGTCACCTGAACACGCAGCTGGCAGTCTGACAGACAACAGGGATGCGAGCTAGCATGTCTGCTAACACAGCTCAGGACTGACCTGGAGAGATGCTTCAGGATCTGCTTCTTGATGAGCCCAGCCATGGTCGCACGAATCCGATTATCCGAGCCGGTCGGCCGAGGTGTTTCTGAGCTAGCTGGCTAGCCTGCCCGCTAGCTTTTTCCCACTCGAGGTATAAACACAGCTCAAATTCTCATCTCAGTCTTCATTTTAACGGTGTTCCCGCTTCATTCTCTGACAGTTGATGCGGAAAAACAGCATTTCAGAGGTCCGAGTGACAGCCGGGTTTTGTGGACAATGCATACCACGTTAGGCCATGTCGTGCAGAGACACTGATAAAGCTCCAAAAAACTGTCCCAGATGATCTCTGCAATATCATACAGCGAACACCTGGACAGCGCGAGGGACGATCAGCGTCTGTTGTCACGGCGTCAGGGCGGGGCGTCGTGATGCGTTCAGGATCCGCTGGGAAACCCCTGAACTTGAAGATGAGGATGGGGTAACTGTAAGTACTTATATTTATGGATATACTGGTATCATTTGAATACTTATATACTGTTTTAGTTTCAATTACTGCAGATGTTAACTCTGTTGTTTGCTCAGTAATTATCTTTTAGAGGAAGATGCTATGATAAATGTAAATAGATTATATTTAGTCATTGTTACAGTTTGACATTATGGTGTCCATACTGCATCGTGCCTTCAGGGTGTTCTCTGCTCTCACCTTAAAACGCTCTTTTAGTGACATCTGGTGTTCAAGTCGAGGATGTTAATATGCTTTGTATATATTATCACAAGAATAAGAATAACTAGGGAAAAAACGTGTTTTTCTTTTAAAGATGAGAGAAAATTTGCATGAGGATATACAAAAAAACAAACAGAAATAGTCTTTGATATTACAACACTACAAATGGTAATATAATAATAAGCAATAATTATGAATGGACTGAGAATACAAAAATGTTATTGTAATATCACTTTGTTTTCTTTGAAGTCCTATGAAAATAACTGTGTGTTCATTCACTTGCAAACAAAATCTAAGGGACGTAAAAAAAAAAAAAAGACTCAGTCATATGTGTAATAATTGAAATGCAGTGAAACCTTTTGGACTTTTCACTTCTTTGTCAGTGGGCACATAAAAGCTGTGACTTGGCTCTGATGAGCCTCTCTCTCTGTGCAGAGATTTAACCAAAGGAGTTAACAGCAGCCTGCAGTTGCCACGTATGAAAGGAGGAGCGAGCTGGAGGGAGGAAACAGCCCCTCCCTGCCCCGCTCTGCCTCACTTTAATAAACCGGTTGCAGGAAGTTTGCATCAGTCTTCAGTGTTTTGGGTTCATTACAGCATTTATGAACGTGTGTCACAGTAAAAACAGAGTAATAATAGACGCTTTTATGTCACTAACATTGAATGATAGACTTCAGACAGCAATGCACGGTTGGGAGGCTGCAGCGTTTTGTCCCAAGTTAGAGCATCTTTTATCCTTCACTAGATCACAGTGACATTTTACTCGCTTCAAGTTACTTCAAGTAAAGATGAATAAAGCTGCTCATTTTGATCCTGTAGGAACAAAACCCGTGGAAAAGTCACTGAAATGACCTAACCCATATTTTAGGAATAATCAGTGCTGCTGCACCAGAGATGCTTCTGCAGAAACCTCATTATTGTTTTAAAAGAATATGGAGGATCTAGTTTCTGTGCATTCATTTTTCGGGTGTTTTCTGTCATTACAGTGGACCCATACAGAGCCTGAAGTTTAACATGGGACAGCCCCCATCCGCATACCTCAACGCTAAAGAGCCCCGTGGAGAGACACGACGCGCTCACTGATACGCTATTGGGCCGGTTAGTGGGACTGTACTGGAAACATTCTCCATCCACGACTGCAAAACACCAGCAGCTCTCACCCCTCACACACACACACACACCCTACACACACTTCTCTCAGCGAGCTCCCATTTACGATGACTGCGAAAAACCGAAACAAGAACGGCTCGAGCGAGAAGAGCGCCGCCGCATCCATCCAAGAGGATGCGTCGAAGAAAAGCCCGAAGAGCACCGGTAACGGGGTGAGTGGCCCCGGACCTCAGGAGCCAGGATCAGGGAGCTGCCTCGGCCTTTTGGCGACCACTGTGTTCTACATCGCGTTATTGGGCGCTGCCGGGTTTGCTGCTTTTTATTTACAGCAGGTTGTGGAGGAAATCCGACAGACCAGCGCCAGACATGAGGAGAGCGCACGGCAAAACGCAGAGCTGAGCGGAACAATGGAGAGCGTCGTTCAACAGGTAAGTGAAAGCCACGAATCAATGTGGAGAGAAGTACGAACTGAGTGTGAATGACATCTGCAGGGGGTCCCACACTTTTCCACAAACCCCATCGAAATAAAAACTTTATATATCAGCAATGCATTGTTTTTGTCAGACATTACATAACTGTCCGTACTGGATGTACTGGTGGGGGTTGGGTCGGTTTGGTGAGCTACTGTGATGGATTTGGTGAACTCCTCCTCCTTATACCTCCTTACATTCAGAAAACTTCCAAAAAGTACAAATAAAAGTTTCAGACCCTGTGTAAATAAATCATTGGTTGTTTCATTGTTTTGTGTTTGGTTTTCTTTTGTTTGAGGACAACAGATAAGGATGAGGTCACACCTCCCTCTGTTTTATAAGAGGACAGATTAGTAATGGCTATTTTGCTGTAATAAAAACGTCATTGCTCAGTGTCATCACATGCAAACTAAAGCATATGGCGTATATAACTGAAGTCCTCCCCCTTTCATTCATTCTCTCCTCCCTTCCTGAATGTTAATCTATAGTCACATTCTCACCTTAACTTGCTTCAGCGATGTGGTGACTCGACTCTTCTCGTGCAGAGATGTAGTGGAACGTGTTTGTTGTGTAAGTTTACTTTGGGTGGGAGCTCATAGTGCTCATAATAGTGACACCGAGGAGCAACGACTGCATCGTGAATATTTACCACGGTGTTTAATTCCACTGCCATAAATAAAAACAAACTATGTGGACTATTTCTTGCACCATCTTTTTGATTTTTAAAAGGGAAAAAGCTAGTAAATGGACCTTTAGTCAAGATGCTTTTGCCACACTTTTCCGAAGAGCAAGAATGAAGTTCCACGCTAATCTAAATTTTGGAAAATTCCCATACAATTGAAAATATTACACCAACTCAATATGGAACAAAATATTGATTTAATATGTTAAATATCTAATTTAGCATGTTTAGGAAGTGTAATTATTGAAAGGTCGAGGGCAAATTACCAGATTAAGACAACTATTAAAGTTCATTATCGTCCTTAGTAGTAATTGTTTAACAAAATAATGTTAACTCAAGATCCACTTACTAGCATTTTTACTGAGCTTTCCACAAAAACACACTTCATCAGTGAATGAATGCGACTCTGTAACTCTGTTACAAATGGGACAACTTCATTCACTGATGAAGACCATGAGTGAGGAACTGTTAAAGTGTCATAACGAGACAATTAAGAAACTTCTCTCGCTCTTTCATAGGAAAATTAACTATTTTAAAACTTTCTGAATCATCTGAAAAATGCACAAATCTTAAAACTTTCTTAGTTCCTGAACAGTTGATGTTGAGTGACAAATGGCAGTTATTCGAGTGCATTAGGATCTACATGTGTTCAATCATATCCTGTAGATGTTAAAATGGATGTTGTCCTACAGGTGGAGTCCCTGAGCAGCGTTGTGGACGGGCTGGAGTCATCACTGGGCATCACGCGGGTGGAGCTGGAGGGGGCAGTCAGCCGGATGAAGAGGGGCGAGGTGGAGACGAGGAGGGTGGAGGAGGCCCTCCAGAGGCTCCAGAACAACCTACTGAAGGACCTTTCAGACGGCATCAACGAGGTGAAGGAGGCCCGAGAGAGGGACTTCTCCTCTCTGGAGAAGACTGTGGAGGAGCGTCTGGCTGAAGTGAGTCAGTCCATCACGGTCAACGTGGCCGAGTTCACCGAAGCTCAGGGCAAAGCGCAGAGCCAGCTGGCTGATCTCAAGGCCCGTCTGGGGGACATGGAAGACCCTTTGCTCATCAAACAGGAGCTGTCGGCCATCGTCGAAGCCGTAGATGAGATCAAAACAGCCAAAGAGGCTGCCGATGCCTCAGCTGACTCCTTTAGGGAGCAGATAGGCGCTGTGAGGTCAGAGCTCCAGACTCGTAACCAGGAAGTAGCCTCGCTGTCTCAGGAAGTGGAATCAGTGAGGTTAGTGGTGCAAGACACTGTTGGGAATCTGAGGCAGTCACTGTCTGCAGCAGAGGCCGACGTCCAGGCTCTGAAGGACAAAAGCGTGACACTGGAGAGTGGCGTGGAGCACGCCGCCGATGCCGTTCGTAACGTGGAGGAGCAGGTGCAAGAAGCTGCTACTCAGGTCCAGAAAAGAACGGAAAACCTGGAGGCCAGAGTTAAAACATCGGAGGAGATCGAGGAGTCCCTGTCAGCGGCCGTGTCAGACATCTCCACCAAATTGGAATCACTGTTCGCCAAGTACGATACCCATGAAAGCACTCTAGCCACACAGGAGCAGGCCGTGGAGAAAGCCAAATCTGGCGTGGAGCAGGACATGGAGGTGCTGAAGAGCAGTTTGGGGGAGCTCCAGTCCAACATGGCCTCTCTGGGCAGTGCCCAGACCAAGCTGTCTTCGAAGGACTCCAGCCTGGGTCAGCAGGTGGTGGTCTTGGAGAAGAGGCTCGCTGCTCTGGAGGACAGCAGCAGCAGCAGCGGCAGCATAAAGCCAGAGCAGCTGCAGAGTTTAAGAAGCGTGGTAGCTGGTTTGGAAGACAAGGCGGCCAAGCTAGAAGGCCACGATGAGGCCATTGCTGCTCTTCAGAAAGCTCTGCAGGCGACCACGAAGACACTGGAGGGCTTATCCAAGGGCAAGGAGGGAAAGTCGGGAGTTTGATTTGGCAACGTGACATCAGGACACCAAATCATGACAATAATGATTCCCAAAGACCACAACCCACGTCTCCCATTTTCTTGAAGAATTGTTTTTTCACAAACTTGACGGTCGATGTCACGGTGTCACGCATTTTAGTAGAAAAGTAGCCAATGTGGGGAGTTAGGACGGGGCGGGGGGGGGGCAGAGCTGTAGCCTGCTGCTGATCTGTGAATTCAAATACACACTCATTCTGCACTGTAGTTCCTTTTTTTCTCATAATGTTTTGTTTTGTGTAATTTTCTGTGCCTCGGCTGTTTTTTTTTTTAAACCAACCAAATGCAATAATAAGTTCTTTTTGAGCGCTCCATGTTTTTTATTTACAAGAATAAAAACTTTTGTTGACCTAAAGCTGTGAGGAACCTTTTCTTGCTGTGACATTACCGGTTAAAACTATGATTTGGTGCATAAGCTGCCTTTACTGTTACATCATGAGTGACACATTGAGCTCTTTCATCTTCAAACTGCGGTAACGGATAACATGTAATTTACCTCTTTTGAGGTTTTACGTTTGACCTTCTTCCAGGTGTTCTGCAGAAATGTGCTTCCTGGTGGAACACCCGAGGCTGCAGTTGTTATTTGCTGGAAAGCATTTGGACTCTAATGGACCATTTAAGTAATGTAGAGCGCCCAGGGGATGCAAGGAAGTGCTCTTTAAACATAGTTTTCTTTAAAAAAAAAAAAAAAAACTGGAATTTTTAGTCTTGACAACTCATTGGTAAAGGTGAGGAGCTTTTGTCTGGGGTGCAATATTCGACCCATAAGGAGCAAAAAGCTGCTTTAAAAAGTACACAAACGGGATTTGAGGAAGAGAAAACTGGGGCCTGAGGTGATGCTACAAAATGTTGAAGAAAAGTCTGAAGTCAGAGGCAACTGGAATCGCTGTGTGGAGCCTTGAAGACGTCTCACCATTAACCTGAAGCTTCATCAGTCAACTAATAATAAATATATTGTGGCCTGGCTGCATCATTTTCCTCAGTTTTTCATTGAAAGCTGATATTTTGTGTCAAGATCTCTGATCCTGAAGCCGATACCAGGATCCATGTTAACTGATCATACAGACTGGAAACAGCTATAACCCGGCTCTGCCCAAAGAACACAAAATAAGCCCAGAAGCAAAACCTCGTCAAAACCTTTTATCTTGTTTGTTTACGTTAAAAAAACGGTCTATTCAAGGATGATTACTATAATTATTATTGCACGGTTGTGGCGATATAGAGTGGACACAATATGTCCACAGACACACAAGAAGCAAACTCACCAGCCTCAATTTCACGGCTGAGAAATCAGTTAAAAAGGTGACAAAACAATAACAAACCAGTCAAATCTCAGCCAGGTGTCTCTAATATTGGCTGACAGGAGTCAACAAAGGAAACAAACTTGCTGAGCTTGCTTGACCACAAGCAAACTTCAATAACATTTTAGAAAGGTACACGGAGGTGCCAGAATGTTCACATTCATGCTACTTTCTTTGGGGAGGAATTTTCACCTTTATATGAGAGATGATGGGTGTAGAAATAGGGGAGACAGAGAGGTGAGACATGCAACAAGGGGCCCGAGGCTGGAATCGAACCCGCGACGTTGCAGTTGATTGGCATCCTCATTCATTCATACACTGAGTCAAAGTTTGGTGTTAAAAAAAGGTTTATTTTGGCAAACCTTCAAACAGTAGTATGACAGCTGAGCAGATGAAAACGTTGATCTCGAGGACGTTGAAGTGTGCTGCTCATGTTGGCCGGTGCATCTCTCCAATGTCAGATATATTAGCTATTGCACTAACCTGTTTAGATGTAACGTTTAAATCTCCCTCCACTGCAGTGAGGTTGGCCAGTGTCTGTCTAAGCTCAGCCACCTCCTGCTCTCTCTTCATCAGCTCCTCCGCCAGTCTCCCTATCCGCAGAGTCAGGTCTGACAGCTGAGGCTCAAACGCCCCAAAGTCCCTCTTAATGGCTGCGACTTTGGGTTTAAGGTCGGCGGCGAAAGTCAGCGTTCTTATCATGCGAGCTCTGCCGCTCTGCAGCTCCCGCATGCGCTCAGAGATCTGCTCGTCTGCGGCGGTGAGTTCAGGGACGCGCCCGCGGAGCTTCTCTATGGCCTGGGTGTTGCGTTCACACGCGGCGCGGAGATTGGAGACTCGGTCGATGCTGCTGGTCAGCACGTCCCCGATGCGTTTGACCATGCTGTGCTCCACCTGAGTGGTCTTGTCCTCGAGCTCCGCCACCTGAGTGAGCAGAGACTCCAGCTCGGACTGCAGACCGTCCATCCTGCGCACGTCTGTCCTCACCGACGCCACCTAGTGGGGGAATACAGAGGGCCGGAGGAAAATAGGAAAAAACTATGTTTTTTACAATTGATTAAATCGTCTACTTGGGCAATACATTAAAACAATCAGACACACCTTGTTGGCAAAGTCCGTTGCGATGGCCGAGGTGCGCTCTTCGATCTGTCCCACGGCGTCCTTCAGTGACGTCTGGCTGGTCTGAAGCTGAGCTCGTTTCTCATTCAGCCCAGAGGACCACTCCTCCAGCCGGCTCACGTCCTGCTCCAAAGCCTCCAGCCGGGGCCGCAGAGCCCCCCGCTCACCCCCGAGGCCCTCCAGCATCAGCTGGACGCTCTTGCACTGAAACAGGACGGAAACAGTTTGTGTGTTCAGGAGGTGACGGGTATTCAAAGCGATCACACGTTACAAGACATCATTTCAGGTTATTTATCCTTTATGAACAAACACAGGAGAGAAACGAGAGGATTTAATACAAATACAACCTCTTCAGTAAAAAAAAAAGGTGATTTTATTAAATGAGTTCAATGATGAAATAATTGCCATGTTTTCAACAGGTGAAACCAAAATCAGAAGGAAAGTCGTCAAAAATATCAAGACTTGTTACACATCTACAAAAAAATATTCAAAGGATATTTTCTGGATTCATCAATGAATTGTTTTGTCAAAATAAAATGGCAGGAATTGTAAAAAATGTATTTTCCCCCAAACAACAGTCCGAAAAATATACAGTTTACTACTGTAAAACACAGAAAAACAACAAACCAAATAGTTTTTGTGTCGATCAGATTAATCAATGTAGTTTTATCTGGAAAGAGCGGCACAGATATTTTCATATATTTGGGCATGTTTTATCCATTACAAAAGAAACCTAAAATGTGTCACTCCACATTGAACAAATATTAAAATAAATATTCTTCATCGTATAATACAGTGCATGCACACCAGAGTTCATGTTGAAATCAGGGAACGTTTATGTAACGATGGTCACCATTTTCTGACATTTAACTGAGGTACACATTTAGAAAAACATTGAACTTTGATAGTTTTTTACAGCTAAAAGTAAGATACAACTCCTCCTTATTGGATCAAAACAATGACATCATTCAGTGAGGTCATCATATAGAAGTTGAGTCATCTTTTGCCCACGCCTCCTCCTCCTCCTCTTCCTCATTCCATCCTTCTTCCTCCAGAGCGTCAGGGTCCTTCTGGCTGTCGTCTGCGCCCCCCCGCAGCACCATGGTGAGTTCACGGACCGCCTCTTTAACCACGGACAGCTCGTTCTTCATCCTGAGGATGCTGTTTTGAGCCTGCAGGGTGTCCAGCTCCTGTCTGATCTCGAGGATTTCGTTGAGCGCTTTCAGCATGCTGTCCTCGGTCCCGAACACCTGTAACGTCACCTCCTCCAGACGCCTCTCCGCCCCGCTGAGATCCCCCGTCAGCCTCAAGATGGAGCGCACCGCCTCCTCCACCTGGGGCAGGTGCTCCTCACACTGCTGCGCCCGGGGAATGTGCTCCTGGAGCTGGGTGCCGAGCTCCGCCTCCCTCTTGGTCAGGCTGCCGATCTGCTCCTCCAGCTTGTGGATCTGCTTGGTGTTCCAGTCCAGATGATCCTGCGTCCGCTGGGTGTCGTCTCCCTCCGTGCGCTCCAGAGCTCGTGCGTTCCTCCTGGTGCTGTCCTCCAGCTCCTCCAACCTCTCGGCCAGCGACCGGCCCCTCCGCTCGGCCTCGTTCACCCGCCCCGTGGCGCCGGCGTGGGCCTCCCGAGACTCGGCCTTCAGGGCGGCCAGGTCGGAGGCGATGGCGGCCAGGCGCTCCTGCCACGTTTCCGTCACGTTCAGGAAGTGGGCGTTGACCGTCTGCAGGTCCCGAGAGGCGGAGTTCTCGTCGGCCTGCATCGACATTACGGCGGCGTGGAGGGTGGAGATGTCCTGCTCGAGTCGCGCTGCCAAGGAGACGGCGGAGAGCGCCTCCTGTAGGTCGTCTTCAGAGGCGGCGAGCTGCGGCCGCAACACAAAACAGGA
Source organism: Anarhichas minor (assembly GCF_050575085.1). Classification (NCBI taxonomy): domain Eukaryota; kingdom Metazoa; phylum Chordata; class Actinopteri; order Perciformes; family Anarhichadidae; genus Anarhichas; species Anarhichas minor. The sequence goes on from NW_027466491.1 coordinate 6,711,439, forward strand.
GGGCTGTTTCTGTGGGAGCTCTATGGTCCTCAGTATTCATATGTTAGCAAGAAACAATGAGCATGCACACACACACACACAACGGTAGTGTTTGCAATAGAAGTGAAGCATGAAAGATAGAAAGTGTTGGAAGAGCACATAAATGTGGATACTAGAGATGTGGATGCAACAAAGACAAGTTGTGCTCAGCTGACAGGAGTTTTTCTTCAGTTTTCAAAAAACAAACAAAGTAAAGCTTGCGGAGGGTTGCATAAGTAGTTCACAAACCCTGGTCACAGGTCAACCCTCTGTGACCCCTTACAATACACCCTCAAATTTGATCTCCTGACCCCCGGGTTACTCACTGTACTCCTTTCCCTTCTCACTAAACCACATTAAAACCACCAAATCACGTTCTGCATGGGGTTCATTCTTTTTTAGGGTGTAATTTGGGTGAATTGACCCTTTAAAGCTCCATCCTTAGAAGCATGTTCCATTATGTATTTATATGATGAATACAGGGCGTCAAACGTACCTTCTCAGAAACCTTCAGGACTTCTTCCTCCATGTCGAACAGACTCGAAGTCTTTCGGTGTAAAGATTTGTACTTTTCTTCAATTTGGGAAAACCTCTCATTCTGTTGCAGCACCACCCTGAAACCAAGAGAGACACAACGACTTTAGTGGAGAGAAACAAATAGAAACATTTATCACATTGATGCAGATGTTGCTGATGACTTACCAACTCAGAGCTCCGCACGCTGCAAGCGACAATAAGCACATTATAAACGTTTTATTCACTCCTGCGTTGTTTCCAGCTTGCATCTTGGCTTTATGCATTTCATCTTTGCAGTTTGCATCCGACGTTTCGGCGGCTTCGTCGCTTTGTTTTTGTGACTTCTTCCTTTGTTTGAACTCGGTACGCATTTTAACACACCGGCGCACTATTAGCAGCTTTTACTCTGAATGAATTCAGCAGGCCGTAACGGTACAAACAAGTCACAACCAGCTATTAGTTACGCTGCAGAGTAAAACAACACGTCTCCCACAGATACGGTCATAATGTGGGACGCTAAAGTAACGTAAGGAGTGTGTAATTAACGACGGTTACCGATAAAAAACAATCCTTTCGCTTTTCCCTGTTCCTTGGGAAAATGCCGCCTTCACGTCCTCCACTTAAAGTCGTAAATACAACCATTAACAGAATTGTTAAATTAAAACACAAAGAAACGGTTAAATTTAGCCCGTGTTTGGATGTGTTGTCTGTTACCTCAAGTAAACCAATGGTTTTCAACAAAATTATATATTTTTTCATGGTAAAAACTATGCTTTAAAACATAAACGGAGTTCGAATTTTAACATTCATAGTTACGACAGCGTACTAAGCACCATAAACGCCTCAGCCAGCCACGTAAGCGGCTCCCAGCATTGGTCCTGAAGGGAGCCATGCTGGATTAATGTTAGGTAGAAGCTGAAACAACTAATCGATTAATTGATTAGACATCGGATAGAGAATTGATAAGCGACAATTTACATAATTGATCAACCGTTTAAGTAATTTAGCTTCTCCAATGTGTGGATCTGCTAATAATGCCTATTTTATTTGACTGTAAATAGACTATTTTGGGGGTTTAGAAAAATTTTAATTGTTTTTGCTATCAGTCAATCAAACAGTGTCTGTGCAGTGTTGGCAAATAAATGACCAGGTAGGAGAGCTTCGGCACAAGCCATTTATTTGGCATGTTTCAAAAAATCTTACTTACATTTTGAGTGTCAAAATATGTCAAAACTTGATTATCTGTAGCTTTCTATAAACGGTAATTCAAAGCCCTATACATCATTGCATGTAGCAGTTCTATACAGTTGTTATTGAACGATTGTTACTCTAGCGTTATTTATTAGGGCCCAACAGCCGATGTGTCAGCGTTTATCATCTACAAGGGTCATGCAATTTACACAAGCTACTATTCGCTTACGTAACATTTAACAATATTAAACGGCAGAAGACAAACAATCTTACAAAGATCAAACGTGGACGCAACAGCAACTTGAGAGGCAATGGTTCAATTGTAAATACAGTACATTCAAGCAAAAGCTGCCACATGCAATTTCTAACAAACAATGTGCAAACCGGTAACCAGACGACTCCACAATACGAGGGCGCGTTAATCAGAGATCTTTGGACTAAGGCATAGAGTGATGGAGTAAACAAATATTTGGTCATTGAAGGATCTACGACTTTCTCTTTCAGTGTTCCATATTTAACAACTCCAATCAAACTCCTGAGAAGCAGAAACAGTACCGAAATCGCTCAGTAATATAATCATCCTGTCGCCGATCAGGGCTTTATAAACTCTAGTCCACGATTAGATATCTGAAGAAGCCTTTTCGGCATCATGGCACAACTCTACCTAAATAATAATACCTAAATAATAATACACTAAAGGCTCACACTAAAGCCGTAGTTCGTCCATATCAAGAGCCACGAACAGACATCAACTGGTTCTTCTATTGCTTTTAAATGTCAAATCCAAAATCACACCCAATTACCAGCTCAGAATTAAAGATATAACCTGAACCTTGGCAGTATGTTACAGCAACAAACAAAAAAGAAAGAGGGCTTTAAAGGGATTGTTTACATTTTTATATATATATATATATATATATATATATATATATATATATATATATATATATATATATATATGTGTGTGTGTTGCTGTACAACGGGGGCCTGAAAGCTACAAAGAGGTCCCACCACATCAGGAGATTCTAGTCAAGTCTTTAGTGTGTGCAGTTCAATTTAAGGGGGGCAACATGGAAAGTTATAGCAGACATGTAAACACAACTACCAACAAAAAAACATCTAGAAATTAATAACAAAACATCACCAAAAGGCACCCGTCAAAAATTCATGAATCTACAGGTTCTAATGTTGACCACGTTATCGATTGCGACGGCTTAAAAGTGTCCGATTCAAAGCAACAGGATTGAGACAAAAACGCATAGTGCAACCGACCTGCATGGTGCAGGCTCATCATGATGCTAGTAGGCAGATTGCTTAAAGAATAGAATTAGATGAGAAGATTGGTAACACTCATTTCTGTTCATAGATATACGGCTACAGCCAGCCAGCTTAGCATAGTTATATCTTATCTGTTTAATCCAAACAAAAAGCCAAACTTGTTAGAAAGACTTCAGACAGAGCCAGGCTAGCTGTTCCCCCCTGTTCCCAGTCGTTATGCTAAGCTAAGCGACAGATATGAGAGTGTTGTCAGTCTTCTCAACATTCTCTTGGCGAGAAAGCGAATGAGTATATTTCCCAAAAATGTCAAACTTTTCCTTTATACTCAGTTTTCCATAGCTGCTTAGGTTTCATGTCATCTTGTCCTTTTAGAATAACTGATGCTCGGCCCACGAAAAAAAAAACACAAAAAAACATAATTCACAAGATAATGAAGCTTCTGCGCTAATGAGGCCAATTTCAGTTTATACAACTGAAAGTATGCCTGACTAAAGAAATATATATTTATATATATCTGGTCCCCTACGGCCTCTTTATCAGGGTTTGGTCCCGTCTGTGGAGGAGCAAATATAAGTGCACTTTGGGGACAGAAAGGACACTTTCAAACCCATGGGAATGTGCAAAACAGCACAACACAGAGTGCTTGTGATGAGCAAGAGTATGTTGACCAATTAAAAACAAACTGAATTTTCTCCACTGTTTTGTTTTGTTTATTTTTTATCTCATCAACTAAAAAGGAATCAAAATGCAAATCCATCCTTCAAAACACCATAAACCCTGTGCTACATATAATACTTCTAAATATTTAAACCCCCAAAGACCTCAACGCGAACCAATCAATAAACCGCAAACTAAACTTCATCAGTGAACTGTACACAGACGTCTCCCTTCAAGAAGCCTGCAGGGGAATGTTACTTCCACTGAAAATTGTGCTTGATCCTCGCGATTCAAACAGCTGTTGTATGTACACCACCTAATAAAAAACTAGATATAGATGTATACAGGGCGTCAATTTGGATGCCTTCGTGGAACAGATTTGCCCATCGCACCTCTTTAGCTCCCAGTAGGAGCGACCACCAGTCCACTGGGAAACGTATGTGACTCTGTTGAACAGAGGACGAGTATTAGGGCGCTGAATCCAAGAGGAGGCGCACCAGGACTCAGGTGCTGTAGTGATCCTGGAAAAAAAACAAAATAAACAATATTAGAACTTGTGTTTTGTCAGACAAGATGTTCATACGATCTTGATTCAAGGGGCGTATTTCTGACCCACCTGAATTGAGCTGACTACGCCACTGGCCATGACGGAGAGTTTTCCTGCGACAGAGCGAACTCCCAGTTTGAGCTGCGACATGTCGGGAGCACTGGGCAGCACGTTGGTCAGACGGTACGAACTCGCTGTGTGCGCAAGACGAGCAGAAAGACAAATATAAACATTCATTTAATGGTACGAGGCAATCGTTTTAAGCCTGATTATTGGGTTCTGTCGTATGCTGTAAGATAGAAAGTACAGAGAACACTGACATAACTAGTGACCTCAACCTGAGGAAACATTGCGAGTGCAGTGACATACGACTAGACTGTTGAAGTGATTGTTGCCCGCTTGCAGACATTTTGTGAGTCTCGATTACAAAGTTCCCAAAACAGAGAGTTGTTTCTCACCAGTTTGTTTCTTTGGATCATCAAACAGGTCTGCTGAACTTATAGCGGAACTCCCAGAATATCTTTCCAGTCGTGTTTTGGCCTCGTACTAAAAGAAAAGAAAAGAAATGTAAACACAAAAATCACACAGTACAACACAATGTATACACAACATGTGGGACGGGTAGGATGCATGTCTTCATTTTGTACCTCGGAGTTATCTCGCTTTCCGAAGTACGTGTCAGAAGAGATGGATTTCACGTCACCGCCGAACTTTTTCTGAGCTTCTCCGGTGTCTGGGACGGCTTCAGGTTTTCTTCTGCCCGTGGGTCTAATAACAAACAAAAGTTCCGACTGTCTCAAGCAACAATAAGTAGCCAAAACGTCATGACTCCTCTGACGGGAGGAACATTACATTAAAACTGTTTTAACGTACCTGTCATTCAGCGATGTTATAGTGGAGCTCAAGAAGAAGTCCGGCTCTGGTTTCTTGCTCTCCTTCATCCAGCCTCCTTCCTCCCCTTTATCATCCCACCTCGAGGAGAAGCTATCGGAGGTTTCTGTTTGATCCTCAAACCGGGACAAGACCCTGAAGAATAATGGCAGATGAAAATGTGATACTTACAAAATCAGAATAATAAAAAAAACGAAATGAAGCCGACAAACGTTAATAAACCAGTAATAGTAAATAATATGTATCTGACTTGGCGCTGAAGGACCCTTCGTCCTCATCGTCCTCCGTGAACCGACGTCCTTTGGTGGTCTTCTTTCCCATCGGACTCTCCTGCTGGATGATGTGCATGTCTGACGTCACAGAGTGAGACACTCCACTAACAGAGGAGAGAGGGTAAAGGTTACCACACATTTTCATGGAGGATTAGAACGCTTCTCAAGGCACCCAAAATAATGCCTAGACAGTACACCGCCTATAAATACAGAAGAACAGAACTGTAAAGTACACTTCACTCAAAATGTTCATTATTGTCCTTGTAAAAAAAGCTTTACAAGCACTTATATCAGTCTGGCTTTAAAGCACAAAACAGAGCCGATTGTACTTCATTGTATTCTTAATACATTTGATTTTAGGTTTAGGTTTACATGGGAACTCTAAGATACAGATCTATCAGCAACAGGGTCAGGAGTCTCTTCATCATCATACCTCCTCATGCCCATACCCATGCCCAGTCTCTCGGCTTGCACTTTCTTATTCCCCTCTAATCCCTTCAACTTCTTCTCCTCCATTTTCCTCTGCTGCTCGAAATCTTTACAGGCCAGTCGCAGAGATGGAGAGCTGGGGGGGGGGGGGGGGGAGAAGGGAGGCGAGTTTAAGGAATGACAAAACAGAGGGAGAATACAGCAACAAAGTAAAGGTAGGAACACGTCAAAGACGATAAAGAAAGACAAAGAAACTCACATGGATTCCTCGGGCTGGTAGTTCTTGGCAGCACCGGTGCCGCCGTCTTTCTCTCTGAGCTTGTCGGCAGCTTGAGCCTTCTTCTCCAGCTCTGAGAAGCTCTTGCTGCTAACCTTCTGAGCGCCCAGACCGCCCTTCTTAGAGCCCAACTACAGGCAGACACGTTTTTACAAAACACGATATGAATGCAAAGTCTGTGAACAAACATACTTACGCGTACTGTTCGACCGAAAGTTAGGATGAGTACATACCGTTTTCTTGGCGGCAGTTGGCTTCTTCCTAAGAAGAGAGGAGGAGTCTGGAGAGATTGAGGAACAGTAAAGTTACATCTCCGACAGTTTAGGAATAAATCAGATGGAAAAACAAAGGTCGAAAATCCTAAAAGTGACGAATATACACCAACCTGGATTTGCTTTTGGAGAAGCACTCAGCATGTCCACACTAGGACCCTCATCTAGATTACCTGAAGAGGATTAATATACATGTGATGAGCCAAATTAAATGGCATTGAGATAAATACAACAAGTGCATCTTTGCATTTTGTGAATACCGTTACTGTCTTCCTCCGTTTCCCTGGTTAAAGGCTTCTCTGATGTGGAGGAGCTGAGATACGATTTGGGCATGTTCAAATTGTCAGGAAGAGTCTGGGCATCAAAGAGACACACGTGGCGAAATTATTAATCCCTCGTCACTCTAAGTAGGTATCCAACAAGCAGACATCACACTTCTATACCTGTGAATGCAGACTGAAGAAGTCCAGCTGCTTGTCGTCTGGTGTCGTCGGGGAGAGAGGAGCCTGACTGTCGAGCCACAACTGGACAGAAGAAGAGCAGTAAAACTGATACAGCTGTGCACTTAAAGATACAGGAGAATTAATGCAAAGTGTGATAAGCAAAGAGGAACTAGACAGGAAGTCAAAGTTCGTTTTTTATCCGATTCTTTCATTCTGGCTCCCGTCCAATCATTGAAGCAACCTGCAAGCATAGGGGGTTTTAAGACAGTAAACCACTATGTCAGCATTACCTCGGTGCCATGGCGTCTGGTCGCTTGTGTGGCTAAATTCTTTATCTTCTCTCTGTACTGGTTAGCAGCCCGGCTGTTGTACTTGGTGTTGGCAGCGTTGGTTGTGCATCCTTGTTGATTGAAAAATGAAAACTGCAGACACGGGGAAAGACGACGCTCGAGTTAAATAACGCGAGTGTGAAGCAATGCTGGCTTTAAAATCTGTTGACAGCGTGCCGATACGCGCCGCCTTCAGGTACTGACCGCATTGGCATTGCCTCCCACTTGCATACATCTGAGCTGATACCACGACCAATTGAAATCCAGCTCAGTGGACCTGTGTGAACACAGAGGGACAAACAGCATCTCAGGTTCCACAACAATTCTCCCCCTCGCATCCGACTCTAGTCTGGATTTTTCTACTCATACTAATAATCTTGTGCAATCGTGTGCTTTTGTGTTTTCATCACTAGATTATTTGTATTACCTGATAAAGGTCAGGTGCACACCAAGAGACCTGTGTGTCCCAGAGCAGTCTATACACAGGAACACACCGTAGGTGATGCTGGCCCAGCTGGGGTTTTTAGCCGAGCAGTCAAAGCAAGCCTGGGAGGAAGAAGAGAGCACAGGAGGAGACACACAAGAATAATGTTAATGTATAAACAGAGTGAATTGATATTTTAAAGAAACAGGCTAAGACGTTGTGTTTAAACTCCCTCCTCGTTGCAGATCACACGTTCAAAATGTAAATAGAAAAAGTGTAAGTAAACAATGTGGTTGTAACCATAAAGGTCTGAAGTGCACGTTGCCTGTGCATGCATCTGGCTGCTGATTCAAACAGCTGTTGGTGCAGTGGGTTGAATTTCGCAACGAGATTACCTCTTAAAACACAGTTTCATTGCGTAATTCAGGATGTATGCACTGCAGTGTTACATCTCCAAGCCGTCGGAGGGCTTAAAGCCTTAACAAACATAGCTAGCTTAAGGTTGAACTGTCCAAATGTAGCGTAGGCTAGGCTGTCAACCACTTAGCTAACGTAACATCTGGTCACAGATCACACGTTTTCTGACAGAAAACACCCTTCAAATGTCACCACGGCGCACTTCAACAACACCGACTGGTTTTAAACACGACACGTAGCAGCTACGTGACACATTAAGCTGATGAAAGTAAAGCTAGCTTTTGCGTTGTCTCAAAGTGCGACGTGTCAGATAGTCTGACTCAACTTCCTCGTTTAAAGAGTAGCTAAACCGTCCCCCGTTTGAAACTCTCACCTTGTTCGTAGGAACCGCGCGGAGTCGCTTAAAAATAGCGGAGATGTCCTGCTTGCTGGGCTCTGACATTGTTCTATCTATTGGAAACAACTGACGGTGAGACGGACGCGGTTGTGTGGCATGAAAATCAGCCCCGTGTTTTCCTCAATAGCGACCGAATACGACACGTCAATAGGGCAACATCATGGTCGAGCCGTGATTGGATAAAAGTGACCCGTGGTTGTGTTATTGTAGCAGGGGCTTCTGGGTAATGTAGTTGACCTATACATTTGACGCTGAGTATCTATCTAGTCAAGTAAAAACACTTTTTGTTCTTTTTTATGTTTAAATACATTTGATATAAATTGAATTACTGTTGGTTTATTTAACCCATAGATAAGCTTGAGTGGGCTGCATCAACTTTGAATTCATTCAATTAAACTTTCTGCATCAGCTAATATGTTTGGAGGAATCCATATCCCTACAATGAACGTGATCTTGCACCAAAATGAAAATACATTTTTGGGGTAACTTTGGTAACTAATTATTCCCAAAATATGGGACACTAACATGTAAATCATAAGACCCTTTACGAGTTTGGCAGGACACTACAAACAAAATAACTGTACAACTGAACTACTGATGTTAACAATTAAATTAACTATATTCAAATTGAACACGCATATAAAAAGATGAAGCTCTTTTTACATCCAGTAAATACCTCAACATCATAAGTTGAAGTTTAACGAATAGAAATATCACTACTTAAGACAAAAGCAACATTTTGTTTCCAATAAATTCATTTATTATGTCGTGGGACAACATTTACAAACCTTACTGTGCAAGTACAGCTGTTGCTGCGTTTTGACGTCAGCATGCCCTGAAAACATGGCAAATGTCTCCTTTCTCACCACTATTATAGATAACATAACTCATCTTCTTGTGCTGCAGTTAAAGGCATCAAATAGCTTTTTTCCCCCCCGATTATTTCATCGATACACTGGGCAACGAATTTAGAGCTTGCAGAAAATACAAGCCGACAAAATACTTGATTCAAACATATGTATACAGGTAATTAAATCAGGTAGATCCACTCATATCATAGCTACTAAGGGAAACAATTATTCACATATTTGTTGATTAATTCAATGAATATGGCCCTCTGTGATGGGAAAAATAATCATATTTACAAATATATCAAAATAACAGATTCAAGGGATATTTGCCATAAAACATACAATTACCATACAAACTAATTCTCAGTCACATTCTAACAAGAGTAGAACAAAAGCACTTGTGGCATCATAAATTAACAATCAATTTCAAACTACATCCGATATCGATGCTTAATTTGTTCTAATATTTTTCGTCCAGGCTATTTACATGCACGCATGTGTAATGCCACACTTGTCTGCGGTTTTATTGCTATGAATTGTAATATATGTCCCCCCCCCCCCCAAAAAAACACTTAAAATAAATTCTCCCATAACTTGACATTTAACAAGAAGTAAGAGAAATTACAAAACTATTCAAGTGTGATAAACGTTTGTGAAAAACTTTCAGTGTTGGATGAAAAATAACCCATATATACTATTACAATCTACAATCGACAGAAAGAACAGAGATTGTTTTCCGTGTGGAGCTTCAGGACAGTTTGTTCCGGGTCAGAACAAGAAATAACCTAACATCAGCAAAACTGAACAATCAAAAGTGATAAAATACAATCAGTGAATGTACATTCAATTGCAATGACTAGAGGAACCAACCCATCGGCATAAGGCTCCAATTGATTTGATCATTCCTTATAAAATAACCAGAACAGTTAATGAACTGAATGGAAAATACAGAACCCTGAAAAGGAATGAACAATTTAAACACAAATTAAAAAGAATCAGGTCAAACCTGTCACACCAATCTCAACACAAGGGCCTAGTTTGTCAAAGAAAAATCCAACAATGAACAGTTATGGACTGGATTCTAGCAGGTAGAAATGGGTTCAAACCTAAAACAGATAATTATGTTTACTAAAGAGTCATCTCCCTTAAAGAACCCATAGTGGCTTGCATATTAAGGCTGCATGTAACATCGCAAGACGATTTGTCGGTGTCATCCCAGTGTTTCGTTTAAACAATATATAAATTCACACATACATTTATTTTTTTTATCTAATATATACTTGAAAGGCTATTATTTTTGTAACAGCGTAAATGGGATTCTAAGTAACATAACATATCTTACACTGACGGCCATTTTTCTCTGTGATCTTCGCCTGGAATCGTCTGGAAACTTGTTGTTGATTTCCCATCTTTGAACTGTCGATCTGTGGAAAGTAACATCTCAAGTGGTCCTTTAATAATCTGCAACTTCTCTTCTCCGACACCAGTCGGGGAGAAAAAGGGTTAAATATAAGGCAGAGTGTGTTCTCGTTTCCAGCCGCACTGTCGATTCAAAACAAACCACTTTCTTCTTTCTTCACATTTGTTAATTTGTGATAATTTATTACTGGATGTCTTCCACATAGTTAGCAGGATAGAGGCCGGTCTTTCCATCCTTAAGCCGGCCTTTGCACCAACCCTGATCATCTTCTTCTCCAACTTTGGTTAGTTCTTCCCCTGGAGGGAGGAGGAGGAAGGGATGAATATTTGTATTGCAAAAACCCGACTGGGATCCGACAGACTTGTCAAAACGTTTGCTGTTGTTTTGGAGTCTTTCACACCACGTACCTGCTTTAAAGGTGAGCTCGTCCTGCTCCTGTCCATCGTAGTCATAGAGGGCTCTGACAGCCACCGATACGACCGGAGAAGCCGGCTCGTCTTCGAATGGATTCCCATCACCGTTGGTGGAGAAGGGGTTACCACCCGTGTCTTCATCCGACCAGTCCGGAGTCTTCTCCGTACTGCTCGCACTGGACGGACGGACAAAAGAGACAGTTAGAAAAATGTGTTTTTACGTTCATCTCGGGGCCTTTACGCATCGACGGGACAATCCAGCATGCCGGGCGGAAGCAGGGACCAAAATTCAAAGTTAGAAAAAGCGAGAAAGATAAATGTAACACCAAGTACAGTTAAGTCAAACACACAAAAAGCCAAAAGTGCATTTCAAGATCCAGTGACAGCTTTGCGATTCATCCTGAAAACTCCTTTTCCATTTAGTGCAAAAACATGCTTACTTTCGGCATCAATGCTACAAAGCAAGCGTTTGGTTCGGGCAGCATGACAAAGTCTCTTTGATGCCACTTTAAGATAAACAGCTGCAAGTGAGAGGGCACACAATGCAACAAAACAACATGACCACACATGAAGAGACGCAGAAAAATACAGCAAACATGAGACCAAGCAAGACAAATCAGTGTTGTGAAGGCATGATTGGAGTTTAACCCGAACGGCCAACAGAGGGAGCCACCTAAACACCAGAAAGAACTTGGCTCCGACAATGTTATAAGTGGAAAAAACAATAAACACACACCAGCACATATATAAAGTATTTACAGTCAGACCTGTCCCCAGTGTCTAGAATTGAGAAACTGGTTTTATGTATACTTCTTTTGAAGTTATACAGCATGTACATTTTCAGGCAATCGTGAGAAAACTGATACTACAGACCAATCGTACACATGTGTGTATAAGTGTGTCCATACTCAGATCTGACTGTAAGACATTTCCCAGAGGCATGGGCCCCCCCATGCGCATGACATGTAATGTTCTGCAAGACACGGCACTGTAAGAAGTGAGAAGGACAGACACGTATTGGCGTTGTGTGCCAGCGTTCCGGCGACCATGCAGCGCAACACAACAAGCTGCCACCTGAGGGAGGAGAGAGGGACGTAAGGAAGAAGGGATCAAAGTAACCGAGACAAAGAAACGGCGCGGAAAGAGACGCGGCACGATCGGCGATTCCGTGACAACAAAGATAGAAACAAGAAAAAAGGGTCAGGAGAGGTTGTTTGGGAGTGTTTTCTCTTCTGTTCACCAACGTTTTTATTTCCTCTTTATTCACACTGATGTGGTTGACTGTGGTCTGCTGCTCCACGGCCGTCTCCTCCTCCTCCTCCATCTCCTCCACCTCCTCCACATCTTCTTCATCGAAGGGGTTTGAGCCCACTGGCGCCGTGTTAGTGGGCTCAGTCAGGCTGACAGCATGGGACACAGTGAGAGATCGGTTGTTGCATTGCACACACACACACAGACAGGAAGACACACCTGTGGCATACACGGCCTGCAGACATGCTTAAACGTGCACATGTTAGCATACCCGGCTAACAAGTGTACTTCCTACAGTAGTGGGCGTCACCAAGGGGCTTAGTGAACAGTAAAGTGTGGCTTTGTTTCACTAGATAGATGACCCAGAAATGATTGTATTTCTGTGTAATAAAGAACCTGAGTAACATCAACAAGGTTGTACAATCAGTTTTGCTTGTTTTGACTTGAGTGCCACTGCTTATAGGACAAATAGGAAATCCTAATTATTACAAAGCTATAAAAACATCAATAAGACACTTTCCTAGCGACACAGCAAACACTTAATTGTCAGCTCTGGTTCGTGTAGGTGCTAAATCTCTCTGAAGAAGTCACATGACGGCTGTTTACTTCCTCCTATTGTCACTTTTCCGCATCAAGGAACAAACCTTGCAACGGCCCTCCACCTGTATCAGAGGAAACACAGGGTTTCTACTCCCTGTTTACCGAGTTACTGGACCGTGAACAGCTCTGGCTATCAGCAGAGTGTGTGAAGCGGAGAAATGTGAACGCCTTTGTTTGCATAGCCATGCTCACTGAGGAGTTATTACACCAAACACCGTCGGGCACAATGTAACTTTGGACGGTTCCAGTCAACAAATAACCCTTTACAACTACGATTCAATGTATTCAAAGAGCTAGTACCGTCGTTACAATGTTCATTGACGCTTCAGACGCTCAAAAGAAGGCAAATATGTGATACAAATGACGGCTTGTTTTTATCATGCTGATAATAGACTACTTAAACTACAGTCACACCCAATTATGAAGGAAATGAAGAGGGAAAACAATGTGCTGTAAATGCTGGATGGGGGAGAGTCAAGTCAACAGTCTCAAGTTCAGGGGTCAAATGCTTTCCGTGCCTGACATTCCCTCTGTTGACTCCTCAGTGCTCTCTGAATCCTGCATACACACCACTTCCTACCGAAGAGTTGCCAGAACACAGGACAGGATAATCACGACTAACCTCACTTTAAATTCGGAACAATAGATCCAACACACATAGCAACTTACTCATCCATGCAAAACTGTTGCTTTTGCACCGTGATGATGGACGCACGAGAAGTTCGTCTCTAAATCAGATGTTTGTTGTCGTTTCTATGAGCCACTGTTATGTCCTTGGTGCTGTTGCCACAACACTAGAGACAGATTTCACCGCAAGGACAAGCTAAGTTCTTATCTTATCTGCTCTTAAAAAGATTACATCATGCTATTAAAGACTGCCAATCAAACACGGAGAGCCTCTAAACCTTCTCAGAGCAGCGGTCTCAAACAAGCCTGTGAACTGCTTTTTTTCTCTCATGAAAACATGTTGAACTTTCTTTCCCTTCAATCGCAAACTTGCCAAATCAAAGTTTCACTAAACCGGCCTTCTTTGAACTTCCCAGTAATATTCATGCTATAAAAATCTCTCCGTGTGTGTGTGTGTGTGTGTGAGATTGATGTATTTCCACATTACTTTTTTTGGCTCGCTTTCAACTATGTACCAGCCGACTCGAGTCTCGCGGGGATGAATTATTTCCCAACAAACTCTGACAAAGTGTTTACTGTTGCCACAGAGACGGCTGTAGTACACCTAGACGTCACTCCCGGAGCTTCCCTCATGCAACGCTTTACAAGCATTCCTGAAGAGGAAAACGCCATGTGTGGTGCGCTGGATTATCTCTGATGTCGCGGGCTTTGGATGAGGAAGACAGGGAGTGAGTGAGTGTGTTTTTTGTGTGTGTGTGTGTGCGTTATAAACACTTGCTCAGTTAACCATGTGTGTGTGTTAGAGACAGAAATATCTGATCAGATATCTACCTGCTGCTGGTCTTGGCAGGCTGGACAGGCTGGTCTGACCCAGTTGAACTGATGCCGGTCAGTGTGACGCCCTCTGATGGCTTTTTCTTTTCTCGTCTGCTGAGGGTTCGGTTCAGGTCTATGGACCAGTCCTGGTAGACACACACACACACACATTAGAGTCTAAGTATTACTGTTTGGTTGAAAACATGCCTTCACAGCTAGAAAAAGTGGGAGATGAAGTCACAGGAATGTACACAGCACTATACGCACACACACACGTAAACAGTCCAGGGATCTGTGAAACATTTCACAGGCCGTGACACAGACCTGGGAAACTGTATATGCATGATGAGTGTTTATACAGCACAGTGTAGGCCTGATAAGATGAGACACACAACCAAGTACAGAATCCATCACCTGTTGAAAGAAACACAGCACCGAGGAGTCTCCCCTCCACCAGAGGCTAACCAGCGAGAGTGGAGCAAAAGAGACCATAACAGCAACACAGTTATAGAAAAGAAAGTTGTTTTTATACACATATATTTTATTTTTTTGGCCCACAAACGGACTGGTTTCATTCCTAGTCCCTGTCTGACCCTCTGATACATCAGGTCTTCCCGTCTGGCTCATGTTCCCTGAGACGCTGTGACATTGCTGAGCCATGGTGGCATCATGTGACGTACTGCAGGGTTCACATGGACAGAAGGAAGACTGGAAGGGCCACAGACGGGTCTACGTTCAAGGGTTAGTAAGAACAGAGAGTCTGAGCAGTGGTAAAGAGTCATTCTAGAAGTTCAGATATCCAGGAAAGGGTATGTAAAGGGAACAGAGGAGGATATGTCCACATACTTCAATGCTGTGGTGTCTGCATGTACCAAGTGCACATGCGTCTTAATATCCTTTGAAACTTGATACGAACCACCTCAACCACACACAGAGATAGAAGGAGTAAGGAGAGAGCGTGTTATTGGAAAAAAAAGGATCCCCCCCCCTTGGCTGTTGTGAAAAAGAACAGCCCTCCCATGCAGAACTCACTAAAATGGACCTTCTTCTAAAGGAGCGAGGATGGGACCAGTCCAAATTCTGTCAGACATGAGGAAAGGGAAGTAGGTGTGGAAAAGGGTTAAAGTGGACCACACAGTCAAAGCCTGAAGCTGTGCGGCATAAACTGAAAGTGCAGAAACATTAGTTTGTGAATGTAGAAATGACTTGGAACAGCTAATTACTCTAGGGATTGCTTCTCTAACAAACAACATGAACTAAAGAGCCAGTGACTTGCAGAATATTTGGATATCTACCAAGCTGGAGCCTCATTTTTTTGTTGTGCATGTGTGTATCGTGTCAGAGAAAAGACCTTCTAAAACCAAGCTTTACTCAGAAAGACAAACAGCCTGGTGATGATGGAAGTGGAACAAAGCGTATTTTCAGCAGTATGAGTCCATTTCCTCCGCTCTCTTTACTGGTGGTTCCTACAGTTGGGCCTGAGAGAGCACCAGTCTTTAAGACTAGCATTTCAAGATATGTAAGGACTTTAACTAATTCTTCTGTAATTATTTATCTCACTAAATAATGTAAAAAGCCTAGTTCTCCTCCATTTCTCCTCCATCAAACATGTAGCCTTCTTTCTCCATCTTCTGCTCTTTTATTAGTATGAATCCAGGCTGTAATACCTCAAACTGGGGCCAGTTCATTGGCATGCCGGGGCCGTGATTGGACCGGAACCATTTCAGGTCATCTTCAGCATCAGTAGCAGAGACCGTGTCTTCCAGCGTCTGGTAGATCGTCTGGAATCTATGGAGACAATGTTGTACATTATATTTCTAGGTGAGAAGCGTCTCTCACAGCTTTGTTCATGAGCTGCTACATCTAAGTATTCAGACATTAAATGATTGGTGTCTGACCTGTGATTGGTTGAGAGATCCAGGTGCTGTTTGACCTCCAGCAGCAGCTCTCTGAAGAAGCAGATTCGTGTGTCTTCAAACTGCTGCCACTGCTCAAACACCTGCTCCATGTTCTCCATATACTGAGGGGTCAACTTGTCGAGTTCCTCCAGGGATTTCTGATAGCGTTCTTTAGTCTGGGAGAAAAGGAGGAATGAGGTGACAATCGGAACACAATAAAAACACGATCTTGACACTCGACCTGGTCCATTTCCAAAGGTAGCCCTACCTTCTGGCCCTCCTGCTGACACTTCTCCAGCTTCTCCTGGAGCTTCTTTTGGGCGTCGGGGTTGTTGTTGCTCTCCAGTTTGCTGTTGGTCTCCCTGCTGGCTGCCAGCTTCTCTTCTTTACAGGCAGAGTGGTAAGACTTCTTCATTGTCTCCATCTGTAGATTCAAAGGATCAATTAAAATACAGGCAACAGCGGCAGACTTTTAAGGTAACTCAGAGCAGACCAAATGTGAACTAACTCCTACCAACTCACGTGAGGGAGGCAGCATGGAAACACTTGCGCCTGATAAGTGAGATATGTGACGCATCCATCTACTCTATCACTTTGTTTATATTTAAACTCCGAACAGATATGAATTATGGATGCAAACTCATCCCTTGTGCTTTTATCTGAAGAGTGTCTCGAGCTGTGCCCGGTGTAATTGGGGTATTCAAAATGAGTTGAATACTGTATCCCGTTTAGACTGTATGTGTCTATTATTGACATTCTGCCCCCATCAGCTGCTCTTTCTCTAGACCAGTTAATTAGCCTAATTTCCTCTCTGCCCTCTACCCACTTGTCCCCGTCTGTCTGGTCGATCAATAAACCACTCGGGCTACAAAGCTGCATTGTTCTGTCGCCGCTCAATGACAAGGCCAGGATGTCGCCACCCACTGCTGACATCACGCACACAGGAAATGGGGGGCAAGGAAGCTGGAGGTTGGGAAACGTTTCGTGGCTTTGAGCATACAAATACTTTGATGTGCACGTTCTTATATGCGTGCACAGAAACAGAAAGGACTGCCGAGTAAACAGGTTTCTAAAATGAAAGCAGTAGTAGGAAATACATTGACCTGATTTTGAACTAAGAAGCCTCCCTGTAGTGCCTCAGTGTTTCCTTCTCTTCTACTGGCAGTCAAAGAACTACAGGATACAGTTAGCACACGATGGCTAACGTTTGGCAATAGCTTCTTGTTCAATATCAAGAGGTTGCGACTGTGGTTCGGCTCTGTTGTTTAGCAAGCAGGTAGTCATGGAGGCAAAACAACAGCTAGCGAGTCAGTAATATGTAATCATGTGAACTGAAAATGACTTGCTTGTGGTAGCTGCTTGGCTGTTTATAGATTAAAACATTATACTGCATACACATCATACTATTTTGGTACCCAGTGAGCCACACCTCTTTGAGTTTCTTTGCCCAGGGTTTCTGAGCCTTGCGGAAGCCGTCATCAGCCTCTTTGGTCTCTTTGTAGCCTCCGATCATCTGTTTGTGGTAGGAGTCTCTCTGCCAGTTCTTCAGCTTCTCGTAGTCTTCGCCCATCAGTGCCGATTTCACCTCCATGTGGAGCTCGCTCACCTTCTCCGCCTCCGTGCACAGGGCGGACCACGCCACCTCCAACGTGCCATACTGAGGGCCTGAAGGAAAAGAGATATCTACCAGTCAAGGTCTGTGACAGTCATGCCTTCAGGAATTATGGGAAAATACATCCGTTTTAGAAAAATACCTTTTTCTATGAGTTGCCGCCAGCGCTTTCCCCATTCTGTCAGCTGCTGTGCGTAAGACTTCTCAATACGCGCCCGCTCATGAAGACAGCTCATCAGATCATTACAGAGCCGATTGCCGTCGTCGACCCGCTTCACCGATCGTTTGTAGTTACCAACCTGAAAACCAGCAACAGAGAGAGTTGAAAAGGAGCTAGAAAATGTTAGCTACGGCTAGCGCTACATCTATTTATTTAGAAAACACTGAACACATTTAGAGCAGCGTTATAGTGCAGTGTTGCGGTTAAGTTGTGATGCATCGCTAGAGTTATTCCAAGTCCATCAGAT
The DNA here is from genome assembly GCF_050575085.1 of Anarhichas minor. Classification (NCBI taxonomy): domain Eukaryota; kingdom Metazoa; phylum Chordata; class Actinopteri; order Perciformes; family Anarhichadidae; genus Anarhichas; species Anarhichas minor. The sequence continues at coordinate 6,729,752 of NW_027466491.1, forward strand.
GTGAACGTCATCTCAACACACGACAGAAGAATGATGACCCTGGGTTTAGGGGCAGGTGGTGTGAAGGAATTCATGTGTCTCACCTCCCAGAAGCTATCGCTGGAGACATCGATCATGGAGCCATCGTAGGAGCCCGACATCGCTGCTGCCCTCAGTAACACTCAGTGTGGGGCCTGGAAAAACACACGGAGAACAGACAGGTGTCAGTGGATGTGATTAAAACAGCCTCTTCTCAAATATAGCATGGAGTGAGCCAATATCAGAGACCGTTGAGTTATTAAACAAACGCAGCGAAGAGGAAGGGAAAGATATGCTTTAATCACGTTAAACAATGTCATTCAGTCACAGCAACATTCCTCAGACATTGATAAGAGGGTGAATAATACGGTGCCCAAGAAAATAAATAGTTCAGAGGAGTAAGACAGAAAGAAATGGAAGGGGAAGTTGAAGTGTGTGATCTGGTTTGATAATCTAAGCAGCAGGTGGTTTCTTTTTTCATCCATTTCTATAACCTCACAACCCTCAACACACGACCAACTGAACCACAGTGGTTGCTGGCAGCACAGAGTCTGAGCTAAAGAAAGTGTGTAGAAGCACACAGTGGGCAGCTTCCGTTTCCTTCGGATGGGTACCACAGACACTCCTCTGTTACTCTCCTCACAGCCATCACTTCAAAATTCAACAGGCTCCCTTTATTCATCCCCTCCGTCCTCTTCCTCTTCTCTCTCCTCCGTCAGCCTGGAGCTTCTCCTCTACAGCCTGACTGGCCCTGTTCAGATCTACTATCTCGTAGATATATATATAGAGATATATATATATATATAGAGATATATATATATATATAGAGATATATATATATATATAGAGATATATATATATATATATATATATAGAGATATATATATATATATATATATATATATATTCAGATTGTGGTCACGCACAGCTGAGACCGACTGCAGTGGATTCCTAGCATCACAACTCGTCTAAAATGCATCTCAAGTGACCGCTCGAGATCGGATTTTACTTTCCAGCTCGCATTTAACTGCACCTCTGAGGAAATTGCGACCACTATTAAGAGGGAAATACGTTTGAATTCATCAGTGAATGCTCATCTGTCATTCTTTTACACAATGAACAGACTAAATGATGGATTCAGGACTAGTCTGATACTAATTCAATCATCAATGACATCTGATAAATGCTCATCTCTAATGTGGAGCTGTCCTCTTGTGATCGGATCACACAAGATGCATTTTAGTGCCGAGTGTGAACACACAAGGCCTTTATCAGCTGAGCGAGACAGCGAGAGGACGATGGTGTGTGTGCGTGCTGGCCAATGGTCAGTGGCCCGTACCCTCCAGGGCAGGACTTGGACAGAGGGCAGTATTGTGGTCACTGCTAGCTTGGGAACAATCCTCCCTTTAACTGTGTTTGTAGTTTGCAATCAGGTCAGTCAAACACACACAGCCGCAGACACACACACACACACACACACACACACGCACACGGAGATGTCACTTTTTCTAGAGAAAACCACAAGTTTAATTTGACTTCCTCATGAATGATAGCCTTTACATAACAAAGCAGACACACAAGTTCATAACATTTTATCCCTTGACTGTGATTGTACACCCTTGAAGACATTTAAGTAATTTCACTAAATTATTTTAACAAACAAATGCGTCGCTCAAACACACACACAAACTCAAACTATTCTATTAATAACAGCTGTAATATTAAGTGAATTATCCGAAAATTGATCTGCAGCTACTTTGATAACTGGTGAATTGAATCGGATAACTTTGGCTACACAAACATAAAAAACTTAAACTGTGAGTCCAGAGTTTTGTGTTGCTTCAGAACCCTCACAAGCATTAATAACAATATTAATGCACGAATAAAAAAAAAAAAAACACGGGAGCCTAATTCTCAGCATCACACACGACCCAGCCCAGTCTCATCTCGTCCCTTTGGCATTTCCCCCCACCAGCTGTCCACATTCTTCATTCACCAATCATTGCTGCAGCACAAGAGAGGGACACAAATATCTGCTCTAAACATGGCGTCGAACGCTGCGGAGCACAAACCTCCTGAGATCTACACGTTTCTATTAAATCAAGTGGCTCTACCAGCGGAATGTACAGTTAAAACATAAGGACATGCATATAGATACATATGGAAAATGACTTTCCATAGCCCAAAGATCTTTGTATTTGGAATTCCTTTTATCATAGAAGCTATTTCGCAGGCCTGATGTAATCAACAGCAAACCCTCGGCTCTGCAGGACGCGGGGAATGTGTTAAACAATTGAACGCAGCTTGACCCACAACTGTAAACAATGCTGTTGACTAAAGCCAGGTCTGAAGTCCACTGATTAATCTGCCCCTCGACAGGAGAACACCGAGTGCTACTATGCACAAGCAAAGACACACATGGGAACGAGGACGTTTGGTCGAGAATGTCAGACGGACAAATTCCCATCTGACATTGGGGGTTTTGTCATCAGAAATTCAAAGTGACAAGCACAAGAGACGACTGTCTTGCTGATAAACGCATGATTTCATCAAGGCTGCAGAGACTTGAACAGGGCTTCTTAGATTACAGGCTTAGTGATTACGTAATCAAACACAACAGTGATACTCACTGGAGTCTGATAAGGAAAAGTACCGAGCATGCTGGAATGTGGTCGCAGACGACAGCCTTAAGACAGAAGTGAAACGAATGCATTCCTCAGTGCTGCCATGTCTGAACCGGCTCACAAATCATTTCACAAATTTGCATCCAAATTTTGCCACAGATGAGGCGGACTTCAAAGTATTTTAAAAGTAGAAGTAAGGTTCACAAATATCCGTAATTTGTTCATTTGCAAGCGGTGATTCAGAGCGACAGCTGCATGTGCCCAGCTGAGGCCACAGATGGCCGTGTGTGTTATTAAAAGCACATGAAAGCTTCCTGTGCTATGCTGTTAGACATCGACATGAGAGGCCGATGACCTTCTACCACCGCCACCGGGAAAGGGAACATCGGAGAAGAAGACGCAACCAAACGTGCACAATGTCGGAAAGACGGCGGGGCATAATAGACCCTTGTGTGTGTGTGTGCAAGAGCAGGTTCTTCCCACACAAACCACCAGCAGACTAGACTGTGTCTATTCACCCCGTGTTTATGTTTCCCAGAGTGCTCTGGTGTCATGGCTGAGGAGCAGGAAACAACAGCAGAGACAACTGACAGGCACATGCATACCTGCCCTGCAGTTTGTCTAGTGAGTGGGAAATATAATCAGAGACATCAACCTGAGAGGTATTTCATCACAGACTACACACACATTTTATATCATTTCTGTTATTTTGAGCACATTTGAGTCATAAAGATGTGTGCGTGTGTGTGTGTGTGTGTGGGGGGGGGGGGGGGGGGTCGTGTTATTTAAACAGTAGTGATAGAGGCGAGTCACTTCAGAACAAACGCTTATCAGCAGAATATAGCAAGGACATCAGAATAATGTCACACAATCTCAACAGTTCGTTCCGCCTCACTCTGGCCGGCCTCCTAATCAGTACCTGCTGGAGAGGGGAAACGTGTGCACGGTGAGTGGCCTTATGCCGAGGTTCAGCCTCGTCCGCATGATTGTTAGTGTAAACAAGAACCAACACCGCTCACAGGTTCTGTCTAAAGGAGAATGCACGAGTTCAATTGAAACGCTTCCATCCCGAAAAATCTTTTCGACCGTCCGAAATGTCAGTGTGAAATGTCTGTGTGCCCACGTAAAACCAACAAACAGTCCTCAAAACCCAAAGATGTTCGGTTTGCAATGATTTACCAACTGTCACTCAAAATTAAAGAAAGATAAAAGAAGACACAGCAACACTCAACTCACAATCACGAGTACAAGAGCTAACCATGGGGATTGAGGGTGCGATTACATAACAAGCATGCTTTAAAAACACTCTAGCGCTCTACTTTGCCAATGTCTTAATCGCATGAAACTTGCTTATCTAAGCAGGGGTGATATTTTTTTTGTGTTAGTTTCCATTTCCTTCCTTTGTTGCATAAAGCAACTGCAATATCTCACAGGGAGGGAGTGCAGCTGAGCCGATCTATCCCTTCAATATTGCACTTTCCCAGCAGGACATTGCTAAATCCTGACTGGGCTGAGAGAGAGAAATACAACCATTCCTTTGCTTCTTTCTCTCTGGTTGCACACAAGCTTGGAGGTCAAAAGTTTCCATGGCAGACGCAGGTCACAACCTTGATTTTCTTTCCCCGTCAGTCATTCACCTCTGCCCTCCTTCCTCGTGTGAGCTCAACAGCTGCACGGGGACTGCTGATCAGACAGCAGCATGGCCTTTCAAACCTCTCGATAACTCACTCCAGCTTTTATAGAGATCACCGTTGGTCCATCAACACCAGGTCCACTGTAGCCTCATCAAAAACCCCTTTGCTCCACGGTCAGGGGGAAAAACAATGGCATTTGTTCCACACTTTCAAGCATTTTCCACTGGACAGGCCAGCGGCATAAAGAGGAACATAATAGAGGGAAATTCAGTATTACATGACAGGGAAGGGGAGATCCTGATGTTACTGACGGCCAAATTGTGCTCTTTTTCCTGTGGAAGCCCCGGTCCTGCACGCAGAGTCTCATGTGATGCATTTGAAGCTGCAGACCTTTCAGGAAAGTGCCATAAACAAGAGTCATCTGGTAGCCCTGTGACCTATTATGGTGTCTTCTTCTATACTGTATCTGTGCACATACAGCAATTCTCTCTACCCCTGTTTTTCTGCTTTCTTTGAGTCCAGCTATGGCGGATGTAGTTGATGTTCGCTCATACGACTACGGCTACATGAAGTACATGACTCAATTCTGCTGGACAATGGCTCATATCCTTTTAGCTGCTTTGTGTGCGAGTCTGCTCGTGGAGAATACACCAACAAAGGTTCCCTGGAAATGGAAGAGCAGAGAAATTGGGATACCCAGTCTAAGTTTAGCTTGGTTCTGTGACAGAGCAGAGCGAACAGTTCACATGGCCCCCCCAGAAAAAAAAAAAGGGGAACCACAGAGCTTTCACTACTGCTTCACCCTGACAACAATACTCCCCCAACAAACACAAACCACATATAAAAGCTTGCAGTCACTAGGCACGTCTAAACACTCAGCTGCATGACTGTCAACTTCCACTGATTCATTACAATGTCATGAGTATTGACTGTCACACACAGAAAATAGGCCAGGCTCCAAGTGATTAACAACCTCGTGTTGACTTCTGTAAAATGATCCCAGCATTGCAGCCACTCCAATGAGAAACCTAACATATACTTCTGCACATGTAACTTGGGTGAAATGTGCAGAAGTGCCAGGAGTCAGGACTGAACTTGGCAGCAAGTTGGCACTGCGCAATGTAAAACCCACTGGCTGGACGGAGCACAGAGCAGCAGGAACTGAGCCATCTCTCTCCATAGGAAATAATATAAAAGTATGTAATATTGTAGGCATAGCATGCAAGATGATATATGACATCGACCAGGAGGTTATCTTTACTTGCGAAACCCTGCCCCGCCCTTCATCACTCCAGGCAATGAAACACTAACGTTAGTCTCTCTGATACAGAGAGTCAATGGCGAACTAGTTTAACTTGTATCTTACATCCTAATACACAACATAAGTCACTGAATTACCTCTATTGTCATGCATTTTACTAACTTAAATCGTGTAAAACTTTGACCACAGTGCCATCCTCCTTAACTTTAAAGTTAGCCCCCTGACGTCAGCTCAAATGTTGGCGAATTACCCACAAACCTCCTTGGCTAAAAAGTTAAGCGATAACACGTACAAAGTATTTGTTTAAGCTCACCTGGCACCGGTTTATTCCCGTTGACGGGTCGTGTTTAAGTGAAGAGTTAAATTCTCTTGGTGGTGTCAATTCCCCAAATCTTTTCGCCCGTTTTTCTGCTCCGCAGCGGCAGCACCATCGACCGACTGACTGACACCACCGTCACTTAGCCACAGCACGGCACGGAGCATCCGGTCCACCTTTTCAAAATAAGACCAGCAGTGAAAGGGTGAAAAGTAAACAAGTAAATGTAGAGTGAGAGTATTCTATACTTCGAGATGAAATGACAAATATATTTTATGTAGCCTAAATATAAAATCATATTCATTCCCAACAACATAATTAGGTTACATTTGTATTATCAATAGAGGCACCACAGTGTCACAGCGAGGGCCAAACACCTAACTTCCGCCCTTGCAATATTAAGACTCGCTAGCTTCATCATGCAAACGAGGGAGAGGCGCGGCTGTCTGACGTCACATCCCTTAAAAAAGTTGGTGACTTTATCATGAGGCACCCTGGGCACTGGTTCCCGCTATGAGGTCTGGGGCCCTCCAGGGGCCCTAGAGAGGCTTCTAGGGCATGTCAAGCTGCAAACTAAAGTGGAGCTGTAGGATAGCTTGTTTCCCCATGTAATAATATATCTGTATAGAGATATATAACATTATATCTACGTTGCTATTTTTGATTTGTGAGAAGTTAGATGAGAGCTGTTAGATCAAATCTTTCTCTTAACTGGAATGTAGACACTTTACAAATGCTTTAAATAACACATTTCTGTAATCATTTAAAGGACCAGCTCACTGAAACCACAAAAACACATTCACTCACTCTAAAATGAGCATTTATTTATTGTCAAGGCAGCACCAACATAGATGTTTTATTTAAAAGGATCGACACAAACTTAAAGGCATTGATGCACTTCTCATAAAGAGAAGCCCAAAACAGAAAGGCTTCATGTCATGTACACAACAAACGCTGCACAGTCTATAACCACAATAAAGAAGTGAAAACCATCAGGTGGGAACCTATTCTCATGTCAACCCTGTTCCTTATTCGACACACCTCAGATTTGTTTGATTAATCTCTCAATAAATGTGTATAAATCAACAACGACTTATACAGATCAGGAGTGTCAAACTTTCAAGGAGCGGTGCCACGCAGAGACTTTACTGCAAGCAACAGCAAGAACTTGATTTAATCACAATCTGCTTGTTTACTCTGGGAACCTTTCACCATCTTTCCTTCATCTGTTGACAAAAGACGCCCCTTGTTTTAGAGTAAACAGAGTGATTTTCATGATAATCTTAATTATAGACTTACGCCTTGATTGATGGGTGAGCATACTGCCCTTCTCTTTTCTTTAAAATCACCCTAATCATTACTGAAGTAATACATTATTTCCAAATGGCTCTAAAAGCTAAGTTTATCTGGTGACACTTTGTCACTTTGTTTAAAAATACTATAAAATGACTATACTGCAAAATAGATCAACTCATCATCGGTGTTTCAATATTTCGGCTGACAGCTAACAATGCACACATGTTAGTATTTAAGATTCTAGATGAGCAGCAGATATGGCGTCAGCGGTCCAACTCAAAATGCAACATATCTATTATTTATTCAAGCAAAGTAATGAGGGACAATGGGGTTCAGCACTGAATACAATCAATCATAATGAACCCCCCTGCATATGCATATTGATAATAAACATATAAAAAAAACATGATTCAATTCTATTTTGCGGTCTATACACATTTAGTACTGTAAATTCTGCCTGTCAGTATATTATATCTTGTATTAGTGAGATCTCTTGTTCCTCTGTCTTCTTTTTTCGTCTCACAGAGCTCCTTCTTTATAGCACCTGTGTGGTCGGTCTAGTCAAAGTGTGAGGACTCGGTAATCATGCATAGTTCAGGTCGTTGCAATCCTTCTCGATCACGGTGGATTTTAAATCCTATTGATGTATACAACATACAACTTTCTTTTCATTTGTGTAGTTGCCATTTTGGCCGCCCTAGCCATCCTAGGACAGGGATCTTTCTGTTAGAATGTCTTCCCCCAAGGTGTCATCCATTGGTTTTCAGTTTTTTTCCTCATCCTCTTAGGGAGCTTCGGCTGTGGGTGGGAACTGCTATTGAGTTATTGACACCACCGACATAATGTCTACATTTTTAGTTACTCGTTCATACAAACAGAGACAAACTCCGGCCTTTAAACTCCCCAAATATGACCACATTGTTGATTTTCCTCCCCTCCAGCAGCAGAGTTGTCGTCCCCTGTGAACTCAGTCAGTGAAATGTGGAGACAGGGAACAGACTTTTTTCTTCTTTTTTTTTTAATCCCCCGTACCCCACTGTTGGACCCTGTCATGATGTACAGGAAGTAATTAGGAGTCCGCAGTGTCACCTCACTTCCAGGTGGCGGCAGCGGGTCGAACGCCTGCACTCCCCTTGGTACCCTTTGACCCCAGGGACTGACCAGAGCGGCTCCGCAGGTCACGCTCGGCATTCTCGCTCTGCGCTTGCTCCTCGTCGTACCTGCTGACACACAGAGGGAATCAGAGACGGAGGAATATACGCGTGAGGGCCCTCCTGTTGACCCTGCTCTTTGCCTTCACATGGACTATAGATTATGCAAACAAGGGGCTTAACTCAAACAATACCACTGTGCTAAACCCACATTACAATGAGAAGCTCTCAACCCTTCGATAGCTCAGTTGGTAGAGCGGAGGACTGTAGTGTCTATGCAAGATATCCTTAGGTCGCTGGTTCAAATCCGGCTCGAAGGAGTGACTTTTAAGTGTTTAAACCTATGACCTATAGTGTTTAGCACTATTCCTACTCAACATAATGTGAACACTAATTCAGTTATTAATATAGAGTATCGAGTAATACTCTATGGATCAGTAGGTCATCCATTATGAACACAACAGTGAAGGTAGTGTGTGCTTTAGCACCTTGTTTACACAGTGTCATTTATTCAATGGGTTTCATATCAGGAAAATCTGTGCCAAAAATATACTTTTACTAAAAGGTATTCCTTCTGGTACATCCACGACCGTCCTCCGCTCTGTTGGCAAATGCAACAGTAGCAAAATGCATTCCTGTTTCCTGTTCACAATTAATCATTAATAAACTGGTGTAGTGTAGAGAAGGGAGTCAGAGTCAGTCGAGGCGGAGAGTAACGTAGTCATTTCCTCCCTCTGGTTGTTTTTACATAGAAATCATATTTAAACAAGGTGCCAAAGCACACATTGTGTTCAGAATGGGGCACCTGCTATCTTTACTGTCTTTACCATCTGTTCATCACCTGTTGTTGTAACCTCACATAAAATAACACATGAACTCTGTTGAATAAAAGCCACTCCTTTGAAATGTACTTAAGTCGGAGACTAACATAAAGTATGATCACCAGTTCAATATGGTCAACGTATTGGCTACAGCACATTTTCACAGTATACATTTCCTCCTCAAATCTACTGTTGCTGTGCAGGTATATGTTTACAGAAAGAGCAGATATAATCAGAGTATCAAGCGCATTTTGTTGCACTACCAGCTACAAATTTAAAAGTCACTCCTTCGAGCCGGATTTGAACCAGCGACCTAAGGATCCCTGTCATCACCACTACAGTCCTCCGCTCTACCAACTGAGCTATCGAAGGGCACAGAGTCAACAGCCAACAAAATCTGACTGGACTTTTTTCCAATATAGATTTTTAAATATCTATAAGTATTTATATATTTAGGACTTTATAATCTCCAAGTTTTTTTTCAGAATATTAGCCCCTCCCCAACTTTATGATCTTTTTTAAAACTTTAATAGCCCTATTACGTTGTCATAGTCTAACCACACTTTATCTACTACTCTATCCTGAGTTACTCACTTTCCTACCATACTGCATCACAAACCTCATCAGTGAAATATGAACTTATTACAAATGCTGTAGAACAGTATATTCCACAACGCACAGTCCTTGGAGCCGGATTTGAACCTGCGACCTCAGGATGTCTCGTGTTTACGCTGCAGTCAGGCCGTTGAGTTTGTCTGAATAGATTTTAACGTCACTCACAGGACTTGATAGTTGCCCAGCGCCTCTCGGGGCGGACTGCGATTCCAGCGGCAGTCCGGGATGTCCCCGTTGGGCGTGACGATGTTGAGGGTGTCGTTGATGAGGTTGTACTTCAGGATGCGGTCGTTGGCTGTGCTGGAGGTCAGCGAGGGAGAGGCATTGACCTGAGAGGGACACAGACAAAGACGGAGACTTTTACAGCTGAGCTCATTTACACACATTCAAAGAAGAAGAATGAGCGGCAAGAGATGACGCAGCAACTTTGACATCAACACACACACACACACACACACACACACACACACACACACTTAATCCCTTAAGTAGGCTTCTCCCTTTTTGTTTTGCATTGCCTGTTAATGACAGTTGGCCGCTTGCATACATACTTGCAGGAATATTGAACAAATTATAGTACCGGTATTCCTTGCAGAATGTGGCACATATTTTTTCAGTCCCTCACTAAAAGAGTCAACTTCACGTCGCCTGAAATAGATCAGATTGGTTTCTGTTGCCAGAAATAGTTCGGGCCTAACCTGGAAACCCAGCAACTCATTGCACGTCGGTCACAGTGAGTGCAGTAAAATACGACAGCCACATGACAAGCACAATATTTAAAATGTTAAAACAGAGGCATCCTATTTTAAGCTAAAGACAAGCCAGCAAATAGCCTGTATTACTTGGTGCAGACGCAGTTTGAAAACAACAATGCACTGAATGGGTTAAAGACACACCTTCAGCACACATTTGAATACTGAGAGGCACACGTTCAAACACAGACACACAGAGATCAACCTCAGGGGCATTTAAAGTTGCTTAACACTGAAGGAAAAAGAACGTGGAGTCAGTGTGTGAGCATGTTAGGTGCTTTGGGTTTGGCAAAGTGCGCCATAGGAACAAGGCGAGGAAAAACAAGATGTTCTGAAACAGCAGAGGTTAACTTTTAGTAAATTCACACCATTTTATGGGAGTTGTAGGTGTGTATGCGTGTAATAACTCCTCCTGTTAGATTACTCACCTCAATAAGCCACGGCTTGAGCTTGTCATCAATGATGATGTCATACCCGTAACACTCAAAACAGTGCTTGTCATTGTTCATCACAGGCTGGGAGAGAGAAAACAGGGAGGCTGAATTAGGAAGAGGAATCTACCTACACTGTTGCTCATTGTTGGGGATTTTTTTATTTCACATTAGATGTGAAACAGAGAATGATTCAGCAGGAAAGGGTGTGAGCGAATGGAGTAAAAATATACCAGAGGACGCACAAAGTAACCTGTGTGTCGAGGCCAGAGAGGGGAAATGAGTCAGACCATTTATTAAGAAAGGGAAGTGTGCATTGAGTTGAGTGCGCTCAAAACAAAAAGAAATCCCCACATGCATGTGGTTTGTACAGGTGTGTGTTTAAAAGTGCGAGCCCACATTACTGAACGCTAAAAACTCCCAACAGGAACAAAGTATTAACACAATGACGGGAGTCTGCGACATGTGTGGAGCAGTGGGTTTTGAACCACCCACAAAGTACCCATGGCCCTTTTTCCATGGGTACACTGTGGGTTGAAACACTAATAAACTACTGTTCTCAGACGAATTCGAACCAGATCTTCCAGCTGTGCTATCAAAGGGAGACGAGGAGTCATAATCTCTACCGACTGTATTCACCAGCTGTTCACAACATATTGATTTAACGTAACAAATTATATCAAAACATGAACTCCTCTGAAATGTAGTCAAGTCGGGGACAATGATCAGCCTAAATATCAATGTATTGGGAGTAAAAAGATCTGTTTTCACAGTATACATATATTATGAGTTAGTAATAAACAGTAAATAAAAAGTATGAAGAATTCACTTCTTTTTCACATTGGAGTGAATTCACTATCCACCTCAGTTCCTTTTATTCCTACTTCCTTGTTTCACGTGCTAGAGGACATTTTACAGTTAAAAATCACTCCTTGGAGCCGGATTTGAACCTGCAATCTAAGGGTGTCTAGTATTTCCACTACAGGCACTAAGTTTATTATAGGTGTCATAATTAGGACAAACTTCCTAAAATCCTTATAATGTTGCAATGTCAGTTAGCATGTAGTAATTGTGACATATTTCGAAAAATGTAATTTTGGAGTAAAAAAGTCTTCATGTCTACTTACAGCCACGGCCTTCAGTGACTGCACCACGATCCAGTGGATCTGGTCGAACAGTCGGCTGGTCACCTCCTTCCCTCTGGTGCTCTCTAGGTACAACCGGAGGTTACTGACCGTCCACTTGCCTCCATGGACGTGGTTGTAGTCATCCTGCGGTAAAAGGTACAAAGTACAAACTACATTTTTCGCACTTTTGGGGGAGTTTGCATTGAGTTTTGTTGCAAAAAGATGCACAGGTCAGCTTTGAGAGGAATGTTATGGATCAGTCACCAGATACAGACTTACCCCATGTCTTTGGATGGCCACATTGGTGAGGTGAACAAACATGTTGTCCAGTTCACTGGTGCTGGGCGTGTACTTGACTGTGCAGAACCTACAGAAGCCGAGCTTGTACCTGAGGATCAAACCACAAGCGATTATTGTCATTAGTGATTAAGCCGCCTGCTATTTTCTCTATTAATCGATTATAACGTATCAGAAAATAGTGGGAAATGCCTGTTACAATTCACCAGAGCCAGAGGTGTTCAAATAGCTTGTTTTATTCTACCAACAGCCCAAACCATCTGTCTTCTGTTACATGAAGATGATAATTCATTACTTCTAAATGGTGGTAATATTCAACGTAAAAACTACTTCCTATATATTCAGGGCTTACATGTAGCATTTCAGAGGCCGATATGTTGTCACCAGAACGTAGAGACGCAGGTCAAACTTCTTCCCTCCTATCAGCAGAGGATTGTCGATGTACAGGGAGATCACGTAGGCCTCCTTGCCACTAGACGCTGCTACAAACCTGAGGGCAGAAACGCAAAAAGCAAAAATCACAAACCTTGTTTTTGGTTATTTTTACTAAAAGAGAATGTACGGCACCATGCAATTCTATGCAAAGAGTACCCTCACGGTAACTCACGTGGAGGTGCGGCTGTCCCTGGACCACTTCTTGATCTGGGACAGTTTGTTGATGAGGAAGATGCCTTTGCCCTGAGCCTTCCCGCAGGGCTTCATGATCCAGGTGCTGGACGGGTTCTTGCGGTACTCCTCCACAAAGAGATTATAATCGGCGGGGAGCATGAACGTCACGGGGACAAAATCTGCATGAAACATAGAAACAAATACATAAATATATATTTTGCTTTGTATGGGAAAAGAATGTGTGAATATCTCCAATCATCCCTCTAATGGACACCTAGATAATTGTATTTCCCGTTCTCGTCCTTCTCTGCCAGCGGACTGCCTTCCTTCTCCAGCTCCTTGCGGTAGCGTTTGATGTTCTTGATCATCAGGTCCTTCCTGGTCAGCTCGTAGTGGTTGGGGAAGTGGTTAACCATCTGGTCATCTGACAGGCGGTAGCCGGTGTCCACGCTGAACACATTTCTGATGGTCTGGATGCTCATCCTACACGTGGGTACAAACAAACCTGCATTATGGTGATCTGAGGAGTCTGGAGCCAAGAAATACGTGTATATGTACTTGTATTTTACCAGAATACTTCCACTTAATACTTTGCCTACAAAACACGTCCAAATTATCTTATTATCTCACGACCGCATAGATTTAACTTGTGACCGTTTGGATGGGCCCTGACCCCAAAGGTGGGAACCGTGGACTGATTCTTAAGAAGGATTTTAAATGCATGACCTTTGCTTGTGTTGTACATTGTGTTATTGGTACTTTTTCATAGGCAAAGAACATGAGTACTTCTCACACAGCATACTGTGTATGGGGCTTGCAGAGGATAGTGTTGATGGAGTAAGGAGTCACATGGAGTGAGGATAAGGTGTGAACTCACCAGTAGAAATTCCAGTCGTCGTTTTCTGTCACTTGAACCCATTCCCTCTTCTCAAAGTTGTTGATGAGCACCGATTTCTCAATATCTGTCACCCACTTCACCTTACCGGCCATGATGCCTCCCACCAGGGTGGAGCACAAAAACAACAACAGGTAAGCAGATAGAAACAGACAGATTCAAGAGAGCATGCAGCTACAGTGCACCAGTGCCCTACCTGCAAATCAATGTCAGGAAACAGCCAGTCATCAGCATCAGCTAGCCGGGGCTGGCTCTGTTAGCAGGCTGCTGGATCCTCCTCCCAGGACTGCTGCAGAGGCTGCAGGGCGGACATCACCCAGTCAGTGATGCAATCTCAGCAGCCTGTCGTTTAGCTGGCGGAACACGGCGACAGCTTTGTCGGCATCGTTGTTCGCTCCGGTTTACATCAAATGAGCTGCAACTATGTTGGCGGTTTGATTGCAAGCAAGCGGACTATATGTATTGATCTCCAGCGTCGTAAAGCTGCACAACGCTGATGAGACGCCCACCGCGGTCAAACTACTCTTCACAATAAAAGTCGTTGTTAAATTGACGACATATACACACGCGACGAATTAAATTGCGACGTAATTGCAATTTTTTTTAAAGGATTTTTCTTAAAGCAAGAAATGTCTCGAGCGCGTTAAACGACGTCGTCATGGGCTTGGTCCTCCCGGAAGCATAACCTAGCAACGGAGGACGCGGTGATGTCATTGCTCGACGTCGTTACGTCAGTGTACCAGCAGGGGACAGTGTCTGGTCGGACAGTAGTAAAGCACAGTGCAGAAATAAATGAAGAGTGGCTTATATTTGTATCTGTGCCTCTGATTTACAGCCTAATTTGATATAAAAATAATTTGTGAATAAAAACAAATAGGTTTACAAAAACATTGCACAGATTTAGTGACTTAACATTTCTACAAAAACGATTGAATCAAAGGGACACGATCTTGTATGTATTATCATAACATTATATATACACATATTATTATTATATGTAAGTGATTAAAACTATGCAGAACAGGAGAATATCACACAAAATGCAACAGGTTACATCGCAGCAACACAATTGTACCATAAGGCAGGGACAGTATTGGAAATAGATTGAATATAGTATTGTTTGGGGATGCAAAGCAACTTTCCACACTGAAAGATGTTGGGAACATTTTTTTAAATTTCTCTTGCAGACAAAGGTTCTGTTATTAGTACGAGCAGATAGAGAAAATAAAAACCGAGAATTCAGAAATGTAAATGGCTTTTGCTAAAACAAAGCTGTATCTTCTGTTTGATGGGGATCCTGTCGGCCCCTGCTGGTAGCAGCCTCTTGGTCGCAGCATGTAAAGGCGTGTCCAGTCATATTTGTGGCAGTTACCTGAGAGCAACAAGATTAAAGGACGCTGCTGTAAGTACAGGGAAAAACCACACCAATATTTCTTCATTTTATTACTTACAAAGCGTTTCAATTATAATGTCTTTGTATGTATTACAGGGCGGCGTCCACTTTAATCTACACAGAAGGTAGGTTTACTTCTATTTTACTTTTTTATTGTGCATGTACTTGTTTTACTGTCCGAGCGGGAGCATAGATATCTGTTTAATATCTAACATAATACTATTCCAACATACTACTATATACTTGTTGTTTTGTAAAGGTTGTTAGTCATTTTAGGATTAATTAATATCTGCTAATGTGCAATCTATGATCTTCAAAACGACCTTTGTTTGCATTGGGTGTGAAGGATGACTTCATCTCTTTGTTATGACAATACAGTATGGCGAAGAACAACAGGCTATACTCGAAAACTGTCCTCTGGATATTGTTTTGGAGCTTAAGCCATGATCATATTATTACAGTTCCCACATTTATGGGCTATATTATGATGGTGTTCTTGTCTTTAAATAGGTATAAACACAATAAACATAAATCCATGTAATTATACTTTTTACACAAACTTTGTTCTGTACTTTATAGAAAGTATAAATATATAAATTCCATGAGTACATTATTTGGAGCCAGTGGTGTTTTATTTCTTCTTGGTGAGCTAATAAGGGCAGTTTGGTTGATTTGAGTTATGGAAATGGCGCATTTGCATTAAGTCACGAGTGCAGGTACACCAGGAACTGGTCTGAGGACAGGTGCGTGCATCAGGGAACACACCTGACAGTTGGGGAGAATAACAAGTCATAAATCCAGTAATAAAAGGTAGATTAGATGCAGTTTTGTGTATACACTAGTTCTAGAGACACAAGGGAGAACTTTAACACACTTGTGTTGGTGTATACAGTAGTAAATGGACTTAATCCAACAGGTGATGTCATCTCTTCAAACCTGGGAGAGCCTATTTTACCAACCTGGCTTCCCCCCCCCCCCTACACAGCCACCACCTATCCTGGTCACACGAGCCCGTGTTTACATAACCTGTTTATGAACGTTGGGAGTCAAGCAGCGATAACGCTTCCAAACCATGGAGCTGCTATCTCTCTCTCTCTCTCTCATGTGGGCTCATGTGACTTATTTGAATAAAACCGGTTTCTCCTCTCAGCAAACAACATGGTGGAACAAACAAGACAGCCGAGTCGTGTCGTGTCCCCCCAGGCTGGACCTGGTGACGTGGACACGGACACCCTGTTTGACGTGAACCTCAGGTACAGCACTGGCCCTTCACCTGCATTAGTCCTGACAACAACAGCTTCAGGCAACAGACCATGTGGGATCCATAGTACCAGAAATAAATAATATGTATAAAAAGGCTTTAGTTTGAGTCTTTGGTGGAGGGATGTGTTTTGTTTCTACATTTAATAAATATAAAAAAACACAAAATGTACACACTATACTGTAATTTTCTGTGTGTGTGTGTAGGATAAATGACAGAGCTGCATGGGCCTTTGGGCACCAGTTGGCTGTAATCGGAGATCAGCTGGACCGGGAGTGGACCGGCAGACCGCCAAACTGGCTGCCAACTCCTCTCCACATGCTGAGACCCGCTCAGGCACTGACAAGGACCATATATCGGTATGAAATCAGGAAAAAATAATAATCTACCTCTTCACCTTTTTACGTGACTGGCTGTTAAGACATTGTAACTTCTTGTCGTCCAGAGATATCCACAGTCGGTTACGGGGCTTCCAGGGCCTGTCTGCTGCGGTGAAGGCCTGGATAGCGAGCGCTGTGCCTGGGCAGGGGATCCTCAGAGCGGACGCCTGGGTAACACTCACACTTCATAGGAGTACAAAATGTCTGATCGCACTCAGAATTCAGACACAAATATAATTTCCATGTATCGCTTTTGTTTTGTTGCTAAATTATCAAAAGAATAACTTGACTTCCTTTCATCTCACAGGTGTCCAGTTTGAAACCAGTAACCTGCACTGACTGGACCAGAGGAGCACTGGTGACTGTGGCACTGGTGGCTGCGGTGACCATTTTCGGTGCACTATGGGTGGAATGGAAAGCCTAAAAAAGGGGCCATGAGCAGGTCTTTTAGGCCATTATATATTCGACCAAAATATGTTTGCAAATGAATGACAATTATTGCTAAATGTTTGTTTCTGCCGTTTACTTTGACTTCTCTTTTTATACTATTTGAAAGGTGTTTTGAATTTGACGCTATACGACCGTAAATAAGATTTAAAAAACAATAATACTATTAAATTTGTCGGGGCATGTGGGAATTGTTTAAAAGGGTTTTCCAGTGTTGCCCCAGGGAGTTGGCCAGCGTATTGTAGCAGTAGCAGTTGGTTCACAGTTGTATTAAATGTCAAAAAGCATGTTTCCCATGACCGGACTGTTGCTGGCCTGCAGTCTTTTGTATCCAGATTAGTTTCTTACTGGTTTAAGAGGCCAACATTTTTACATATGCAGCCTGGCTTAATAAAAAAAAAAATGAAGGAAGCTGGACTTTGTTTCTTTTTCATACAAATAAACTTCTAAATAACGACATTTTGTAGTTTCATTGATAAAAAAACCCATTTAATTACATAATCATAATACAAGACCATAAGAAGCAACCACAGGAGCTTGCAGGTTTAACAGGTCTTGCTGGTCATGTCCACACTAAAATGAGCACAGAGGCCCATTTTTCTGCTTTATCAGTCTTCATAAGCGGTGACTTCCACGTGAGTGTACGTTATGAAGGCCTTCCGGTTACACTTCTGAAGTGTGGCCCCGAGCTGCTTCCCCGGCCCGACCTCGTAGGTGTGAGGGAACTTCCTCCCCTGCATCCTCTCGTAGATCTCGTGCAGAGTTTGCTCCCACTTCACGGGCGACACCAGCTGCTTCACCAGCTGCCGGCGCACGTGGCTCTCGTTCATGTAGCGTTTGCCGTCCACGTTGGAGTACACGTTGATCTCGGGGCGACGCACCTGAACGGGAGAGAAATCCACGAGTTAGACGTGAAGCACTCGATCAAAATGGAAGAAATAAGCAATTAAAATAGAAATCATCATATTACCGTAATACACAACACTGGTGTGGCTTTAAAATAAAAAGTTAGACTGACCTCCACCTGTCTGAGCACCTCTCTGAGGGGTTCAGTAGCCGACTGCATCAGCTCGGTGTGAAACGCCCCGCTGACCGGGAGAGGTTTGGTCCTCGCGAACTGGAGACGCCGCGAGTTCTGCAGCAGGAAATCCAGAGCCTGAGAAGACAACACAGTGACGCTGAATGAGGTTATTTCAGCATCAGTTGTACATAGCTGTACTTTGGATCAAAACTGCTCCATACCTTTTGGTGCCCCGCGATGACTCGGCCATCAGGGAACAGATAGTTGGCCACGGAGCACACCGGCTCCTCGACCCCCAGGCTACTGCAGTGCTCTTTAGCCTGCGCACACGCATGTTTATACTGGGCCTGAGGTCTACCGATGACTGACAGCATCCCACTAGGAACCAGCTCTGATGCTCTCTGCATGGCCTCTGCACGAACCTTCACCGCATACAGGGCTGGAAGACACGGCGCGGGACACATATGGCACGTTAACTTTAAACCGAGCAACATCTTTGTCATGCACGAGTAAAGAAACACGTTTACCTTCTGCATAGTTCATGGCGCCAGAAAATACCAGGGCAGCAAATTCTCCGACGCTGAAACCTGCAGCAGCAACACACGTCTCAATGGCCTGTGGACAGAAGTGTAAAGAGTCAGATAGAAATCTAAATAAGATGCATTGTTATTAATACATATTAAGTTCCTAACATCAGCTCCAACACATTAATACTAACACAAATATACTTTTTACTCCACCACATTACCTTGATACCTTTAATTACTAGTTACTTTGCAGATGTTAGATTACTAATACAAAATATAATAGTATGTATTACAAATGATCCTCCTTCAACATTACAGTAATGCACACATTAGTCTGAAATGGGCATTTCTGCGCAATGAGTAGCCAATAAAATGATGCAAATACATTGTATTTTTTCACTTTAACAGACAGTTTTATACTGTAGTATAATTTCTTTTTATCAGCCACCTTTGGGTTTTCGTGGTTGAGCCGCTCCACCGCAGCCAGCGAGGTGACGAACACCGCCGGCTGGCAGTGGACCGTCTTCATCAGCTCCTCCTCGGGTCCCTCCAGGCACAGAGACAGCAGGTCGTACCCGAGGATCTTCTGGGCTACCGAGAACATCTCCTTCACGTTCGGGTACTTCACGAGTCCTCTGCCCATGCCCACGAACTGGCTGCCCTGGCCGGGGAAGAGGAGTACGGAGCAGCCGCTGGGGTCCTTCCCGGGTCTCCGCTCCTCGCTGTCCGGGAGAGGAGCGGAGGTCTCGGGCGGAGGGTGGTGAGCTCCGTCCTGGTTGGTGGACAGTCTCCTGCTCAGAGAGACCAGCGACCTGACCGTCCCTCTGGGGACCACTGATGACAACATGGCGTCACCCGATGATGTCAATAAAGACCCATGATCTGCCTGGAAAAACTGCAATGAATGAACTTAAAACTAGAAATATCGTAGCTAACGGTCAGCATGACACTGTCCTGAGAGCCGCCATGTTTATTGACGTCACCGGGGGGTTGAATTTATTTTCCTTCCGGTTCACGTCTCGGTTCTTTCCTGCTGCAGCGCCTCCTACAGGTCACAATATGTCACATGAGTTTATTGACATTGAACAAAATTTAATTAATTTACCATTCCCTAAATAAATAACTTTATAAAACATGTAATACAATTCATGATAACTAATTTTATTGTTATGATCCCTAATATTATTTTTTGTATCTTTGAAGAATAAAACTTAATTGGCCCACCAGGGAAGGACATTTGTCATTTTTCTAATTAGTTGCCCTGCTGTATTAGTTAAGACACAGTAGAAACAATAACTTTGCCAGATTAATTACTTACAAACATAACTTCCTGTGAGTTCAGTTATCAGGATACAATAGAGAGATGTTGTGGTAATTCAAATGTGTTTCCCACAGAAATGACCAATATCACAAAATGATGTTTTATTATTCACCAATAAAATGTATTGTACAGAACTGTAAATGTCATTTGATCTTCGTCAAATGTGTTCTCTTTAAATCATGCATCACATTGTGCATTGGTCTCCCTCTTAGTGTGCATTTCAAAATATAAATATAATACAACATTTCTATATTGTAAATAGCTTTTCTCCTTCTCCTTTCCACTCTCAGCTTTAAACACATGATGAACTATATTTGAAACTTTTCAGATCACATTTGTCCGTTGGGTTTTCTCTGCGATTCGTCTGATCCATCTGACAGGTTTGCGGCCTCCATCTGCTCCTCCAGCGTCTCGCCGTCTTCTGGTGTCTGTCTGTTCTGATCCGCTCTTATCTTGAATTTGGAGATGAACTCGTTACTGGCCAGCGCTCCTTCCTTTTTGGGACACATGTGTTTTGATAATAGGCGATGTTCCAAACTGTCTGCAAAAAAAAAAAACCCAATAACAACAAAGTTTGATCTTTGTGATGAAACATTTGACTTTGAGGTCAGGATTGCAAAAGTAGTAATTTTAGGAGTTATTTGTTTGTTAGCTGAATATCTAAAAAACATGTTTTCAATCAAATTGAGTGGAAAGTTAGAGCATGGTTCAGGGAACAAATGCTTAGATTTTGATGCAGATCCAGATTAATGTTGAAGGATTTTAAAACTAAAAAAGGTTTTTATTAATATTTTCACCCCTAATAGATCAGACTAAGAGCATACTGCACCTCCAGGACCGATGGGCTTCATCAGGCGGTTCAGCTGGACGTTCCAGTGTCGTACGTGTTGACTGGCATACCGCAGCTTCTCTTGTAACTCCTGAAATAAGAAAAACGAACAAGTGGTTTCGAATGAGCTGTTGATTAAACATGCTGCAAACTGAGCCAATCCAAACACACTGTCTCTATCTGACCTCCAGGTGCTGGTGGCTCCTCTGGCGAGAAGCCTGCAGATCCTGGAGCTCCTGAGAGGCCGAGTGAAGGGCTGAGGGGGTGTGATCGTCTGGACTGTCGTCTGAGGCCTCCAGTATGGTGCTGAGGCACTGCAAGGCCCTCTGCTGCTCCTGGAGCAGCTGGAACTGCTTCTTCTTCGCTTCTTCCGCCTGCAGCAACCTGGAGAGGAGGCGTTTGGTTTAGAATAGGTTTTCAAACTGTGTGGCGCTGGTCCTCAGAGGGAGAGACGTGGCCCACTCGAATTTACTTGCTGACCACCGTGACTTTATGGGCAGCAGTTACAGCTCAGAGGCAATTAAGGTGTCCAATTGCTGCAATTTGCGTAAAAGTCATGCTCTTTCTCTGAATCATAACTCAGTTATATCTGAACACAGACGTTATACACATATTTTATGTTTAGTGTGACTTCTACTTGATGATGTCATTATCTGTATGTATGTCGTGGATAAATGTCCATAAATGTCAACAATATAAAATCTGGGTCACAATTTTGTGAAGGTGTCAAACATGTGATTTGGAGTTTCAATGGGAATATTGTGGGTGTGTTTGTTTATTACCTCTCCAGCTCCAGTCTGGCCCTCTCCTCCTCCAGCCGGGCCTGGATCTCCATGTTGAGAGCAGCCTCCAGTCTCCGCTGCGTCAGCTCCAACTCCAGGATCCTCTTTTTCTGTTGCTCAGCCTCCTTTTCCTTCTCCTGCATCTCTGCCTGCATGCTGTCTCTCAACTAGGAGGACACACGCACACGCACACGCACACACACACACACACACACACACACACACACACACACACACACACACACACACACAATTGGGTGGAAAGAACTGACCTATTCCTGAATCACCTTTTCCAGGAATGTCATTACCGCTTCTCCACCACTAGAAATCACTGAAGGTTAAGCCTGACTTTTATAATGCCAATGTTTTTGTGCAGTTTTCAGGACTCTGAATCCAATTTCGGCAAATTGTAAATAAGCATTGTCATCTAAAGAACCTTTCTCTTACCGTCTCGGCCTCTTTCAGCTGTCTCTCCAGCTCCATCTGCACCTCCCTCTGTTTCCTCCTCTCTTTTTCCTCGGCCTCCCTTCGTTTGGTTTCTAATTCGCATGCATGCTGCAAGACGGATAAAGGTTAAAACTGAGCTATGATCAATTGTCCCTCGACTTATTCCTTCCGCATCTTACCTGTATGATGCTTTCTATTTCTGAATTGTGTCTGTCTTTCTCCTTCTCCGTCTTCTCCATCTCCTGCATGTTGGAGTCGTCTGATTGGCTGCTCCGGCTGCTGCAGCTGCTCCGGCTGCGCTCCCGGTGGCTGTGTTCCCGGTGGCTGTGTTCCCGCTGGACGCGTCTCTTCAGTTTGAGTTCGTGGTGAAGGGAGGACTTGCCCACGCTCTGGAGACGGAAAGCTGTCTGAATAGCTGGAGATGTAGCAAAAAGACACACTGTAGGTACTGTAGATACTGTTCATGGTGTTTTATTTATTTTGAGTGTTTCTTTGTGGTTCAATAGCTTATCTCCACCACAAATCCCTAAAATAAACTATGGCCAACAAAGTAGGTTTTGCCAGTGACTAATCCAGGTGTAAGATGATGAATCAAATCAAATATTGATTCATCAAATATCAAATATTGAACATCAATTTACTTAAAATAACAGTTTGGTATTTTGTGAAATACACTTATTTGCTTTTTTGCAGTTAGATGACAAGATCGATACCACTCTCATGTCTGTGCGGTAAATAGGAAGCTAGCAGTTGATTAGCTTAGCTTAGCATAAAGACTGGAAATGGGGGGAGAAACAGCGAGCCCAACAGTAACAAAATCCACCTACCAGCAACATAAAAGCTTACAAATTAACACATGATGTCTTGTTTGTTCAATCTTTACAAAAACAGAAGCATTAACTGACAATTTGTGGTTTTAAAGACGGTTATTTGGTAACTTCATGGAGACTCTATTGTTTGCCTGGAAACCTAACAATAATGGCAAGACTGGATAAAGTCAGGCTAGCTGGTTCACCCTGTTTCAAGTCTTTGTGCTAAGCTAAGCTAGCTGCTGCAGTGGCTACATATCTATCTTCTCATCTGACATCCCAAAATGTCCCAAAATGTAAAACCACTTCTTTACAATGTCTCATCTGAAACCGGTGAATTAAACTAGAATGCACCGGGTACCACCCACACGAGAAATCACTGCAGTCAATATGTAGTTTCTGACTCCGTATGCTTATTCTTATACACACCAACACACCTTGAGTCCACTCCACCTTCTGCCTCTGGTCAGACACGCTCATCTCAAAGGTTTTATTGTGAGTTTTCACACAGAACATACAGCGCTTCCCCTCCCTGTCGGCAATAGGCTGAAACAGAAAGAGGAGACTAAGAAAAGTATCAAAATACAAGGATTATGGGACTTATGTGCTGTATAGGACTTCATCTTAACACATCCAAAGCACAGCATTTGCCTGGACACCATATAATTAAACATGCAGTGTTTGCATTTCCTCACCCACCTCTATGATGCAGCTCTTATTCAGCTGGATCTCCCCTTTCTTGTCACTCAAGGCCTCGCTGACGTAGTAAGCAATGGAGGAGGGCTTCAGCACAAACCAACGCTCAGTCCAGTTCCTGCGTACATGCCCCTTTTTCCACATATAACCCTGGAAACAAGG
This sequence comes from Anarhichas minor, assembly GCF_050575085.1. Classification (NCBI taxonomy): domain Eukaryota; kingdom Metazoa; phylum Chordata; class Actinopteri; order Perciformes; family Anarhichadidae; genus Anarhichas; species Anarhichas minor. Next base: position 6,753,674 of record NW_027466491.1, read on the forward strand.
GACCTCATTTAAGAAGAGCGACGAAGAAGACGACAAACAGAAACAGGAAGATACAGAGAACACTCTCTACCCTCTTGAGGACGTTGTGATACATCTCCAGAAAGACCTCATCCAAAGCCAGACTGAAGGTCTCGGCACTGGTGACCCTCAGGAGCCGGCCTGCACCCATGTGCTCCAGGAAGGTCCATACAGACATGTCGCCTTCCCACACTGTGGCATCCTGGGTTATGAAGTCCTCTAATGGCTTCCCGTCCCACTCCTGGCTCATCGCTGTGGAGATTTTCTTGAGGAGATACTCCACCTAAAAGCAAATATTGCGAGTGTTTTGCAAAAGAGACCACAAATAATAAATATTGACATTATCAAGAACATATTTTATCAGTGTATTTCTGTGACGTAACCCTTTACAGAGGAAAGCTACTGTGCTGATAGCACAAAAGCCGTTTATTTTTGTCTCTGTCCACGGGAAACCAAAAGCATTATGAAGGAAGTGGCGGAAGGAAGAGACTCATTAACTGACTCGCACTTACTTTTGTTCTGCTGCGGAAAAAAATGTGAAACACTCTGACTTTGCTGGGACACGAGCTGGGTTTATATGGAGAATTATATGTCTTTCTAGCAATTAGGAGATTACAGAGTGCCTCGTGTGACTGCCTGAAAACCTGCTGTGTTTCCTTGTTTCCCTGTGTGGTTATTTACTCTATTGATCTTTATCTGACCAGTGAATGTTAGGGAAGGAGTTTCTGCCACTTTTGAATGCATTTTCTACCAGAATGTGCCCCTTTTCTTTGGTTGCTTGATGTTAAAAGGTTTACATTTTATACTCTGAGGTGTAAAAATTCAATCAAATAAAATGAACATGAACTTGAGTCTCAATCGATTCCCTGAAATCAAGTCGCTCCCGACGTTGAGTCCTACGTCAAATTCCTGTTTCACACCAAAATCGACATGTTTTACCTCCTCTGGTATCATCACCAGCGGGTAGCGGTCCTCAGACAGGAGGTTGAATAAACAGAAGAGCTTGAAACAGTCTATTTGCGATAGCAGGGCCCCCTGGGGTAACCCCTTGAAGTTCTTCTTCATGGTCATCATCCAGCACAGGTCATCAAACCTCTCCTTTTCAAACATCCCCTCTTTGACCTGAAATGAAAGAGTCTTAATGACTGAAACGTAATAAACCTGGATTCAAACTTCATCTGATGGAAACGGTTTTAACAACAGACAGAATAGGTATTATAATATAACTGAGCCAATGAGATGATTTCTTTCTCCTAACCCCAAAATAGCACCAAATATATTCATATTAATGTCAATATTAATATCAAATCAGTATCAATATTATGAATAGACTGCTGTCCAAAGCAAATACATTTCCAGGACATGATGGGTATTATAAATCACTCAACCATTGAAATGATTTTTTTCTCCTAACCCCAAAATAACATCAATATAATAATAAAATAGTACTTTCCAATGCTTTGTTTTTACAGAACATAGAAAAAACGAATTATTGTTTAACATATTACAAATAAATATAAACATTTAATTGATACTGATTTAATTGCCGGAGGCGATGTCACAGCCCCAGCACCTTATCCAGTATGTATTTGTTGAGGTAGGGCATGTAGCCATGATTAGACACCGGTCCATCATCATCATCCTGGAAGTGCTCCTCCAGAGCCACGGGGTCGTGTGGGATGTTCAGCACTGTGTACAGGTTGTGAGAAAGCACCTGAAGAACAGACATACAGATGCACATAAGCACATAGCATTGAGGGTTTTGTCCGTGTTTCTTCATACACACATAACCACAGACAGCTGGTCCTTAACATGTCAGGACAGCTTTCTGCTATTTCCCTGGATTCTTCTCTCCTATGGGGGCTCAGTCAGGCATGTAGGAACTGGAAAATAACACTCACCGAGGGAGGAAATAGCTAAATAAGATCTGTACTTGTCGTTCTGTCTTGCCTTTTATTTGAAACACTGATAGTGAGGGTATTATCTCACTACTGTGTGTTTCTGGTCCACAGAGAGAGGTTGGACTTTGAGCTTGAAGCTTCAGCTGGGCCGCCAGTATGAGCAGGCCTATGCTATAAAGAGTAAAGCTTTGTCAAATATGTGGACTTGTGTGTGAGCTTGTAGTGCGTTTGTGTTCAGATTCCCATCGTATAGGACTACAAGTTAGTATTTCACAACATATACGACAGACTACCATTGAGACTGATGACTTTTTGGTTTGTCTTCAGCCAGAATAAAAAAGGGATTTAAATGAAAAGTAGCATATTTAAAAGTCTGTTTCTGTGTCCAGCGGACGCCCCTCGCTCTCAGTTTCCTGATCTTAAAATGACCACACACAGTCCTGCTTACCTTCAACTGCGATTTGGACACTTTCCCGCACTTCTCGACGTCCAGAGATGTGAAAGCGTACCAGATGGATTTGAGGAGCTCGGATTTTAAGTCCATGTTGGAGACCTCGCTGTGCGCAAAAACAAGTACATTTCCAAGCGCAGCGCGGCGGCTTTTACGCAGCGACGGGCGAAGCGAGTGGTGGTGAGAATTGCCAAATAAAATGTGGGGCAGTACAGGCTGCTGTGCAAACTGCGGAGTCAGATGTAGGACAGACTTAAAGAGGCGGAGAGTAGAGCTAGAGGCCTATACTTTCCTCCAAAATACATGCTTTTAAAACGATTTTTTGTTTTGCAAATGTCAAACACTTTAGACAAGTCTAGTTTACATTATTCTCAATATATTTTGGATAATCTCTTTTGCCATCCATTCTTGAAAACGTGTATCTGAATAAAATGGACAGACTTACAGGGCAAATTACACATACCCAAGATATATAAGACATTTATCCAGACTACAGTGTAGATTTCCTCAAAGTGATGCCAGTGACAATGTGTTATCAGATTCAGGAGACCTTTCACCGAGGCATTAAAGACACCCATTTGGGAAAAGAGCCTGAAGCAATATTTATTTTGGTAACTTTAATATCTGAAATATCTGAAAAAGTTTGAATAATAAAGCTTTTAATACATATTTAAGGGTTTGAAACCAATCAAAATACTAATTGGAGAAAGTAATTCCATGATTTATATGATTGTAAGTTTTTAAGGTTGTAATATAAATTAGTTAAAGTAAAAACCTTTAATTTATCAATGTGACGCTTAATGTGATAGTGATTTTACATTTGCACAACTCTGCAGCCATTTTGTGTCCCTTCCTTAGAGCATTTGTTTTGGTAGAGTAGAAGTCATAAATACTGCACAGTAAAGTACCCAACCCAAAATAGGTTTCAGAGGTATTAAGATTAAGAGTACAATGCCTCTTGTGGTTTTCCTGACTTAAGGTGCTGCTCGAAGAGCTCCACTTCAGTGTGATGCAACTTCTGGTGGGGATGTAGCAACCTCAGGCAAAATAGTTTTAATAAGGACAACGTAATCAGATAGAAAGCATCCGCAAGCCTTGTTAGATCATAATGTAGGCTAATCAATACTATAATTAGGCCATGAAATTCATTGTTGAGGCCACCGCCCACAGCCTTCATGTTTCTAAATGTAGATATATGGCGGCTTTAAGGTAATCTTTGTGATGAATTGTGAACTTCATATTGCTCAATTTGAGCAGATGATGTAGCTCATAATGTTCCGCTCCATAAACGAATCAATGCTAGGTCACGCTGCTTTGTTTCGTCACACTCAGCAGTGCGTCTGTGTCTCTCCCTTCAAGGGCAGATGTAATCACCGTTGTCTCAGGTGGTGTAGAAATTAGACGTCGTTCGGTGAGCCATAACTCAGAATGGCCCGGCCAGAGGTCTCCGTGAGGATGGACCACTCCCAGCGCTGAGAATTTACCACTCTGGCACATTTCCAACATGGCCTTCCTCATAAAGTAAAGCCCTAAAGCTGTTTTTAAAGCACATTCAAATGAAAACAGGAGGTGCGAACCTGCCACCTGTCAGGACCAGGGACACACTCTTCACTTATTTCCACCTCTAAGAGGAAAATACTCACATTAACACCCCCAAAACCGCTCTTCAGTGATTCACAAGACGTTAGACATGCATGAAAGTACAAGAATGCTGTTGCCACTTATCAATATCACATCGTGCAACGAGGCAGAGATTTTTTGTTTATTGTTTGACAGACATAGTTTACAGTTTCAGTCATGCATGTTCACACTGTTCAATACCACTCATAACATTCAGATTTTGTTGTTGTTTTGTGCATAGATTGAATATTTTTAATTGGGACGATCTGATCCTTATGGTGTACTTTGAGGAACAAAAATAAGTTCACCGCCGTCTCTCAAAACACAATAATACAACACCCAAACATTAATACAGGCTACATAATCCTAAATATCACGACAAAGGCAGACAATATCTTATATATCATTCATGATTAAGCCTGAGAAACGCAGAAATGTGTTGATTGACACAACTCCAGTAACTAATTGTGCAGTTAAAATGTGTACGAGTCCAACCTGTTGAAATATTTGTATTAACTTTAACGATTAGAGAACGTACACATCTACGTGTGCAATAATGCAACTAAAGCCTTCTGCAAATATCGTAATGACATTTGCATTTCAGAGGCAAAACTGAAAGAAAAACCTTTTAATAATAAACTTGACACGAGGAAACGGCGTTCTGACTTTTACTCGGGACAGAAACGTCCCCAATGTGAGACTTGGCAACCCCGGTTAAATATGAAGCTACAGCCAGGAGACGGTTAGCTTAGCGTAGACTGACTGTAAACAAGTGGAAACAGCTAGTCTCGTCTCTTCTAACTCTCCCGCAACACAGCGAATGAATGGCATTCCCCAAAAATGTTGAGTTTTTTTATCTGTCAACTTGAGTTTGATGTTGAAGAAGAGAAAGTTTCATGCTAACTGAGGGTTGCACATCTGGGTCATAAAAAGGGTTATTCCCAATATTCAGTGATTTAAATCAACTTTGTGCTTCAGAATATACAAACGCGAGCAACACAGAGACATCTGGGAGAACATTTTTTTTTTTTTAAAGCAGTCATTATTTCACCTCAACATTTACAGCCTGTCAGATGTAAACAGCACAAAATACCACGGACACAAATAGCTTATTTAGCTCTTTTTAAGCGCACCATTCTAGCACAGTGTTGTTTTTGTGATGGAAGAACTAAATGGTGTGGACACGAACATCTGTTGAACACAGACTGAATCATCTGAGGTGGAAAACTGCTGGTGAACATTCCTGTGCATTCGGTGGTGAGATGTACCAAATCCCAGCAGTTAACCCTAAATAACATTTATTTACATTCTACATGAAGCACATTAATCCATGCCGATATTTAAACATTACTGAAACAAAGTCTCATTGTACTTCCATCTAGTTTTTGAGATTTACAGTGTGCTGCCCGACGTGGTCCCACCCCAAAATGTCAGACTTCTCCTTTTGCAGGTATCAAATGTACACACCTCCCACCTTGCTATGTTTTTTTAATTGTGCAGAAGACCAGGCAAAAGTGTAAAAGAGTTGTGAAGTGTAAGGAATTGCTGGTTCCTTGAGTATTTATTTAACCACTAAATTCCCATTTGCTTTTAATATCTTCAACGTTCGGCTAATATTGATCTCCTGACATGTTTCCTGGAAACCTGGACGCCTGACATAACTCCCAACACTTTAGAACTCCATTACTCTTCAAGGGCAGCGTCTCATTCCCAATCCTAATTATCTACAAATCAGTCAATCCTTGGCGTAGGTTGCCTACATTTTTTAAATTGACCGTTAATGTGCCACCACACGCCCATGTTGTCTTGGTGCCAGTCTGTTGGCCAGCAGACAGGCCAGGGCGATGCCTCCGACTTGGGTGAAGGCCAATCCCATCACGGTGGCGGCAATGTGGAAGACGTTGTCGTTGACCAAACTGAAGACTTTGAGGAAGCAGCCGTGTGGATGGATTCCCGCTGCTGCGACTCCTTCAACGTCATCCGACAGAAGAGGTCGATTCTTGCAGCCCTTGCGCCTCACGCAGCAGCTGTCCGGCAGGGACACCGAGGTGCCGTTCTCGTTGGGCAGGAAGGTCATATGCTGGATAGCCCAGTCTGACGTGAGCCAGTCATGCCAACCCTCAGCTCCACAACACTCCAGGGCCCTCTGCAAGCTGTCTAACGCGTCAGCACGCCCTTCGTCCTCGGTGTAGCCGGCCACCGCTCGCTGTAAGCCGCTGCGAAATCCCCCGGCGATGTCTTCGCGATAGAAGAGACCCGAGAGTCCAGCTGCCAAACCGGCTATAAGTGCAGCAAGTTGAAAGAAACCGTAAGCCCTGAGCACGGCGGGCAAGTTGGCCGCCACCCCTAGACAGCCCAGGAAGCCCCAAGCAGTGACGGCCGCACCTGTGGACAGAAGGATGAGAGGGGCGTTGGGGTAGCGGTTGGCAGACAGCAGCATGTAGTCCGCCAGGGAAATCTGCGCCCACACACCCAGGGTGAGGATGGCCAAGCCGGCTGCCCAGAAGAGGCAGCTGAAGGCCAGGAGACCCAGGCGCAGGAGGTGCATGACTCCCACTGGGCGGCAGCAGGGTGGGGCAGCGCCCACAGGTGGAGGGGCAGGGGGCGCCAGGGAGGCCTCTGAGCACACGGACAAGGACAGTCGCTGCTGCTGCTCGTGGAGCTGCTCCTCCTGCTCTTGGTAGGGCGACAGCAGGTAGCCGGGGATCGCGGAGGGTCGGCGAGGAAGAGGAGGTGGAGTGAGCAGGTCGAGACCCCGCGGGGAGGAATGTCGTCGCACAGCCAGCTGCTGGTGTTCCCAGTCCAGAGCTTGTCTGCTGGGACTCGGCCGAGCTGACAGCGAGTTGTAAGGCAATGCAGAGCTCATGATCTCGCCTCCGGTTTTATTTACTCCCCACTCTCTCTCTCTTCGACACACTCCTCCTCTCTCTCTCTTTCTTCTTCTATCAGTGCCTCACTAACGTTCTCCTGCAACACACAATCCCCCCGACTTCTTTATGACTGGTCATTAATCCGCCATCAACACCCCAAACGCCGACTGGACTGTAAATCACACCGGTGGGTGTCGCGTCGTGCGGTTATCTGCATCCACAGCTTCGTTGTCTCCACCGTATTTATGCGTTTATTTCGGGCGTCCTTTCCACCTGCATGGTCACCAGCTCTTCTAATTCCGCCGCCGATAGTCACATCCACACATCTGGCTGCTCGCTGCTGCACCTCGCTCTGGTCAAAGCGAGAGGTGATTGCAGTGGGAAGGACCTGAAACCCACCCATGCACACCCTCTCTCGGTGTGGAGGAGACATCCCTTTGAGTTTTAACATTTTTTTTACTGTGAGTTTTAACTTCCATTTGTGGAATACGTGAACTGGGGCAAACTCTACGACTGTCTTTGTGATGTCTTTGTAAAATGTAAAAACTTTACCCATGTTTAACTTTTTGTATATTGTGTCAAATGAAAATATTAAACTAGTAGCCCAACAGTGTCAGTCGAGGACGTGATCTATTTAAATCTAATGGAGTAATGGACCTATTATATAACTATATACTTATAGCACTACTTACTATATAGTTATTAAGATATGAAGACATGCAAGTGCCAGTGGTTTAGACTGCACTGTAACTGCTCTTTGTTTAAATGATGCAGCCAGTTTAATCCTGGCGATTCCTGCTCGGCATCTGCCTCCCTCCCATCAGAGCTGATTAAAGCCTCTCAGGTAATTAAACACGTTCATACAGCTCCGTCTTTATAAGGACAAGCATGATATTGACATGATGACAGAGAGGGGGGTAATCAGATGGATTGTTGTTCTAGTCTACATACAGCTTTACGCTTTAAATTATGTTTAGGCCGCAGAAAGCAGCTCAACAATGAGGTGTGACTGGCCACAAATGGCTCTTATATCGATTTCTCAAGTGTTTACCGGGTTACACAGACGGATTAAAGGAGCTTGCTCTCCACCCGGTGTGTGAAGGACACAAGAGAAGGCAGGATGAAGACAGAAGGGTTTTTACCACAGACAGCTGGGGGTCTGCAGAGGAAATGTGAGCCGTGTTTACGATGTTTATAATTAATTTTTGCTCCATAACCATCAGCTCACTGGGTTTTATGTGCACTCTGGACAGAAACCAAGGAAATACATCACCTCACACATGCAGGACGAGATTTCAAAGGCAACTCCAAGACAGCTCATTGGAAATACAGCCGGGGAGGGGGAAACCCTCATTTTGGTCGCTGCAGAGTTGCCCTTTTGAAACAGACACAACAAAAGCAATGCCTTATTAAAGTAGAGTTCCCCAACCTTTCTGGCTTGTGGTGAACAAAGCTATGCTCATATTTGATAATTGTTACAAGGCTGAAATGATAAAACAAAAGTCAACAGTCCTGCTACCTGCTCTGTTGAGCTGTACTAAGGCACAGTGTGCTTTGTGTTCAATGCTAACATCAGCATGCTAACAGGCTAAGCAGGTATAATGTTTACCATGTGCACCATCTTTGGTTGGCGTGTTAGCATGCTAACATTTGTTAATCAGCACAAAATACAGCTGCCACCCGCAGCTGTATTTTGTATTTTATGGGAATAACCGGTATTTATAGACCTACATCAAAGTACTGTACAAATTAAAAGTTTACCTGCTGACGCTGCTGCAGGGGGAGTTATTGAAATTCGTCCTGGCAATCCATCAAATCGTTTTTTCCCACTCAAAAGCAAAACTATCAACCGCATAGTGTTGCTCAAATCTAATTTTGTGCAGCATAATTGTGTTTTTCTACCATCTATCAGTGACTCCTCGTTGCGTGGCCTCAAGTTGAGAACTGTTCCACTAAAGTACGATGCACCACAGACACGACAGAAACTATGTCTGCAGCAAAAACACAATATTATACACTTCATAAAGGTACGTTTTATTGCAGGGGATTACACAGGTTTTGGTTTTATGGCGTACTACCAGAGCCTTGTCTAGAGTACACCATACAAATGTATACATAATATATATATACACTTTTTTTCACCTTGTAAATTTACTCAAAATGTTGAAGAATGCAACAGTACCAAACAATCATCATTTGGTACTAAAGTCTGTACAGTTAAGACATGTGGACACATGCTTCTCTCCTGATAAACACTTAATACATTTGACAAAGCTAAATATCTGAACACAAGCATCCTGAAACCACGTACGTTCGTTTTCACAACTCTCCTGATTTGACCGATGAGCTAGTCTCCATTAGTCACTTATTGATTTGATTCCTCAGGCTGGATGGAGTCCACAGACTGCGCTGCTTCCGCCTCTTCCCCGTGTTTCTCCATGTGTTTCTTAAGCTTGGCCTTGGACCCGAACGTTTTCGCGCAGCGTTCACAGTAAGGCTTCAGCGGCTTCAACCCCGAATGGCTTCGCCTGTGTCGCGCCAGCTCCGACGAGCTCTTGAACTTGAGCTCGCAGACGTTGCAGGGGTACGGCCTCTCGCCCGTGTGAATACGCTGGTGCAGCTGAGCCTCGCCGAGGGTGAGGAACGACTTCTCGCAGTGTCCGCAGGGGAACGGCCGCTCTCCCGTGTGAATGAGGTTGTGTCTGGTCAGCGCGTACGGTTTGGTGAAGCCCTTCCCGCAGTAGGTGCAGGGGTACGGGCGGGCGCCGGTGTGCGAGACGATATGCTCCTGCTGGGTTTTCTTGCTCTTGAAGCGTTTGTCACACTGAGGGCAGGAGTAGGGCCTGTCGTCCACATGAGACCGGTGATGTTTTGAAAGCTCTCCCTGTGACAAGAAGCCCTTCCCACACTGAGAGCAGAGGAAAGGCTTCTCCCCCGTGTGCATCCTCTCGTGTCTGGCCAGCACAGACACCAGCGTGAACCTCTTGGGGCAGTGGGAGCACTGGAAAGGCCGCTCCCCTGTGTGAACACGGAGGTGTTTCATGAACATGAAGCGCAGCGAGAACCGCTTGCTGCACTGGTTACACTGGTACGGCCGCTCCCCGGTGTGGGTGGACATATGCCTCTTGACGTCAGAGCGCCGAGTGTACGTCTTGTCACAATGTGGACACTTGAACTGACTCTTCACTTGATGCACCTGCCGGTGCTGGGAGCGCGCGAGCAGGGAGTCGAAGCCCTCGCCGCACTGCCGGCAGATGTAGCGCTTAGCGGAGACATGAGACTTCCTGTGCTCGAGCAGCTCCGAGGAAGTCGGGAAGCTGTGGCTGCAGATGGAGCAGATCTGAGGAAGCTGGCTGTCTCGCGAGTGAGACTTCTTATGGTGGACCGTCAGCGTGCGGAGGTTAGCGAAGGAGCTCCCGCACAGCTGGCAGGAGAAGGAAATGGCCACGCCGTGGTGTTTGCTCTCGTGTTTGGCCAGATCCCACGAGTGCTGGAAGGTTCGATCGCACTGCGAGCAGTGAAAGGGTCTCTCTCCGGTGTGCGTGAGCTGGTGTCTCCTCACGTCTGACGAGCGGGTGAACGTCTTACCGCACGTTTCACATGCGAGGGCCTTCCGTCTGCTTTGGGGCTGAGGCACGTCTACTTTGCTTTGAGCGTCGGGCTGCTCTGCTTTGCTCTCCCCTTTGTTTCCTTTGGGGAAAAGTTTAATGGATGTAAAAATCTCATCCGTGCTAGAAGGAGACGGAGCAAATTTGGCTCCGGAGAGAGTCTTGTATACTTCAGTGGGAACACTTTGCATGTGGAAGTGAGGAGGGCTGTTTTCCTCCGAGTTGTGGAAGGGACACTGAGAGCAGGTAAAGATGATGGACGTCATCTCGTCCGCATCACCTGCAAATTAAAAAAGACGTAAGTGTGAGTAAAGTAGGTGTATTATAATTTAAAAAAAACTCCAAGATGTTTCTCTTCTTCTTATCAAAATGTTACCTGTGTTGATTCCTTTGATGGCGATAACAGAGTGGGCAACGGATACATCAGCTTTGCTCCTGGTGAAGTAAAAATGTTGAATCGTTAACAATTGTCTGTCAGGAAATAATTGTGATTTGGGAAATAATATTTCAAGTGTCACAACAATTACTAGCTCTTGTCTCACTGATTTACCAAAATGCAATTTATTCCTAAAAAGAAATCTCCAAAATGAACCGGGATGAAATGAAATGCAGCACTGAGTGCATGAATGATAAGAATTGTTATCATGAATGTATTTCCCAGACTAGTTTTTTTGTTACTGTTACTATGTAATGTTGTAAAACTCTTCCTAATAAAACAGTGAGTGACAAAAAAGGAAATAAACTGGTCAGACTGGTGATATTGATCACATTACATTTTCGGTTCTTCCCCACTTTCCCTGGAAGACCTCTGGACTTTCTCCTGCCAACTGGGTGAGATCTTCATTTGTAGACGAGTGGATCGGCGCACATTGGGTGAACCGGGAGACTGTTGAGTTTCAGCGACTGGATCCTCACCGAGGACATCCGTCGTGTCCTCATGGACAGAAAAGGATTCATGGTCATCCCTTAAATCTGCACAAGAGCTGAAACTGCTCTCTATGCCTCCAGGTTGGAAATCCTCCTCCACCTCTTCAACATTTTCTGTTTTCTCATCAGTTTGGTCTCTCGTTTCATGTCCTTCCTGTGTTTTTCCTTCATCTAGTGCATTTCCTAACCCAAACTCATCATTCAGGGACGAATCATTACTCTTTCCTGTTAGTACATCTTGACCGAGGCTCTCCTTCCTCAGTGCAAAGGTTTTCGTCAAGGTCTCTAGAGCTTTAGCCACATCCACAGTTTCACTCGTTTCTTCTGCCCTCGAGCTGGCGGCCTCCTCTGCACTCACAGCCACTATCTCCTCTTCGTAGAAGTCGGTCTGAACTTGCACTTCAGCCGATTCGATCATTTCTTCATCTACTTCAGACGCGGCAACTTCGACTTCGGTGTAGACGGCCACAACGCTGTACTGGTCCGTTCCCACAAAAGTGACGGGGTTTAGGACATTAGCGTAGTTGTGGATGGATTCCAGCCCGACGGAGATGTTTGTCTTTTGCGAGGGCGGAATGGATAAAGCAGACATGATGCAGCTACCAATGGTGGACGAAGGGCCGTCTACAAGGACAGAAGACAAGGAATCACTGGTTGAAAAACTTTTAAGGCAATTTATTATTACTTTTATCAACTAATTGTCTACTGGTTGAGTCTATAAAGTATCAGGAAATAGTCAAATTTACTTAAATTGACATAAACTTTCTGTCGACCGACTAGTGATTTCAGCTCTACTCACACGGCATTTTCAGTTGTCCTGAACTTTTGTAGTGCTCGAAGATTAACCTCAGCTCTTCAGGTGACGACCGAACACATTCGTCCGCCACAGAAGGAGCCGAGCCGAGCCAGGCCGCAGTCTGGAATCACAGTGTGTGATAAATGGCAAACGCTTTGCAGAAGGAAAAACAACCTGAGACAACTGGATGGACAGACTGACCTGTTTTAAATCCGGTACCGGAAGCAGCTTTTCCAATTTTGAGAGCAGCTCCCACAATAAGACGTGCAGAGCAGCATCGTATTGTGGCCCATATTCCACTGGGAACACCTCCTGGAAGAGATAATTAAATGTCAATTCACTGGAGGACTTATTGAGAGTATTCTCAAATGAAGAAAGTATTTAAATCCGTCTGACCTGGAAGAAATACGCTCTCTCGACTGGATCTTTCAGCAGGCTCTGAACAAGAGCAACGAAAGTGGACTCTGTTGTTTTCACCTCTGCGTCCCTGTACTGCCACAGATAGGATTCACGTCACTTAAGGATTATCATTATTTGTCATATAAAAGGTGTTCCTTTGCTGTACTTACATCTGTGTTTGCGTTGGTTATTGGGAGTCTATCCAAATGGCTCTGGATCACTTGAGAATCAACAGAACCTCGAGCCGAGCCTTTGCAAAGCTCCAGAATCAACTGAAATACCAACAAATTGTTACGCGCAAAATCATTAGAAAAGACAAATGTACAATGTGACACAATACACAACTTCTGCTCACCCTGGCTCTTAGACCCAGAATGAGCTGGGCTCTCTGTCTGTGGTTGATCAGTCCAGGGACCGCCTCGGTCACCATGAACACAAACTCCTGGAGCTTCTCATAATTCACGACATCTTTCTGCTTCGCCAGCTGCCACATTGCTGCAGACAGAAGCTGCAGTGGGGGCACCAGCAGGCGAAGAGATGCCAGAGGTAGGCTGGGGTCTGAAACATGAAGGTGTAATGTGAGAGGTGGTCTGTTGAGAGGACATCAAAGAGCACTTCCAGACATACTCATCAAAACTCATTTAAATTAAAATATTAAAAAAGTACAACTAATTATAACTACCCCCACTAAGAACCTACCATAAGCCTATGAACCCGTCTAATGACTGGATAAACTACTTGATGTGAGTTTGAAAATTGCAATTTGGAAAAGTATCTGCAGCTGTGCAACAACGAACTCTATTTATTCATATTATTGCATGGAATCTGGCTATCAACGTCATTTCTAACGCAGTAACACCAGTTTCTAACGGCATGTTTCCATTAAATAGACAGATCCCGCTAACATAAACAAAGCCTGCACTAAATTACAGCGGGATTTAATTATTAATATACGTACCGTTTATTTTCTCTATTGACCCAACAACCTCCATTCGTGCAATATGTATCCCGTGGTGCTGATAAACAAATGTAAAATAATGTTTGATTATTTTTTTATAGCTAACATGCGCTGTTAGTACGCAAGCACCCGTTTCCTCAACTCTTGCGTTTCCTCTTTTCAAAATAAAAGTCCGCTGTGACTGCGCTACACATCCAATCCCTGTCCTGTAATAAGACATGCGTAAGAATCTATGACATACAGGTACTTTAAGTTTAGCATCTGTTCGTAAAGTAAAACAAGTAAGGGTTAATAGTTTTTATTTAAGACGTCGTAATTATGATCAAATATATCAGGTATAATTTGTTCTAATCAATCCTGCTGTGGTCAAAGACACAAAACAACACATTTGCAAGTTTAACTGAAGTTGTAACATATGTTTTAAGATAGTGGTTCAATCTGTAATTAATTTAGAGAAAATCTCTCGAAAAATAATAAATATACATTAATATATAAGAGGGGCAAATTTACAAATGCATGTCTTACATGTAAGTTAAAAAACGTCTCTGTTTATTAAATGTTATTTTAATAAATAATGAAATGGTGTATTAATTTATAAACATTTTAAAACCGGAAATTGTCAAACGTGGCTCCAAGACTGAACCGGATGTTGTTGTTTTTCACTGACAAGGAAATGGGACTTCAAAATAAAAGCTCAAATCACAAGTCCTGTTGGCTGATTCTAACGTCGTGACGTCCCGAGTCACATGAAACGTTGCACAGCAGATATCTCTCCATGTAGCCATTTCTGTCGTTTTTGCGGCGACATTCTCGCTATTAGAACTGAAACTGCTCTGCAATCTGCAGGAAGTTTAAAGAATCCAACATGGACGAGGACGGGCTGCCGATCGTTGGGTCTGGTGTCGATCTCACCAAGGTTGGCTAACGTTATGCTAAGAGGAAATCACAAGAGAGTTGACATTGTGTGTGTTAGCAAGTCAGATAGTAATAGTGACGTTAGTTTACCAAAAACTATTTAGCTGTAAATAACTGCCTTTAACATCCCTTTGCAATATTGTACAAGGTGGCTCAGCTGTAGTTCATATATTCGTGCTGTATTTGTGTATATAATTACTTTAAATATTTCAGCAATAATCTTCCATAGCTTCACTAACTGACTTTATAATAAACTTGTAGTAAATAATCAGGGATTTCCCAATATCTGCTATGTTAAAACTGAATGAATGCAGTGGTTCTAAATAGCATAAGGAGGATAAATTACATCATTAAGATAGTGTGAATTACTTCATTTCCTACAGTACATCACTTCCTGGGTTCCTACTTAAAATAGCTTTATCTCTGTGTCCTGCAGGTCCCTGCTATTCAACAGAGGAGAGTTGTTGCCTATCTCAATCAGTTTGTCGTGCACACGGTCCGGTTCCTTAACCGGTTTTCCACAGTATGTGAAGAGGTTTGTACATCTTCTTCTGCTCTATACTTTAATTCGCCTCTGCTGACCTGATCAGTCCACACAAAATACCTCTAGAACACTTAATCCTCTATCCTGATCCTGAACATACTTCTTTCCCACAGAAACTTGCGAACATATCTCTCCGCATACAGCAGATTGAAACAACCCTGAGCATTTTGGAAGCCAAGGTGAGCTTCTTGAGCCTCTCTCCGGTCATTCTGTCTGCAGTGTATTACACTCTCTACACATGCCGTGCGCATGCACTGATCATATATCATAGTTTGTATTTTTCTGAGCAGCTGTCCTCCATACCCGGGCTGGAGGACGTCACAATTGATGGAATCAGTCAGCGGCAACCTGCTCAGACGAATGGACCCACTACCGCCAGTCAGAGCCAAGCAGACGGTCCACCAGCAGGGACCCTGCCTCCGCCAAAGGTGAATGCACACAAACAAGTATATGATGTTTTTCAGCTCAAAAGCCAAGACGATTTTAAGCAATGCTCATACGCTTTATTTTCGAGAGTTAGTTGTTAGAGAAGAGAAGACTGATTCCACCGCTCCTAAGCATTGACAAAAAGTACAAACCCAAACAACCCAGATCCAGTTCATCAACGAGCAGCATCATACACTCCAACATCAGATACACTCTTTTACAAACCACAACATCTGCAACCTAAGAAAAGAGTACCACCTACTAATAATGCAAAATAGGGTGCCCATAAGATAGGATATCCTGTGCTGTCTTAACTACCTGCTTACTTCCCACTGTCATAGTGATTTGTATATTTCATGTTGCAGCCCGCTCAGACTGCACCAGAGCCGGCAGCGACACCGAAAGCAGAAGCCTCTGCAGAGAATGTCCTGACAGTGGCCAAGGACCCGCGTTATGCCCGCTACCTGAAGATGGTCCAAGTGGTAAATCATCACTAACACCTGCTTATGGACTTAACGGATTCAAAAAAATATATATATAAAAAAATATCAGTATGTTCTGTATCTCAATGCATGTTTTATCTGTCACAGGGAGTTCCAGTTATGGCTATAAAGAATAAAATGGTCCTGGAGGGTTTGGATCCCAACTTGCTTGAGTGAGTGTTTTACTGTTACTGTTGTGGTGATGATCTTATATTCATATTTTTATTTTATGAAACTGACCAATAACATTGCCTCCACTGCTGATGACAGCACACCGGACGCCCCCGTGCCTGATGGAGGAACGAGGAGCGCAGAGGACCAGGACTCTGCTGCCACCAGCTCTGACAGCGAGTCGTCTTTCAGCGACTGACATTTCCTCTGTCCCCCGTCACCCACAAAGCTTCCTGTAAAGGCCACTCATCGCTACTCTGAGCTTCTGTACGCCTGTTCCGAGAAAGAGAAGTTGGTTGCAGTGTGCTTGTAAAGGAGCACCAGCGTGAAGGTGCAAATGTAAGTGCCTGAAACGGGGAAAACGCCAACCAGAGTGATTGTAATTTCAGTGTAAAAGCACTGAGATTGTTTCGCTTACGGTCGGTCAGCGACCTCAATTTTGATACATTTAGCATTTTTGACAAAGAGGGAATAATTCCCTGTTGAGTATTTTAGCAGTAGACCTCAAAACATGGCAGTATAAAGTCATTTTTGTACAAAAAGTAATTATATACTGCAAAAGTTATGGGTCTTCTTCGATTGTCACACTACTATCACAGTGTAATGCCTTTATTAAGAGATACACTCATCAGTTGAAAGTTATTACAAAAATGTATGTTGGATACTTTGAATGTTTGACACGTACATTGTAATTCTGTGTGTTAAGCAAAGGGAGGAAAAATACAATATACTTTCAGTTTTGATGTACTGTATATCACAATACCAGTTTGATGGGAAGGGAAATCACATGTCGTTCAGCATGTGGTTTTCCTTCCTAAAATTCAGCCGTCACTGAAGTATTTTGATAGTTGCAGGAACAAAAACGACAGTATATTCAGTGTGAGGCCTCTGTTCTTTGTACTGTTCATTTTAGACTACATTCCAGTGACTTCAGAAAGTACTCTTAACATCTTGAACTTTGTTATGCATTTAAAATGGATTTAATTTCATGGTTTTGTCCATCAATTTACACACATCACATGTCGTTATTAGAAGTTTTTTGCAAACTTATTAAGAACCTAAACTGAAATCTGAATACTTTGTGAAGCTGCTGCAAAACACCTGATATGACACAATGAAAGACAATAAATGATGAATAGTAATATTTGATCTGGCTTAGGTGGTTTCATAGCTAACACTTTGTCCATGGACATGTTTCTAAATCTTTATTGGGTTTGTAGAGAGTTTGTTTTGCAGGAATATCGGTGTATTGCACACTAACCTCAGCTAGAATGAAGAGCAAACAGACTTACACTAAGAGTCAAATCAGTGGTAAACACCGCGTGTTGGAACAACGTACCTGCAGATTTATTTTGTGTTGACTGTGTTCGTTGTTACAGCTTATCTTTCATAGATCAGGACTTGTGACTACATGACCGCAAATGTAAAATGGAGAAGTCAGGAATGCTTTCACAATAAATAAATATTCATACGGTTTCTACTACAAATGCATTTTACACTATGACAACTGAAAAGAAAGAGTGTGGAGAAGTCTGGAGAGCCCTTTGTGTACAAAAGCAAGATCTGTAATAAACTCAGTTTGTTTAAAAAAAAAGTATCTTTATTTGCCAGCTCAGCATCGCACCATAATCTCTGCAGTACAATATGTCATAAGCAAAACAGTACAAATACAGTATTTGAATTAAAACAATAATTTCCCTTGTAAATACAGTATCTGTAGTGGACAAGTTAATAATCTGTGTTCATGTGACCACTAATACAGTACAGCATTTCTCTTTGAAATACTTTGTTAGTCCCATCGCCTCATCACCATGTATCCATAAAGAGATGCTCCAGAAGTACTGGCCAGTGAAATACATCAGCTGATACTCAAATGTGATTGTGATCTTTAATTTGGCCAACAGACAACACGATGACGCAAACATTTTTCTCAGAATATAAGGTGTCGCAAGCCTTCCCAGCATGTGAGAGGAATATGTGGAAGGTAATTAAATCATCTCAAGCAGCCTGACGGTATTACGTAACATTTATTTACTTCCCAAATGTGTCAAGTTCATTTTATTTATTAATTCCAAATTCACAAATTTGCCTCGGAGGGCTTCTCAGTGTCCTCGTGATGTTACTTGCACCATTAAAATCTGTAACAATCTATTGTCAAAAGTTAAAATATATATATATATATTTATATTTCTGATATTGAGAATAATTTTATTATTCAGAAGATTACATTTTATGTGTGAAATCCCAGAAACCTCTGCCTCTTCAGACCCCTGAAATTCCTAAAAATGAAACCATTTTAGAAGGAAAGGTCACTCCAGTTGAACCGTTTAAAACTCGTGTGCGCTGATCTAAGGCAGATACATAAAGGCGGCATTGATCTGCCTGAAAGCACACTGAAAACTTGTTTCTTTAATTCTAATTAGCTTCAATTCAAGTTTCTTTTATTACAGAAATTTCCTTTGGCAGTTGTACTGAGCAAACTAATCAATTAAGTAGTCTAATCCCCATTGCCCGAGCCGTCTACAGGCTGTAGACACAAGCAAGTAATATTCCAGAGAGGCTTCTGGCTCCTTACAGACAGTATCAGTGTAGATTC
Source organism: Anarhichas minor (assembly GCF_050575085.1). Taxonomy (NCBI): domain Eukaryota; kingdom Metazoa; phylum Chordata; class Actinopteri; order Perciformes; family Anarhichadidae; genus Anarhichas; species Anarhichas minor. Next base: position 6,772,356 of record NW_027466491.1, read on the forward strand.
ACATAACATCAGTTTGAGTGGTTTGCTCATTTAACCACATGCGGAGCTGTCATGTGTTCACTGTGTGATGAACTTCTCTTATTACTTTTCACAGGTCTGACGGGACGGGATGTGTCACGCTGGCGTGGCAAGTTTAAAACAGTCGAGAGCAAAGTGCAAAGTGGTGTTCACAGGACGCAATGAGTATAAAAAATGATTTGAGATCGTAAAAAAAAGTATAAAGATACAGGCTGTGATCAGTTTTTTTCTTCTCTGCTATGACCAGTTGTTCAAAACGTATACATAACAATGTTCTTCCTTCAATCCACCAATGAATTCAGTCAGGTCATACAGAAGACCAAATCTTATAACAGCATCGCGGTGTAAAATGCAAATGTACAAAATGCGTAAAATTTTTACTTGAAAATACTGATTTCGCGGGCAGTTGCAGACTCATCAAGGCTACTCCGCATATTCTGTTTTCACTCGTAAGGTAAACAGCTGTAGGAAATAAAAAAAGAGAGAGAATTGAGAAGTAAATTCAAGACGTCTTTTTAAAAAGAGTTTCCGTTTGATGGCGTGATGCTCACCTTGAAATCGTCGATGTATGTGAGGAAGAAGCAGATGAAGCTGAAGGCAACAACCCACTCGCACACCGCGCTGGCTAGATGGAAGGGGTAGTCCTGAAAGAGGGAAACACACACAATCAGCACATATTCAACACATTGGTGTTGATTGCAAACTTTGCAAAAATGTATGCATATGTCATAGTGACAAACGACAGCCTACCTCGTCTCCTATGCGTCTGTGCAGCGTGGTTTGTGTCACAAAGAACGCACAGATGACAGCTGAATCACCCATTAAGGAAAAATGGTGTTTAACAGCGGTTGGCACTTGTAATTGTGTGTATTTACTGTTAACTCCAAGAGAATGATGTAGCAATCATAAAGGGAAGTTCCTGTTTTAATGCATGTCATGCTGGTTAACATAGCAGACCAGGAAACTAATGCATGTAGACTTTTTAAAATGTGTTTTAACAGATTAGACTCATGTGAAAAAGGATACTGGGGAGAAAAGCCAAAGAGGCAAGGATGGCGATACCCGCACGTACTCGACACACACTCATGGAGGACCCGAATGGATAGGCTTGATACGAGAGAACAGACTGGAGTATAGTGTACACGACACCAGAGACAAAGAACATCATAGCTCCGATGAGGTGAACTACTGTCACTGCTGTTTCCTGCAAATCAAAAAAGAAGAACAAATACGCCGTTAAACGTTAAGTTATCTTCATGGGATTCAAATGTGCACCACACGTGAAGACGTACCTGGAACGTTGCAACGATGCACATGCCCAGACAGGAGAACATCCCAAACACAAAACCTATTTTATTGAGACACGGGTTCATCACCCTTGTGTCAACACTCAGCTTCTCCACAAACTTGTACCGGGCATAGATGGTGGCAGTTCCTGCGTAAAGATGACAGAGTGCATTTACCCCAAACTTCTTGCGAGCAGCAAATTCCTCTTGCATCCCGACAAAGGAATTATGCTTTCATTTTTCTCAAAAAGGGGAACTGTAACTAACATCTTGGGAAAGCTTTGTTCCTCCCCTGGGAAAGCCCAGAGTTGCCTAAAAGAGACAGATGTGACGTTGCAGATGTTGATGGGAGTGGAAATACCTGCGCATGCAGAAATGAATGTCATCAGGCCAAAAATGCAGCTCTCTGGGGGCTTCGCACCTGTGTCACTGAGAAGGGGAAAAGACAGATCTGCATGTCAGCCCTCACATCACAGACATGTGTTGATAGTACCGCATAACTTCCCTTTATTTAGAGCTAGACTTCTTTTTGTGACATCTAGTCAACTTTGGTCGTCTCTTCTTAAAATAAAAGTCCACCTTTAAAGGGAGAAGTGAAAAGAAGAGGTCTAAATCCGCACAAAGTAGCAGATGTGTCGAGTAAGCGACGTGCAGCTGGAGTTTAGGTACCAGCCAAGTCACCGCGGAGGAAAACGAAACTAAACTCTAGCGCTCAGAAACCAAAATCAAAATAAAACATCGATATGCAATCTTATAGCTCAGATTTCACTAGATAAAGATCGAAGAATACCTTCCCTTATCTGAAAACAAGTGCATGAATAAAACTCACCTTATGTATGGAAAGATTATGTCGACATCACCTCTGAAAAGCGCAATAAGGTAGGAAACAATAAAAGTGCTGGAGGACCAGATGACCAAAAACACTGGTAGAAAGCACAGTCCTTGCTTGAACCAAAACATCTCAGAGAGGGTTAACGCGGAACCTCCAGAGAAGAGACTTTGACACGGGCGACGTAGGAAAATAGTCCCATACAGTAAACAAATCCTCGTTTAAAAGCTGATCCGGGATCCGCTGCTGCTGCTGCCGTTGCTGCTGTGAAGTCTGGTGAAGTTACCGACAGTCACGGTGGTGTGTGAAGAAGACTGAGCTTGGCCTCTAGCGATAAGCTGATTTAGGATACAGTATACAGTAACTTCTTCCCCATTAAAACCACTGCCTGTGGGCCGACCTACGCAAATAAAACCTCCTCTCATGATCATCCAGCGCTTCCTGTACTCTCTTCATCTTTCTTCCTTTCGTTTCCACTTAAAAGACTCGTTGAATGGTTCAGTGTGTCAGTGCCAGTAATCACCTACGATGGGGAAGTATTCTAAAGTTTAAATTTACTAAAAAGTAGTAAACATTTTAACAAAAAAAAAAACACTTAAAGTAATCATTGTGCAGAATGTTTATAATGTATAAAAAATATTACAATATTCTTTTATTATTGAATTTACATTTGAATCATCATGTATTTTTGGATGTTTGTTACTGTGACCGTTGCTTCCCAAAGAAAAGTCACCACGGTTGCTGAAATGTTTGTTCTGACTCGTGCCATAAATAACGAAGTCCAGTTTCCAATATAGGCATTTTATTTCTCACATAAACAGAGGCCGACCACTTTCTCTGTCGTTATCCATCTCCTCTACATATACCAAATACATCATAACATTTACTTCCATTAAAATGTGCACGGTCAAAAACTGTTTGCTTCTGCTTACAAGCAACCACCTGTATTCAGTGACCCCACTGATGATAATACCTGCGCCCACATTCACACCGGCACTACGCCCCCACGTGGTGGAAGGTTGTACTAAAACAAAACAATAACAAAATGGCTCTTACAGTTACCAATATTGTGGAGCTACTATACGATGTTGGGTAAAAGTACTATATGTATTTCGCAAGTAAATAGAGAAGACGTCAGCTAAGTAGTAAAAGAGAAGTACCGTAAAGTTGTAATTAAGTACAGTACTTCAGTAACTGTACTTTCTATTTTAATTGTCATACTTTTACTGATACTGCACATTTGTTTCAAAAGGGATATATTATAGTTTTTACTCCACTACCTTTATTTTACAGCTGGTTACTGATTACTTTGCATAAAAGGTTGTAACATGTATTGTTATAGATTAATAACATATAATAGAATAGTTACAGGGGCCATTTTTCTGAATTTTAAGATTAACTTTTGATACAATAAATACACTTTGCTGCTAATACTGCGGTGCTTTTACTTAAGTATTGAGTATTTTACATTGAGTATATGATCTGTGTACTGTGTTTCTCCTACTACTGCTCTCTGGTGGTGAAGGTTGGTCCCAGACTGAGAATATGTGGCCTCTGGCTGGGTTCCTAAAGCTGGGTTCATGTGGGGACTCCAAGGTAACCTGAGCTGAGAAACAAAGTTGGCCAAGTTGTCATGGATGTAGATCCCCCAGACAACATAGCTATTCCAGGGTGCTGCTCTCTGTGTTTACTTTCCAACCAAGAGACAAAAGTTTAAAATAGTCCATGCAAAAATGTTTATCTCCACCATGGAGGTGGTGAGAGCAAAGTTAAGATTGATGGGAAGTATGACAGGTTGACATAGACCAAAATTTTGCTTCAAGGCCAAATACTTTTGATCTTTGCCCAGTTTGTGCTCCTAGAGCAGGGGGGGCAATTATTTTTCCTAAATGGCAACATGAGAAACAGGGACTGTTGTGGAGGGCCAGACCAATAGACTGAACTCAATCCTGCTTTATATTATTCCACCTCTTTATGAAAAGACCACAGAGAAGGACTTTTGGTTCGCCTAAGAGGAGTTTTGTAAAACTGTCAAATGACTCACAATAGAATTACGCCGAGGCTGTTTAGTTCAACTATCCACATTCAACGCCACCACAACTAAAGCTGTGTTAGTGTTTTTATTACCCCACCCTCATACAACCACAGCTTATCAAGTGACCAAAGTCCTGTACTTGGATCATGTGATGACACCTCCACTGTTGTCAGTAGTTTCTGGTTCTCTTGGCGCGTTCTGAGCAGCTGTATTTCTGCTTTTCTACTGACACCAACATGCTTTTGTTACAGAGCACATTTGGTTCACTTTTCATTGCTGGAGATAAGAAGTGAGATTAGGGCTGCGACGATGAAAAGACCAGTGTTCAACTATTACATTTATCGCCAACTATTTTGATAATTGATTAATTGGTGCGAGTTCCAAAGAAAAAAGATGTCTGATTCCAGCTTCTTAAATGTGAATATGTCCTGTTTTTTTCACGCTTCTATGACTAAACTAAATATCTTTGAGCTGTGGACAGAAAAGGACATTTGAGGACGTCACCATGGGCTTTGAGAACATTTTCACGACGGCTTCTTTCCTCTGACAATCTCAAAGTAAATATTTAGAACTTTTTTTGAAGAGAAATTGTAAAGCTGCAGTTTTAAAGATAACGATGGATTTTAACTTTTAATATTTTTTTATAATAACAGTTGCAGGTAGCGACGTACCCACAGAGAATTATATACTAACTATGCAGTTCACGTCAGCTCTGTGGAGCTTTTTAGCGTCTTTCAGCTCATTGTTTTTTTTTTTTTATGGCCTAAACCTTTCCTGTTTTCATTCCCACAACTCTCATCTACCTCTTTTCAAGGAAACCACTTTAATATAGGACTTGCATTCTCCACGTGGACACAAGCACGACTTTAAATCCACGATAACATGGCTTAAGCTTCACCTGTTGACCCCGAAGCCCCGCTCCTCTCCACCAGAGGGCGACATGCGGGCTCGAAAGCGCAGAAGAAGAAGCAGCAGCAGCGTCACTACCACCGAGGAAGAGTGGAATGTATGGGTTGTCATGTGTCACGCAAGTCTGACTGGTGGTCAGCTGACAAACCCGGGTCGCTTATGTTTACTTTCTTTTATCCGTGCGTTAAACCCGCGTTTCCTTTGAATGAATGCAGCGGTATGCTTCGCAAAGGAGAACCATGGTAGTCGTGAACTCGGTGCTCAAGCTGTTGCAGAGGCAGACGTACACCTGTCTGTCCCACCGCTATGGGCTCTACATCTGCTTCGGGGGGATCGTCCTCATGATAGTTTCCGCCTTTCAGTTCGGAGAGGTGAGCTTCTTCTGTGTGCTTAACTCCAGACATTCATGTTGTTGTTTGTAGCAGACGTCAGTCCTCGATCTGTTGTCCTGAGCCGTCCCACCAGAGTCCACTCAAACGAACGGGCTGCTTCTTTAAAGCGGTCCAGCTCGGTACTAAACCCACGTCTAAGATCTTTAACTCTCACGTTTTGTGGATCTTTAAGGTGTTTGTACTACTTCGGCGTCACAATGAATCACTTGATTTTACGTATTTAAAGGAAAATCTCACATGTCTTTAAGAAGTGTGTCCCGTGGCTGACTGACAGTCCACCACGTTGTAAGTTAAACCAGTTCTGTTGAGGAAGATGTGTAAATACCACGCATATCAAGCGTTTTAACTTTAGGTTTTATCACATGTTTTTGTTGTTGCATTTGAACATTTGCTAAACTGAAGAGCTCTTTCTAAAGATCCCCAAAATATTCAGAAAGTCTCATTGTAACAGGGTGTGCTTGTGCAAATAATGAGTGAACAAAGAAAGCTGTCCTGTCTTTGAGTGTGGTTCGGTGTGGCCCTGTGGGTATGTGATATTTGGGATGTACTCCCTTCCTTTCCATACAGGTGGTGGTGGAGTGGAGTCGGGACCAGTATCACGTGCTGTTTGACTCCTACAGAGACAACGTGGGTGGGAAATCTTTCCAAAGCAGGTGAGTGAGAGACAGCATTTAATGCTTCCAATGAGGGCTTCCTTGAACTCGTTCACAAATGTTAATGTACAAGAAGTGTGGCCACTTTCTGCAAAACCCTTCGTGGGAGCCACACAGGACAGCGTGTACCCTTCCCTGAGGAGGAATCTGAAAGAACAAGGACGACGTGCAACCATGCGTGAACACAAACTAATCCAGGCTGGGGAGGGAAACGGGGTCACGGCGTCGCACTTTCAGGATCGTCTCGGGTGACTGCGAGTGTTTCTTTTTGCAGGCTCTGTCTGCCCATGCCTATTGATGTGGTGTACACATGGGTGAACGGCACAGACATGGCTCTGCTGAAGGAACTCAGGACGGTCAAAGAGCAACTGGAGGAGGAACAAAGAGCTCTGAGGTAGCTATGAGTGACACTTGTAACCCATACAATTGTATATATAGCTTTTTGTTTTTCTGCATAAAGTCTCGCAGCCCTGCAGTATGTTGTCATACAGTGCAAACACACTCCAATTTCCACCCGAATAGTCAGAATTGAGCTGTAGCATTATCATTTTCACTCCGATCGGCTTGTTCAGACATTGCCCCGGAGGAGAAAGCAGGGAGTCTTAAGATCAAAGGTTAGAATAACTCCTGAGGAGAAAGTCCCCGGTTCATTAGTCTCAATACAACGTTGCTACTGTAGGTTGTATAAGCTGAAAATAATATGAATTCACTGTTCCGATGCACACAGGGAACGCCTGGGGAAAAATGCGAGTGAGACAACTGAAGTGCCAAAAGAAAGGTGAGTCTGGAGCTATGCTTATGGGGTGTGAACCTGTACAACACATTCCAACTCTGCCACACTATGGTCTATGACTCTCATAATGGCCATCTTAAAAGAAACCTATATTAACATAGGCATTCAGTTATTTCCAAACCACCTGGAAATGACTGTTGAATGCACAATGAGACAGCAGGGTGAGAATTCTATGTTGAAACAGGAAGTCTGGTTGTGTTAAACCACAAGCAGAGTGTAAACTGGTGGGATGTCGGTTATTTGATAGAGTCGAAAGGGGCCCAGCGTCGTTAATAACTGATTGTTATGTGCAGTATTCTTTCCATGAAGTAAAAACAGTTGAATATTAATCTGATATTATAACTCCTTGCATCTCTTTTACAAAACAAGTCTACGCAGCGGCTTGATAGACCCGTCTAACGAGGTGTATGTTCGACTCCGATGATCATCTTTGGCGGCGATGTGAATCCTAAAGCTGAACGACAATGAAGATTCAAGACGGGGATTTAATTTGTTCACCACCCAAATGTTAGGTTGTCTCTCTCTGTCCCCTCCACTCTTTCTGTCGAGATTAAAAAGCCCATCTGTGAGTTTTAACCGCAGACACAACGAGGGACTCGATGCAACATTTCCACAAAGGAAGCTGTTTGCTGAACCTGTGAATTTGACTCATTTCTAACTGTGTAAACCACAAAGTTAGAGTAGGTGGTCATCTGGGTGAAGATGCAGTGAGTAAAGCGTTATTGTTTTTTGTCTTGTTTTCAGTGTTAAGCCAGAATGTCTGCTGTCCCACTGCATCATAGCGCCCATGCTGGCCCTGGACCCCGCTCTGCCAGCCAACGTCACGCTCAAAGAGCTGCCGTCGCTCTCTTCCTCCTTCTCCGCTGCCAAAGAGCTGCTGCTGATGAACAAAGCCTTCCACGCCGCCACCACCGTCTCTGTGGTCGTCTTCCATTCGCAGGCCGAGGGTAAAAAAATCACAAGGACGAGTCATAGTGGGGTGTAATAACTGAACCGAGCAGGCAGATTATCACTGAGCTATGAACCATTATTTACAATGCAAAAGATATTTGAAGTGTGATAAATGAGTAACCAGAACATGGGAATGCTGCAGCGGTGTGGCAACAAATCTGCATTACCAGTAACAGCAGCAGCATGAATGATCAATACAATGAAAGTGAGAATATTCCATTGCTAGCGTGGCTCCTAAGCCTTCACTCCAATGACACTTTATGTACATGTGTCAAAGATTAAACTATATCTTTACACTCACAGTTAATTCCTTGTTTTTTTTACAGCTGATAAAGCCTTTACAGATGTGTCTAAAGAAGACCAGAAGTTCTCTGTGTCCAGATGTTATCTGGTGAGTTTATTAGTTCCATTAACTCTGAACTTGTACCCTCAGCATTTCCTCCTGTCCTCTTTGCACATGTTAACTACACAGCCCTCGATCACAGAAGACCAATGCCATCAAAGATCATACGGTGTTGTTGTGGTATATTGAAATGCACGTCTTTGCCGCGTGTTCTGCAGACGACGGATAAAGAGGCTCCGGGTCTGATCCGCATGCAGTCTCTGGCCTACCTGAGCGGCTTCCCGGCGTCCTTTAAGGAAACGGAGCAGCTGAGAGTCAAACTGCCCTCTGTCATAACCAATAAGATCAATCAGGTGAGACATTCTTAAACGTTAATGATTATCACTCACTAGATTATTAATTATTACGACGGATGTCTGATATAAGTCCTTATTATATTTACTTAATATCTGACGCTTAAAATAAGTCGTCTAAATTCTGCCTTATTTTTGCTATTTGGTCCAAATACCGGCTCGGGACATCTCTGCTGTCAGTGTTGAGGTAAAAGGCAACTTTACCATAACCGAGCTTTGCCACCAGATGTCACTCACACAGCGTCCTATCACAGAGCTAAAGGACGTCGCATACTGCAGACATTTACAGTTTACTTGTGCACAAATTAAGATCTTTTTATACTTCACCGCAGCATCGTAATCTAAAAAAAGGGCCAAACACAAATGTCAAATCCTCCTTGGAGCGGAGGTTGCACTGTCCTGCCAAATATGGCCTTTTTCTATTTTAAACAGTTATGTTGTGATGTGGATAAAGGGCCTTTGTTTAGCTCGGCGGCTTGTGTGTCTAATAATTTTCTCTAATCAGAAGTCTGCTTCATATTTTGAGAGGCAGGAATGCCACTAACGAGCGCGGATTACTCCGAAATAATCAAAGAAAACAAAACCGTGCAGCCTGGAGCTGAGTGACCCTGTTTCACCAGACGGGCATGAGTCAACTGTTTGTCCCGTCTTCCAATAATATACTCACGTGGCTGATTACAATGAATAGGTGACGGATTAGGTAACGTCTTTTGTAACTATCTCTGTATCCTAAAAGTCCTTCTACAGCAGCTTTATGGTATCAGTAAACTCTTAAGAAGCTTGAAGATTAGTCACTATCTTAAAAACCTCCCACAGCTGTGTTTTAGAAGTGAAACAATTAGTAAATTAATCAATTTGAGGATTGACGGAATCAATTTAAGTAATTTTTAAGCTAAAATTCCCTAAAATTCACATGTTCCAGCTTCTCAATTGTTAATATTTGCAGGTTTTCGTGGTCTTCTAAGACAGGAAACTGAACATCTTTGTGTTTTTGTTGCAGGTCAGACCAAACAAGCAATTTAAATAATCTAACTTGTCTGTTGGTAAAGAATGACGGGCTATTTTCACTATTGTCTGAAATGATATACACCAAAAGATCAACTGAAACAAAAATATACCATCTTTTTTTTCCTCATTTGTTAAGTTATACGCCAGGAAACAACCCAGTACGTGTACTATCACATATGTGATGACATGCGAGTTAACGGTGTTTAACCCGCATATCATCACCAAACCCAGGCGTCCCATCATTCCCTGCGTTTGTCTCCCAAGTTCGTGGTTGCGGTGCAGCCTGGTAGGTCATGTGATAATAGCCGGCGGCATTCGGGCTGTAACCTTAGCTGGCGGTTTGGGGGTTAACATTAGAACAACTGTTTGGAGTGGCGCGGCGCCAGCTAGCGCGCCGAAAAGGTCACAAGGATTTTACAGACCGTCCCGGCACTCTTGGACACGACCCCGTCATCTTACGCATGTTTATGTTCGCCTGGCTTTAACAGCTTGGAGTCCAGTTCTTAAAACGGAGGGTTTGGTGTGGGAGTAGAGATGTTACTGGGACATGTGAAGCCACACAGAGTCCAGAATGGAAAGTGTGTGTGTGTGTGTGTGTGTGTGTGTGTGTGTGTGTGTGTGTGTGTGTGTGTGTGTGTGTGTGTGTGATTCAAGGGCCACCCCACAATACACAGTTTGTGTTTCAAGGTATTTCCTGGTGTTGCCCAGCCGATTCTGTGAAAGAGGGATGATGTGCATAGTTTGGAGGGAGAGGTTCAGCGGTGTGAGAGACGGCCGGTATTTATAGCTGGTGTTAGCCCTGTGGTGATGAAAAGCTGCCCCACAACCCCGATCATCTGCTCCCCGTGTTTGTGTACAAGACTGCTGATGTGTTTGCATTAGCGTGTGTTTGTGCGTGTTTGCGGTTGTCCACACGGTGTCTCATCTCCACTACCAAGTTTTTATTTCTCACACAGTATGTGCAGGGCCACACACTAGCACGTAATATAATATTTGGAATACAAGTTAATAGAAGAATGAGATAAAGGTGAAAAGGTAAAACATTATAAAAATATTTAATACAAGTATTAAGTGTGTATGTAATGTACACATGTGACAGTAAGAGGGCAAACTCAGTTAATCTGCTGATTATTTTGAGCCTATTATAGTGAAGAATGCCAATTACAAGTTCCCACAGCCCAAAATGATGTCTTGTTCCGCAAATACATATTTTTCTCTCCTTCCCTGCGTTGCAAAAGGTCACGTGATGCAGGATGACGCAGCTTCAGCTCAGATGTACCCGTCGACTGTGCTGCACGCCACTACAACATCTCAGTCCACCTGCTTAAACACATCAGTCACCACAGGGTTACTATTTACTATAACTATTTACTTTTTTTGACTAATTACATTTTCTGTTGCCTCTGCAGTGACATATAAATATACTGTGGAACAACTAATGAATTAAAAAACAAAACAAAGCAGCAAATCCTCTCATTTGAGGAGCTAGAACCAGAAAACGTTTGGCATATTGTCGCGCATTAATCGATCGGTACTTGGTTAATAACTATGTGCCATGTGTTTATATATAATAGTTGACACATGCAGCCATGTGCCAGTGTTAGGCCTCCACACGCCTTCGCTGGGTATGCGTGTGTTAGAGCATTATCAGGACTATAAAGAGAGCTATAATAAAGACGGCAATGCGATCTGGGGCTCGCCGTCTCCACACTGAGTTTATTAGACACAGCTAATCCTCCACCTAAAAACAGGAGCAGAGGAAAAACAAAAGTTTTTCATGTGAGATGTTTTGGGGTCAGTGTTTGACGATGGAGTGAGACGGGGTGAGTCTTTTTACTGGGAAGCTTAGAGTTTAAGAGAGGTGAGACAGAGTGGTTGGAATGGGCAAGGCCAGGGGTATCTCTCTCACACACACACACACACACACATCCAAGCACAAAGACAGTCCTCCGATGCCTCACATAACTCCTGAGATCAGACGGCGAGCCAGCTTCATGGAGACGATGACATCACAGAATTCTTTTGAACTCTCACCTCTTAAAACACACACACACACACGTTGTTCTGACTGCAGCAGCCAGTAGATGCCTCCCCCCCAAGCGTCATAACTGTTTTGATTTGATCTCCGTAGATCAAGATAGCTGCAGGGTCAGAGGTCAACCCCGTCAGCCTTCCATGAATCTTCTTGTCATGACACACTGATGAGGGTCTCTGTCCCAAGCTAGGGTGGAACTGAGGGTGAACAACGTTGCTGAGCATGTGACTTTAAAACTGAGAAATTGCTATTTCGGATGTTCCCACTGTATGTGGTGATTTTTGACTTAAAGAGCTAAATGCTAACATGCTCACAATGGCAAGGCTAAAATGTACAGCTGAGGATGATGAAGGTTTGCGGTTATCTGGTCATGAATAAAAGTACTGTGGAAATTTAATTTTAACCATTCTTTTCATTAAGTCTGTCTCTAAAAAGTCCACCTCACTTTATGAAAATGTAATTCCAAATCACTGGAGTACTCCTTCAAGCAAGTAACACCTTACTGTTGTATTTGTCCCTCAGTTTGAGTTGTACTCCGAGGCCAGCATCGCTCTGCTCCACCTGAAATCCCCGCAGGACTTCACCGATCTGACGCAGCAGGCCAAAAAGAATCTGACCCTGGATGGGAAAGAGTTAACCATCAGCCCTGGCTACTTGTTCTGGGACCTCACCGCCATCTCACAGGTGCGACTGATCCTCCTTTAAACCCGTTCACGGCGAGCACTAATGTCCCCTGTAGATACAGGCTAACCATTTATAGTTTTCCTCTCCAGTCCAAACAGGATGAAGATGTGTCCGCCAGCCGATTTGAGGACAACGAGGAGCTCCGCTATTCGCTGCGCTCGGTGGAGAGACACGCCCCCTGGGTGCGACACATCTTCATAGTCACCAACGGGCAGATTCCCTCCTGGCTCAACCTGGACAACCCCAGAGTTACAGTTGTCCCACATCAGGTACAATTTAAACCTCAGCCTCTCCCACACTGCAGTCTCAAACAGGGATGTGTGGTTAGCTTACTTTTACTAACCCGATGTCATGTCTTAAAAACAAAGTAGTGAACTTGTCATAACACCCCGGCCAAGAACATATGGTTAAATTGTGCTCGTTATGTTTATATTTACGAGCTTTAACTATGTTTTATAGAATCAAAGCAGCAAACTAATTCCTTGAAATCTCTTTTTGAGGCACTCATGAAAACTTTGTATCGGTTGGAAATGTCATGTTTAGCTTATTATAAGAGTGTAAATATGTTTTTCTTTGACTTTAGGATATCTTCCAGAACAACAGCCACCTTCCCACTTTCAGCTCCCCTTCCATAGAGACCCACATCCACCGTATCCCCGGGCTCTCTCAGAAGTTCATTTACCTCAACGACGATGTGATGTTTGGCAAAGACGTCTGGCCGGACGACTTCTACAGCCACTCCAAAGGACAGAAGGTGCGAAAGCGACATGACAAAGGGCTCACCGGGGAGTTGACTTTTGTGGCACAGACTGCTTCCTGCAACTAACTATTTCTTTCCTCCCTTGCCTGCAGGTGTATCTCACCTGGCCTGTCCCCAACTGTGCTGAGGGCTGCCCAGGATCTTGGATCAAAGATGGCTACTGTGACAAAGCCTGCAACAACTCTGCCTGTGACTGGGATGGAGGAGACTGCCTCGGTAAAGAGATCGACTCCATCATCTCTCCCTTGCAAATATGCTCATTTGTTTGATTCATGTCGAATATGTTTTTCCTATTTCTCCGACAGGTGCAGCGGGAAACGGTCGGTTTGTGGCCGGGGTCGGCGGTGGCGGGGCCGGTGGAGGTGGCGGACAGGTGTGGCAGTTCGCAGGTGGTTTAGGAGGTCTTGGGGGAACGTCGTACTGTAATCAAGGCTGTGCCAACTCCTGGCTGGCGGACAAGTTCTGTGACCAGGCCTGCAATGTTCTCGCCTGTGGGTTTGATGTGGGAGACTGTGGCCAAGGTGAGTTAAATGAAAGGATATTTTCTAGCCCACACATTATTGGTGTTGGTCTTATCAAGGGTGTTTTGTGGGATTAATAGCCTTATCCTTTAACATGTGTTAATTTCTGTTGTAGAGCACTTTGGCGAGCTGCGTCATGTGACCCTGATGCGGAATCAGACCCTGTACACCCTCCCAGTAGGTGAAACTAGGCCGTATTTCAGCTTCGACAGACTGGCCCGCAGAATCTCCGAGGCCCACGTCAGTGACAACCCGGCGCTTCGCCACACCTCCGTCGCCAACAAGTGGAAGACCATTCACCTGCTGCTGCACCCGGGCCACAACGCCACCCTGATCCAGTACAATCTCACTTTCCAGAAAGAAGACGACACCGAGTTCATAATGAGCTTCAGTGTGGCTGTCGACACCCGCGAGTTGCCTCAGGCTAACGTGACCCAGGCTGCGAGCAAAGAGGACGACAAAGACCCAAAGCCGACCCCGACTCTAGAGCCACCGGTCCCGTTCTCGGATATTCCTGAGGACAAACGCGGTCCTAAGATCCAGAAGAGGCTGCCTGGTGAACCTCTGAGTGTCATAGAAGTGCCCTCGCTGAATGTGTCGCTTCTACCAGCTGCTGTGCAGAGTGAGCTGCAAAAGCTGGAAGAGAAGCTTCTGATCGGTGACATTACTATGAAGGGTTATAACCTCACTAAGGCTGAACTTTTAAAACCGTTCAAGACACTGGCTCAAAAGCAGCAGGACATCGATTCACAACCAGCTGGTGAGGGTGCAGAAAAGGTCCAGGGAAAGCCCGATAAAGACTTGGAGGCAGAGCAGTTGGAAGGAAAACCACCCGTGGAAGAGAAAGCGGGAAATATCGTTCAGAAAAATCCAAACTCAAAAGAGGAAATGTCCAGGAAACACGTGGCTGTCACTCATTTTATTCCCGTCCACACTGATGATGAGCATGAGGAACTAGCTCCCAAACATTACGATCTGAAGGCTGTGATAGAAAGGCCCATGACTTCCAAACTACTAGACAGTATTTCCAAAACCAAGAGTCGGGCAGAGCCAGAAGACCCTGCAGGAGGAGCTCCTTTCGGGAGGAGACTTCAACACTTCATCTCCTCAGACAGAGGCTTCCTGCCGTGGGAGAAGAGGAAATACTTCCAGAAACTGCTCGACGTAAGCAGGGCCTACAACTTCCACTTTTCTACTCAAGCATTTAGAGTTCTCTGAATATTAATCTCTCTGTGTTGACTCTACAGGAAGAGGAGCGTCTGCAGAGAGAATTGTCGTATGAGGCCGACGGTGCCGCCACAGGTCGAAGGCTGCGGGACACTTTTGCCGACTCGCTGCGCTACGTCAACAAGCTGCTCAACGGCCAGTTTGGATTCACGTCGCGCAAAGTCCCCGCACACATGCCTCACATGATCGACCGCCTCATCATGCAGGAGCTGCAGGACACGTGAGTGTGTCACAGATTCTTTTGTTTCATGGTATTCCTGACGAGGCGACGTCTCAAACGGCTCCGCGCTCTTTTCTTCAGATTCCCAGAGGCGTTTGACAAGACGTCAGCCCATCGCGTTCGTCACTCAGAGGACATGCAGTTCGCCTTCTCGTACTTCTACTTCCTGATGAGTGCTCAGCAGCAGCTCAACGTGTCCGAGGTGTTCGACGAGATCGACACGGACCACTCGGGCATCCTCTCCGACCGAGAGATTCGAACTCTGGCCACGAGGATCCACGAGCTGCCACTCAGCCTCCAGGTCCGTCCTGGCTTTGATAGATCTTCTATCCGAGACTCGTCATAAGAGTACAAGAATTCTTCCGGTTTCGAAGTGTGTAATATTTCTCTGTTGCACTTTCTAGGACTTGACAGGCCTGGAGCAGATGTTGATAAACTGCTCTAAGACTCTCCCGACTAACCTGACCCAGCTCCACCTGGTGAGCCCAACACAGGAGGCCTACTACGACCCCAGCATGGTGAGCAACACTTGAAGTAAATGGCTTGGAAAAAGAGAAAACCTCCTAATAAAAATCGCTTCAATCCATTGCAACTGCTGTTCAATCCACAGCCTCCTGTCACAAAAGGCCTCGTCCTCTACTGCAAGCCCATCACAGAACGCATCCAGAAAGCCTTCAGAGACCAGAATAAGTACAAGTGAGATCTTTAAGTGCCATTGTTCATTCTGAAAATGGATTCAAAATCAGATATTCTGTTGCTGCTGCTAACGTGTGCTCTGTTGGACAGGTTTGAGATCATGGGGGAGGAGGAGATCGCTTTCAAGATGGTGCGGACAAATGTTTCCCATGTGGTTGGCCAGTTAGATGACATTAGGAAGAATCCCAGGTGGGAAAGACTCCAGATTATTATTTTTGCCTTTCTTTTGATCGTATTCCGTCTGTGATGCAACCAAAGTTCACCTCTTAAACTGTACTACGGTCTGTATTTTCATTCATCCCCAACAGGAAGTTCATCTGTCTGAACGATAACATCGACCACAGCCATAAGGACGCTGCCACAGTGAAAGCTGTGCTGAGAGACTTCTACGAGTCCATGTTCCCGCTGCCATCCCAGTTTGAACTGCCAAGAGAGTACCGCAACAGATTCCTGCATATGGAAGAGCTCCAGGATTGGTACGATGTGAAGTTTAGAGATCATTTTGAGTCCTTGTTGCACGCGAGCTGGTAATTTATCAAGCGCTTCTTTTTCCACAATCGGCCTGAGATAAGAATTTTGTGTCTGTCATCACGTGGAGCAGAGCGTTGCCAGTTTGGAGCAGTGGGAAGCCTTCAGGGGCTTTGGTCAGGGATCTTGCTCCTGTACTCGTGGGAGAATGCCAGACTCTCATAGAGGCTTTAAAATTAGACCACGCCGCCTCAGATCAGTCGCTAGCTGTAAGATACTTGCAAGATCATTACACAGCTGAGCCTCCCGTCTAGTCCCCCGTCTCCTGACCTCCCGCTTCTGTCTTTGAGTTAGTAAAGTAACTGCCAGATGGCGTTGGGTGATGTCACCTTGTCACCCTGCTGCCCTCTGCATATTGTATGTTTCCTTCTTGTTATATCACAACTAGCCTCCCCTCCAGGGAGATGTGCCCAATAGTTTCTACATCTGCTGCTGTTGTTTTACTTAAAACGAACCGATTGTGTTTTTTCGCAGGCGAGTATATCGGGACAAGCTGAAGTTCTGGACGCACTGTGTCCTCGTAACGCTCGTCATCTTCACCATCATGTCTTTCTTCGCTGAACAGGTCAGTGTGTCCGACTCGGACCACGCACGCAGTTTTATTCACACATTCAGTTAAAAGACACCCGGACATTCGCTCACACACACACACACCTCTCCGTTTCCATGATTCACACTTGAGCTATGGTTCAGGCCTTCGCTGCCGAAGTTCCACTCGGAGGTGCATCCGTCTCGTGTGTCGCGATAGTATGAGCCGCTGAGCCAGAGCCTGACTTTACAGAAATGAAAGACGCCCAGCGGTCCTCTGAGAAGTCTTTGTTGACTTGGATCAGACAGTATTTCTATGTGCTTCAGACTTCTTTGTTGCCAGATAAGTGGGATTTATATCTGAAACAACACTACTGCAAATAATATAAAAATCATGATAGTGAGCTTGGACGACTTTCCTGTCAAATTCCTCCAATTTGTTACTTGAAAGAGATTAAAACAAATGTCAGGAAATGTTTAACAAATACCACTCGGCCACAGTTTGACATTGAGCTGTTTTAGAGGCGCTTCCCTAATCCAAAGGTTTCCAGTTTCTCCTCCGCCAACACCAAAGAAAGGTTAAGAGGTGCGGTGACCTTAGGAGAATTTTCCCCACAGCACCGCGTGGGACCGATGTTCCCAGATAGGAACGTGTCCAGTGTCTCCGTCACCACACAAACTTTTGATATCTTTTTGGCACCACATGAGCCTGGCTGTCATTAAGACATTTGAGTCAGCTTTGTACAGTTTAGAACAGAGAGATCAAAAGTGTCTTTCATCCAGAGGAGGTGATCTTACTCTGCTGCCCTACTCCTAAGATTATCTTTGCTTCCTTGGGTTACGTACGGTCTATGGGGAATTTGGTGTCAAAGTCCTTTTGAGTAATTAAGTCTTAATTCAGAACGTCGATACCACTTAACATCCCCACCCATCTCTATCACAGTCATCCTCTTGCTGACAGACCACACAAAGCTTTTTCTTGTCTTCCCTTAGTTGCATACTGTTTCTTATTATGCCATTTCCTCTTCTCCCCTCTCCCTGCAGCTGATTCTGCTGAAGCGAAAGCTGTTCCCCAGACGCAGAGTAAACAGGGACAGCAACCCTGAGCGGGTGTGAAAAAAAAAAATAAAAGGGGGGGGGGGGGAAGACTTCCCTTTCCTCTTCTTTCTGCTCTTCCAACGACGTCCGCCCTCTCTCACCTGCTCGGAAGAGAGGATTTAGCCCGGAGGACTGGGTGGAAACGGGAATCTGAAGTCCTCCGTGCTTGTGTTGCATCAGCACGTACAGTGGATAGACTCATGTGAGATGGCGATGAAGCATTTTTCATTGGATGGGGCTGGCCAGTGAAAGGAATGGCAGCCAGAAAGAAGAAGCCAGTGATACTTATTTTCCTCCGCTGGGGGCATCTGAGGCTTTTGTACAACACACACATTTGCAGCTACACAAACAAACACTCCCTCCACACTGCACCACCCTCCCCGTGTCCTGTTCTCACCATGTTATTGATTGATGTGCTGTTAAAGGGTGAAACATTTGACAGCAGCTGGTTCGATTGAGTCACTTTTTAAGGAAAAATGCCGAACATTTGCTGTTACCAGCTTCTTAAATCGGAGTATATTCCCTGTTTTATATCACCGTTAGTTAATTATCTTTGGGTTTTGGACTGTTGTTGTTTGGTTAAACAACAAACACTTTTGAAGACGTCACCTTTGGGTGCTGGGGAAATGGTGATAGGCTTTTTGACAGCAACAGTGGAGAGAGAGACCGGAAATGTGGGGAAAGAGAATACACTTCGTCCAAATCGGTGCTCAGGACTCAGCTATCTGGTTGGCCTTTATAATTATAATTTTTTGTTTTATATATACAAAACGATTAATTGCAAAAATGTTCAGCAGATCAAACTCATTTTCACCTGCAGCCCTGGTTGTGTTTGGCTTTTATCACTATGGCTTCATTTTAAGGACATTAAGGTACATATAGGATGAATAAAACAAGTGTTGGTTGTTGTCTGTCGTTAAAAACATGGAAACTTGAAGTGCCTTTGTTCATTCCTGCTTGTTTGAACATTTTTGGTTTATCTCCTTTAGTTTTTTTTTTATAAATATGTCCTAAATGTTGGCCACATCACCCTTATCTAGAGATTTACAATGAGAATGAATGGGATATAGGATAATGTGATTCTTAATGTGGTACAAATTTAATTGATTGTTGGAGCTACATGTAATACTACAGCTTTCATAGCTTCCTGTACGTGTGTCCCTGTGGGACTCAACAGGCTCGCTACTGTCTGAAATTCAGACTCCCTCAGCATGATCTGTAACTTATTTTGATTGTATTATTGTGACAGTGAGCCCGATGACTGATGCAGCTGATTTTAATGCCGCAGAATGTAAACATAGCCTCAGACAATGCTCGTCTACTGCCCCAACTTTTTCCTCTGAATGTCAGTTTTACAAAGTTCTTTAATATGACAGAAAGAGGAAGTGACTAGTAGTAGTTGTCAGCATTTTACCGCTGCCATAACAGTCTTGATGTACTGTATGATGTTAGCAGGCGAGGCGATGAGTTACATGGCATCTCTCAGATTGCATCAGTTCAATGGCTCGTCTAAATACAATAAAATGTGGCTTGGTTCAGTCATCTTGGTGTTTTTGTCATGTGTGAATGTAGCGTAGCACACCTTCTCTAATATACTCACAGTAAGTACAATTTTGGGGTACTTTACTGGAAAATTTAATTTTGAGCCACTTCATACTACATTACATCGCAGAGGGAAATATTGTATTTTTTACTCATTACTATAAACAAACAAGTAAAATGATCCAATATTTCACAAAAACAATCTACAGCTATGCTAGCAGCTCTGTGAGGCTTTACTTTGGGCTACATGCTAACTGGCTCACAATGTGATGCTAACAACGTGATGTTTAGCAGATATGTTTACCATGTTAACCATCCTAGTTTAGTGTTAGCATGCTAGTATGTTGCTAATTAGCTATAAAATAAATGTTGATACTTTCAGAACATTTATCTGTAACGTTACTCCAACACTACAATCACTGACTAGCTGGTACTCACGTTTCCCTCGTTAGCTTCCAGCAGCACGTCATATCGCGAGATTTCAGAACGATACTTCACCTTGAGCGAGACGTCAACAATTTCAAGGCACTTCGTTATCTGCCCTGATCAGTCAGTAAGACACAAACATGGGAAATAGGGTCCAATTTGAAAAATACCGAAGTTTCCCTTCAACATGTATTTAAATGAAAATCTTTGAGATTGCCACTTTAAGTAAAGGATTCACCACTGACAGTAACAACACATCACATGAAAAATATTTTCTTTATTACAATCTTTTCCACTCATACAGTATCAGTTAGTAGAAAGGTGTTTTACTGTATTATTGAACAGTGCAACATGGTGTTGAAATAAAGGTTGTACATTTCAATGCATAGTTCCGAAGTCTATCGTAAATTTAGCAAAATCATATTTGTTTTTAGGACATGCCCCTCTATATTGTCCATAATCCTGCAGAAGCAGAGTGTGAGAGGACACTTTTCCAAATCAAATTCAAGAGTACAATTTTCTTTTACCCTTATATATTGTTTACCGGCACTACGGAAATATTCCTTTTGAACCAAATGAACCTGAATTATGAATAAATCAGATTACAACAACTCAATGATATCCATGATAATCCAACAAATCTTTAAGAACCAAATAAATCTGTCACCTTTACATAATACACATTTGTATAAGTGAAGAAACTATGAGTGAACAGTTCCAGTAGCATCGTATTATTATTACTATTGTTGCATCTGGTTTGATACTTCAGTGGAAAAAGAAAAATGTACAAAGCCGTTTTAAATATTCACAAGTAACAGTAATTACAACAAAAATATTTAAGGCGTTTTCAGTTGAATTCTGTACAATCACATATAATTAGCTATTAGCCCTTCAGGGAGAAGAACAGAGAAAGCAGAACAAGTCGTGCGTTAATGCTTCATCAGTCGACGGCGCTCCAACAGGCAGGAGGTGAGGAGTATTTTTTTTTTTTCCAGTATTGTAGGATGAGATGAGTAACAGGGGATAAAATATTAATAGAAAGGTATTGTTTTTTTTTTTTTGTTTTTTTTAAAGAGAAGCCTGATAGAAAACCTGTCTGTTTTCAGCACTAACACAGACCGTTGCCCCGACACGTTGACAACCTGCCAGTCCACATTGCAAACTTCATTGGAAATTATTTGAGGTTTTAAAGGTCATTTTAAAACAATTTAAATCTGCGTTTTCAAGCCCTGATTCTTGCCAGATTGAGTCACATTCATTTAATGAATAAAAACAAATTATAAAGAAAACTTTCAACCGGTGATCAATTTAGTTTGGGCATATATCAAAAGAGATTCACCGAATTGAGCACTTATGATTGCTAAATGTATAACCCTATATATTTGACACGCGTCTGTAAATTTAAAGCAGATAAAATGCTTTAATATTTGCCCAAACTATGGAGTACCGGTTAAAGAAAATGTTTTGGTATTTAAGTTGAATAAGCAGGAAGTCGATGTAAAAATCTAAACTTTATTTTCTGACAACATGCAATGATGTCTAAATTAAAACTAAAAAAAAAAAGGGAATCCAAGGGAAACTCTGGTTCCACGTCACTTCCATTTTCAATAGATCCATGCTTTTCAAAACTTTTTTTTTTTTTCTTTTTGGTTTGTAGTGTTTAGTTGGTTATATTTCTTTCCATCTTGTGGGAGAGGCAGTTTTAATCAGAAGTGGTCACTTTGTCAAGGCTGCAGTGGCTCGGGGTCGAGGAGGGTTTCTCCTCGTCATCGTCTGCTTTCAGCAGCGGAGAGAGATCTGCGTCTCGCCCCGCCTCCTCCCGCCGGGCAAGCCGTCAGTCGCGGTGCGCCTGGCTCGACGGCGTGATGCTGAAGACTCGGATGCGCAGGTGAGAGGCGATCTGGAGGCACACGCCGGTACAGTAGCGTGTTAGGTCCAGAAGAGAGAAGACCTGAGGAAAGACGGAGAGGATCAAACATCAAATGCTGCATTAATGGTAATATTTAATGAATGAGAGAGCTGCGACTGTGAACAACATGGAGCAAAGTGAAACTATGTGCTGGTATAAAGAAATACTGACTGCAAAAAGGTGCTATAATAAATACATTTTGTTATATTAAATGTAATATCTTAGGTGCATGCCACATCTATGGTCCACAGCAGATATTTATCCTCGTCATAGTAGAGAAAAAGCACAGGCTCTGTTATATTTAAGTGTCCCAGTAAGCCAGCATACACAGTAAAAGGTGTCATTAATGTTATTAGTGACACCTGTGGTTTTCCAGCCGTGACTTGCGGTCTAATCAGCCAGAATAACTAGAAACACCTGTGTGGGTGTGACGGGCCCTTCGAGGGAAACCAGTGCTTTCAGTAAAAGTTGAAGCTCCTGCGACCTCTTCAACTGCTTATTTTCTGCCCACGATGAACGCCATAGTTCCCTTCTCCATGCACTTTGGATGTTGTTGAAGTTGTGGCGAAAAATCCCTCCACTACAAGTACTGCTTTCACACGCAAACCATGCAAATCACACAGGATGTTACAGCTACTGTAACCAGATATATAAATCAATTCAAAGCGAACAAGTGGTACGGATCTTTGTGCAATTTGTGGTTGAAATGGGTATAAGATGCCTCTTAGGTGTGGAGTTGTAATAGTTGTATTGTATCCAGTATATCAAGTCATCTCATTGGTCTAAAAGTGACTTTGAACTAAACCTTGAACTGCAGCTGTAATGCCTTGAGTCGCTGATTTAGACGGTTAAATTGAAAGCCAACAGGACTGAGAACCAGGCTGTGCTTACGTGTGCTCATCACAATTTATAGCTCTAAATACAAGATGGCGTGCAATGAAATGAATAGAAGGTATAAATCAGGAAACAGTTTGGTTGGTTTTTCTGGTTTTCTCTGCAACAACCTTAAAGATTGCTTGCTTGCTCTTGTTTGTTGGGTGAGTCGTGGGTGCAGCCTCATGAATCAGCCACTAAGGAGAGCATTTCATGCCTTTTCCAAAATTTGGGCAGCTCTGAATGCAAATGGGGTCTTTGTTTTCAACCCTTTAAATCTAAAACTGAACAATCTCTCAAAAACATCCTTTGGAGTACCCCTTTAATAAAGAAGGAACCCTTAACACCACTATAAATGTGTCAAACACTGACCATGGCGATCCAGAGGACTATATGCTCATCGATGAAGTTGTTGAAGTACTGGTTGAGGAAGAGGAGGCCGGGGCCTACGAAGGCCGTGTCCGGGAGGTGCAACTCACTCTTGGTCATGTGTGCGACCTACAGCGATAAACATGAGGGAAATAAAAACACGGATTAGGTACATTCTGACTAAATACAAAACAGAGGAAACATGAGAAACAACTTTGGTGTTATGATTGTTAACTTAAGTTATAATTCTTGAGATAAACATGGAATCAAACCCAATATTATAGTCAGGATTTAATGTGATGTGTGTAAGTATCCCAGAACAGTATATAGTTGTTTTCATTGCTAGTCCAGCACTAGATTCAAATCGCCTTCACACGCAGTGGCTGTAAACAAATACACCACAAATATGCTGCTCAACCGGTGTCTGCACTTTGCAGGTCGTAAGCATCAACTCACTACGAGGAACTTTCATTTTGTGTCGATTTTGGCAGTCCCTGTGGACAGAAGCGGTAGCGTTTCCAAATATGAATTCATATAACCAGCGGTTTCATAACCAGTTAAAAAGTAACTGTAAAGACAAGATGAACGTACCACCAGCTTGTTGGAGATCTTGGAGGCGACCAAGCCAAAGGCGAGCAGGTACAAACATGGGTTGAGCTCAAACAGCTGGCTGGACGACTTCTTGAAAATGATGAAGGCCAGCGTGAGGGTGAGGCCGATGTGCAGACCAGGACTCAGCACACTGGTGTCCTAAACAGAGGGAATGTGATGAAGCATGCGTCACAATAGAGATGTATAGGTTCTACATCCAGACTGTGTGTACAGTGTGAAGAGGTTTGTGGACTTACAGCCACAGTGGAGCCATTTTTGCCAACACCTCCATTCAAAATGACATGGAAGTAGTTGTAGCAGGAGTAGAGGGCCCCGCTGATGATGCCGACGATGGGGAAGACGTACATCTTCAGTCCGATGATGGGCAACTACGGAAACAAGTGGAGGTGAAATTAATGCAAAGACACGCGGCACTCTCCTGGCAGTAAGACGACAGGTGCTTGTGTGAAAGCTGCAGTGCATGCCGAGCGAGATGAGAGGGCAAAGCAAATAAAAGAAATGCGAGCGACATCATCTGCTTTTTGAGCCAGATCATGTCTGATGGATGACCTGTTGGCGTGGCGTTAGCTCCACATATTTACCTTCTCACTTCTCTCATGTGATGTTAAGTCAAGCCTCCAAAGGCAGCAGAGTAAAAGTAAAACACAAATTCTATTCAAGGACTAGGACGACGACTAAAAACTACGAACTGATCAGATAATTAATTTGGTGTAATAAAAAAAAAGTAATGGAGAAGAAAACGTTCACTATAAAAGGTGAAATGAAAGTGTTCCTGTGTGTGTGTGGACAGTATTCAAGCATCTGTCCGTGGGTTCTCAGTTACCGTCGTCTGCCAAAGGCTCACGCCTCCGAAAGCCGACATCAAATACATGATGGTGATGGCGAGCTGCACCTCTGTGACGTCAATCCTGTGAAGAAAGTATCAGGGAAGAGTGTGAGTAATCAATTTAAGTTAGCAGTTTCACAGTTATATACGGGTTATATTACAGCATCTGTATTAATACTGGGAAAACATGTGACTTACAGGCCAAAGCGGAGGGTGCCGGACACGTAGGTCTGCCAGTGAGCGCAGAAGAACATGAACATCCCGATAAAACCACAAAAGAACATCCAGTCTGGGTATCTTCCTATGCCACACGAAATACACGTTCCCACCGCAACAAAGACTGAAAGAAGGAATAAAGAACAACAGACAAACTAATAATCAACATCTCTCCCTGAGCCACTAATGCAGCCGATTCTGCAAATGTGAAAAGAATAACAGTTTAGGTTCAGTTGCCCAGTGAGCGGTAAAGCACCTGTGGAGACGGCGTCGCAGCCGTGGTCGAAGAGCTCCCCCAGAGCCGAGCTGCTGTTGGTCCTCCTGGCCTGCTTCCCATCAATGGCGTCCAGAGACTGGTAGATGAACAGGCCCAGAGCGCTCATGATGAAGGCCCATGCTGGAGCCTGGGGGTGGGAGAGACTTGACTTAGACAAGAAGGACCACAGCCTTGTTGTCGTTGGTTAAAGCGAAAAGAAAAATAATGCGACTCTTTTGATAACTGATTGGTTGCTTTGAGCACTCACTTTTGAGGCTGTTATCAACTAAATTGATAATGAAACAACGTTCCTGGTTAAAAACCTGTGCATATTAAGTTATTTTACCTGAGATTCCACAGACGAGGGGCTACAGCAAACTATAGAGTCGACTGTGCATGCTAAGAGGATGCAGAATTACTGTGAGGCAATGGAAATCAGGCACTCCTGCTGTACCTGTTTGATGAAACCTACTGTCAATGCATATTGACATGTATCTGCGTTCACACTGTGAACATGATTGAGGGATTCCAGCTGTGTCTCAGTTCCTCCAAGTTAGAGACTCTAACCAACACAGCATGTTCACCACAACGTTGTGTGTATGCTTGTCAGTGTGTGAGAGAGGGACACAAAGAAAGTCTGTGTTTCCGGAGAGATCAAGAATCTCATGCTGTCCTAAATATTAGGAGATCCTGCTGTATTCTTCTAAGTCCACGTCCTAAATGACTCACGGACTGGTGGGGACCGATCCCGCTCGTTTAGGGTCAGAGGTTACACTTTTAACATCTCTGAACTGTGTTCGTATGCGTACAAAGACATGTGACATTCATACGTTTACAAGTCCATGCCTTATGCAATGCTAAATCATGGAAAATGCCTTTGCACATGTGGAATTTGACAGTAACAGCATGCTGCATGGACTGTGGACTTGGTTGCAAGGTTGTCATAATTGGATTGGACAAAGGTATACATCTGATAAACGAATACACCTATGATGCAGTGCTGATTAGGACACTGCTCCACAGTGAACCTGGTGACATAAGTTAACTGGATCATAGGTCACAGGCTTGTTGCAAGGCCTACTGGTGCATTAGAGGTATACAGTTTAAGGAATATGTAGTTGAGACTACATAGGATAGATGTGGAGCCATTTCACATCAGCACGTGAAACATTTTCCCTTCAAATGTCTGTTTTACCATCAACAATGCCGCATCACGTGAGCCTGCGCGGACAACAACACGTCAAAGCTGACAACTTTCCCCCCAAAAAAACACATGACGGACACGTATATTCCCTAATCCGACAATTTAAAGATTCCTGTCTTATATGTGGCCATGCAGACGTGACACCGTGTGGTTTAAGGTTTGTCCACAATCAACGGGAGACAGAGTCTAATTCGGCTTCAACACAAAAACAACACCACCAACTGCCAAAACACACCCTGGGCGTTAGCATGAAGTGGGAATAATTATAAAATACGAGTGGCTGTGAGGCTCAAATTTAAGCCGAATTGACAAGTACACCCCGCTGATTCAGGACATGTCCTACATTATAGCTTGTGAGTCATGAGCTTGTGCGCCCCGGTGGTCACGTAACGTTAATTTGCGCAATTTGCGAATGGAGGACTGCGCGTTCCTTCCATACCAGAGAAGGACACTTAAGTGGCGCTATGGTCTCCGGGTAGAAACTTTAACCAAGGTCGATGTACTCACCTCCTCTGTCGCCGTGGGACAATAATACATGAGCACCACCGTGGTGAGGATGTTCACCATCAGTCCAACAATAGTCAGGGTGTTCGGGGCGATCCATGTCGGTATTTGTTGGACGAGCCAGTTCCAGTAGATTTGACACGGTGGCTCGAACAAGGATCGACCAGAGGCGCTGTATTTATGCTCCTCCAGCCGCTTGAGTTGCGCGGGTGACAGAGACTCTGGCCACAAGAAATGTGGCATTGTTTTTTCTGCCTGGTCACCAACCGCAAATTACCTTAACAAACTTCCCAACACTCCCGGGTAAGCTAGCGGCTCAGACGGGGCTATCTTCTCTCGGCCGACTCCAACAAATAGTCGCTCATTTGGCATTTATAGCTAGGTGACCAGACGAGGCCATTTCCACAGCGGAACCATGAGATGTCGACACTCCGCGTACGTTTCTGATCAAGTTGCGTCTCGGCCGGAAGTGAGAATCCGGAAGGGAATAATTAGGCGGTGCACCGGGAAGTTTAAATGAAACTGTGGACGTGTGGCATCCGCGAGGTTATTTAAACTACTAAACTAACAATGCAAATGTCAAACGCTGCTGGTTGGCATGTGTAAAATAAAAAAATATTCACATATTCATGTTTGAATGTTACTCCTCCTGGTTTGTATTGATATATTTAGGTTGGCCATATAATAACTTTATTATTCCCCCCACAAACTGTAGTCATTCAATTTAGCTGTTACATTTTCTGCACATGTAAGTCTTAATTCACACCGCCTTGAACTAATTGTGGTGGAGAAATACAGAATCCTTAATCTTAATGAATCTAAATCTACTGGAATAATCCAATGAAACACACATGTGTGAGTGTTTAATTTTATAATATAAACTTTACCCAAATTCCTTGGAGAAATTCCAAGGATGTGACCACAGTGATTGATTTTTTCTTATTAATTTAGGCTATTTTTTATTATTAAATATATTCATTTATTTATTACCTTTTTAGGTCTTAGTGTCCCTGCATATATTTTAAGTCAAGTGGATTTAAGTAAGGTGTCGTCCACCCTTTGCACCACAATAAATCTACATTTTCAACAAATAATCAAATCAATAAATGAATCTTCCTGTGTAAGCTTCAATTGCTTTCTTTAGACAGTCATAGTATTATAATCCAAAGAAAATGAGTACTCAAAGCAAAATCACATTTTAAAATGACTTTTTATTGTACTCCATGGGTCATAATTACAAAGGTAAATGCATGCGCACATGACTGAGCATCAATCAAACCTCAAGTCCAATATGAATCTAAAAAGCATAGTGTCGTGCAGAATATGGGCTGTGTGTAAACCTCTACATTTACGCACTTATTTGACATAAATGACCCACACAGAAAAAGTGAAATGAACAATTATTCATTGAATTATATTAATGTGAATTATCTTAGAAGAGTCTGCACATCATTTATCCAACATTACTCTGGTCTATTTATATTTTTCTCGCATATATAAATTCTGACATGAAATAAAAACACCCAAACATTGTTTATACACTCCCTTTTCCCTTCTTTCAGACCCCGGAAATAAATTATCACCTTCAGCAAACACTCCCAACAAGAATCAACATGTAAAATACGGCAAGTGTGTCACTGTGCTATATATGTTTTTTTTTTTATTTTTTTTTTTTACACACTACATGTACTTATCAAAGCTACCAAAACACTGCCGGCATGCATCTAAGCTGACACAGTATTTGGAACACAAGAGGGTGGACAAAAAAGTGACCTGGCTTTTTATATTTCTATAGTAATTAGCTCCAAACTTGCACACAGCATGCCACACCACAGACCAGTAAACCCTCCCCCCACACTCCCCCATCAGTCGCGCCATCCCTCCATCGTCCCTCCATCCAACCTTCAGGCCGCTGACCTCAGTAGGTGAGAGAATAGGATCACTATCAGCGGCAGATGTCAGCAAAGCTTAAGTGTCTCATTGCACTCTATCCGGTTTCTACTTCTCTTGCTCGACAATCTTCTCGGTCATGTACTTGTCAATCAGGTTTAGGGGCACTCCGCGTTGCATGAGTTCGTAGAAGGTGAAGCCTCCTGAGGGACGAGAGGAAAAACTCATAATATTATCGGGAGAGGCGGAGGTGGAAGTGGAGAGTGAAAAACAGAGAGAAGAAGAGGAAGGAGAAGAGGAAGAGAAGAGCAAGAAGCTGACAGAACAAACAGAATGCACAGAAGAGAGGAGTTCAAACCACTGGATAAAGAGTGAGAGGAGGAAAGAAATCTGGTCGGAATAGCTCATGTTCGCAATGCACACTCAGTTTGTAAATCTCTGCGTTTGCTCAGGCTTGCAGAACCAGAAGCACAGTTGATACCACTGAAATACAATTCCAGATTAATGAAGCGTACACTGTCTTTAGTCATCCACAATATGCTAACAGTGGTGGAAATATATCCTATATTTAAGTTTGTTATCGTACCACAGTGCAAATTTATTCTCGTAATAATGCATAAAACATTTTACTTATTGGCAAATGTACTTAAAATAGCAAACATTAAAAGTAAGCATTTAGTGTGGTATACTTAAATATATATTAAATTATTGGATTATGATTTTTAGATCAATTAGCGTAAAAACAACCATTGAGGAGGAGCTCATTTTAACTAATTTATACACTGTTGGGCAATTAAACCTACAACACGTCATCATATTTTAGAGGCTGATCACATGTTTTGTATTTAAAATCTTAATCTGCAGAGACAGATAAATGTCATAGAGTTAAAATATATAGTACAAAAATAAGCATATAATGTATATAGTACACAAATATAGAATTTAATTGAATAGATCAGCATCATCCAGCTATGTGAGTCAGTATTGGCCTGCTATCAGATAAGTATTGGTGCATCCCAAGCTAAGCTAAGCTAACTGTCCGTAGCTTCATATCTAATTGAAAGACATGAGAGTGGTATCAATCTTCTCATTTATCTGCAAGAAATCAAATTAGCATACTTCCCTAAATGTCAAAATATCCCTTTAATTACAGTACTTTAGTAAATGTTACTTTCCACCACGGTAAGCTAAGGGATACAACAGGAACTGTCATACACAACTCATCACTCAGAACGTGGAAAATACCCAGTGTTAGTAAGCTTTGTTTGGATCCTGTATGATTTTAATTACCAGCAGAAAAAAAAAACATGTCGACGTCATGTCAACATAATATAAAATTCATTCCCAGCTCTGGATTCTTTGGCAAAGGTTAGCAAGTTTGCAAAATGTATTACTCACCTTATCTGTGGCACAAAATAAATGAGAGGTAGTCTTTGAATTCACTCCATTTCACACCAACGACTATGGCAATCAATTCAAAATATTCAAAACAGGGCTGTTAAAATTCAGCCAGCAAAGCAGTACCGAGGAATAATTTGGCAAGAGTTGTCATGCAAACCTTGTTTCATTAATGCCCGATTTCACATGTTCTTTCTCTGGCACCTGCTTTCATGAGGAAGAAAAAGCTGCCACAGTCCCACCGACTGAGAAAAGCAAGGTTACACAAGCAGCCTGGAAGATGCATAATGAATGACATAAGCTTCATATGCCAAAACCATATGAAAGCTTACCTTATATGAGAACATACATTCACAATTCTTGAGTTTGGACTGGGGGAGAGAGAAGAGAAGAGGGGTTAACAAAATGTTAACATGGAGTTATATGTGTGCACCAGGGAATACTGTTGAGTTATTACTGAACTCTTTTATATGAGGAGTTAACTGTGTGGCATAAAGAGGACAGTGGAATCTATAGAGAATCGTTTAAGACAACACAAAAACATCGCAGCTCTATATGTTATGCCTACTGAGGTGCGACTGGTGACAGACTGTGTGTTGTTGTGATGATGAACAAGATGACTGGATAGAGAACACGGGGGATAAACCTCTACATGTGGTGGTGATGGAAATGTGTCACCAGACACACTGTGCACTGCACACAAATGAACGGATTATTTGTATCTATTTAGAAAATGGTGTCCAGGAGCCGGTTGCACCAACTGTTCATGAATTCAAACAGCAATTAGTTGGTGGAGAAAATTAAATAATGGGTTGCACCACACAAATAGTTCTTGCATAGAGATTAATGTAACTTTGTCAGTGAGCTAATTGAGCTTACTGACAACGTTAGCCTGATATTTTCACCAGGCTTTGAGGCCAATTTGATATAGTGGCCAAACTTTGTAATCACAACTTCTTGGTCCATTACGTGATGCCAAAAATGACTTTTCCCCATATACTTGCATTGTGAAAGGGACATCTGTAATTCTGCAGATCTTTTTTTAAATAGGTAAATGAACACAGTATAAAACTTAAATAGCATCCAATAGAATCCAGAGTTATTTTTGTGTGGTGGTTTGGAGGCGGGGTTTAAGGAAACACTGGCGCAATTATTGCTCTATGGGCCGAAGATCCAGGTAATTTTATACCAAGGAAATCCGAAGTTCAACTGCCTGGTATAAAATTACCCAGATCTTCCCAGCCGCTCGGTCTCAGCCCGCTCACCTGAACGGCAGTTTACTTTGGATTCTGCTAATGAAAAAAGAAAAGATTCAACCGATTTACAGACTTCTCTTTTTCCAATGTAAGTCAATGGGAAAAAGTATTTTTGGGCTCAATGGCATCACATGACAGACCCAGAAGTGTAATTACAAGGTTTGGCGACGATGAAAACTACTTTAACTTTCATAGGAATGAACGGGGGCCCATCTCCACTGCTGAATCCAGTTCTCTTTATACATACATGGTTTAGAGTCAAGAGTAAAATAGATACTATGGTCCACACATGTGACCAGATACTTGATTTAAATGCTCTGAAATTACATTTTGCAAAAACTACTCAAATAACACTATAAACAAACTGAATACTTCTAACTCATGACATTCATATTTATTCATATATGCATATATAAATAAAGACTAACCTACATTTACTTATGATAAGCAGGTAAGTTAAATGTATGGTTTGGCCTCCTAATGCTGTTATTTTCGGCAGTTATGTGACAGCTCGTGATGCTACAGTGACTTCCTGTTTCCATAGTTCATTGCTTTGGATTGGATGGAGCTACGGATGTTTCCTATCAGCCAATTTATAGATTAATAATGTCTTTACTACTACAGCTGAGTTATTCCTTAAGTTCTAATAGTGCAACCCGATTAGGAAATGACCAGGAACTAGTTAAAAGTTACTAAGAACTTCAGAAGGACTTCCACACTACCGTAGCCATGAATTTATGAATAGCAGGTGCAGCTCAATCCAGATACTTACATGTCCAGCGCCTATGTGGTTAGCCCTTTGGTAGACTGCAGACAAAGTTCAAACACTACAGTACTCCAGTGGAGTTGGTTTCCCAAAGCCACCTTTGCGTCCTTATACTAAGACAGTGACGATTTTGATTCAAAAGGATTCTTCTGTTTCTCTTTTTTAGATCAAGAAAAAACTATTCTTTTAGCAAAGGCACAGTAAAAATGAAGAAATAAAACAAGAAGGGTGAAAGGCTTTGAGAAACCAGACTCAGATACAGACGGGTTCCCAGTAAGGCCCACTGAGCTCCCATCCTGGTCCACACTCACCTTTGACCTCCAGCTTGCATTCCACTTGGGCCTCTCCCAGGTTGTTGCTGGCCTTGCAGGTGTACATGCCGCCGTCATAGGGGCTGGGCTTCCTGATCTCTAGAGTACATACTCCCTGGTTGCTAAACATGCGGTAGCGCGGGTCGTCGAGGATAGCTATCTTATTCTTCATCCAGATCACATTGGCCTGCAGTCAGAAAACCGAAACGTCAGCAGCAAGCACATTTGGCACATTAGGAAGAGAATCAATGCTATAATACAACATGATCCTGAAGGACTACAAATACTCCCCACCCCCTGACGGCTCCTAATGTAACCCAACACTTTACTATCACATCTAACTTGCTGTGGTTCTGCACTTACCCTTGGGTTGGCACGGACACTACAGTTGAGAGTAGCGTTGTAGCCGGCGACAGCACAAGTGTTGATCAGCGGCTGCGTGAACTTTGGCGCCTCCATGAAGTCGTGGTCGTTGAACTCGTGCGTTTTCAGCTGCATGCCTGTTGGGGTAAGGGTAAAGGAATGGGGTTGCGCATGATACTGTCGCTGAGCGGTATCATGTGGGAAATTCCCTAAGTGATGAGGGAAAGACAACATTTTTTTGTTTATCATCGGCTGAGTCTACAACATCTCTATTAAAGGGCCTGTCAGTCTTAGCCCGACCCCTGAAATTTTAAAGTGAGTCTGTAAATCAATTCAGACTCGCTTTAAGGTGGAAAACATCACTGACAGTACCTTTCAGATAACAGCTGTGAAAAGAATAGTCAGCAAATGAAAAGACAACTTTATTGACATTTTTGACACGTGAAACGCAGGTGATTTATTCCAAGGTTCTGACTTTGGAAGCATTTTCCCCCATCAGAAATTGTTAGTAACCATTGACATTTGCCAATATGGCAGTCATTGTTACCTTCTTTGACGATGACTGCGCTTTTCTTGGTTTGGGTGGCAGTATCGCTAGGGCCACACATGTTCTCTGCGAAGATCCTGAAGAAGTACTCGTTCCCTACCACCAGCTCTGTGATGGTGATGCAGCTGCGATGGTAGTGCTCAATGCATGTGTACCATTCCTGAAAAGCAGATTGAAGCATGTCAATGTAAATATTTATTACAGATCATTTGCAATTTCAGTTTAGTATATTTTGTAAAATTGATCTCCCACCATTGTCTTCAAGTCTGCCTTTTGTATGGTGTAGCCTGTTATCGGGGCGTTGCCGTTGTCTTTTGGAGGAGTCCAGACCAGAGCCACATTTCCTCCCCAAACATCTTCAATGGTCACACACTGAGGAGGCCCGGGTAGGTCTAGCAATCAGAGAAAATATCGTGACTGTTACTGTCGACAGCAATGAAGAGACTTAGATTTGTCAATTAAATTGAAGACTTTTAATATCTTTTAGGGCATTTTTTTCAGGAGACAGAATTTGATGCTGTTAAAAACGTCACTCACCTACGACTTGTATGTCAAGAATGGCCGTGTCCACGTGGTTTTCAACCTGCACAGCCATCTCATACTTTCCGGAGTGGCTGCGTTCCGCTTTACGGATGAAGATTATGCTGTCACAGTCTGTGTTGCGGATGCTGACGTGGGTTGGGTCTATTGCCGTGCCCTCTTTCAGCCAGGTGACCTTCGGCCTGGGTTTGCCCTGCAGACATCACACACACAGTTTATGATTCTGCTCAAAGACACAGCGGATATTGATCGATTGGGAGGTTGCTATACCATAAATGGCACTACGAGGTTGACTGCTTCTCCAACTCTTCGAGTGTATGTCTGCTTCAAGTGTCGGGGGACGCGGATCTTGGGTGGTTCTGAGGAGGAAACAGACCATAAGGTGTCAATATTGATGTTTGTTTCAATCTTTTCCTTCAAAACAATCAACTCTAAAGTCATGCAACAGAAAGTTACAAAGGTTCATGTTCAAAACACTCCACAGCAGTTTTCAGAGCTCACCAATAACCTCTTTGACCAGGACAGAGTGCTGAATGGTCCGTGGAGCGCTGGGTCCGGCAGCGTTGATGGCTTTGACTCGAACTAAAATTTTAGTCCCTGGAGTCAACCCAGTGATGGTGTACTTGGTCTTCTCTGTCAGCTCATTGTTGGAAACTATCCAGTCATCAGCTGTAGGGAAAAATCAGTCCAGCTGAATAAAAAATTCACTGAAATGTATTGTGGGCTGTGACAAACATGTGCAAACAATGTAAGGCCACGACAAACTATGCGACAGCTATATTTGGGGTGCATAAGCTCTAAATCGGCTGCTGGTGTATCACATTGTGATTTAGGACCAATAGTTTAGATTAACGGTAAAAGGTTTCACACCGTTTCTCTCATAATTGTCAACTTTTGTCTGGAACAGAACAAAAATCACACAGTCTGTCGTGGCTTTTAGTAGATTTGAGGTTGTCTCACTTCCTTCTATGCAATACTCTATCAAGTATCCGTCCAGACCGGCAGCTCCGATGGTTTCAGGAGGACGCCACTTTACGGTCACTGTGGTGTCGGTGACATCGTCCACGACCAGCATGGTGGGCTCACTGGTCACAGCTGAGTGGAGAAGAGAGGTTTAGAGATCAGAGTCATAGCAACAGTCCAACAATGGGAATGACCAATATCGGAAAACATCCATTTTGGCAAGTCATGAAGACGTGAGAAAGGCACCTCTCACTCTGGTTGGTATGCTCTGAATCTGCATATCAGATCTCATTAGTCCCTGCTCTTTCCATCTATTCTTGTATTCTGAATCACATTTAACTCCTATTGAACCCTCTGACAGACCTGATCTCCTAAACCTCTAATCCGCAGATGATTTGGCAGCCATTATAAAGACATATTTAATATCCTCTAAAGCTCCTGCATGTCCAGTGGAGGTCACTGTCAGAATGCTTGGGATGGTGGGCTATCGGGAGGAACAGCTGCGTCGCCGGGGTACCAAGGGCAGATCACACATGCACATGTCACTGGCCCACTCTTTGAAAGTTCCTCCATTATCATGAAACGGTTGTTAGATAAACTGAAGCCTCTCGTAATACTTTCCCGAACAGCTTATTGGCAGTAACAGCTCACAGGCCAGTGTTTAGACTGCTCAGTGGAGACATTTGGGCTACTCACCGAGGGGAGTAAAGGCTTTGGATGGTTCACTGGGCTTGGACACACCAATGGCATTGACTGCAAAGATCCGCACTTCATATGGCACACCTTCAATCATCTTCTTGGGTTCGGATACTGTTTCTTTGATCAGGTCAAAGTTGAGTCTCATCCATCTGGAGCTCTGTTTCTTCTTTCTCTCGATGAAGTAGCCTTTAGAGGACGGTCGGAAAGCTGGTCATTTAACCCCCTACCCATACATTTAAGCTGCTGTAATAAGTAATAAGTGACGTTTACCTAATATTGGTGAACTCCCATCATATTTTGGCGGATCCCATGTCATTGAGCACCAATCACCGCCCACCTGTGGGACCAAGGGAGCCTCTGGAGGGTCAGGGATGTCTGCAGAAAACATAGCGTCATGTTAAGGATTGAAGAAACTTATATGCAATTCTCTACCTTTGTGTTTTTGTGATCACTTACCTACAACCTTGATTTTGACGCTGGCTGTGGCTTCACCGGCCTCATTCTGCAGGACAATCTTGTAGTTGCCTGTGTCCTCCCGCTCCGTGATGTCAATTGTCAGGCTGGTGTGGTCGCCGGATGTTTCAGCGCGGATGCGATGGCCCGACTCAAGAATCACCTAAAGCAAATGAGACAGAAAAATAATTACATGTAAGCCTTTAATGTGAAGTAAAAATCAAAGGCTGGGAATATTTTGTTATTATCAATAAATCCCATGAAATTACCAACAATTTTATTATTTATTTCATAATTTATGATTCATAACTTATGTCTCCGAAGCCTGATATAACTTATTCCTATTTTAAAGCTCCAAACACCTAAATTTGCCTCTCTGTTGCACTGCGTGATACATTCATTCAATACTGTGAACAAGGCCGCTGTAGTTTATTTTGAGTCAATCCCACATACACAGTCCTGCTGCTGAAAATACTCAAAAGAGCACCTAATGTGCTTTAATCTGAGTCTTGAAATAGTCCTCATTAATGCATGTTTATTCCTGTTTAAGTAGCGTTTGATAAAACCTACTGCACAGCTGCTTTTTCTAAAAAATGAAAGGCTTAGGCCTGAATGCAAGACACAGGATAGGGTAGTACTTTGGTATGGAGTATTTTCCTGTTTTTTTATTTGTTATCAAAATTAAAATTAAAATTAAAAATTAAAATAATGCCAGCCGTATGATTTAAAAGAGTTTAACACTAAATAGATTGAAGCTCACCCTTTCTCCCTTCATCCACACCACCCTGGGTGCTGGTTCTCCACTGATGGGGATCTCCAAGCGAAGTTTGTTTCCCGCCACAATTGTCACGGTGTTGTCTGGGAAGTTCAAGCTCTCCAAGTGCACCCTTGGTGGGTCTATAGAAAATTGAATTACACCATAAACATATATGTTATTCTGCTTTTTTTCAGTATAATGTCAAAATATAAAATTGCGCAGTCCAATGAAGAACAGGTCGTGTACCAATAATGTGAATTTTGGCAGAGAGGCTCTGTGAATATCCCTCCGGAACAAAAGTGTAGTCTCCTGCATCGTGAAGGGAGCCGGTCGCAATCTCAAGACGATGAGACCTGGAAAGCCAAAATGACATTAGACAGCGTTTGTTTGAAATTGGTTTTGATTGAACGGAGTTCAAAATGGATCGCATACTTATTTTTGTGTAAGATGTTGATGCGGTCATTGGGCTGGATCAGCTGTCCATTCCTGTACCAGCGACCGGGGACGTTGCCCGGGTAAATCTCACAGTGCAGGTTGATGGGCTGACCGAGCAACACTGTTATATCCTTAAGGTCCTGGAACACCTTCAGCGGTTTCACTAATTAAAAATATGAGACAGGTGTAGAACAGAATGGAGCACATTATTAATACTGATTCCTTTAAAAAACATGCAAAGACACAGACATTGTGAACAAGGCTTGGATGCTACATACAGTCAACCTGTACATGCGCCTCAGATGTGCCGCCGGTAGCCATGATGGAGTAGGACCCAGTGTCCTCCCTGGAGGCGTCATCTATCACCAAGAAGTGTTTTGTTCCTTCGCACTTAACTCGGTATCTGGAGCGCACTCCTGTTGGAACCTCAACACCATTCTTCATCCTGAAGGAGGAAGAAGCGTTTGAAAATATGTCGCATTCACACACGTCATGGTCAAAGGACTGTTAGTGCTAATGTCCTTTAATGACTACACGACCCACAATGCATCCAGTCAGAAAGTCATTGTACGTGAGTTTGTTGAGGTTAAAAAACATATTTCATATTTCCATTATCCTTTCTTCTGACAAACCAGTGGCCGGCCACAGAGCGGTCCAGTTTGAGTTTGATTTGTAATTTTTTGACAAATTAAATCTTAAAATGAGTCTCACCATTTGACTTGAGCACCTTCTTCTGACACCTCGCACTCCAGCTCAATCCTCTCATTCACTGTGGTCTTCACAGCCTCAATCTTTTTAACTATCTTCACTGGCAACTCTTTAACGCAAGAGAGGAAAAACGACACATTTCTTTCTGATTCATACACTGACCGATCTGCAACATATCGTATGATATATACAGTTCTTTATAAGTTATATAAAGGTGAACAGGTCGAGATACCTTTGACAAACAGCTCTGTTGAGCATCTTTCGTCTCCTGCAGCTACAGAATATGCTGCGTCATCATTCAAGGAGCAGTTGTTGATAACCATAATCCTTTGTGTGCCCTTCATCTCAAAAATATACCTAAAAAGAAAGTCCATTAGTCACATCACTGATCACCAACACTACGTATGAGTCAATATACCAGACAATGTACAATATGAAGGGATTTTATTACAAGAAATTAAGGGAAGGAAAGGCAAAGTTGGCTGCAGAATCCAAAAATCATTGTTAAAATCAAAATGTACAACAGTGTTGACACAATAAACAACATCATTATTCAACATGCATCAAGTGCACTTCACAAACCCAAGAGTCAGGTTGGACAGAGGGGCGGGATCACACCAAAGCACTGACATGGAGAAGAGAGAACCGACTGGACGGATGGACTTACTTCCTTTGACTTAAGGTCAGCAGTGGAGCCAGAATAGGGCCGGAGCACAGGGTGTGTACAGTAGGTGATTATGGCAGACAGGAAAGAGCGTAATGATATGACACACAGATAGAAAGACAGACAAAGACAGAGAGACAACATGCTTGGACGGGTTTATGTAGTCGGCAAATAGTGTCAAAAGAGAGAGAGAGTGTGTTTTTTAAAGTGAATCTTCTGAACAGGGAGCCCTGGAGAAAATGCAACAGGAGACCAAAACCAGAAAACAGCAATAACCTCCCAAATGGCTTTAACTTTGCATGGCTTTGATTACAGGTCTCAGCTAATGAATGCAAGGTTAGGCATAGTGTTTATTTAGTTTACAAGTCTGTAATCCTAATATATACTCTAAAATGCTATAAACAAACCCTATTAGTTGCAGAATCATTTTCACTCGATTTGGTATTACACCCTATTATGAGATATACATGTTACCCTGTTATGAGATATACATTTTGTCATTATTATATATTTCAAGACACATAAGATTAAGAACATTTAATGAAGGAACAAAAACATGTTATTAAGTTTCAGTGGTTGATCTTAAAACATCGTTAAATGATTTCTGGCTAACTGGAGGCAGTGAAAAAAAGTTATTGTCATACAATATTTATTATAGCAGCTTTAAAAATGTAGCTTTTTATTACCTTTTAAAGGGTTGTATAACAATAGGTTTTGTCAAACCACTATTTCCAAGGTCAAGAATAAGTTTCACTGTGTCTAGTATTATTTCACCCAAGTCTTCACATTTAATAAATAAATACCTGTTACACTAAAAAACCTGCTAAACACGTAAAACCATGTCCTCTCCAGTCCTTTCAGTCATAGATTTGAAACTAAATCATGACGGCTACATAATAATTGCATTGTTGTTGTTAAGGCTATAGTGGTAATGGCCTGTTAAAGTACATGATCTTTATTTAAATTTATTTACTATGTGATTCAGCATCTATTAAATTTGTTCCAAAGCCACACTTGGTTAAAGACCTCTAAAGGAGGTACCACCTGTTTCCTGTACAAAGGAGGACATATACAGTTAGTTAATGGCAACAGTTGACACCATACACTGTATTTACCTCCAGATGTAGCTCTAGGGCCTTATATATATATATATATATATATCCGATGGAGTCTAATATTGGCCACATTTAAGAAATAATAACAGCTAAACAAAAAAAATCTGATCTGAGCAATAAATTTGAATTGAGCATTAAAGCTGGCAGTGTGAACGTAGCCTAATGTGTGTGTGAGTGAAGATGCTGTAAGGTTACAATATAAATACTATATCACTAACCCACATTTAGGTTTTAATATATTTCTATTTGTAAAAATGTATGTCTCTGTGGCACAAGATAAAGTAAGTAAGTGAATTAGTAAAAAGAGGACACAGACTGCATCTGTGTGGTGTAAAACATGCTAACCATTGTGCTTTTGAGTGGTGACAAAACATTATGTGAAAACACATAATATCAGAAAGAAGAAAGGCAATGCCACAAATAAAACGCATTTTTAAAAAACGTGCGTTTTATTTGTGCCGTGTTGATGGCGAGAGGACACGGAAAGAGAGGGAAGGGAAAATGTTGTGACGTACTTGGGAGAGGATCTGATTTCCTGTCCGTTCTTGTACCACTTCAGGTCAACTGTGGGGTCGGCCAGATCGACCACCAAGCGAATCTTTCCACCTTTATCCGCCTGATATGCCGGTTCCAGTTTCTTTGTAAAAGCTTTAAAAAGATGAAATAAGTGTTGTAAAAGAGACGCCAATATCAGGATTCCCTTTAACCAGACAGGAAGACTGATATTCATCAAAGGAGCACATCCAAAATCTGTGAAAGAAACTGATTTACCTTCGCTTTTCTTCTCCTCTCTTGGGATCTTCTTCATCCTCTTCAGCAGACCCCTCAGATCCGTGATGCCGTACATGAAGGCGATCTTCTCGTACTGATCTGGCCGGGCGCCCTTCAGGATCTCCCACACATCCACCTCTGGAGTGTCATCCACCTTCGCCTCCCTAGTGGAGCCGGATACGAGGGAAAGTTGTGAGGGCACGAGTCAGAGGCTGGTGTTTGCGACGTGTCCTGAGGAACTACTCATTAACCTCTAGAATAGATGTAGGGTCACCCTTAAGCTTTACAATTTCTGCTTATTTTACTAGGTTAATGCATTCCTTGGTTCCTGCCCTGCCATTTTTAGGATTGTATATCCTATTTCGTTCCTCGGGACATGTCACACAAAGGGATGGGCATGGTGAGCTGTCTACCAGTGCTATCAGCTCTGGAGTCAAAGTATTGGAGGGTTAATTGTGTCTGCACAATATTATTCACGAGTCTATGCAACGGGATTTAATCTAAAGTGTCAAAATGGAGCCACGGAGCACAAGTCAGGAGGACTCATGATCGATCGCTGGGGTGTGTGTGGTAAAATAATGCACAGTTTCTTAACAGCTAACCGAAAATTGTCTGATAAAATGCCAGGAAGTTATTATAGGGAACTTCGAAGACGAATCTATCCTCTAAACAAGTGGTTTCCATCCTTTTTTTTAACCCCTTAATACAAAGCAACATCTCCTTTTGACCCCCCATCATGTCTGTAAGTTTGCTGTTCGGTCTCTGCGACAAAAAAGAAAAAGAAGTTTGGAAAACAGTCTAAAAATAAACATGTCTATTAGAGTTTTGTTTTCTCTTGACCTCTTGGTTAGGTCCTCAATGTCCAAAATGTGATCGATCACATTGTGGCTCACAAAGCAGGTTTCTATTCTCTACTGTTCTACTTTGTGCTACTGTTCTGTGGCAATTTCCAACGTTTATCTCCGTAGCACTAGCTATCAGTCTGAGATCAGTGACTCAGTTAAATGCAATAACGAGAGTATTTATAACATCTATCATATATGTGTTTTTTCTGAAAGAGGAAACCAGTGAAGGGAGATTGACTGATCTCACACTCTTGTTCTTATTCTATAATATTCTAAGATTTAGGTTTGCCATTGAAATCACAACAATGATTGTAAAAAGGCTTTTTAGGGTTTCTACCATGCATTGGGAAAAATGAAATGGGAGCAGAATGAAGAAGGGAATTTGAGTTGGGATCTTTTAGTTTGGATAAAATAGTTTTTATCAGGGTTGAAGGATTTTACTAGCACACAAAAGCACACGCAGATCAATAATGGAGAGTTTTTGTTTGTCGTACAACTTATTGAACTGCTGAACGCTTTTGTTTGTAATAACATGATATGCAGCATGCAGGGATATCGGGGAAACCTGCGACAAAGATTTTAAATGATGACTTTAACATCTTTCATGTTGCTCTCATGAACTGGCCCATCCCTTTGTTTGTTGTCGGTTTGAGTGTTCAGAGATGCTCCGACGCTGTTAGATAATGACATCGAGGAGGTTAGATTTGTGAGATCCACGTTAGTAAACACAACGTTCTGGACATGTTTGTGTATTCATTAGTTTACATAAAGAACATTCAGACAGCCCTTTCTTTCATAGACATTTTCCGAAAATGTCTGAAAGATTGGAGGTGAATAGCGACAAATATTATTCCATTCTATGTTTGTACCTCTCATCTGTTTATTTTCAGGCAATTACGAAGAAAGCTGAAA
This sequence comes from Anarhichas minor, assembly GCF_050575085.1. Classification (NCBI taxonomy): domain Eukaryota; kingdom Metazoa; phylum Chordata; class Actinopteri; order Perciformes; family Anarhichadidae; genus Anarhichas; species Anarhichas minor. The sequence continues at coordinate 6,814,353 of NW_027466491.1, forward strand.
TAAACATGGCGGTATATCTCTATATTTTTTTTAAGTTGAAATAAAACGACAATGTAGAGATAACACTATTCTACAGCATCATTTCTCATTGGCCCACGAGCACATCAATAATGATCCAAAACGGCGCACACTGCCTCATGAACGTGGCGTTTGACTTCACGACTCGTTGAAGAGCGGTCACCTCAGAGTGTTTATGATGCAAGGCCCATTTCCATCATTACTGATTGCTGACAGAGCGGTTAGGAATGCTGCCTTCAAATGAAGTGTTACCTTACTACAGGAGGCCAACACTCTTGCTCGTCCAATTCCTAGAGCTACACGTCATGCTGGGGACTCTACAGGATTACAGTACTCACCCGCAGTAAGGTCTAATCGTTTTAAAACCTATGATTTTCTCTCTACTAACCTTTGATTTCTGAATATGTAGGGGAGAAGAAGAGACAAGCCCAAAATAAATGTATAATTTCACTGGTGAAGTGTGTCCCTGCCTAGGACTGGTTGTACTTACACTTCACGTTGCACTGTATCATCTGAGAAATGCAGCCACTACTGTAGCTTTGGTGAACCAGAGGTTTTCAAACTGTGAGGGCGCATCCCAAAATCTGCACGAGTCATAACTCAGTCAAATCTCACTAAACAGACGCGATGCACATATTTTTAGATTTAGCGTGATGTGCACTTACAGGGGATAAAATGATCTCAACATTTAAACGTCCATAAATCAGCTTATGAGTCATAGAATAAAGACGCTCCTTAACTCCAGAATATGCCTGAGAATCATTACAGCTTTACATCCTCAAAGTATTCCAGTTATATTTGGCAAACAGGAACTAATAGCTACTACAGAATACTTTCAATGGTGCCAAAACGTTAACAAATATCGGCTAAATACAACTAAATACCAATAACTGAGATGAAGCACGATTGTCTCTCAAGTCGACGTAAAACAAAGACTAATGATATGACTGACTTAAATCCATTGAGATTAACTTTTTTCATGTTGCACTATCAATATTTTTTGACATTAGAGGGGGATGTTGCGCAGTTGTCTCAATTTTGTTTGAATGCGGGCCCTCAGTGTCAGACTTTGAAAACCTCTGGTAAAGCATAGTGTATCATCTGAAGAAATGTACGTGCCACTGATACAGTAGCCCAATACAAATCAAAGTAAAAAATACTGAAAAAGACAAAGTCTGGGTCGGGATTTGATTCTCACCTATGTTTAAGAAGAGCACTAAAGTCAAGCTCCCCTGCATCCTCTTGTCCTTCACTGCTGTTGTTAACAAGGAGAGATTAATACAGATTCAATCAGAGTTGAAACAGTTACAGGCACTATAAAACAATGCTAAAAGAGCAACACAAAGCAAAGTCTCAATCGATGCATTAGCTCCAAGCTAACACACGACTAATGCTTACACAAAACCACTTTATTTTTATTTTCCAGATAAAAGTTTGAAACAGGGTGTTTTGTGTAAGGCATTTTAAGAGCGGTCCCAGGCAATATTGCCAGAGCGTGGCAACATTGTAAAACTGGGATGCTTTGCATTGCTTTCCAGACACATTGTTTGGAGGGAGATGTAAAATGCAAGAGTTGGCCTTCAATTACACATTGTGTCGGCAGGTTGAGTTGTAATTACCTTCGAGAAAGGTTAATGACATCATTACAACCATCTTGTCACACTTAAATGTGGTACAATAATATCACTAGAAGGTGAACTGTTTATTGCACTTGTTGTTTTCTTCACTTTTCAGGGGCAGTTATCAGTATTGATCCTATTTCCTGGAATAAATACTGTACTGTTGCATACTGAATTCATAATGGTTGCTGTTGACAGTTCTTTCGTTACCTTCTTTTGAAAGCTGATCGAATATCAAAATTCTGTGAGCCCTGTTCAGCTTCTGTAAGACAGCAACAACACATATGCTAGACTGTATTTTGTTAACACATTAGAATATAGTAATGCTCCTTGATGCTTTAACAAACCTTTAACTTCCAAGTCAAAGGAACAGCTGTCAAACTTGTCCTTGTAGCTGACTTCACACCTGTAGCTTCCAGCATAGTTGTCTTTGGCCTTGATGATGTGCATCTCAAATGTGTGCATCTGCCAGGGAGTGATATATAAGAATTGGTTTAACAGCGCTTACTGTGAGGTGGTGCTCACGTAGGAGCTGGGACAGGTGGGGGCCTGGCTGTACAGTACCTTGGTCAGTCGGTCAAAGGTTTCTTTCAGCTGTAAGTGCTTTCCTGTCTTGCTAGCTAGATCCATCCATTTTCCTTTAAACCACTTGACCGTGGGTTTGCGGAGGAGATCTTTGGCCTCAACCTTGGCAACAAAGGTGATGTCTCCACCTTAAGACACAGAAAAATACAATGTGATCGCAGAGAAAGAGGTGTCCAACAATCCAGTCAATAAACCATAAATGTCACACTAAAAGTTTAATAAAATATAAAACTATGGCAAGAAAGCAAATAAGCGAAGTTCCCAAAATGTGTAACTATTTCCTTAAGTCTTAGAGAAATCAATGTATCACCTTCATACAAATCTTAATATCGAATTCGATGTCTTTTACCATCTTCATCTCCTCTTTGCTGCGCTATCACTCACCCACAGGGATAACAGCACTTTGGGGACTCTCTAACATCAGGGTGGACTGCGGTGGGCTGATAACGGGCTTTTCCAGGTCATCTGGGCCCTGGCCGTCTCCCAGAGACCACACTGGTCAGCCAGGAGAAACACATACTGTACATGACACAATGCTCTCCATCGTCATTGTGCAAGGAAAACATATAGCAGTACATTTCAAGATTTCATACACCTACCTTTCACTTTTGATCTGAACATTTTAGTCTTACCAGAGGAGAGTAATACAGACAGATTTTCTCACTTTCAGCCATCACTTGTCATTCAGCAGCAGAATGTAAGCTCTTTGCAACATTGAAAGCATGAAACAGACAACATGAAACATAGAAAGGGTGTCCGATAAGCACAACAGGCCACATTTAAGGGACATTTTCATCATCCTGATTCTCCAGTCTTCTTTGTAATGGGAGGTCTGAATGTGGATGAATCACACTGTTGCCATACAGTTTGTATCCTGGGCCCGTCTTTACATGTTATGCAAGTTCACCATTGACAAAATGATCTGTCAAATATTGTCTGCTACTTTTCAATCCTTTATCCTGATGCTAATGAAAAAGATTTCATTTTCCAAAAGCCCCATCATGTCCTACATGCAGTGATGGCGGACAGATTGACGGGAAAACAACCTTATTCAAGTTGCACACCATATTGTTAAGACAAATTAACCTGGATAACACTAAACCGCTAACAAGCTTCCATTTGACCGGCTGTGACGGAAAACAGGAAAATGGTTGAGACACAATCTCAATTTCTTGATGCCGATCTTCCTCTTGTGTATGAAAACAAGGGTATAATTTCCATATTAGAATTTTTTTGGCTACCACTGTATTACCTGAGTCTTTTCTCCCCGCGGCTGGAACGCTATCATCTAAACAAAGACAGAGAGAAATTTACAGCATATTGTAAGGAATATTACTGTAAAGTCCACTGAAGCAAGCACACACTCATCAAAAGTAAAAGCAACAAGCAACTACGGATTAGCAAGCGTTGACCTGAGGGATTCTGATTCAAAGGTCTGAAAAAAAATCAATGACATGCTTTGTTTTGATTACTGATCGCAAAACGTAGATCTGACTGTTATGACCAGAACACATAAATGGCAATTTATGTGTTCAGACAAACAAACAAAAAACAAACATGTTCATATAACACTTCAGAAGTCGAATTATCAAAAAAAGAAACATAATTTGTATTAATGGATGTATGTTAATATGTTAGCAGAGGTTTTCTGAACATTTTCACCGTCTTATATTGAAACGTTTACTTCCAGACACACAAAATATCTAAAAATAAACATGTCTCTAACACTTTTCCTTCATTCAGACAGAGGGTAATCTGATTTAGAGTCGGCTACGGGTTTCAGAGGAACTAAAATAGTGGGATTTAACAGAGGGATCTTACTAGGCAGCTCAATTGAGAGTTTCTTGAGTGAATTGGCGTCCTCTGTGAAAAAAAGAACAGTTATGATTGAAATTAGTGAGGATAAACTCATCTATTGTAGGCGGATTGATGAATATTGTGTTTAAATAAGGGTGTGTTTAACTAGCTGCTGCAAGTTTTCCATTGAAAAGCTTTTTACACTTTTACACAAGCCTTAAGATTAACTTATTTGCCACCTTACCAACGTTTGTACGTTAAGTAAACTTACAGTAGTAGCACAGCGTTGAGCCTAGTTTAGCCTAATAGAAATCAAAGTACTCGTCAAATACATTTTTCCAAAGGAAGGTTTCTGTAATTTTTGGTAGTTCTTATCAGACTGATGTATGCTCAAGTGTTGTTTTTTTGGGACAAGTTTTAATTAGTTATTCGATGCTAAGGGGGTGTGACGTCATGATTGACAACTGTCCCCGAAAGAAGAAGAAGAAGAAGAAGAAGAAGAAGAAGAAGAAGAAGAAGAAGAAGAAGAAGAAGAAGAAGAAGAAGAAGAAGAAGAAGAAAAAGAAGAAGAAGAAGGTGCCTTTTTGACAACCGCCACGAGCTATAACAAAATAAAACATGACGAAGACAGCTTTAAAGTTCTTGGCTGTATTTTATTTTTTATTTGTTTTTAAATTCCCCTGCTCATGCATCCAGTCTTTATGCTAGGCTAAATACATGCTTCACTGCTTGCTAACTAGTTTTGGTTAGACAGACAAGATATTGATAAGACAGCAAGTAAATAAATTTCCCAAATGTATTTTACAAAAGTAAAATAAATGAGAAAGTATGTGTATCCACAAAAAAGGGAATGCCAATGCCCAGAAAAGTTTAAAATGTAACATTAGCTATTTGTTACTGCATAATAATTACAACAAAAGAAATATAGCAATGTTCACTAATATCTGGAACACATTCAAAAGTTGAACATCAACAGCATTCCCTTTTAGTAGACGATATTTTAATGTATTGCAGAGTAATGTGCAAGTGTACTGATATGCATATACACATTTAGCAACCATTAATGTATTTTGTATGTATAATATACATGTGAAATATCATACTTCTATACCTTTATTTCAGATGAGTAAATAAAGGTTGATATGCTTGTTGGATTATTTTGCATGTAAAAATCACACATTTACTACATGTATGTCAGTGCATGGACATACATCGGAATATTTACAGATTTGACATGAAAATCTGTAAATTTGTCTACCGTTTGAATTGCGGAGTTGCAGAGATTTGAGCCGATGTTTTTTTGTAATTTAAGATTAAAACACTAACCTGCAAAGCAGAAAGGCACATCACTCGCCAGAAAACAAATTGTTGGATGAATTTTACACTTAATTTTGCTATTCTTAGATCGCCACAGTATAGTGGCCCAACAAATAAACTAGTATCCTATGACTCAGCGAGAGCACTTCAGTGCTTTTCCCAAAAAATACTTGTGAGGTGATTGGAGTTGATCTGAGGTAAGGGCTGTTAAGGATACCAACCTGCTTTGGGTGCTGGGGATGGGGTAGTGGCTGCAGCAGCATCATCATCTGCAATAAAGGTGTCATTGACAAATAGACCCACCTATCAAAAAGCTCCACAACCCTCACTGGCAGGCCACAAAGACACAAGACTGGCAGGCCAACAAGGCCATCGATCACATGCGAGACAGGACTCTGAATGGAGCATGACATGCAGCTCTTGGACAGGAAGAATGAGACCAAAATATCAACTGATGGTTTGACCCTAACTGCTGTAGCTCTCACAGATAAAACAATGTGCGATCATGAATGCTTATTGCAGCTTCTCAAGCCGGCGAAACAAAAGCACAAGCTCTCTTTCACCGTGGAGCGCAGCAAACATACACAAGTGTATCATAAAAACATCAACCTTAAAGCAGCAGATGCAACCCCTATTTGCAAAAAAAAAAAGGTGCTCAAGACCAAGCCAACAAAAGCAATACATTCTGTGTAACTTCAAAGAATCTCAGCATTTTCCCCCGAGCTGTATTTTCCTTCTCAAAATCAATTAATTCCAACTTACCTGTAGATACACAATTAAAAACCAGCCGGCTGGTTGGTATTGAGCACTATATTTAGTGTGTGTGTTTGTCTATTCATGGTTCTGGATTATAGAAGAAAGAGTTTCATGACTCACCTTGTACACAATTTGCATCACCTTCAGTTTTCCATTTTAGGTGTTTAATCTAGTCCGTATTTATTAGTATACATTAGTTCTGATTACTTTAGACATCTGAAAACTCTGCACCGAGTTGCATATATATATCTTTTTTTACTTTGTCTGCATGCATTTAAAGCCATGTAGGAATTAGAGCACTGTTTTAAAAGCAAATTATCAATTGATCCAACCAAGTGAAGTCCAATGCTTTCTGGGAAGTGAAGGTAATCTATTACCTTTCAACTGAGACTAAATCTAGGTTTCAGATCACTTTGCCATGCTGCTGAGCCATGTAGTGTGCAACTGAAACGACTAGTAGGACTTTCAGGACTTGTTTGCATTTTAAGTGAAAGAGCTAGGGGGTTAACCATGCATTGGAGAGAGAAATGGGAATCACTCAACTTTAAAAGTCGTACTTACCAGTTGGTGGGGGGGAGCAAGGGCCCTCTTCTTTTATAGCAGATTTACCGGACTCTGTTTGCTCTTTTACCCCGACCCCACCAGGCTGTGGTTGGTTTGAGCCATTCTCGATGGGGCTCGGCTCCTGAGCCACCACAGCCTGTAAAGGCTCAGGCTCTGTGGCCTCTGGTTTCTTCCCATCAGTCTCTACTGGCTCTTTCCCCTCTGCTACTGCTTCTGTACAGCAGACAAAGCGCCAAGCTGGAGCAGCAAGCATCGGGCACAACCACCGGTGTAGCCTTGCAAAATAATGCTTGCTCAAACAAGGCGGGTATAAATAGCTAATGACCAGATAGCCCTTATATTAATTGGTGACATTTGAGTAATGAAGGTAGATTTTACGACCATGCTGATGGCTCTGTGAGGTTTAGACACACAGCTGCTCCTTGAGCTAAATGCTAACGCCAGAATGCTAACTTGCAGACGTTCAGCTGGTATGTTTTGCATGTGCACCATCTTAATTTTGCATGTTAGCATGTTACTGTTTGCTAATTAGCACCAACGTACAGCTGATGGGAAAACCATTGGTATTAATGGTCATAAACAAAAAATTCTCCCAAAGTCAGCAGGATTCATTCTCTTTGTACAATGAATGTCTGCACAACATTTCATGGAAATCCATCCAATAGTTGTTGAGATATTTCAGTCTGGACCAAAATGGTGGACTGACATTGCCTCCCATAGAGCCATGCTGCTAATATGGCTAAAAGAACAACCCAAATCGGTCATTCAAATTCAACTAAATCAATTCATATTGTATATGAATAGAGTACATCTAGTAGAATATACAGAGCACAAATATGGCCATCGTGTCTCATGTTATAATCAGTTGCACCAGTGGAGCAACTATCTGGTCATTGCATATCTTATACTGTAAAGTGATCAAGGAAGGAGTGATTTACTGACTCATATGGCATGTAAGGATCTGATTGCTTGTATTATATCGTAAGCTGGCCAGAGTCAGTAAAACCCAATTTCCCCAATCCCTCTCTCCCTCCTTTGTTGATGACTCAGTATGTCACACAGTTGCACCAACACAAAGACAGCCACAGCACGAGATACTGTCAGCACCAAGCGTCAAGGCAAATGCAGGTAGAGCAGTGCAGGCACGTGGATATGTGCACAGCGAGTGCGGTTGTGCTCTTACAGCTAAGCTAACCTAATTAACGTATTGTGTAAACATACAGCATGTTGAGCAATCATACATACACAAGAAAAGTACAGTTTCAGGACTCTCAGAAAAACGTGATCGCACACACCAAACGAAAACACGTGATGTGAAGGTGATGTGCAAAAGAACTCTGGGGGGGAAGTGAAGGGGGCGTCAGGGTTTACCCACCTGGGGGTGGAGAAATCTCCAGGGAAATCTCAGGTAGGGGCAGGGCACCGTTACTGTCTGGGGCAACACTTTCTGAGCATGTGACAAATATAATGGTGGATGGAACAGCTGCTTTTTATAAGCACAAAAGCTTCAGCATCTGCAATGCCTCTCTCAGTCATACACACCAAAACAAACACACATAAAAACACACAACCAGCCTGCACGTAGTCATTCACACATTATCACAATAAATCATATTTTTGTTTCACCATTCTCACATGTAAAACAACACAGGAAAAAAAACGACTTCTAAGACTATTTTCCTGCTTATAAATATACAAAATGTGCTGTTAATATGTCAGGATTAGGATTATACAAACATCAATGAGGTTCACAATTGAAATGCACATTACAAAAACGTTAAAATAGTACTTAGGCAGAATCATACTTTTATACCTCCATCGAGGTGTTGTGGTGGTTTTGCTTCAGAGGCCTTATTTATGGTGTAGGCAGTGAGTGTTGTAGCATCACCACAACACCCACTGGCAGTGTCATGCATCATCAGGTAGTATTTATATGCATTTTACAACTGTTTTCATAATCTATTTGAGATAAGGCCCGCATGTATTGGCAATGAAAAAGGCGTCATTGGATCATGAAATGCACATAAACCCTACATTTATATGTTCATGTGTTAAATTATTCATTATTGTCATATTGAGAAATTATTATCTGACAAATCCTGAATTAACCCAGGAACATTTTTATGTACACTGAGCTCTCCACCCCTCCCGACCGAGTTTGAGCCTCAAGATGCTGCAGCTCCAAGGTCAAACCTCAGCGGCGGCAGAAAGCCAGTTGCATGCCGGCACCTTGCTCACATGGGGCGGCGGGAGCGGCAGCTGAATCAACAGAGAGGGATCAGCTGGCTGGCGAGAGGAATGTCAGAGATACTGACAGCTTGGCCGTTGCCACAGATCGCGCTAGAGCACAGCAGCACGTCTATACTGCCGACTATTGGCTGCACATTTACGCTCCTATGTGACTGTGTTTGCACATTCAAGCCAATTTCAGAGCGTCGAATATTATGTTACGTGTGTGTGGGCTCAGTGCCGGAACATCTTGGTGAGGACAAAGGTTGGTGTTTGACATGTACACAGAGGTATTCTCTTGGGTTCCTTCACTTTGTCCTTCTTTCACCTGTGCAACTACCCTTCTTTTGATGACTATATATGTCTGTTGTTGTGCATACTGTACTTTGTGCAGCTACAATCTGCTACACTGTGAGGTGACAGGGGGAGATTAGATGTCTATCGCCGTTCACTCACCTTTTGGCTGGCCATTTGGCGTCTCATCTAAAAGAAAATGAAAGAAAAACGAAACACATCAGTACCAAACATGATAACGAGATGTCTCGCTGCATGTCCTAATCACTCAGGAATGTCTTTCCGTTTGTGCACATTGACTGATTTTATTGATATCCATTCACTACCAAGCCGAATCCTCCTCCTCCCGGATGACTAGCTCCTTGGCCTCAACAGATCAAAGCATCCATACATGCTTGGCATGCAATGACAGGGTTAAAATGAAGATGAAGAGCCATCAGAGGTTCTCCAGTACCAGCTTGTTCTCATTCACATGGCGTCAAATACCGATGCTTTGTCACGCCCCTCGGCGTCTGATGTCGACGCACAAAGCACCCTGTAGCGTCTGTTTAGTCTTCAGGTAAAATCCAACACCGAACTATAAATCAAAACCTAACCTAAATGAGCTCAGTGCACGGTTGTCTAAACGAGAGAAGGACCTCAGAGACTGGACCAACACTCAGTCGAGTGGACGACGGGAACAGGTGTAGCAACTACTCAGGCTTACTGTACTTAAGGTGAGGCCTCCATCCTTTTATTGTTTATGTTGTAGCCTGTTGCGGGCTAACCTAACAACAAATTACTTTGCCAATACTACCTGTGCTAAGACAATGCAGTGGCAATGTTCACATATACATATTTAGAGTGACAACGGCTTTGTTGCCGTCACACATCCCGTTAAACAGGGATTTAGTATCCCTTTAATATTAAAATGATATTGGTTAAAAAGACCCTGAATCAGTGTCAGTTTCCTAAAATAGATTATTTTAAACCTTGTCTTTCTTTAGTTAAAGGGTATATGAATATTTTTCCATGGAGCGCAAATAGTTTATGGTGTCAAATTCGAGCCAGCGTTCGATAATTGTTTTTTGCATTTGCAGCCATAAAGATCTTATCCAAAACACATATCCAAAAAATAGAGAGCAATGAAATTTCCATAATCAAACCCATTTTTCTTGACATTAAGTGTCCCACTTACTCCCCAAAAAGCTGTGAACAATACCAGCCTTTTACCCAGTCTATGAATACTGCAACCCATGTATGTCCACTGACTATGCACCATTTTTAACAGCTATTTTCCTCCCATTGCCTCTTAGCCATTGCTCTTATCCGTCCAATTGTAACGATTCCCTCTGAGCATTCCTCGTCAAAATTAGCCGCGCTCCCCACCTCACTTCAAAACAATGCATCGCTGGCCAGCGGGCCACAATCCTGCAGGGTCACATCACCGCGCTCTGTCTCATCTACATTGGGATAATGAGAGTGGAGAAAGGTTTTATTTCACCTCTGAGGACTCCCAGTGCAGCTGACAGGGCTGCAGGTATTTTCAGCTGTTGCCCCTGCTGGCGTGCAGACAGAAGGGCTCATACAGACTCCGATGTGAGCCAAACTGTCGGCAGCTTCATTCTTCCAAATAATGACCTGTATTGATTTAATACACTGCCATTAATTATACTGTTTACCCTTGCTGCGGTTGTGGGGTTTATTTTAACTCTGGTAAGATAAGAGGAGCTTCCATGAGACTTTAAGAGTCTGAGGAGAGATGAGCACTGTACTTGGGCAGCAATTAGCTGTTGACAGGCTTTTTCCCCTGTATCTTACCAAGGGTTTGATTTATGAAGTGGTATTCGGTAACACAAAGCACGTTGTCAGAAGACAGAGCCCAGGGAGAGTGATGAACTTCAGGGAGAGTTCACGACTGAAACCCTAAACTGAGTGGCAGCTGAGGACAGCACTGTAAGGACTCTGGGCACAGGGTCAGAGGTTTATTGGGGAGGTGTCTGACCTCTGAGCGATCCCACCTGAACTGAGGGCGGCAGGGAGATGTCTGTTTTGGCGTGTGGCACAGGACGAGGAGAGGAGGGGTTTGGTGGCTGTGAAGGGGAGATGGCAGGGAACAAGGGGTGGGGATTAAAAGTGCGCTCATTCTGAACTATTCCAGGGACAAGAATCCAGGTCCCAAGAGATCTGCGGGCAACTCAGCCAGTCCGTCATCTCTGGTTTGGACTTTTTAAAGGCTTGAGAGTGGGGTGTCTAAAACAACAGCGCTGGCCTTCTCCTCTTCAGCTGTTCAGACTCATTTAGAGAACAATACTTTTCTACTCTCATTTAACTGCTGCTCTTGGCTACGCAGCTATTTATGGGTAGTGTTTGTGGCCGACTGGAATCTGCTGCCTCTATTTCCCCTCAGCTTTGTCTCTGAGGGGATCAAGGATGTTTATGGCTGTGGAAGAACACTGTAAGGGCAACTGTGCACAATGCAATGGAGCATCTAGATGAAGGCCAAGCTGAGCTTCACATCATTTCAGGATCTTGGTTTCCTCTAGCTTTGGGGAACGTCTACTCTTTCTTGCACCACCAAGAGATTAGGATAAGATTTAGATGTGAGAAATGGGATTCTGGAGCTTGCAGCTGGCTGTCAAAAGTTGTGATCTCCCCAAATGCGTCAATGAAAGTAAAAGAGCGGCCTTGAACCCAATCTTGAAAGTGCAATGCCCACTGTCCAAAAGGTAGAATGTTCGAGCCAATTTAATTCATATAGCACAAAATCCCAGATTTTCCTCAAAGGGGTTTATAATCTATACTGAATATGCCACCCTCTATCCATAGACTGTTGGTTCTGATAAAGAAAAACTTAAACATGGTTAAAGAAAAGGTAGAAACTTCAGAAAGAGCAACAGAGGAAGAATCCCTCTTTCAGGACTTAGTGTCTATGTGCAAATCATGCCCGAGGTGTCAGGAACAACCACAGACAGATCAACGGTCCCCTGGAGGATAACACGTTTATTAAACACTTGTATCGTCTCTCATCAGGAAGGCTTCCAAAGATCCAAACAAAATGTCCCATTCCCTCTACATGGGCATGTCTGGGTCGATGGCGGACCCCCAAAAGAGCTGGGCTAATGGGGAGGGTGGGAGTAATACCATATCCTAATGACGGACAAGAGGGGATTTAAAGGGAATGTTGATGGACATGATGGTACAGATGAGTGACGTTGTGGTGTGTAGACGAGGGCACAGGATGCTGTGTGGTTGAATAAGGAGTCGAATACCGGGCAGGGGGCAGGTCTGACGGTTCGGCTCCCATCAATCATCACAAAGACAAACACAATTAGGTTATTATTTATCCTCATACAGCGAGGCCCTCACTCCAGTTGCATCATCCCTCACAGGTCTTTGCTTGTGTCAGTCTCGGCGCTCATTGCCATTCCTACGCTGCGCTTTATCATCGTGTCTTTCTCCAGCTGGATCACACAGAGCAATCTACTATGCCCACCCCAGGCGACAATAGTATCTGCTCATAAACCTCAAATATTCTCCTGTTCCCCGCGACGGTAGAAACATGCATGCATTAGTAATACAAAACCACCGTCAAAGTCACTTTGAGGATTCCTATGAACGAGCTGGCAGGCGAGCCATAAAGTGATGGAGTCCCCTAACTTTCCTCAAACAATGACAATAGATATAAATACAGCAAGCCAATCATAAAAAAATAACAAAAAATACTTTAAACTTACTTTTGCTGTCACATTAATTAAAACCTGCAATAGGCTAATTATGGATTTTGGCTGTCACATGCTGGAGGCAACAACTCCTACCTTTCTTTGTGGGCTCTGGCATCTTGAGCCGCGTCCCAAGAAAATAAAAAGCGTCAAGGAGTCAAAAGGTGCAGGTTTGCAGGTTAGGTTGGCAAGTGCCTTCAGAGTAATGCGACTCTACAGGAGGCCAGGTAAGACGCGGTAGCCCTCTCGTCCAGGAGGGAGAGAGATGACGGTAGAAGAAGAAGAAAGCTCTGGAAGCCCTCGGACCAGAGTGATGGGAGATGAGGAGTGCACTGGGATACGGTTTGGAAATCTCAGTGGGGGAGGAGAGGTGACAGATCCAGGAGGGACAGGCTTTCAGGCCTTATATAGAGAGATGGCATGCTCCTCCTCTCTGTAGTGGTCGCTGCATCAATGTCCCCGACCCACCGGCTGCTGTGCCAGCTTTTTAGATGAGACGAAGTAAATGTGAAGTTTATGTGCCATCCAAATTATGCATTTTACTTTGTACAAGTTTATTGGATTAAAGTTCAATATATTAGTTTCGTAGGTGAAGCAATGCAACTTTATTTTAAAATATTAAGAGTTCCGCAGAGCACAGATTTTCTGGGTATTCTTGTGAAATTACAAAAGGTGGCCTGTTTGACTTAAAGGAACAGTTTGACTTTTTGAGAGTTGGGTGTCTCCACTCAAAGTATTAATTTAAGACTAGATGTGTCATCATTACTTCCATATTTCCACAACAGGATCAGGGTGAGGGCTGTCACCGGGGCATCAGATGTGAGTATCCTCAATGCACTACAGCAGTAGTTGAAGGGGGAGGAGACTGTGAACTCGGGAGGTGGGATATAAAAAGAGAGAGGTGTTGTCATTGTCGTATGTAGGCCTGAGGCCAATGTAATACTTTCCTTCAATCCCAGATGATATGCAACATATTCAGAGAATCTGTGGCTATATTACAAAAGAAAAGTTTGAGATGGCATGCAGCGACTTGATGCTGCTGGTATCAGTTTAATCCAGGCATAAGAACAGCAGGCTTTACGAACTGGCAAATAAATACTGGGGAGATGCCATGGGCGGTGGTAATACGTCCTATTCTTAGACCGCCTTGACATTTGACATGTGTTTCTGACATGAAAAGAGGTTTTCATTGTGAATGATGTCACTGATGTGTCTGCGTTGGTCCTAATTAATCTTTGTAGCACGTCAAGCACAAGTCATCAATCAGGTGTGGTCTCTGATCAAAGGTCGCAAAGATTAAACAACAAGAATGAAAGCTGACGGATTTACGAGCCACAGAAAGCCCGGTGCTGAAGCTTCTCTACATGTAGAAGCAGCGAGCCCCTTCAGAGAATCTGACAATATCATCACCACTTGAGCATGTTAATGATCTCAACATGGAAGTGCACTTAAAACATGCAGAATTAATTCCTCAGACAACCCAACAGGACAGTCAAGACAGGGCACAGCTCTATTTTAGGGGGTATAGATACTGCCTGTGCACATAGGAATGCAGCTTCTATTGTCTCAAATTGGCTTCACTTCAACACTCTATCCATCCTGCAAGCCGACACATATGTGATGTGGAAGCTTTCAATTAAGAACTGTTTTCAAGGTTCAGTTCAAAGTATGTGGCCTTTCTTGGTAACAGACGCCCCTAGCTCAGTTAGCCCATTTATAACCCGCCGTGGGCTCCAGCAGTAAATACTGGGCTTAGGGAAGTGTCATGTGGGTCCGATACAAACAGCAAAAAAACCATTTGGTATTGCCCGGGATGGCCGAAGGTTCACATCACAGGGGCAATTTAGCCATGAGGTCACGCCACAGGAAAAAGAAGAGAGGCTTTAAGATGGACAACACTGACACCCTCTGGTTCCCAACAGCCAGTAAAAGCTAAAGGAAAACACACTTGTCAACAGGTGAAGAGGCACATGAGGCTGCTGCATGACTCATTTTGTCTCATGGGAGAGATGGTATTCTAGTAATTGCAGAAATGCTCAGAGTCAATGGGAAACATCTTCTTTAAGTTTCTGGTTATGTTGACCCGCATTTAAAAAACGTGTCTGGTTGGAAAATGACTGATGAATTTTTCATGATAACTGTTATTTGTAATATTGATGTTTATCGTGTCTGATTTCAAAACTCAGTGTTTTAATTCTCCACTACTTATCTTTTACTCTGTCAACCCTTATATCTGCTGCAACGTTCATTGTCCTTAAACTCATTTCAAAGAATACAATAAAATGATGACAACACTTTAAGATGTATAAAGTGTTTTTAATTATTTACACCACAAACTCAATGTACTAACTTCAAGAAAACTGACTTGTTCATTTGTCACAGACAGTGTTGAAAGGTTAAGTTTCTTAGAGTAAAAAAAATGAAGAACACATTCAGAGTTTTATAAATCATGATATGAGCTACAGAGAAAATCTAGTCCACTTTACAAATCTCCTCATTGACACTTCTGCAGTAGCATCAGAGTCTCTCGGCTGAACTGGTAGGTGAGCTTCTTCTTCACCTTGAAGATCTCTCCGGACCGGGCGTAGTTCCTGAGGGCGCGGGACATCTTCTGGTAGGTCATGAGCCTCTTGTTGCCCTTTCTTTGACCCCACAGTGCCGCCACCTGGTCCTTGTTCGTGGAGGAAAAGCGGAAGACGCCGGCGGCTGCCGGCACCCAGGACACACAGTGGGCCATGTTCGGATCCTCCAACACCTCAAACAGAAAGTGAAAGAGGCGCACCTTTCCACCTGCAACCATTGAGCAAACAGGAAGTGGCATGTTGAAGACTTGATTGAAAAGAGGGATTTAGGGAATATCACAGCAGCTGGGCCTCTCCAAAACAGTTAAAGCTGGTTACAGTTAATCATTTCCTTAAATAGAAATCCTTTTTATTGTCATATACATATACACGAAATTTGACTTTTGCATTTGACCCATCCCTGTATATAGGGAGCAGTGGGCTGCCAATGACAGGCGCCCGGGGAGCCGGGGGTTCAGTGTCTTGCTCAGGGACACTACGACACGTCCCAGTCGAGGATCAAACCGTTGACCCTGCGGTTACCAGACAACCCTCTTAAGCCAGTGAGCTAAATGCAATTCCAAGAAAATCTCTTCACTGATTGGATGGCATATAGTGGAAAGGGTTAAGCTGTAAACACTGCGGTTATCTGATAGATATGTAAAAACAGCTATTAAGCTAAGCCAAGCAAAGCTCCATTGTTTTCTTTACGGTAAAGGGAAAGTCTCTTATTTGCTCTCTTGGTATTGTTCTCCCCAGGCTAATAGCAACAAGGGCAATAACAGTATCGAGTGACCAAAAAAAGGAGAACTCACCACTCCCGGCTGTGTGTTTGGTTGGTCGTCTTGTTGATACAGAGTTTGGCAGTGACCCACACTCAGACAATGTTGTTGTTGTGTACTGGCTGACGGCTGGTGGGGCATCGTGTGCCAGCAGAGGCTGAAGTGCAGGTTTGATGTTCTTTGATGAAGGAAACACAGCTTTAAAGGCTTGGTTATTTCTGCACATTTTACTAGACGTGGTATACAAGTGTCTTGTGTGGGAAAAACAAGCATTTTAATGCCTACAGTTGGCTCACTGCACGTCCAGCGCTGCTCGCATGATCCTTCGTCCACAGGTGCACTTCTTTCATCTACAGGCTCAACTGCAGTGCAGTACATCTTGTCCACTGTAAAGAGCAAAACAAATGCTGAGAGACTGAGAACACATTCGCCTTTCAGTAATATAGTTTAATTTCCAATTCTTTCCTCTTACCATTTCCTCCACTGTGTTGTCTGTAGTACTCCTCTAGGAACTCTAAGATCACCTCCAAATCAGATTGAGTCTCCTGGAAAGAATTCTGATGAAGATAAATAATTTCAAAATCAGCCTTGAATAATGCAGATATTTTTGAGTAAATTCTAATGTCATCCTTGCAACAAGTCTGTTCTTTACCATGACCGGTGAGGCTGAATGTGATGCGGTACAGCAGTTTGGGAGAATTTCACAAAAATGACTTTGAGACACTCAAGTGCCTGGACTCTTTTTATACCCTCCACAGGACGGGGCTTTCTGAATTACACCAGACGTTTTCTACCCAAGGCTCACAGGAACAATGACCACCATCCCGCAAAGCCCCGACACCAGCACCAGTCAACCCATCAACAAAGCCTCCCAGCACTGACCACATCCTCCCCGCTGAAGCAGATAAGACCTGGCCTGGAGGTATACACAATACTCTCTTTTCAGGAAAAACACACTTGCTGCCATATTTTTCCTCACAGGATGTGTCTTAATTTCAGAGTTTGTAGTGTGCTTGTTGCAATATTTCACACCAACGGAGACAGTGTCAAATCTTTCAACACGGTGATAATGCCAGTGTTTTTTCTTCTCATGACAAAAGACAAGAGCCTCTGTTGTTATCAAGTCAGTAGAAAACAAACACAAGTGAGAGTACACAGATCGATTTATTGATTGTATTCAACAGACTCCAACAAATGACATTTTTTAATACACAATAAATATAAGTATACAAAACATACGTTTTATCAAGAAAGTTATTAAGATTTACATGTCATCACACATAATGCTTATTACTGGGTGATTGTTGTAACAACAGGAGCTGTAGACTAGGATATTTAAATTGTTATTATTGTTATAAAATAATCTTTCTAAGCATTTTTCCCACTGTCTCGTACACAGCATAGAGTCAAAACAGTGTGTTTACATAAGAAATAAAAGGTACATGGTTAGGATTTTTATTTTCTTGCAAATGGTCCTCATTGTTTGACACCTGAAACCTAAAACTTTCTATGCACAATAACATTTATTTCTTCAGATTCAAAGATCCTACCTTTTAAGAGGCTTATGTTTCTCTTAATTAGTGCTTTATTAAATATAGGTGTGCTGACTGAAAGGTCAACCAGCTAAGTCCACAATATACGTTATTATGTGTCAGCTGCATGTCAAATGTAACTGTATTTTGTCAATTAAAGATGTCTAATTTGTCATTGTTATAAGTTAGAAATAGGGCATTGTCATTTAAATCTAGAAACATCATTGATGAACTTAACATATTCTTATTCATATTTTGTAGTTTAAAAGCATTTACAATTAATTTATGAATCCGTAGATAATGTTACTTCTGTGACTCAAATAGTGAAATGATGACATATAATTACATGTATTAAATGAATATGGACCCACTCTCTGAAAACCTCCTGTTAAGACTCTTAATTGGTGCTTTATTAAATGCAGGTGTGCTGACTGGTGTGGTCAACCTGTTAAGTCCACACTATCTGTTAAAACATATACTGGCATTACCTGCAAGACAAACGTAAGGATGTTGTTTACTAAATATGTTTACAAAAATATCTTCAATTCCGTAAAAAATTCGATTTTTAGTTAGATTTGCGTGGCTTTTATTTAAATTGGATTCCCCCCCTACAAAAAAAAGAGAATTTACAAATGTACACTCTAAATAAAAGGTATTTAAACACCTTTAACTGAAAAGAGTGATAGTAATAGTCCCACTTGTGATAACATGCAGGGACTGAATGTGGCCCCAGAAGGTTTGAGAGTCAAACAATTGAAGTCCCTGTAAACCTTTTCAAATTTTTAGGGGACTTTCCCCCCCCTCTGTGTTTAAAACCGTCCTCCAGCTCAGAGTTTGGGTGTGCTGTGTGAAGTGAAGCTGGAGGCCAGGTCATAGTCTTCCTGCAGCTGGTAGTGTCCGTACCAGCTGTGCCAGTCCGCCGCTGAAGAGCCGCCGCAGTAGCTCTGCTCAGCCGGGCTCTGCTGCCGGGTGTGGTCCTCCTCCTGTGCAGGGCGGCAGTGCGGCTGCATGGACACATGTGCAGAGCCGAGCCTGTGCAGGATGTCCGGGTTGAACTGGTAAGTGAGTTTACGGCGCACTTTGATGATCTCACCGGTGCGGCTGTAGTTTCTCAGAGCTCTTGCCATCTTCTGATAGGTCATGGTCTTGCGGTTGCCCTTCCGTTGGCCCCAGCACTCGGCCAGCTTCTCCTTGTTCTTGGAGATGAAGTGGAAGGTGCCACTGCCGTTGTCTGTCCACTGGATTGAGTCGCCCATGTTGGGGTCATTCAGAGCCTCGTGGAGGTACTCATAAAGTCTGAGCTTCTTGCGACCTGAGGAGATTGATTTGATCTTTGTTTTAGTCACAAACAGAGAATTGCCAGTTAAAGTTTCCTACTAAAAACCATAACGTGATTACCTTTGCTGCTCCTCTGTGGAGGTAAGACTGAGTAGAAATGAGGTGACTCATTTTGTACAGAGTGACACAAGGAGGCATCAGGGATGACCTGAGGCCAAGAATGCTGCTGAAAGACAACAAATTTATGAAATTTACAACAAAAATAAAAACTTCTTTCTATAACTTTTCCCATGATTTTTAAAATACACAAAAGCAGATTTATTTGGCTCCACTTACGGCCGTGTCATTCCAGTCACATGCTGGAGCTGGCACATCAGACGGGTGTGTGACGAGGCAGCAGGAGATCTGACAATGCAATGACGATTGCTGCTGGCTACCCAGAGTTTCATAATATGTGTACTCTGAAATGAACAAAGTCGGTTTTCATTCTCTCCAGATATACGTAAATTAATTAAAGAAATTGAAATAGCTTTTTTTACATAATTAGAGAGGAAGATTGTAGATTTTCCAGCATAAAATAAAGTATTGAAAGATGAATAAGTATGAAATACCTATCGAAGAAGTTTGATAGTTATGGTCAAGTATTTTTGTATTTAAAGATTTTTACTGTACCTGAATCGTAATATGAATTACTTGAATGCTGTTGAATCACATCAATCGCATCCTGGAAGTGTTGGTTGATGTCGCTGTCCAAAGAGGTCTAAAATAGAGAGAAAATTTCACCCACAAAAATCTGTGTTTTTTCCTTTTAAATTCTACAAGAATTAAGAGCACGAAATGATGAAACTCCACGAGACAAATTCTTACAAACAACTGTAATGAAAAAGTGTACAGCATCTTTACAACTCACCATCTTGTATGTCTGAGCGTTGCCCTCAGTTGAGACCATTTCTGTCCTAATAGGTGAACACTGATGCACGACTGCAGGTGTACAGTATGTGGACAGGTATATATATGTTGCAGACCTCCAATACCTGTTCACCTTTCATAAACAGGTGGAGAGGCTGGTCAATTGTAATGTGTTAACGTCACGATGTACTGCAGCCGTACACTTCTTCTTTTTTTAAATGCTGAGATCAGACAGACATCTGAGCATCACACAGTCTCTCATAGTGGAGATCACAATCTACGAACAACAAAAACATCTTTTATTGCTCCACTCGACCAAGAATACCACCAATTCTCAGCCTGATGTGAGAATTTGCATACCGGGCGTGATATGTATCTAACATACATAATACGTGCTGTTCAGTAATACGTTTTTCTGTTAATTGAAATTGGAGCCTTTATAATTGCGGGAATGTTTTCTCTGTGGTCCTTTGTTTTCTGATAATAAAGTTAAGTGAATGAAGGAATATTTGCATGAAGAGTGAGCCTGTGGTGGGGCTCTGTTGAGAAACACAAACTGGATGGATAACCATAAATCAGACATTTATCACTGGTCAGTGCAATAAAAATAGGTTCATATTTGCTAAATGGAAAAATTTGTCCATAATATAAACATTTTTCATTATAATTTAATAAAACAAAATGTATTTGAAATATTAAACATTATAATTATAATTGTTTTCTTCAGAAAAAAACAATTTGTGAATTTTTCGTTCTGCCATTCTGCCATAACATTGCACACAAAGTGATAAACTAATGAAAAACAAGTACAGTAGTTTGAATTAACAGCCATTTGCGTCCCCCACAAAGCTCTCAGATCAAAACAACAAACTTTGTTCCTCTTCTTACTTTTTTATTTCTTTACTACACTTTTTTTTTTATCACTCATGATCATTTAAGGGACATCATTTACAAAGTATTTGTTTTACCACTGCTGGGAAGTTTATTGTGCTCTCGTTAAAGTTGCTGTGAAAATCAAAATGCATCTACTGCAGACTTTTTAGATTAGTTTTAGGTTTAAATTTTAGTTTTCTGCACCTACTAATCATTTTAAAACAGAGTACCATCAAATCCTTTAGACAAGTTTAGTATAAAGCTCAGTGGAGCTGAAGGCTAAAAAATGATGACCATTTGAATTTCCAATTGACCTGAAAGCCATAAACGCAGCTTCAGATAGATATGATTGTAAACGTTAATGGTTAATATTGTGGTGATCACTGTTAAACTCAGCCTACCACGGAGCCAACCCCCCTGTACAAATAAACACAGGGCTTTTTGAGAAGTGCATTTATCTCAGGTGTGTAGTTTTAAATATCAACTGACTTGCTCCTGAAGTTCCCCTTTCAGCCCGGTTAAGTGTGTTGGCAGTCAGGCCTGAGCGCCGAGCTGGACACATCAAGGAAACAAAGAATTGGAGATGCGCAGGTTATGGAAAGGCCAAAAGTTACATTGTTATATCTGATTTGTGTCATCATTTGTTGTAATATTACTCACTAAAACAGTTTTGCTCCCATCAGTCAAGAAAAACAACTTGTGATAGTAAATTACCATATTGTGTGTGTGTGTGTGTGTGTGTGCGTGTGTGTGTGTTTGTGGAAGCATGCAAATATGCATGTGTGCATGTGAGAGTGTGACACATGTGTGTTTGCGTGTGTTTCCTGCCTGTGTAGCACGCTGATAAAAAACAAAGAACCACAAACCTCGTCCTCTCACCCACTCGGTCTTTCCCTCCATTCAGGGTGAAACTTCTGTCAAATCAACTCCATAAATTAAAGACCACAAGCTGTCGGGCTGCAGCTGAAGCCTGACAGATGTGTGCCGGTGTTGGCACCGTGTGGGATGCAGAGTCGGCTCCTTCGTGCTCCATTAGGCCGGTCTTTGGAGTCTTAAAGAAGTAGCTTTCAACTGTTTTATGTGTTGTGTTCTTTATAATTGTAAAGAGATAATGTACTACTCATTTGTAACAGGTAATGAGTGATGTTATAATATTCTATCGGTTATTACTCCCATTGTTAGCTGCTAACAACATGGCTTCAGGTTTGTCAATATCAGCTGGTCCGCCTGCAGTAAGTGCAGTAACTTTGATGTTAATAAAGTGTCTTGAATCTTCCAAAACTGTATTTATGACAAAATATCTGCTAATGACATTCCCATCAGTCTCAACTATACTTTGTGTTTACCGCTAATTAGCAAATGTTAGCATGTTAACAAGCTAAAATATGATGGTGCACATGGTAAACAACTACAGCTGCTAAGACATTAGTGGGAATCATAGTAACACCTCACATAACATGCTGGTGTTTGCAGGTTTACAGGCATTTGGTCATAAATAAAGTTTTGACGATTAGACTACTTTATTATCAAATTATGGGATCACCAAAGTTACTGGACTTCATCCACTGGGGACGGTGAACCAGTTAACCAGTTGTCTCTGCCTCGACCAGCTAATTAGGCCGGGTCTTTCCAAGAAATGCATCGGGATTCATAATAGTTCCTGTTAGCATGCTAATGTTAGCATTTCATTTCGAGCCCCCCCTGCTCAATTTCATAGAGCCGCTAGCATGACGGCAGACTTGTTTCATGGTTCAGTATACCTGTTAAGGGCACTCCTCTCTATTCTATTGTGGTCTGTTTCTATTCCATTGGGTTGTTTTATTTCATTATATTGTTGTGTTCTATTGTTTTTGTGTGTTCTGTTTTGTTTTATTCTATTCTATTCTGTTACATTCTATTGAGTCAAATTCTATTCTGATTGTGTTCTATTATATTCTGTTGTGTTTTACTCTGTTATCTAATGTTCTATTCTATTTACGTTCTATTCCATTCTATTCTATTATCTTCTTTTTTCCCTGTTGTGTTGTATTTTATTCTGTTGCGTTCTATTGTTTCTATCAAGATCTATTTTGTTCTGTTAAATTCTATTCCAATTGGTTCTATTGTTTGTCGTGTTTTATTCTATATTTGTCTGTGCAGTACTCTTTTCTATTCTATTCTATTCTATTCTATTGCATTGTTATGTTCTACTTCATTCTGTTCTGCTGCTTTATTATTCATGGTATGTTGTATTCTATTCTGCTCTGTCATGTTCTATTTTGGTCCATTATATTCACTTTCATTCTTTTCTCTTGCATTCTATTCCATTATGCATTCCATTGTTTCCTTTTGTTTTCTGTTCTGTCGTGTTCTATTTTATTCTATTCTATTTTACTCTGTGATGTTTTGTTCCATATAAACATAAATAGTTCTTCAAATCACCCCTTAGTATTTAAATTGTGTGGTTTTAAAAGTTTCGAGCACTTATCAAAAAATTGCCTTTTAATCACTTTCCTTCATTTGGCGATGGAGACTTTTTGTTACTGACAATTATATAAATACAATTTATAAATATTTATTCAAATAAATATATATATCTTTTTATATTTGACCCATTAGAAGAGATGTTTTCTTACATTTTAACATTATGTAGCCAACCTAACATCCCTCTATGCTTTAGTAGGGTGCATTTGTTGCTCTTATCCATATATTATAATGTGGAGGGTGTCAATGAATCCATGTTTATTATGTGGTTATGTGTTGAGATGGAAGAGAGAGAGAGATTCATGTTTGTCCATGAAGGTGGTGTTTTCTGTCAGAGCAGACTCGCTGCAGCTTTATCTTTCCAAACAAAGAAGCATTTTCCTTCCTCTTCTCAATTCAATAGCTGCGTGCATTTTGGCACCGATGTGGGAACGGCAGGCTAACCGCAGCACAGTCAGCCCCATTGTTCTTCTTTATTTACTGGCACTCGATGAAAATCAAGAAGTGTCGAAGCCGCTGGTATACAATTAGTCTATCGGTCTGAATGCTGGTGTGACCGCAGAGTTATAATCGTTATCTATGAGATCATGTTCGTGTCCTCCGTGAAAAAGAGTTGCACAGTGTATTCAGACTGCTTCATTATTTCT
This sequence comes from Anarhichas minor, assembly GCF_050575085.1. Lineage (NCBI taxonomy): Eukaryota > Metazoa > Chordata > Actinopteri > Perciformes > Anarhichadidae > Anarhichas > Anarhichas minor. The sequence continues at coordinate 6,838,278 of NW_027466491.1, forward strand.
TAGATACGTTGACTTTTTTTTTTATCCCAGTGAAGCGCTCTGTTATTTTGGAGTGAAACAATAATATATATTTACGTTTTTACACAGATACAAGCAGTTGCATGAAGCGTAAATGTATCGGTTGAACATAGTTCTCTGGTAAAGTCTAACATGATTAGCTGTTTAATTTTTGTTGTTGTTGTTTTAGATATAAAATAATGAATAGAAAGACCGTAGACATGAGTCACTGCATGCTTAAACTATTCCTTTAAGAGAAACAAGTTGTCAAGACCTTGAACTGTTTGAACCGGGGAGAATCATTGCTGCATATAATGGCTTAACAGCAATATTTAAAGCCTTTATTTTCATTTTCATTTTCATTTTTTTTAAACACAATCTTCTCATAATCACTGATGATTTTACATGATTTTTATATTGTGAAAATAATCTTTTTTTTTGTAATTTAATAGCACAGGAAATATATACAGCAGTGCTTAAAAAACAACAACAAAGATTTCTCTGCATTGTGTAAAAGTGAATGTTTGTGTCACTTTGACTAACAGCTTTTTACTGGTTGTTGCTCAGATTACCATAACTCCTGATATTCATTTGTGCAAAAATAATCAATTTACACTGTTGAGAAAAATAATCCAGTCAAAGCTGCTTCTCAGAACATCCCTAATGTTTGTCAAATAACTGTGTCAGAAGGAAAAATTTGTTTTTAAAGGCAACGTTATGTCTCTTTGGATTTTCTGTGCACATCTCTGTTAATATTCATTCACTGGTAAGGTGATAAGGTCGTGCAGACACAAGTACTGCAAGAGCTTAAAGAAATGCTGTTTGTGGAACAGACGATCACACGTTGTGTAGGATGGTAAAATGTCCCCCTGCTTGTTTCTTTAACCTGGTGTGCTGTATTGCGTCATCATAAGACTGTTGAGGGCCTCTTACACTCCGCATTGCAGAAGGAAGCATTGAACATCCTGTTGGCCCCGTGAATGTCTTCTTGTCTCCCTTGAATTTTGCCAAACGGAGACTAGACTGATGAGTGCTGAGAGCATTCTGTAAAAGCATGGCGGTACCTCTAGTGCCACCTTCAGGCCAAACTTCATGGTTTATTTTTTTGCAGTGGTATCCAAGAATAGCAATGTTTATTTGTTTTTTAAATTTTTCATCCTTCCAATATTTTTGATCATCACATCCTTACCGCCAGCATGGCCGTAGACTTTTAGTTGTATGTGTGGAGAAAGCATTGCTTTTTCTGTCTTACAAACGCAACCGATTCACTATTTAAAAAGCTCGACTTAACATGACTTAAGTTAAACCGAAACAATCTCACAATACAAAAGTGTCACTTTAGATGTCCTGAGTGTTTTATTGAATGCAACACCAAACCAGTGAAGTTGAGAAATGAGTCGGAGCAGTTCACATAATCCAGCAGACGAAGAATGGCCAGGAAATATCTGTAAATATTGAAATGTTGTCATTAATTATAGCAGGCTACACCTGTGTGAGGAAAAACATCACAAGTACTTTGAGTTATTGAATTAGTGATACTATAAGGATAAATAGGTGCAAATAGGTATAGTGCATATGCTAGTTTACACAATAACACACATTAATTTATATATTTATATATATTTTATATATAGTCCACAGTGAAAGATAGCGGGTCAGGAGGTGGAGTGAGAGAGAGAGAAAAATAAAAACAACGGTGAGTAAGACAAATAATATTTTATTTATTAAATCAAAGATACAAAATTCTTAATGTATTTTTAAAGATAAACTTGAATCAGTGATAATATATCGTCTGTAGTAGATCACAAGTCAGACGCTCACACTCACCTTCTCGGTGAAGAGCAGCAGCTCAGGTGGTGGAGTAAAAAAGTAAAGTATGATAAGAATGGTTAGTAAAACAATTTTAATTATAGAACAAACATACTAAATGCATAAACAGATTAACATTATAATACACTAACCTATTTCGAACTTTGCCTTTACATTATAGATTCTTCTAAGTCACTTTATTTACATGTCAGTCGCTCTTACTTACCTTTTTCGTCCACTGTGAACAGCAGCAGCTATTGTAACTTCATTCACTTTTTATTCACTGATATATTTTTCGCTGCCTGTTACTGTCGTACGTCTGTGTGTGATCATGGTAACAATCCAACTGAGACCTGGACTGAGATTTCTATGCAGTTGATATCATGCAAATTGAACACTGATATGAAACGCCGGTGAAGTAATAACAGACACAATCACACAAAGAAACATTTCAAGTTTCAGGATTCTTTAAAATTCTACCTTCACATGATTTTACATTCCAGGTTTACATCTCAGAGATCAGATATTTATTGAATAAGGAAAAACAAAGGCCATGAGCTGAGGTAGCACAAAACGAATCTGAATGTGTTCAATAGTAACTACAATACAAAGAGTTTGAGAGAGTAAAATCCAGAATTCAGAGAGTTAAGTGGAATATTTTCATTTGGAATAGATTTTAAAACCTGTGTTGAGAGGGTGATTCAGCGTTGAAGGAGACTACTTTCGGCAGTAGGCCACAGCACCGTATGCCACTACTCCCACTACGGCGACTAAAGCAGCGCCTCCACACAGCAGCTCAGTGGAGCTCAGATGTTTGGGAGTCTTGGGAGCAGTGGGGTGTGGTGGCTCCGGCTTTTCTGGTGCTGCTTGAGAGGACTGGACTGAATGTTCCTCCACATCCGAGAGGGGAATCTGTGAGAATTTTAGTTGCCTCTCTGACGGAGGCTCCACTTCCACCTGTGCAAGGAAAGGAGGAGGTTGGAGCCCCTGAGTGGGGTAAAGCTCCTCAGCTTCAGAGCTTGTGGTTGAAGGGACCGGAGTGGACGTGGTGGAGGGGGGGTCGAGCTTGACGATAGGCAGAAGAGGCAGCGCCATCGGGGGAACCACCTGCATGAACTCTGCAGGCTTCTTCTTTTCCACGCGAGGCTCCTCTGCTGACACCAGGAGCTCCTCAGCTTCTGGGGCATGGAGGTCCTGCTCCTCCTCACTGAGCTCCACCAGCTCCCTTTCCCCACCTAAAACACTCATCACGCTCGTTTGCAGCTCCTCGTCGTCTTCCTCCTCCTCCTCTGTCCTCCTCGCCTTCTCTGCCTGCTCGAGCATCTCGGCCTCCTCTCGCTCCAGGTGGACCATGTCGGAGTTGAAGGAGTGGTTCTCCTCCCCGCCCAGAACCCCCCCGTCGTTGCTGTCCAGGCTCTTGGTGTCGTCGGGGTCCACGTCGCCCATTGTGGACCAGGACTCTGCCAGCAGGCTCTCGCTCTGCCAGGGTCCGGGACTCTCAGCATGGATCAGAGGCAGAGCATCAGGGCTGAGGGGACCAGCCTCCCCGCCTCCTCCATCCCCCCTGCTGGACTCGACTGGGGCCTTTCCCTCCAGAATGAAGACTGGCTGCTGCAGAGACAAGATGGATCACTTCAGGATTATGAAGTACTTGTAGTACTTTACAAGTAGTTTACTTGAGTAGTTCCATTTTGTACTACATTTCAGAGGTAAATATCTGTACTCCACTAAATTGATAGATAGTTAGAGTTAAAATGAACACTAAGTTGATCACATTAGATACTGCTTATGTGTTAATGGGTTAATAATCCAATAATATAATAACACAACACTGACAGGGACCTTTTCCTTTTCTTACTTTAAGTAACAGCTCTCTTTACAGCTTAATGTACTCCAGTCTATACAGCACAGTGGTGCAGTTGCAGTAGAGCAAAAAGGAAAAAGCTTCAGTTGGCATTTAATGGTGCATTCAAAATCTTGCTTTTGTATCTGATAATCAGAGATATCTGCACTGGCAAACACATCATTCATCTTCTAGGTTTGTGGAGAAGGAATAGTTCAACACTTATTTGCTGTCTGGCCAAGAGTTAGAGGAGAACATTGATACCACTGTCATTCAAAAAGTCTGCCAGAATCTTTTTTAAAATCTGGGTTCCTACAAATTTAGAAATGGCTTCAATCTAGAACCGGGTTTCAGACTTCAGAGTGCTCGTCCTGTAGCGCCTTGTTAAGTGACATATTCTGAAACCAGAGAAAACACAAGACAGGCCACGTGTTGTAAACGTGATACAACATTACACAGCGAGAAAGTGTTGAGGAGATCTATTCTGGGGCTGGCATGGAGGCAAATACTGCAATCAAAGCTGAAACGTGGCACAAGGGGTGAAGAAGGTCCCCTTGAGACTGATTTAATGTCATCATCCTCAATCTGGAAAGTGTTCTTTCCAGAACCTATGATTTTATACAGTTGAGATTAAATGTCAATGTCTTGGGAAGAGTTGAACTGATGGCATGATGGTGTTTCCGACATTATGAATACGTCACTTCCATTTTACGTTCCTACTCTTGTCCGATTCTCACGTCATGTGAAATCACTGAAATAGTTTCCACTCTTTGGAGACAGATGGAGGTGTAAATAGTGCCTAAACATAGTAAGATATGCAGGTCGAGGGTATAGATAGTCACAGCCGCTGCAATACGGAGCAGCTAGTGAGCAACTTTTTCCAGCCACGGCCTCACTGATGTCAATGAGAACACTGACCTGTTCAAAAATGTGGACAGGCATGTTGCAGATCAGTATTTATTGAAGTCACTATATGTAGAAATATTGATGGGTTTTTTTGTTCATAGAAAAATTAGACAATCCTGGTGGTACTGTTAAATGAGTACCTGCTCATCAATGAGTCCACAACAACAGTAAGACAGGGGAGGATCAATAAGTGATACTGACTGATTTCTATGTTCTTCATTCTTTTTTAAACTTCACTTAAAAATATTTTTTATTTTGTTTAGATTTTGTCTAAGAACTTGTCCAAGTCTTAAGTGGCTGCTTTGGGATTCGTCCTTACCTCAGTGCAGTCTTAGTCCTCCCCCATTCACATCTACACATTTTATGTAAATAGATCCTATTAGTAAATGAAGTATGTTTTCACATGAATCGTCACTGTTATTGTTTTAACACATGCACTCACTTGCATTCCAAGACTGAAACAATATTTATTTTGCAAAGAAAGGAAAGCAAACCACCTTCCTGACTGTTGCACAACAGTTTGGTTACTTTTGTGCAATAAAACCTTCTGACTCTAGGACCTGGTCAGAAAATCAATAAAAAAGCTTTTAAGGCCTTGAATAAACCTTCCCAGTACACAGCGCTAAAGAGCTAAATCTCCTGATTATTAATGCCCAGGTCTCTGTTTCAACATTATGATTTTTTTTTAATGTTTTATTTCATGATTGAATCCTTTGTGTGTTCTCATGCTGTCATAATCAAAATCCTTTGTTGTGTTACTCCACCTCCTCCAGAGTGAGCAGACTGAAACAGACGCCTTGCAGACGTCACTGATTTAATGGCCAACTAGCTGCCGTGTTGTCTGACCCAAGCTGTGCACCCCGTAGACCTGTGCAGACTTCAATCCCAGAAACCTTCACGTTTGCCACGCAAACATTTTAAACCCTTCACCTGTGTCCTTGCCTTCAGAGAAACTAATCAACCTTTTCTACTCTGTGACCCCCCTTTACTTACTGGCCTACTTAAGTAATTGGATTCCCATTAATCCTATCCCAGCGATAACCTCACGGTGAAGTAAATGATCAGGGAGATTTAGGGCACTCTGTTTGTGCTAATATGTGATGAAGACAGAGGGATTTCACAAACAAGAAAACACAAAAGGGTCAGCTTTCAATGTCAAAATGGGAGAACTGGTGGAGATAAGAGAAACCAGCTCTTCATGGCAGCCTCTCTGTCTCTTGCAAGGTGAGATTGTGCCCTTCACAACACCAGAGTGAACCACAGTGACCCCTCTAACACGGACATGTTTACAGAGCACACACTTTTAACAAAGCACAAACGGAGGGGAAAAACATCTGATTTTGACATTCTTCTTTCTTTCTTCTGATTTCAGACTTTGTTAAAACTTTCTGCGATGTTGAATAAAACCATCCTATCATACCTGCGTCCTCTTGGTGCGGTGCTGAACGAGCTGCTAGATGAAAAGCAGATGCTGGAGATCAGAGCGAGGAGTTCATTCAGACACAAAGCCACCAAACAACAGATAGGCAGACATGCATGCTGTAGCTGGCAAATGACTAACAAGATGGACAAGCTGTGCAAAAGTCTCCCTCTCTCTCTCTCTCTCTCTCCCTCTCTCTCTCTCTCTCTCTCTCTCTCTCTCTCTCACCCACCCCACTTCCCAGATACATGACATAACAGTTGTGACTTTGCTGTGTGTTCAATATGAGAAAGATTAGTAATAATGTAAATAAAAAGGGAAAAAAAACTAGTTGAACTCTTGAATCAGACTTTACCCGGTGTGTCCACAGTCTCTGAAAGGTCAGTGGGTGAGCGTTTCATTCGGGTAAACAAGTCTGTGGAGTTTTATGTCCACTGTTCAAACAGCAGATGATCAGTCAGTCCACAGTGTGCTGCTGTGAGCCGGTGACACTGAGTGGAAAATTCATGTCAGATAGGAAGAAGAGCTATTTTGATAGTTGAATTTTCCAAGTTCTACTTCCCTCTACTGGTTAGATGTGTTACAAGACTGGAAATGATGCCAGGAGGCTTTTATATGTTGCACTTGCATAGCACCAACATGTATATTGTGTACATGTACAAAAAACTGTATATTATACAGATATAATATTTCAAATACATATATTCATATGCAGTATAACTAAATGAGCCATAAAATGACAAACACTACGCAAACCCTATTTTTTCTACACGAGAAAAAGCTCGTCTCTTGTTCTAGCACCTGATTGGCTGCTGAGCCGGAAGTAAACATCATGTGACGTCGCAGATCACCTGATCCTCCGTAGACATTACGAGTCACGACTGCAGCGATTAATTCATACCTCTTCGTCTGTGATTTTCGGGTAAATAAACACATATTCAAAGCTTTTATTGCACGACTAAAATATCCTTGTTGTTGTTGAAGGTGTCTTTTATTTCCCAGTTGTTTTATTTCTTGTGTTTTGTCGTTATCTTTCCTCGTAGGCCCGCGAGGATCTTCAAGAGCTGCAACCATGGCGCTCAGCGATGCCGACGTTCAGAAGCAGGTAATGAAGCGATTTAACCTTCAAACACGTCACCATTCATCTGTCGCTCACCGGTAACGTTTAACGGAGTCTTTACGTCGCCAATCGTCTTATTAAAACACTGAGACGTGTTTATAATAGCTGTAATGTGCGTGTGTGTCCGTGAGAATGACATTGAGAGAGCTGCAGTAGGTTAGCACCGACATGAACACAAACAAGCTAGAATACGTTATTTAGGGTGATTTTGACTGGTGGCTTTGGTCGTAAAAATGCTCCTTAATACAAAATAAACCGCCATTTTTAAGCCAGTGTCATGGCTGAGATGCCGAGGTTCATATTTCCAAATGATCACATGATGAACACATGCCAGGGTCTGATGAGGAACTGGGAGTGAGTGTCTGGACACTGGAAATAACCTCCTGAAGGGAGAATGCAAGGCTGCAGAAGTCTGTACATGTGATTACAGTTCGGGTCTAGTGTTCATCACTGGTGGAATGTGCTTTTAATTAAGAATACATTAGAGGTACTTGTACTCTCATAGCTCAAGAGGGAAATATTGTATTTTGTACTCCACTACATTCGTCTGACAGCTGTTACATTGTCATCCCCTTCGTGTAAAGTGAACACCATGTACCTCCAAAATGATTGGGGCCTTAATTGTGGATTAAACAGCAATATGAATCCAGAAACATTACAGTAAAACACGCTGACATGGGACATTTTACTGCACAGTCGATACATTCACTAAACGTTTCCAATGCAGTACTTGTCGTGGAGTATTTTCACAGTGTGATATTAGTAGTTTTACTTCAGTAAAGGATCTGAATACTTCTTCCACCAGTGACAGAAACACTACTCACCACAGTGATAGAGTGAGGCAGCAGAGATCACATCAGGGTGAGGATTCATCTCTGGGTTCATTGTGAGAGAGGTGACAGGTTGCAGTCCTTAAAGTTCACACTTAAGAAGGAACAATGCTTCATGATGAAGCTGTGGGCATTTAAAACCCTACACATGTAGGGAATGGGTTGTATTTTTAAGGAAGGGCAGTCGTCTTTGTCATTAATGTTTCTTCTTCCTGTCTACAGATCAAGCACATGATGGCCTTCATTGAGCAGGAGGCCAATGAGAAGGCAGAAGAAATTGATGCAAAGGTAAAATAATGTGGACCGAGAGTAGAATTCATTATTAATCATTCCTTTTTTAGTAGTTTTTGGGGATCATTTATTTTTGGAGTCAACAGTAGAGAGATGAGAGGAGAGAGAAATGCTGAAAACAATTGTTTAAACTCATTCTTTGATTGATTACAAGTGAGTATAATGTTTTAAAGTCCTCACCATCATTTCCTGGTTGAGACTCACCACTAGGGGCGCTAGAAGCACAGTAAGTGCTTATATGAACGTGAGTCTACTGGCAGATTTCACACAACCTGAACCCTTTAAAATCTTAGGAAATTATCTGACACCTGACATATAACTGACATTTTTATCACAAGCATCAGTGTCTTACAAAAAATATGGCCTTTTAGTCATATTACATGGATATATGAGGTAATAAGTTATATTCTTATTTTGTTTATTTTTTTTTTTATTTTACTGGAATAGGGTTTTTAATATATATTCAACCTTTAAAGTGATCGATAGTTAAAGTAAAGATGAACCGATTACTGGTCACAGAAGCAGTGTTGTGATGCAGGATTTCTGCTGAGTGAACTGTGTCTCCTCCTGCAGGCGGAAGAAGAGTTCAACATCGAGAAAGGCCGGCTGGTCCAAACTCAGAGGCTGAAGATAATGGAGTACTACGAGAAGAAGGAGAAACAGATCGAGCAGCAGAAGAAAATGTGAGTCACGGCGGGAAATCACATGACGCATCAAGTCCTCCCTTCCTTACTCCGGTCTTTTTTAAGAACAAAGAAATATTTGTATGTGTGGCGCAGAGTTTCCGTGACTTTATTTAGTCTCTTCGTCCCACAATGACTCTTTTGTAACCTGCTCCAAACAGTCTAAAGGGCCCCAATGTGTGTGTTATTTGTCTACTTAACAGTCAAATGTCCAACCTGATGAACCAGGCTCGACTGAAGGTGCTGAAGGCCCGGGATGACATGATCTCGGTAAGCAGCTGTATCCTCCTGTTGGCATCAAACTGTCCGATTTCATCTACAGAAGAGACGTGGATTCTGTAGATGATACAGTCTGTAAATAATAGAAACCCCTGTGTGTATTTGTGCGCTCAGGAAATGCTGATCGAGGCACGCCAGCGGCTCGGTACCATCGCAAAAGATCCAGCCAGGTATCCAGCTCTGATGGACGGATTGATCTTGCAGGTTAGTTTTACACCCTCAGCTACTTCACAACCAGGTACAGCCGCGCAGTAAAGCCTGTGTTTCTGTTATTTCGTCCACCCCATTCATATCAATGAGGGTACCAAATAGTAGAAACGTCCAACTCATTACAGTTCAGCAGCACCTATTAACCGCATCCTCCAAATTTACACCATAAATGTAACATTTTCACCTTAATGAAGGAGGATTGTTGCGTCAGACTGCTTTAGATTTAGCCAGGTGTACCTAATAAACTGGTTTCTGAGCGTGTATGTTCATTAAGAGGTGTTGATATCGAATACTGAGCATTGATATCCCTTTCATAATCTTTCACATCAGGGATTATATCAGCTTCTGGAGACCAAAGTGACTATTCGCTGCCGCAAACAGGACATTAAGATGGTACAGGTGAGTAAATTAGCCACTCTATGTTCATAATAACATCGTTTATCCATTTCAAAATCAGATTTTTTACTAACCAAATATATATATCGAGTCAGCTCCTTAAAATCAGCTGAAATCAGATTTTCATTTTGACTCAGGCATCCATCCAGAGGAATATTCCGATATATAAAGCATCTGTGAAGACCAGCATCGAGGTCCGCATCGACCAGGACAACTTCATCCCCCCCGACGTGTAAGCGGCATCACATTTGATCGTCGAGTTAAAACTTATTGCATGAGTATTTCCTCAATTTGATCTCTCTTGTTTTGGTGTTTGTCTCCTGCTTCAGCTCTGGAGGTGTTGAGATCTATAACGGTAACGGGAAGATCAAGGTGGCCAACACCCTGGAGAGCAGACTGGAGCTCATGGCTCAGCAGGTAGGGAAACAGAGACCGCTCAAATCCTCCTCTTCTCACATGCATCAGAAACACTATTTAGCCTCCCTTTATTTATCTATTTAACTTTATTTTTCCACGTGAGGTGCTGCAAGTGACAAATAAGATGACATATTTTATTTCTTAGTTTTAAATTGTGTGTCTATTTTGGGTCTTGCTTTTGTCTTCTATTGTGAGATACTCAGTGAGGCTTTCCTGGTTAAACAAAGGTCAAATAAATGCTTAAATAGCTTTATTGGTCTACAATTGAATTACCTTTTTAAAGGAGTGGTGCAGCTGTTAACGGAATGAGATTAGCGTAGCTCTCACGTTAGCCCAACTTTACGTTTTCTACACGAGGAACTAAAAGGGACGCCACTCGTAACAAGACGGAGCGACAGATGTTTTATAGGTTTATATAAAGGATGTTTGTTAGTTTCCTTAATTTATTGTTTCGTCTTATTGTTATATTATAAAACATTTTATTTACACTTGAAAAACACAAAGTGTGCAGAGTTTACATCCTATAATATAAAACAACAACATGTAAGTAAAACACATAAGTATAAGAACCTACAACTGTTAATAATCATTTTTGTTGATGTTTTTTAGTCTCAATAAGAGTAATAATAAAAAAGTCAAATACATTATTTTTAAAATATACAGCAATTTCCTGTTACATTTGTGTATGTTTGACTTTCCTCATATTTATTTTTATATATATATATTTTTTTTTTCTAAATAGAGCTGAAATGAGCAATCTGTTAGTTGATCAAAAGAAAAATAATTAGCAACTATTATAATTGATTTATTGTTTTAGCAATCTTTCAAGAAAAAAATGCCAAACTTTCCCGAGCTGCAGATTCTTAATTGTGAGCATTTTCAATACCTTCAGGTTTTAAACTTTTGATCACACAAAACTAATAATTTGAATACGTCACCTCAGGTTTTAGGAAACGGCGCGAGGTGTTTTTGACTTATTAACCGCGTGTTTCTGTGTTTGCAGATGATGCCTGTAATCCGAGTGTCTCTCTTCGGTGCCAACCCAAACCGCAAGTTTCTGGACTAAATCGCTCCGCCGTATCAGAGAAAATCTCTCCTTTGTATTTTTTATTTTGTCACATGAAAAGTCATTCCTCTGTCTGTGAAACGAATTTCCGATGCAAACGAGACGCGTTGTTGTTGTGTGATGTGTTGCTGTATTTTTCCGTGCATTGAGGGATGTGACGGACGCTGCGGCTCAGCGTTACAGATGTGCATTGTGGGTACTGCACAGTTGTTTACTCTGCTGCTCCCCTTCGAGGGTCTCGGTTTACACCGATTAGTCGGGGACGACGGGATCTGGTGATTGGCTGGATGTTTAACAGGTTGTCCTCCTGATTGGATCATGACAAACACAGCATCCGTGTCACAGTTTCATTAACCTCTACCCCCACATTATATGTCGCATGGGGCAATGTGTTGCTAATGGATGTCTGCTCCAACCAATTACAGAGAAAATAAATGGTATCCTTGAAACCGAACTCAAGACCGTACATGACCTTAGAGTTAATTTATTGATGTGCGTTATTCTGTCATGAATTAAACGAGTGGGTGATATCATTCCAGAGGGTGCGCTGTATGTATATGAGGTTTCCAGATTAAATTATACGTATATATGTGTGTTTTGTTTTTTGTTCTTTACTTTTTCTTTTCTCGTTTGTGTCTCAAACTGGTGAGATGTGATATTGTGGAAATGTAAAACATAATAAAATATAAATCATTGCTTTCACTTCTCTGCTCTGTTTTGGCTCAAACAATGTCCCAATCATGCTTCATTCATTAGTTTATCACATGGTATTTGTTAGACAGAAATGCCCCGATTGTCCAGTCGCTCCGAGTGTTTCGCTGACGTCCTCGACTGATAGCGGAGTCTCTGCCGAGTACAGACACAGGACACCAGAAGCTCCCTCTTACTTGTAAGTATTTTATGTTTTAAAGTAGCTGGAGTTGCCTTCAAAATGTTTTTTATTTAGTTTATATTAATGAACTGAAGGTTGGTTGTCGCTTTTGTTCACTTCTTTCAGTTCATTTTTTTTAAATCTGAAAGCAAAGAAGTACTGAATATGCTCTTGTCAGCACTATAATGCAAGTAGCATGTTATCATGTTGACTATAAAACAAGTCAAATTTATTGACCCACTTCTCGGAAAGAACTTCACGACCTCTCGTCCGAGGTAAAAGGACTTAAATGTCATTAGTGCATGTCTCACGGAGTATTTCTTTCTTTACAGCTTCAAATACAGCAAACCTGCTCTTGTGGCGGTAGTGTGATCATGTTCTAGCATCCTCCTGAGGACATGGTGATCCAAATCTGCCAGGCTCTGCTCACTTATGTGACCCTCCTGTGGTTTGTAAGAGGGGCTGATGGGATGCCAGACCCTGCTCAGAGGGACCTGCTGATGCGGCAGGAGACGTCCAGACAGACGGGAGGCCGGGTGATACTGACGACGGCCGAGCAGAAGCTGGACGTTTACCTCCATCGTTTAAAGGAGCGAGAGATGTCTGCTGCACAGTTCCCTCCTGCTATCCACTTCTTTAAAGCAAAGCCCCTCATCCAGAAGAGTCCAATCTTCAAACTGCTGCAGAAGATGCCTAAAGGTGATTTTATAACTCACAAGTGTGGATGAACATTTGTTCTCTTTATGGTTTTCCTTCATTTAGCTGCACAGTTTGGCCACGGTGACATTTTATTGAGAGAAAGAAACATTTGTAAACATAGAACACCGTATTTTGTCACTTTGACTTTAAAGACACAAATTGTCTACAAAAAGAGACAAAACAACTACAAATACACACACAAAATGACAAGAACTGATGAGGCCATTGTGTCATCCGTCCATGTTCACAGCACCCAAAAATAACCAAGATCTTCATGTGATGTGACTGTCTAAGCTCAGCGCATCAGTCTGAGTTTGAGGTTATATCCGGTTGCTTTGACCACAGGTGCAGCCCTACACATCCACACCTCCTCTCTGGTCAGTGTCGAATGGCTGGTGAAAAACGTCACCTACCGGCCTCAATGCTACATCTGCTTCGCCTGGGACAACTCGGTCCGCTTCTTCTTCTCCGACCGTCAGCCATTCCCTCGATGGGACTGCTTCTACTGGCAGCTGCTTGAGACCTTGAGAGCCAGAATAGGAGACCCTACAGGCTTTGATAACAGGTTGAGTAAGATATCGGTTTCCCTTACACATTTTTAAGTCAAGAGAAAGTGGGAGAACTTTACCCAGAACATATATATATTATTTTTCAGTTTAATGCAGCACCTCACACTGTTCACCGAGGATCCAGATGGTGAGTACCCGAGCCAAGAGGTTGTGTGGGAGAAGTTTGAGAAAGCCTTCATCGCAGCTGCTGGGCTGATCACCTACGCACCCGTGCTGAGGGACTACTTCTACCAGGGCCTAGAGGAGCTCCTCCATGACAACATCATGTATCTGGAACTTAGGAGCGGTCTCTCAAGGGTTTGTGATTGTTTTGTTTCTTCACACCTGATCCCCAGCTCCGGCTCCTCTCGGCAGCAATGGTCGATCTGACATTTCTGCTTTTCCTTTGTGTGTTTCAGACGTATGAGCTTGATGGATCCATTCACGATAAGGTCTGGACTCTAAAAACGTTTCAAGAAGTTACAAGGAAATTTGTAGCGGATCATCCGGACTTTCTTGGGGCTCGTGTCATCGTTTCTGTGCACAGGTACTGATGAGGTTTCAACAAGACATATCTCTTAATACGTAGTACTTAATTACTCATGTTTTGAGTAGTTTAGGTTTACTTTTAGTCATGATTTAATATTTCTAAAACATTCAAGTTGAATTGCATTTCCAATTCAGTAGGCATAATTGCAACAATGGAAGAAGTACTCTGAGCCTCTTTCATTACCAGTGTTGTCAGCTGAATGTATTTCTGTAACTATAATAAATTATATCATCTCTTCATGACTTCCATTTCCTGTTTTCTGGAAACAGAGCTCTGGAATTATTACCAGGCCTCTCCACTAGTTTAGTACCACTCAACATCTGAGAACAGTTGTGTAACGTCTCCCATTAAATGTCTTTTTGTCGGTGTTGGTAAGGGTTTTTTGCCAGCTGGTATTATTTTGTCAAGCTACTTTTGAGCGAGGCACAAGTAGCTAGAAATACAAAAAAGAAGATGGGCATCTCATAATGTAAATGTTAATATGAAATTACACGTTTTGTTTGGTTTGTGAGTCATGTAGGGTGCTGATTTCTGTGTCTGTAATTGTTGCTGCTTTCTTCAGGGCTCTGAGTGTATCTGAGGTCAAAGCAGCTGTGAAAGAGGCCATTCAGCTGCAAAAGGACTTCCCAGATGTTGTAGCAGGATTTGACATGGTAAGAAGTAATCTGTCTTGTTGAATCACTTGTTGGACTAAAACAATATTTGCTGGGATATAGCTTGTATGCGAGCTAACATTGCAGTTTTACAGGTTGGCAGGGAGGACAGCGGGAGGACTCTTTGGTATTTCAGGGAGGCACTTTCTCTGCCAGCTGAACTGGGTGTCACGCTGCCATATTTCTTTCACGCAGGGGAAACAGGTGGTTGGACCAAAAGCACAGCATACATCATTGTTACAAAAACGGAGCACTTCTTAAAAGTTTAATACATCTTTTGAAATATACTTTGATTCCACTTTGTATGCTCGCTTGTAGATGATGAAGGCACTGACGTGGATCAAAACATCCTTGACGCCCTTCTGTTCAACACCACGCGCATCGGGCACGGCTACGCTTTGGCACATCATCCACTTGCCAAAGAGCTTTCTAGGAAAAGAAACGTGGCTGTGGAGCTGTGCCCCATCTCAAACCAGGTGAGACAACCTATTAAAAACAAAATCTGGTGTGTGCGAGGGTGCTACGAGACGGGACTGAGACCAAAAGTGTTTCCATTGAGATGAATTGAAATTCCTGAAACAACATTTTTTCAGCTGATGCATATTCTGTCTGTTGTATTTGGTCATATTAAGTGTGGGGAAGTCCACTTTATGCCCCTTGTGTGGATTTGGACAGACCCATTTGGGAACCCATTAAGTCTGCAAGTGCGATGAAGTCTGGACCTTTGGATTCAGCACCGGCGTGCCTGTCTTCATATACAGTATATAAAGTACCTGAATGTGTTTGTCCTCTGACCTCCAGGTGCTGAGGCTGGTATCGGACCTTCGGAACCACCCTGCAGCTGTGCTGATGTCTGAGGGTCACCCGATGGTGATCAGCTCCGATGACCCGTCTCTGTTCGGCACCACGGGCCTCTCCTACGACTTCTATCAGGCCTTTGTTGGCATCGGAGGATTAAAAGCAAACCTGGGCACTCTGAAAGAGCTGGCTCTTAACTCCATCAGGTGACAATCAGTTGATTTGATCCCTCTCATGCCTCCCTTAAGCACATTTCAAATCTCAGCAAATAGATTTTCACATCATAAATGAATGGTAATCAAGGGCTGTAGGAAGTTAGAAAACTTTCAGTATACTTTAATAGCATTAAAGGATGTGATTTCTAGTGTGTGTGGTGGAAATCCTTTTTATTTTTATCCAACAATTAACAAATGATGTCATATCATAGTTCAATGATGGTGTCTTCTGCCTACAGGTACAGCTCCTTGCCAGCTCCTCTGAAGGACAAAGGTCTTGTCATGTGGCAGAAAAAATGGGACGCCTTCATCTTTAATCATTCATGACAACCAAACCGAATTCTTCTCCCACTTGAATGATGATTGTAATAACGCTAAACTAAAGCAAACATCTACAGGCTTCATTGGAACTACTGTATCTTTGTAATTGATAAAACTCTCATATGAGTCTCTGAACTGTTTTTCTTGTCTTGAAACCGCTACAAAGAAACGTAACGCTAAAGTAGCTTGCTGGTAAGAAATGCGATCCACATACATTCAGTCCTGCTCTGCGTAGTTCAAAGCTGTCCACATGCAATCTTTTTTCATCATAAAAAAAGGATTTTACACACAATCTGTCATAGCAAATGTTGACTTTTTTTCAAAACCAAGAAAAGGGAACCATACAATTGCAGCTCATATTTTAGGCAAAAACAAGAACTAAATGAAAATATTGACTCATGCAAAATGTAAACTCATCCCAGATCTTTCTCTGAGATGCCGTTTTGTGCCACAATGGCATGTTTGTTATCTTGCCGTCTTTGCCCTGGCCAGCATGCTTTGGTCTTTCATGACATGTTGTATCTTCCAGCTCTGACCAGTGCACTGCTGAACAACAAGTGTGTAATAGCCGTGATCAGCAATCACAAGTTCCAGGCATCTCTTTGTTTCTCTGTTCTGGATAGGTCCATCCTGGGAATAACAACAATAAAACATTTATTTTTCTCCAAACAGACCAACCGCTTTGGTGTAGATTTATATTTAAAACTACAATATTAACCTGTTTAAAATCCCACAACATGTGGAATTTCTTCTGCTTGGCTGTTTTGCACTCGTAGAGTCCCGGGTAGACTCCAGTGCCGGGGTCCACCAGACAGCGGTTGCTGCTGTACTTCTGAGATTTGATTCCACCAATGTATAGTTGTCCATCGGTGCGATAATAACAGTGCTACACCAAAGAACAATGATTATCCGCAAACAGACAAACAACAGTCTGTGTGCATGCAGTGACTCTCTGAACATACCTGATGGGAGTAGGAGTGGCAGCCATATATAATGGGTGTGTTCCCAGGCATTGGGCCTTGGTCAATGCAGATATCTGGCTTCAGATTATTGATCAGCTGCCAACAGAAGCAGATAGAAAAGAAAGTAACACTTTAAAGTAAAATGTATCCCGATGTGGGAACCATAAATTGGAAGCATGTATGACGATCCTAAGCCGAATACATTTGACTTGCTTTAAATATCCTAATGTCTTGGAAAATTGAGTCTTCAACAAGAATCCGTAGTGGAAAATATCTCAAATGTGTTCCAAGTAAACCTAAACAAAGCCTACGGAGGATGACCGACACCTGCAGATTCAGACTTCAAATGCAGTAACGTCTATCGTTTCTACTCACCGTTCCATAACCTAGCAGGTCATGCAGAGGGTCCAGCTGGGGGTAAATATTATCCAGATACCACTTAAAGGGCTTGCAATTCAGCCTCTCTCTCAGCTTTTTCCTCTCGGACACATCCCCGATGTCTATGCCATGGTTCTGTGGGGGAAAGAATTAAAAACGGGACAAAAAAAAGGTTCACAAAAACATTTTGATAAGTAAGAGAAACAGCAATGTTTTTACTACGAGTCACATGCTCCACAGCATTATTTTATGAAGCCAAATTCATGTAATTAGTCAGAATGTATGTGATCAAGTCTGTGTCATGCCTCACCTCTAGGGGAAGGTTCCAAGCAATGTTGACATTGTATTTATATTCGTCCATCCAGACCTCCGCCACCCTCAGTGCATTACGCTTCACCATTTCATCGAAGTCTAGGAGGTAAGGCTTTTTGGCCCGCTCAATGTGGGCAATTTTAGAGCAAGGTATAACCTCTATGCTTCCTCCACACAGCCACACCTGCCAAAAAACAAAAGCTCAAATATTTAAAATGAAGATTTTTCAGGGCATTCAACACACTATGCATTATACTGTATGCAATTATCTTATTTCTATTTTCTGAACAAGTAAACATACTGTACAGAGTTCACAGCTAAATGCCACGCTCTAATGCTCAAATATACTTATGCCAATTTGATTTGAACCTATCCCAGCATACATTAGACAAAGGTAAATAACTAACAAAAAGGTCCATCATAGACCCTCCAACTACCATGTATGATATGAATTGTTGAAATAAAGCCATGCAAACACCAAGAGAACAAACCGCTACACAGAGATGACCTCAATGGCCCAAGGGCAATGCTAACATAATTATGTAAAGCAGGTTGTTCACCTGTCAGCACTTAAGACAAAGCACACCTGAGGCTGAGGGGAACGGCGTTAGTTTTGCAGGGATTTGATCAGAAAGCAAAGTATTGGACAAATGAATGTTTTGACCTAATGATGGTGCTAAATGGAAAGTCAGAAGATCACCAAAGTCATTTAGAGCATGGATGTATAAAGAGACATCATCTGGAGACCATAAATATTTGGTATAATCAGGTACCCTCTGAACAACCATTGCACCTCTACAGCAAGCTTGATGGAAGATGAAGTGCGTTTTTCAGACTCTAATTATAGCGTTTTAAGTCACTTTGGAAACACCCTGTAAACCTCACCCGGATGCCGAGCTCCACATTCTCGCCACCGTATATTTTCATTCCACCATCAAGGCTTCCGATCTCTCCAAAAAACTTCCGATCAGCTACAAGAATCCCCATGATGGAGGGGCTTCTGAGGGCAGAAGTATACACAGAAAGAGCCCGAGTTGAAAACAGCAACCGTACTTCATGCATTGTCAATGCATTTTAAATATGAGAGTAATTAGTGCCCAGTGAGCACTAACCCGGATTTCAACGTTGATTTCTGGTTGAAAACGCATTGAAATGGGGTCTGAATGTCGTGCGTTCACACCAAACGCGTCGCGAATTCGTTGTTTGTACCATATGGTTTACAGACACACATTTATACACATAGTTTGGTCTGGTCTCTATTGATATGAGGTATCGTAGAGCTCTGGGTGAACACAGACGGCTACAGTATTTATTTCCTGATTCAACAACGGCAGGACGTCACTGATGACCGGGGGGGAGCAACTCAACGCTGATAGGCTATCGCGCCGGGGCGTAACGCTAATATTTCGCAGAAGTTGAAAAATCTCAACTCGGGCGATTTGGCGTTTGACGTTTGGACATGAATTCGCGTCAATCGCGCCATCGCAAATTCGCGCTGCGCCAGTCTCATCGCGTCTGTGCATAGACTTTGTATGTAATCTACTCACGCGAATAATTTGCGACGCGTTTGGTGTGAACGCACCATTAGATGCATTTTCACCGTCTTTTCGTCTTTACGGTTACAATATCAACGTGTCACAAAAACTGTTGATGTGTTACTAACATTAAGTATTTAGTTGCTACATATTGATCTGAGAGCATTTCCACGTTGAAAACACGGTGACGTTGAAAACACGGTGACGTTGAAAACACGTTGAAAAGTGAAAGTTTTTAAGCCGACTATTTGAAGACGTTGATTCAACGTTCACGTTTAGACCAGATTTCAACGTGATTTCCAATACTGGCTTTCAACTGATAAATGTGGATGTGGTTTCTTAGTAAGCCTCTAAAATGATGATATATTATTATTAGCACAATTTAGAGGACGGAAAATTATAGTATTGCAAATCATGTTGAAATCTGGTCTAAGCATGAACGTTTAATCAACGTCTACAAATAGTCGGCTAAAAAAAACCTTCCCTTTTCAACCAATTCTGAACGTCTTTTCAACGGAAAAATGCTGACGTCTTTTCAACGGAAAAATGCTGACGTCTTTTCAACGGAAAAATGCTGACGTCTTTTCAACGGAAAAATGCTCACTCGGTGTGGTTTCCTAGGAATAGAAGGTGTGGTGTGTACTCAGGTCTGCCGTTTGTCTCCAGTGTTGAACCCAAAGTAAACAGACTTTATAATTGTTATGAATTGTTACATTACATGAGAAAGTCTGCTCAACCGCTCTGTGTTCCTGCAAGTGTGAAACAAGGCTAATATGAAATGTATTTAAACATGTTTGGTTCAGAAATGTCAACATTTAAATAATCCCGTGGTTTGCAGGAATGTAAAATGCCAAGATGTTTTTTTTGGCGACTGGGTTTACATTAAATGAACAGATGTGAGTGGTAGTGATCCAACTCTCAGAGAATCACATTTCCCAAAACGCCAAACTATTCCTTTAAAAGTCTTTTTGTGTGTGATTTGGGAGAATGAATTCTTAAACTTACTTTCCAGGGAGGGAATTGTCCTTTAAAGCGTACCACTCGGGTCTGAAGGACACGTACATGCACCACAGAGCCCAGTCGAAGGCGTCTGCTGAAGGTATGTAGGGAATCAGTGTCAAGTCATCAAAATTGACTTTGTCGAACACTGGTGTCAATATCACGGTGCGGTCCTCTTTAATCCGAGCCAACAGCGGCTCTGCCCTGGATAGACAATGACAGTTTGACTTAAGCTTCATACTGAAAAAAGCACAGCAAATGAAACTGAGGTGTGAAAACTCGGATCCCTTAAACCAACCATTGTACATGGACTTCTATGTGAGCATCCAAGATGGCCACGACGTCCCCCCTAGCAACCCGCCATCCCGACAGTCTGGCCTGGGTGAGGCCGAGCTGCTCCGAGTGCCTGACTTTCTTCACCAGGCCTGGACGCTCCTCGTGGATAGAGGAAATGTAATCATCCAGTTTCTCCTTTAAATCCTCTGCAGAAAGTAAAAGTAAAGAGTAATCTAACATTAGTCTAAGCTATAGATTCAGTCTAAATGCCCATGCCAAATATCTTGTGTAATTTGAGTGAACTGAACCTTTAAAAGCCCAAATACCCCATTGAGTAATCTAGTGTAGGATGGAAAACAGAGCCAGAGACACGATGTAGCAGGTCGACGTACCATTGCTGCTGTGGTCGTCCACCAGTATGATTTCTTTCAGCAGCCGAGCTGGTGTTTTGTCTATGAGGCTGCGGATGGCCCTTTTGATGATAGAAAGAGCTTCATCCAGGTAAATTAACACGATGCTCATGGAAGGCAGATCCTCGGGGTACTTTTTCTCAGCACACCTGTGAGAGGAGAAACAGTGGTAGTTTTTGTGTTCGTATAAACCAATTAAATAATAATCAAATTGTTGCCAATTCATTTTTTGATCATTTAACCAACCACTGATCGATCAAGACATACAAACTGAAAAAGAGTGTCCGCTAACCTCACATTCATTCAGCCTAAACATGTTGTACCTAATTGCATTAAAAGTTTCTGTCAGATGTTTTTATGACAATAATTTCTTTTCTTTTTTTTTAATAGTAAAACGAAATTAATATTGCTCAGAAAACATTTTTTTTTTAGAGCAAGTTAATTTGGGCCATTGAGAAAGTAATGTAATTTGTGTCATATAATGAGGCATCATAAAGCAGCCCACTGTGTGTGTGTTTTATCAGTATTTCATTACAGGAAGTTACATTCACCTGCGCGGCCTGGTGTCAGGGATCTCTCTGTTGAGGGGCAGCCTGTCACTGAGGAAGGCGTTGTAGCCGTAACTCTGAAACAACGTCTCGGCCTCCTTCTGCTCCTCCTCCGACAGCTCATCGCCCCACTTGCTGAACAGATACGAGTTTGGGTACAACTTCCTCACCACTTTCTTCTCCTTCTTCACTTCTGCGTTGTTCTGTTTCACCGGTTCCTTCTTTTCAAGTTTATTCATCAGATCGACTGTTGACAAAATGGAATATTTGATCATTATTCTGCTTTGCTTGCCAAGTGTTTAACAGGTGTCCCTCCCTGAAACATAAATAGAGGATGAGCCTTCTGTCATTAACATAAATGATCTTTGCACTGGTGTGGTAATATGTGCAGTCCAATTACATGTTTACCCTTGTGTCGTCTTAGGGGTCAAAAATGACCCGCCACTATGTTTAACAGCATAGGAAACACTCTTAATGGTCTTTTTTCAACTTGAAATTCAATGACTTTTCCTAGAATGACTCCAACATGAAAAAAAGTTAAAAAATTGCCTTTGTTCATATTTTCATAAAAGCTGTACACCAACAGGGTACACATATTGTCTTAGGGGTCATTTTTGACCCGGCAGTTATAAAATCATTTTCATACTACAGAAACCATAAAAAACACACCACAACAACACACACACACACACACACACACGAAATTGAGATTACGTGTGCTACTGATTGAACTCTGGCTGAAGTTCACAGACAAAATACAAACAAGATCAGAGAGAATAAACATTTCCTGAAAGCATTGTTTGGGGAATGCAGTCAGAGGCTATAGAGGTGCTGCAGATGACAGTACCCCCAGACAACTGGAAATGGATGGATGAGATTGACCTGCGTGCCTACATTGGGCTGCTAATCTTAGCAGGTGTGTATAGGTCCCGAGGCGAGGCTGCATCTAGTCTTTGGCATGCAGAGAGTGGAAGGGCGATTTTCCGTGCAATGATGTCACTGAAAGTCCTTCATATTTTCTCAAAAACGATACGATTTGATAATCTTAACTTTCAAAAAAAATAATTTAATACTGATTTAATCTCGACATCAACATCTATAGACTTGCAAATCACCACATCAATGCCTAAGTATTTGAAACACAACAACAACGTTTATTTAGTTGAAATCAAGTTTTGTACTGAAAAAAAGAAGCAGGACAGAACCAGCTGTTGTCCTGAGACTCACGCAGCTTGTTGATGTCGGTTTCCATCTTGACCATCCTCTTGAGCATTCCCTTATCCCTGATGGAGTCATTGTGGTGAGCCTTCTGGAGTCTCTCCGAATGGGTATGAACCTCCCGCTTAATGGAGCCGAGGTATAACAGAGCAGCAGCCACGGTAAAGGCAAGGAGTGATCCTTTAACCCAGCCCGACCTCATCCTGGTGCTTCTCTGCATGTTATGTGTTTTGTTTCTTCTTGCATTAAAAGAAAAAGGAGGAGAGTTCTTCCCTGCCTTTAATCTCAGGTGCTCTCTCTTTCTCCCCACCCTTTGTACACAGACACTCACACTCTTACACACATTAGGTCAAGCACATTGAACCAGCTGTGTTATCTGATATCCTGAGGTTCACATAAGATTTGTTGAAAGTGTCGTTTTCAGTCCGGTTTTCACTCTGCTGCCTCTTCCTTGCATTACACCAGGTGTATATAATCAGCTGTTAACTGGGAAGGAGAGAAAACCAGCAGTACTCTGCAGGTAACAGGAACAGGACCGACAGACAAATCGGGTACAACATTACTTTTGCTCTAGCAACAACCTTGTTCATCCACTCCGCTAACAGCAGATAATCAAGCTGACAAGCTGACTGTTTTTTTAGGTTTGATAATGCTAAGAACCAGTTTTTTTTGTATTAAAAAATATAATCCATATCATGTTTCCCTTGTATCCTATGACGCTCTCATCTAGAAAAAAAAGGTGTGGGGAACACATCAACACAACACAACAAATTGAGAAAAAAGCTGAATATTTAGTAAGTAAGTTAATTTGTGTTATTTCTGTTTTATCTCCCGGCTTGTTGGTTGGTAGCGTCCACTCTCTTTTAAAAGGTTATATTATATTAGCCTGCTTTCTCCTACTGAACCTTGACCTACTCAACCTTGGTGCACCTAAAGAAATGTAATAGCTCTGTTTTGTAGTCATTCACACATATAATTAAACTCCGCCATCATAATCAAAAAAACAATTTATGTTTTGATGGTGTCATATAAGAAGTCATAGTATAGGATGTCATAAAAAAGGTCATAAAAAAACATTGTGTGGTATGCCATAGAAAATTGAATGTAAATATAAATAGTATAGTATGTCAAAAAAGTGGATGAATAAAGTTATACAGATGTTTTTATGAAGAACTTCATAGTATAGCATGTCATATAAAATGTAATGTAAAAATTCACAGTAAAATATTATATTATAGTACGTCATAATAAAGTCATAGTATAGCATGTCGAAAAAAGTCATGAAAAAGTAATATTATAGTGTTATAAAAAATGTCATAGTTGTAAAAAAAAAAACATACCATAGTACATTGAAAAACATAATATAGCATGTCACAAAAAATGTCATAATATTGTATGTCGAAAAAAGTTAGAATATAGTAGGTCAATAAAAAATGTTGTACTGTAGTATGTCATAAATAATCTTATTTATAAAGTCATAGTATAGCATATCATAACAATGACATATAGCACGTCATATTAAAGTATGTCATGCAAAAAGTTAATTGTATAGTATGTCATTACATAACTCTATTTTACACTCAGTCACACGTAATATTGTGTTCATTACTTGTGGAATTTACATCTTTTTCATTTCTCATAAAAGGACATGACATGAATTTCATTTCATATGTATAGTCTTTGCATGTCCAGATTCCATGTTGGATTGAATACGTTTATTTTTCCTATTTCTTCAGTGTTATAATTTAAAATTACTTTCATAATAAGTATTTTTTTTTTTTTTTGTGTTGTCTGTGACAGAATAAAATCACAAGCATTAAAGCTATTCATTAAAGCGTGTGGTTGTCTTATTTCGTCATGTTGGGTTTTTCCTTTTATTAATTCCCACCCATATTAATGTCGTCCATTTACCAGCTGTTGAACCACAAACAGGACACATCACCAACCATCTGTCTGCCTATTTCAGGGGAGACGAATGTCTGCATTAGGTGGTTGAGTTTGTCCCACTGTTGAGAAACATGTACGCCATATCTCTTTATTCTTACTTTGACATTCTTATTTCATCTGCAGATTGATGACGTAAGATTGAAAGGTTCCGACCTCTTCATTTGCTTACAGGAAGCACTTCAGTGTCCAGAATATCAATCAAACTTTGATCTCAGGCTCAGCACTGAAATGACCCCATCAAACGCCAACAATAGAGGATCTGGGCTGAATTTTTGTAATCTAAGAACATAATCTTTTCTTATATTTATAAAAATAATTTGAGTAGACCTTAAAGTCCTTTAAATGTACTCCTGCTGCTCTTAAACTAAATAAAATCTGCATACCAGCTCCTCTAAACAACTTTATCTCTTTTGTTTGGGCCGTACAAAAAAAAAAAAGGCAGATGTTGTTACATTATATTATGGCCTTTCCTGAACCTAACAATCATCTATGAATAATAATGTGTGAAATAGATCTTAGCAGACAAATAAGTCAAGCAAGCCAAACACTTTATTAAATACAGCATAGCTGCCAATACTGTCTCATCCGCAGATCATGGTAATGGAGACACAGCATACAAAATTAAACTTGTTTTAAATTTTATTTCATATATATATATGTACACAATATACAGTGTTTGCACAGAATAGGAAAAAGGGAGATTATGAGACTTAAAAAAAGGGATGATTTCTACTTTTCCACATTCAAGTAATACCAACAACAGTTTAATGAACTCCCATTGGAATCATCAAAGAAATCTACGGACACAACTGCTGTACTGTTATTACAATTAACATTAATAAGTAATGATAGCCACCAGCTCTTCGGCCTGTTAACAATGTATGGTGTGAGGTGCAAGTGGCCTCATGGAAAAATACATCCTTGGAGTCACTTTATATGTATAGCTGTGAAAACAGAATTGAATATTTACAAATATCTTTTTTATTTATTTTTTCTTAAATAAAACTAAAAGGACAACACAAACCGACACATGCAGGGGCATCAACAGACAGGTCAGTGACTCGAAACACCGGGGTGAAGAGGTTTGACTCGAACGAGACGGGACAGCCCGAGGCGCAGACCCTGACCTGGAGACTTCACAGCTGGACTGGATGAAGTGGGACTCCTACCAACTTGAGCTGAGGAGAAAAAAAAAGAAAAAAAAAAAAGTAAATTTAGCATTCAACTTACTGAAATATACCGTTAACGTCTCTAAAGGTTAACATCACTGCTGGTGTTCAACCTGGTGGGTTCCACTTGGGTATTCTGCCCCCTGCTGGGCTCAGGGGTAATACAGGTGTCGGCGAAGAAACTGTGGACGATGAAGCAGGTTTTTTGGGTGCAAGTTTGGCCGCTGGAGGACTTCTCACCGGTGTGGAAGCTGCTGTGAGACAAATGACGAAATTAAATTACACTTAGGCCAAAAACTTAAAATATATTTATACACAAATACATAAATACACATTTCACACTCCTGAGCCACAGCCTCCAAAAAAAAAAAAAACCTTCTTTGAGGAACTTGAAGAAGCTACCTGCTGCCTGTGATTTAGACTTTGATGGTTTTGATGCTTGCTTTTCTTTAGAGGAAGGAGGCGGTTTGGTCTTCTCGTTCTTGGTAACTTTTTCCTTCTTTTTTGATTTGCCGACTTTCTTCACTGTGAATTCCTCATCTTCACTCTCGGCTGGTTCACTGAAATCTTCATCACTTTCTGAGTCTGGAAAGATGTCATTGTTATCTCACTGATGCAGAAAATAGGTAATTAAACAGAAAGCAGATATTTAGGGAGTGATGACAGAATGGGCAACCTGGTGTCAGTTTGGGCACATAGTCTTCATCTTCATCCGTAGGCTTGTTCTTCTGCTCCTCAGCGGCTCTGATGGCAGCTTTCCTTTGTCTGGAACGGGAAGGCGACTCTTTTTCTGATGTGATTTCATCCAGGCCTAACGAAAACAAGGAAATTACCATTTCTATCCTTATCAAACAAGATGGAAGACAAATTAAATGTGCAATAATAGATGTACAGTGAGCAAAAATAAGAGGGATTTACCCAAAACTGTCAAATCCACACTGCAGTTGGACCGGTGCGCAGAAGTTGGATCTGTGTTTTCATCTACCGGAACTTGAATCGTGACATCTAGAGAAATGTCACATTGAGTTGACAACTCTTTAAAAATAGAAAAAAAAAGATATTTTCAATATATCATACCGTTACGGGTTGAAGACTGGTCCTTTATCCCACCTCCATTATTGAGCAAGGATAGCGTAATGGCTGCTTCTAGTTCTCTTTGTAATAGTCTTCTGTGAAATACAAGTTTCAAGCCATGATTAATGTCTGGCCATTTAAAGATTTAGAAACGTTACTTTACTCCTCAAATACTTAAAAAAAAACAACTAACAACTGGAAATAAAATAAGATCTTATAACTAAGCACTACTGTCTATTTACTAGAGAGAGATGAGAGGCCAAACTGAGACTTTAATCCAAACAAACACCCATTCAAGTGACCTATTGCCTTGTTGAACATAAAATAATTTACATATTGTGTATTTTGTCCTTTATTGGCAACAAAGTTTTCTGTTGCATGACCAATCTTGATTGAAACTTAATTGTGTTGTAGCTGGCTGACAATCAACCAACTCTGATTACTTATTTTCTGTACTTTTACTTGGTCCATACTATGTTGTATTATCTCGTCTACTGATGTACCTGCTCTTCTGGCTCGTTGCGGATTGTGAGTTGGACTCCTGATTGGAGGACATGCTCGATGATTTACTGTGCTCCTGCGTCACATCTTCCCTGGCCCTTTTGCTGGGCGGAGCCTTCACGCAGACAAAATCGTCATCTGTCACGACATAAAGACAGAACATGGAGATATGTTGGTGCTGTTAGAAGACGGAGTCTGTTAGTGTATGTCAGTGTATACCGTTTGTGTACACTCTCATGGAAATCTCAAGAATCGTGCAAATGTGTTGTAACTAATGGTGCCAGCATAATACTTCGATATAAAGTAAGCAATGAAGTACGTAGTTGCGTAGGCAACATGAAAGAGTATATGGTCATAAAAAAAAAGTCATAGTGAGAGATGCCATAAAAATGTGGAAAAAATGTCTCATATTATTTCATGATATATAAAAAATGTTTAAAAAAAAGCCATAATATAGTATGTCGAAAAAGTCATAGTATAGAATGTCATTATATATATATATATATACATACATTACACACTATGCTTATATATATATAAATATTTACACACCGATAATACATATATAATGTATATAATACTGCTGTATAAGTAACATTGATAGAGGCAATAGTTTCTCACCATCGTCAAAGTCTTTTGCTTCAGAGTAATTCACGACCTTAGTCTTCCTGCGTGTCAACATAAACAACGTGTTAGCATTCGACACTGACAATATCAGGCAAAAAGAACACGAATAGAGGTTTAAAAAGTAGTTTACAAACCTCGGTGGTCGGTCCATTACTTGTAGGATCTAGAACTTTTAATCAGCTAACATTAACCACAGCAACGTCAGGTTAGCTGTTATGTAAATAAGCTAAACACTACAAAGATCACAAGCTAATGTTTGTTACCTGGAGAAGCTAGCCTAGCTGTAATAGTTTCAAAAGCTATCTTGCGTCCGATCAGCCACCGAGGGATGTGCCTACTACATGTTTAACTGTGATCTCTATATTAATTAATGTTAGTTTCGTTATATTGTTTTTTGCAACAGTCTGCTGGAGCGCTTCTTCTACGCGTTCAACCAGCCCGCCTGAACCGAGCGGAAACGAGCGGAAGTGACGTTTTGCGGACGAGTTTCACGTGTAACCTATGCGTACACCGGCAGCAGATTCGTTTAATAATAACAAAAAAATAACTCTTTGTGGCTCTTCAAAAATAATATAAGACTGAAGCATAAAATGGTTACTGGTAGATGTCTTTGTTGACAAATATATAATCACCATAAAAATAACTTAAATGACACTTGTTTTATATTTTTCTGCAAAATAAAATGTGTCGAATCCGCTTCTGTTAAATACCTTGGAGTTCTCGCTAGCTAGGTGAATGGACTGGACTAAACCTAAAGAGCTGTGCTCTATCTTGTCAGTAATATGTGTTTTGGGCCACTAGATACGTTTTCAAGGAAGTATAAATATATGTAAACATTCGGTATATTGGGTCTCATGATTGTTGTTATGCTGTGTGTCTGTAAACAGCAAAGCGCTAGCTTAAAATGTATAAAATATAGAGGAACTTTTATTATCTTCTCAAAACATCAAAATACTATTATGAGAATATTGAAAAAATGGCTATCATACATATATTGTTGTATTTGAGTGGAACCGACTTTTATTTGATTATCAAATTGTTGCAGATCAATCTGTATTGTATATATATGTTGGCTGATAAGTAACAATACATTTCAGTGATTAAAGGGCGGATATACTGCATGTTTGAGGTAATTTACTAGCAGTGTCTTCATTACCCAGTCTGTCCAGCAGAGAGCACAGTTTATTTTCTATCAGCTGACTTATCATTATTTAACCTAATCAAATATCAGTATCTGCCATATGCTACCTGTCTCTGTGCTTCCAGTTCTTCTGAGTAAATATTTTTACCAGTAAAAAAAGGGACATTTTGAGACAGTGCATGCCAAAAGGAGTCTAAAGTAGTAACTCATCCCACACCCGCAGTACCAGGCTGCCAAACCTAAGTTCACATGAGTGAACATGTAGGTGTGTGGGGGCACAGACTGAAAAAAACAAACATCTCTTACTTAAAAATATGTTTGGAGATAGAAAAATAAAAAAAGGAAAGAACTCATATTCATTATTCAAACTACAGTATAAACTATATGTTATGGATGTACTTGCAGATACTGTCTATCAAATATTTAAAATATATTTAAATATATAAACACAACGGCTTTAAACCAGCTTTGTTCATTGGATTGCATGTCACATTTTACCCATCATCTTATCATGCATATTTTAAATGTACCAAACTTGTAAAATAATGAAAGTGTTGACTTTGTGAGGACATGTCTGTCTCTCCATCTGCAGGCCATGGCTGTGTTATTTATGCCCGTGAGTGAGTTCAGCCAGCAATCCAGCAGATGGCAGTAGGAGTCTGATGCTCCAGGGTCTCAGATCACAGAGGGACAGACTCTGACCTGCTGATTGACATGAACATGACATGTCTACAGCCACCCAGCCGCCCACTCTCAGGGCGGAAGCAATCCCGGCTCCCTCTGAAGTGCAGGAAAAGAGTAATCGCTCCGCTTTTACTGCCCGTCTAAGAGAGCAGCAGCCGTCCCTAAGGGTTGCCATTTTCCAGTTTGAGAGTGGGTGGCTGTCGGCTGTGGTTTGTCACGCAGTGGACCTGGACTGAGACGTTCAGTGATGGTCCGTGTCAAGGGAGGAAGACATGCAGCCGTGGGGCCAAAGGGCCCTGTGGTCACACATTCCTAAACTCCTCCAGCGCTGCCCACAGCCATGACCAAAATATCAGATCCAGTCATTCAAACACACAACATCACGCTTCCATTCACACATATAGATGTTTATGTTGTGCTCCAGACAATGTTGCTGTCGTAACCACCTGAGCAATCATAAACTAACGGTACACACGAGATGTCATTTATCTGGCACTACTCCGTGTATACATCTCTTTTTAACTTGGTACAGGAAATTATTTAGATTTATGTTGCTGGAGTTAAAATGGCACCGCCTCCTCTCTTATAGTATATGTTCCCAAACAAAGGCACATGGAGAACAGATTGTATAACAATATATGTTTCAGTAAACTAAAAGTAGAAACACCCTCCTAGTTTATGACTCTGGTAAAAGATAGGTACTGAAAATTGTCCTGAGTTCAAAATATTTAGGTATGTGATGTTAAATGTTCAAAATAAGTGAAGTGGGTATTGTACATTTAGTTCTTATACATTTGTACTCAGTGGTGCACAGATTATTCCCTTTGGATGCCTGAAATGACCATATTAGGAAAACAATGAGGTACTTTTATTTCTGTTGCGACTGACATTTTTGCAACATCCTCTTTTAAATATTTTCTTATTAACCATACATTTACTGGGGAGATTTTTTTACTTTTTATTTTTCATTTTTATTGAATGAGCTCTTTATTTCTTTTATATTATATTACAGGAGTTGGGTTTACCAATTGTATTCTTATCTGGGTTGCTAATAAGAAATAAAAGACATTTTTCAAGAGTGAGTATCCTGTAAATAATCATATAATGAGCAATAAAACACACACATCCTAAACCTCACCTTGTTTCTACAGCCAATGTTGATTTACCGGAACATAACTCTGCACATAAGAGATCTCACATGTGGTGAAATGCTTCAGTTAATGTTTTCTGCCACCTCAGTTGATTTTAGATTTCTTAGTTTAATTGGCTGTATTGTGGGAAGAACTTTGTAATCACTGGGTTTTGAAAGGTGTGCTTTAAACAACGGTTATTATTAGTGTTATAATGTATGGGACATGTACAACATCAACTGCAATGAAAAGATTATATATCATAAATACAATAACCCACAACATATCCAGTAGACAATCAACAAATGTTGAGTTGACAATTGGTGTGATTTACAGTACATATATGATTTATACATATTTGGTCATACAGTACATAAATTATATATATTTGCACACAACAATTACGTCATACAAGCCAGTCTTTTTATAACTCACTGGCCTGCCACATATTTAATTTGTATTGTCAGATACAAATATTACATTATATGCACCTGTTGTGTTTCCAGATATTTAACAAACCCATAACTGTGATTTGTATCCGTGGCACCAGCAGGCAGTATTACCAGACTATTTTGGAATCGGACATTCAGCTGGATTTGCTGGCTTATTTGGCAGTCGTGAGGTCATCAGTGGTCTTAATTTGAGCTTGTTAGTTGGAAGTGGTCAGGAGGCAGTTTTCCCCCTCAACCACTGATGTGAATGCCATCATTATGTGCTGTATAGCATCTCAGAGTGGCAGTTTGTGTGGGTCTCTCAGTTCAGCGCCGCTGTCCTTGTATGGTTGTTCCGCAGGTGGAGACTGCAGTGTTGTTATTTACATTCCATGCAGAGCAAAGAAAAAAAATAGCTCTTTAGTAGTGAGAACTTTTAGTTAAGATGCAAAGGATTGCCATGTTTTGCATGAACAAAATGCAAAGGTAATTCATTTTTAAAAAATACTCCAAAAGAGGTGGTTTGTTCCATTCTTCTACTCATAAACTCTGTTATTATGCTGCAGTATTTTTAGCTCTTCAGGAAGACAGAATGCTCTGTCAATAAGGAAATGCATTTGTGTTCTGTACCAGTTATTTATAAGGCTCAATCTAAATCTGACTTGATGGGTTCCTGAGTTTTGTCGGATATCCGGCGACGTTGCAGTGTCAGTGTGGTGTTCTTATTGTAACCTAGAAATGGCCTTGCATCTGATGTCTTCAGACATGGACCAGTGGCCACCACAGCACAGCCACGGCTTTAGCCAGCGAACCAGAGTGGGCAGACAGATCTGTCTATCAGTGGCTTCCGGAGTTTGTTTTTCAAGACCATGTGTGCATGCTTCACTGACTTTCTTTTTTTTTTTTTTTTTTTTTTGGGAGTACACATGCGGCAGCCACGAAGCTAATTGCAAGGGAGATGAGAGACCGGGAGAGTGTGGGCTTGTGACTGCACAAACTTAGGTTGACAAGTGCATTTATGGAAGACACAGCAAAACCCACAGTAATACGAAATGTGATTCAAGTTATGAATCTGACTTTAGCTCAAGTGATTGATAGGCCTATTTAGAGTATGCAAGAGCAGTGGTTCACAACCTTTTTGGCTTGTGACCTCTTAAAACTAAGCAGTCCACTTGTGATCCCTCATCACATGTTAGTGCCTTGTGCTGCTGTGTTCATGTCATAAGGGATGGATGGTAGAGATGGGAAAGATTTCCATGTGAACGACATGCGAGCATGATGTGAGACGTCATAATTGTTTGGTTTTCGGGCATTTTCATATTATTAATTGCCTATCCTTCCTGAATTTGTTTCATTTGAATGGTTTTTAGATGTCTGCAGGAGGGAATTTTGTCTGTATTTCACAGGAAAAGAGGGAAAACAAGAGAATAACAAGTAATTTTTTGACAAGAAGAATGCATGGAATAAAAAAGACGCTATCTCCTCTTTTGCAACATCAACACAAAAACGTTCCATTGTGAGTCGGTTGTGACTTCTTTGATTTATCTTGGGACCCCTGTGGCAGACTGCTGGGCTCGAGTAAAACAAAATGACTTTTACTGCAAAAGAGTAACAACATTGTGACATTTATGAATGCCTGTGTGCTGAATCATCATGATAAAACAAAAAAATAAGACAAAATCAGGCCCGAAATCGGGAATCTGTAGTATGATTATATGTGTTGACAGGATGGCAGGGATATAAACAGCATCAAAGGGCCGGCAGTAATTCAACGCTGCCAGTTTTACACTGTGACACTATTTAAAATAGCATCTGTAACGCAGCATTGTTTCCTGCGCTCCAGCGTGGCACTTGAAGGGCACACGAGGAGCAGTCTCATTAGGATGACCTTTTAACGGGGAGATCACTGGCAAAAGGACACAAGCACATGAGACCTCAGCGACTTCTGTCTCGTCATGCCTGGGATGCACTGGCTGCCACATTTGCTCATGGCTCAGCTGTATCAGATTCTCTGTTGTGCATTTTCCACAAAGTACTCTGCACATAACACACGGCCATCTTTGATAACCAACAAGCAGCATGCTCTCAGTGCACTTTCTTTTGGCAACTCATAGTTTTCCAACATGGGCTCATACTGATCAATGAACATGTAATCTTTGTCACAACTTTTCACTGTAAAATCAGGAAAGTGCTCAGTCAATGAGACAAATCATAACTGAAGAAACCCATGATAGTCTACAGGTCTGGCTCAGTCCATTAGCAATCAAAAGGGCCCTGAGGTTATTTTATTTTGATATTCCACCGAGACAAACTATCTGCAATGCAGGGGACGACACAGTTTTCTTTACTATGTTTTAGCTGACCATCTGTCCAGCACATTGTGCATCAGATGAAGCTAATGTGGTTTTGTAAACACACTACAAAAATCTGTACTTCTCATAAGTTTTATTCAGAGCAAAGGACCATTGATCCCAGTCAAACCACATGCCAGTGCTGCAATGCAGTGAGTTATCGTCAGTCAGACAGGCACTGGATGTCATGACATCTGTTTGACACCAGAGGGCGACGTCCACGTGTGAGAGCGATGGGTTCAGGTGCAGCAGGAGCATTGTAGTATAACCTGGACTTTTCTTTTTGGTTCATTCAAAATGTAAACATGTTGCACAACCCTTCTCCAACACACCGTGCTTTATCAAAGAAATGCTGTCTTGCTATCATTATATGATGTCTGGTGTTGTTTCCTGATACACAGTTCATTGATCAGTCTTATTTACAAGCTAGACAAATTAGACTTATTTACAAATCAACATGACCATTACAAATAAATAGGACCCTGAAACTGAAGCAGCTTAATGGAATTCAGCCATTATTACTTGTACTATTTCCACCTGTTCTTTTCCTACAAGGACAGGTCAAATGTGTGACATACAAATGGCCTGTACCTGCTCGTCTTCTGAGTACTGCCTACTTGCCTTTTGACCCAGTAATAGAGAGTTATTACCACCCCTGTTTGGCCTCCAGTGACCTACTTCTGTGGCTTGTGAGCGATGCAAAAACGGTTATAGTAGATGGCAATTTTGGACTGTTGGTACAAAGACATGTCCCTGGGCTCCTGGAAAGGAATTATGTGCATTTTTAAGTATTATCTCACATTTTGTAGAATAAATCATTAATCTGTTAAATTCATTATTAATATGAAGCTCAATCTAGTAAGGCAGAAGAAAACTGTTCTGGGTAAACCACATCTTGTCACTGATTCTTCTGGATCATTCTTGAACACGATTGCGTATTAGCTGCTCTCCAGGAGAGGCAGAACCTTTGATCAACTCCTTGTGGGTTTAGATTTCATCCAGCAGGGGCCGTGACAAAAATAAATGATCTGATCTTTGTTGTGCTGGCCGAATGACAGCAGCTCAGTCCAGGATGACTCACTCTCTCAGCAGTGTGCCATTCCTGACGCTCTCCAAACCCATCCAGCCAAATTGCCTTGATCCTCCGCTCATTGCCGCCTCTCGCCCGGCGTCATTGTGGAGCAAGGTGGTCGCATCCTCGGGGGCCGGCGGCACCCTTTACATCCCGTAGGGGTGAGAACGTGCAAAGCAGTGAGCAAATGTGTTGAGAGAATTCCTCACATTCTCCTGCTCGGTCCTGGTGGCCTGGCTCGGTGTTGGGTTCCTGGGAGAGAGGGAAGAGGAGCCAGAGGGGGACTCGGCTGCCGACTCAGCAGCTGACACCTCCTCTGATCTCTGTCTCTTCCTACAGCCATAAACCAAACTGTCCGACTTTTCGGCATGGTGGCCACGTAAACAGAGCTTTCCCCGTGGCCTCAAGTAGGGCTGCCAGACTTTGCCTTGAAGGAGCGGTTGGTTATGGCGAGGATGAGACACTGGCCAAACCTCAGCCTCAATGTTCCTGAATCTCACATTTGGTTCAGTGGAGAGGAAAAGAAACAAGGCATCTAGATGGGAAATTGCTTCATTGCTTTCAGGATGACTTTTCCCTTAAATCTATGAGTCTTATACTTCAGTTTTTGCTGTACATGTCAACAGAAATGTATGTGAAATAATTGGTTTGTTGGCAGGTGTTGTTACACTAATGGTCTTCATGGAGCCTGAATCAACGGGCCTAAAATCTGCATTGTAAAACGTACTGCGATTCGTTTTTAGGACTCAGGGTTTTGTGAATCGACAACCCTGCTGAGCTCGCACATTTCGGGGCAACACAGCTCACAAAACCGTTTGATCATATCTTGCTAAACAGACGTTTTCACGTCTTTCAGCTCTCTTGGGATGCAATGTGATTACTGAGGTTTAATGGGGATCGATGGCCATGATGTGAGGCATTCACCATCATGCAGACCTGCATGGCTCCCTATCGCTTTCACGCTGTTAGCTGCAAGGTTTTTTACGTATCCGTCATTCTTCATTTGCTGACGAAAGAGTTTTAAATAGAAACAAAATTTTGATTTGCGAGCCCTTCACAAAGAGTTCGGAAATTATTTATACACTTTATAACTTCCCTACGTTTTTGTTCCAGCAAAGTAGGGCTGCAACTAAAGATTGGTTTCATCATCAAGATATTATTGATTTCCTCAATTAATCAATCAATAACTTGGTCTATATAGTGGAAATGGCCAACAGTTTAAGAAGATATAATAGGATGTCCAAAACAGTCCAGAACCCCAACAGATATTTAATTTACTAACATATATGACGAAGAAGTTTAGCAAATCCTAACATACAATTTTAGCATTTTTGCTCAACTGATAAACTGATGATTAAAAAGTAGATGCAGATTAATTTTCTGTCATTTGACTAAAGATTAATTCACTAATCGTTGTTCAAAGTCTTGGTGTTACATGGCTTCTGTGAGCTAAATGTTGGGATTTTGTCATTTAGAGGTAGTATGCTTCTATATGTCCTCACTCTAACTACCTTGGATGTTTTGCTGAATGCTTTGCCAATAGTCATCCAACCAATAGAAGGGTCTTTTTGTTTTAGAACATACAGCACATCTTACCGACATGAGCATAGAAACTGCTGTGTCATTGGTTGGGATTTGCAACCTGCGTAAAAGTCACCTCTGCCTTGCTTCTTTTCCCCTTAGTCACTCTACGCCCAATTTAGCAGCAGGCACATCTTTCTCTGCACAAGCTGTACCCTTGAAAAGATATTTTTACTGGGAACTTCTGACAGGCTGCTCTCTTTGTCTCCTCTGTGCAGCTCAAAGCTTGACACAATAATAAGGAAAGAAAGCAGAATAGATGTCCTAATATATTTCAGCCTGTGCATACGTTCTGGTATCAAGGCATGTCAGTTAGTATCGGGTTCCCAGTGGATTTGCTGCTTCTTCCACTGTGTCCCGAATTTACAAAGCAGCGTAGGAGAAGAGCGGTGCAGTTTTTGGCTGCTGAATTATACATCAGCTTGTTCAGCAAAAATCTGAGCTCCTTTCAGGGTGGTACCGTTACAAATTTTACAATCCCCCGCTCCATTGGATCCGATGAAATCCAATTGTTTATGATCGATTCCGACATCGCTGCGAGCTGCTCGATTATGTAAAGTTTTGTCCCAGCTTTTAATAAATATGGTTTATGAATAATTTAAATGTTCTCCAGTAATCCTAATGTGAAGGCATGTGCAGCCTTGGGTATGTCGTACATACATACACACACAGTAGACTGAGTATTATTGCCCGTCTATGCCGTCTATGCCATCTATGCCATTCCAGGGAAATCCCCCCACCACCCCCCACCCTCCATCTTCGGGTCTCCCCAGCTGTTGTTTCAATCTCGTCTTTTAAACCCCACGTTAATAAAACAGTAATTGGACGAGCTTTGCATCCTCCTGTATCCAGTTACTTACACTTCAGTAATATGCACAAAAGCTGTTTGTATGGCTACTCCCTCTGGTCCACGTTCAGATTGATGTGTGTGTGCACTAAATAGATCCTATAATTGCAACAAAGACAGCTGACCTGACGATAGTTAACTGCAGAGACTTTTCTCTGGCTTTAGGCTCTAGTTTCTGGTCTTCTACGTTAGCTCTAATATATTCAGTCGAGGCGAGTCTATAGGCAAAATCAATTTGCTGTGTTATGCGGGCAAGTTTCCATCTGACTCCCTCTGTCCTCTTGCTTCCCCACTGTGACTCAGTTGTTGGGGTTGTACAGTCTTCATAGCTTGACTCTCTTTCACTCCGGTCTAAAGCTGAAACCATTAGTTGATTAATCGATAATATGATCAACAGAAGAAAAAACCCAAATCTGCAACTATTTGGATTGTCGGTTAAATAGAAACTTGTATTGTTGTATAATAACTGTGGTATACAAACTGCAGGTGTGGAGTTTAAAAGGAGCGAGCATTTAGGAGGCCGGGGGGCGTAAAGAAGACACTATTGCATTATGGGGAATGTAGGATCCAGTGTTTTTGACCTCTACTGCTTAAATTTTAGCATTGTTTTGTTCCGTCTCTTGGGAGACTAAATTGCTTTAGTCCCCCTTAAAGTTATTTATGTCATGCATGTGATGGTTTCAGCTTCTAAAATGTGAAAACGTGTTGCTTTCTTTTATCTTCAAATATAGAAAATTGAATATATTTGGGGTTTGAACTGCTGGTCAAACTTTTTTTCATGACTTTTATAGACCAAACAATCAATCAAGAAAATAATAATAATAAAAATAAATCACTAATTAAAATAATAGTTGGTTGCAGCCGTACGCTAGTCTTTGTGGAAAAGCAAGAGCTTTATTGAGTTTGAGGTGGACAGTGGTTGATTACGTCTTATGTCACCATATCACATTAGCATTTATTGATTTAATATGTTTACTAATATTTATGGATAAGCGATATATTGTTGTGCATCTTGCTTCAGGTTTTATAAAAGAAAAAGCAGCCTCAGCCAGTATAACAGTATTAGCTGAATTAATCTCAAGAGCTCAGCACCGTCTCATTAGCGGTGCCCACTCTCCATTGATTGAAGTTACACTCTGTCAATAACCTGGTAGTTTTGTCTATTCAGGTTGCCTTGGACTGCAAAGTCATGTGCTGACACAGCAAATCATTAATTTGCTGGTCCAGTCCGTCCACTCCAGTGGGAGTAAGAAGTCCTGTTAGTCTCTTTAACTTCACACATACATTCTTTATATATTAACTACTTTCACACGCAGTAATGTTGACAACATACAGCGGATCTTAAAGTACATCAAAACATGTACCCGCGGCTTCAAATGTAGTTTAATGACCGTCAACATGTATGTATAAATTTAGCATTTTTCCATTTACGTATCTCCACATTGTAGGACATATTAATGTTTTGTTTGTTTGTTGTTTTTCCATTATCGGTTGTCTTGCCCCTGCTGTTTATCAGCAACATGGCCTCTCTGGTTGCTACGGTGGGCTTTAGGCTCCCTGGCAGCCGAGAGCACCCTGGGGCCCCAGAGCCTGGTGCTCTGTGACGCGGTGGGAATTCCCCCGAGACTTCATCTGCTACCAGCACCCTGCAGGACGGGATGTAAGCAGAAATGTAAAGGAGGGTGAACCCAGTGCACTCAGCTTCGACTTATTTTTTATTTATCCACATTTTAGACTGACAAAAAATTTTCTTATGTAAAATGGTGATTTTTGCCTTTTTTTTTTATCATGGACTGCAGGTCTTTTACACATTTTCTTGACCACTTTATGACCACTGAACTCAAAACAACGCCATGCGTTTGATTTACGCAGGTTATACTATTTTGTTTGTTGCGGTGTGTTACTTACAATAATAATGCACAATCTGACCAGGCAAAAATATCTGGTAGTGTAAACTTCCTGAACAAACAGCTAAGGAAGTGTCAGACAGGATTGACATTTGCTTGCTCTCCTGTGACTGGCTGTAACTGTTTTTACACCTTCCTTCTAAATAAGGCAGCAGGCTGCCAGGACATATGACCGCCGTCCCGATTTGGTCTCTGGACACAGTATCCATCCATCCATCCCATGATTGCTCAACGCCAATGAACGTCACACACACACACACACACACACACACACACACCCTCCCCTCCTGCAGGTCTCCCATGTGAGGAAGAGCAGCGTCAGGTCAGTCAGAATTAGCCACAGGAAAACTGAGAGTAGGTTAAATTACCTCCAAAATAAAAGCACTCTGGGAAAATATTAGAGACCATGAATTCCATTGAGATGACATTTGATGCTAATTCTACTAACTAGCAATTATTTTTTCATTAACAATCTGTAATTTTTTGAATAATTGTCCACAAAGAGTCAAAAAAATTAAATAAAATGTCCACATTCCTAAAGTCTTCAAATGTCTTGTTTTTTGCTCCCAAAAGTCCAATCCTCGAAGAGATTCATTTTCCAATTTTATAAAACAGCGAAAAAGCAGCAAATCCTGACATGTGAGAAGCTAAAACCTGCAGCGGTTTGTCATTTTTGCTTTTTCTTTCAATTGACTTTTCAGCTTTACTTTGGATCGCTCGTTGTAGGCTACAAAACAAGCTTAAGACGCCGCATCGGCCTCTGATGTTATTTTTTACCATTTTATGACATAAAAAATAAACAATTACTCATTTAACGGACTAAGAATCAAAAGATAAATCTAAGTTAGTCAGAGCCATTGCGTTTTCATTTGCTTTTTTTCAGCTCATTTGATACAATTTTGTTTTACCCCCGAGTATTTAGTATTTAGCTTGAACTTTGCTTAAATGCTATTTAAGGTCATTTATTTATGACTATTGTTTTTAGCTTATTGTATTTGTATTACTCCATTTTTCTTTTAAATGTCCTGTTCAATGACAAATTAAACAGTTTAATAAGATGTAACTTAAACTTTGAATTGTTTAGCTTATAATTCACATAATTGTCATACTCATTAAACCATTCGATGACTGATCCTGCTATGTATGTAAGCATTTATTTAGGTTTCTCCTTAAATGTGTAGTTTATTTATTTAGGGTTGATAGTTTTGGGAGACGAGGTGATGCAGGGACTCTTTGGAGCACTTGTGCAAGAGTCTTGTGCAAGATACGGGTTTTATTTTGAAAATCACCACAGGAAACGCTTCTTCTGATTCTCTCTGGCTTGTTCGACGCTGGTGTGAAGGTGCAGCACCCCCCATCATTGCTATCAGAAGTGCTGCTGCTGCTGGGGTCCTGTAACTCTCTCTCTCCTCCTCCTCCTCCTCCCATCTCCTACTTTTGATGGGGGGGTGCAGCCATGAAGTCACAGTGATGTCATTCTAGGATGTTAGAGTCGTTGGCTAGGTGAGCTGGTTTTGCGGTGAGTGGTGTCCCCTCCACGACCAGCGCGTTGCCTGTACAGAGGCGCGGAGCGGCGAAAGATGATCATCGTCAACGGCACCAATTCAAGCTCCGACGAACTCCGTCCCTCTCCTCCTGCTCAGATCTCGGGCTATGGGGCCCTGATCTGCCTTGATCCCAAAACAAGCCTTTACCACCACCATGCCAAAGGACAAAACATAAGAAGAGTTGCAT
The DNA here is from genome assembly GCF_050575085.1 of Anarhichas minor. NCBI lineage: Eukaryota > Metazoa > Chordata > Actinopteri > Perciformes > Anarhichadidae > Anarhichas > Anarhichas minor. The sequence continues at coordinate 6,879,034 of NW_027466491.1, forward strand.
TTATAGGGCAGGTAACTTTGACCACGTGCCCCAAAGGTAAACTGGATGGCCATTGCGCAAAGGTGCCTCTACAGCATGTCCAGCGGGGCCAGGACGCACTGGACGCTGCCAGCAGTTCTTGTACTGTGGACTTCTATCTGGGGGATCGTTTCATCTTATCCGATTCCGAGCAGGACTAATGCGACTTTATTGGAAAAGAAGTGGGAGACACTCTTCTCCCGCTCCTATCTGGGTATAACTGGGGGGAAATCGGAGCTGAACTGGGAGAGTGACTATTTGCAGGGCATCAAAAGAGTGCGGCGACTGTACTGCAACGTGGGCATTGGGTTTCACCTGCAGGTGCTCCCGGATGGCAGGATAAGCGGTGCACACAATGAGAACCAATACAGTGAGTTGCATCCGGCAAAGCACTGGAGCGTAACCCTATGCGCAAAAAAAAAAAGTTAAAGCGGGTCACTTGTCTTGATTGCATGATATTTAATAAGAGGTGTCGGCATGGTTGAAAGTTTCCGAAGGCAAAAACAGTGCGCCGAGCCCTACATCCGTGCAGTGCGAAATATCCTCCCAAGCCAAAAACATGACATGAATGCTTGGACCCAGTTTAGACACCAACTTATTTTTACCCCGCGTCCCGCTGCAGCAGGACACGCACACGGAGCCCACTCAGCACACTGTAAACTACACACTCTTCATAATGTTTAAACTGCAAGTGGGTGACTGCTCCAAAGGGCTAATTGAGCAGAGAGAGAGCATCATCCAGTCGCAATGCACCTGCAGGGTTACACCCATCGCTGCTGCATAGGCCAGTTTACTCGAGTTTGTCCCCCAGTCGCAGTGTGACACTGTCTTTGCTTTCCCCTAACGTTGTGTTTCCTTTAGGTCTAATAGAGATCTCCACCGTGGACCGAGGAGTGATCAGCATGTTCGGGGTGAGCAGTGAGCTGTTTGTCGCAATGAACAGCAGGGGAAGGTTATACGGAACGGTACGTTTGTGCGCAACTCACTCCACATACACACGTACACACACATACACACATCCTGCTCAGTGTAAGATGAGTTCATGTAGCTGCTGCAGCCGTGGGTTTATGGGCACTGTTGTGTTATTAATATGCTCTGATGATAGGAGGGTTTCTGTGTCGGAATCTGTGAGTGGGGGAAGAGGAACTCAGATATTTTATTTAATAATACTACAGTGTGAAAATATTCTGTTACAAGTAAAGGTCCTGCATTTTTACTTTAGTCGAAGTACAAACGTATTAGCATAAAAGGAGGAGCAATTGAGTCTTATATTTACCTACAATAATACATCATAATGCATTTTTTGATTACTTTTTTAATTATTAATCTCAATGTGCAACATAACTGAAATTGTAAAATGAATGTAAAGGAGTAAGACAATAGTTGCCTCTGACTTCTAGTGTTGTAGATGTATACAGCACAAATAAATAACGACCTACCTAAGTACAGTACTTGAGTACATGTACTTAGTAACTTTCCACCATTGAGTAAAAGTAACAATACCACAATATAAAAGTACTCAATTACAAGTAAAGGTCCAGCACTCAATGCTTCCGTAAAAGTACAGAAGTATTATCAACAAATTGTGATTTAAATATCAAAAGTACTGCAGTGGAGTGACCCCAGTGTATAGTATTAGATATTATTTGAATGTTTATGCAAAATGTAATTAATTGACACACATATGTGTAGTTTGATTTTGAATGCATCATATTTTAATATGTTTTCATGTAAAATAACAGATAAATGTAATGGAGTAAAAGGTTACATATTTCCCTCTTGGGACGTAGTGGAACTGAAGTATAAAGTATCACAAACTGGAGATAATCAAGTAAAGTACTTTACTTGAGTACTGGAATCTGTACTTTTTAAAATATATATATATATTTAGTTTATTCCTCACCGAGTTCATCAAAGCAGATAATAAACGTAACCCTCCAGTGAACATTAATCTGACAATAGTCAAACAATAAGTCAACATTTCATGATTTAAACCAACAGCAGGAAAAACGATTAACTTAGCGATGGCCTGTCTTTAAAAGTAGGCCAGTTAATGTCTTTGATTACAAAAGAGGGCAACGGTTTGTATGTGATATTCACAAATACACAGTACTTGTGTATTTAGGAGCAATCAACATCAAATCATGCAGTGGGTCTTTTCAAACACACGTGAAACACCTTAAACTTAATCAGTCAAACAGATCATCGAATTAGAGTCTTCTAGTTTTAGGAAACACAGTGTACGGTACTTGATATCGTATTTAGTGATTTGTAATGAGCCGGTTTTTATTAATCTTTTATTGAAGGAGAACAATGTGTTGCTCTTCGAGTGGCAAGTAAAATAAATCATGATATTCTTGTAAATATTGGATTTTAATTTCACAATGAACGACACAAGAACGTTATGTAGGTCTGGTCATCAAACCTCAATACCTGTTTGGCGTTGAGTATTGAAATCTCGCCATTTCTTCTTACTCTTTGATAAGACAGCGTCTGATTTAAATACGATTTTTTGCCAGTTTTAGGCTTTTTATTTCGGTTGTTTGTGTGTGTTTAAGTTGTTGTGTTTGCTTGTGTTTAATCAATATTTAACATTTGATAAGTTGAGCTTCTTTCGTTAAATTTGAAAAAGGGATTTTGTAGAAACTCAATGTCTTACTTTGAGGTATATACATTATTGTTTTGAAGTTGGTATTGAAACTTCAATCAAACTATAGCCTCTCCTAGCCTTATGATTGTAATAAATGATATAAAACTATATTTATTTGGTCCAAATGTGGTTAGAAATATGCATTTTATGGACTACGTGTTAACTTCTATTCTATAATGTGTCCCTGTTTCGTAATGCTGTACATTGTTCAGCATTCGATCGTCGCTTATTTAGTTGCATTTGTCCTTTGAATTAGAATTTTTCAGATAGTTCTCTAGTGAGCCCACTTGGGATTATTTACTGAGATATGAGAGTAAAAGCAGGAGGCTTGGGATCTTTTGCGACAACATGCCACCTGCTCCGGTTTCCTGCGTTCTAGGCAGAATGTTTTCCAAACAAAAGGTCATGTTGAACCCGTGCATACGTTGTGATGTTCCTCCTGTGTCTGCCGTGAGACGTTTTGACCCTCTCTCTCTCTCTCTCTTTGGCATTTTTAGAGAGTCTTCGTGGATGAGTGCAAGTTCAAGGAGACTATGCTGCCCAACAACTACAACGCCTATGAGTCTTTTGTTTACAAGGGCTTCTACATCGCCCTCAGCAAGCATGGCCGCGCAAAGAGAGGCAACAGGGCCACCACCGCCATGACCGTCACACATTTCCTCCCGCGACTATGAGAGAAACTGGCAATAACTCAGTAATTTGCACATGTGGATGTTCTTCCAGGTAATATAGAAATGCATCGTCATGATAAACACACCGATGGACTGCGAAAGAAAACACAAATATTTATTCTGTTTATATATATATATATATATATACATATGTATATTTGGATAGCTATCTTTGTATATGTACTGTGCTGCTTGTTGTTTTTATGGATGGGGAGAGTTGAAGCCTTTGCCTGTCTCACTTTACCTTGGTGCTTGCTGTAACTGTGTCACTTCCTTTTTTGAGATGGAGGATGAGCTATATCCTGTGCTTTTAAAGAGTGAAATGAATACTTTTTATTACCTCAAAGAACCACTCTACTAGATTAAGGGATGCATGGACTTCTGCTCAAATATCTGCTAAGTTTATGATTCATTTCAAACCGTTTGAGCACTTGATGGCTCCCTGCTTGATTATCAATGTCCTGCAGTGGGGGAAACTTAAATGCACTACCTTTGCTGCACGAAATGAAAGGTGCCTTGGTGTTCCCACTTGTGGCCCCCTTAAACTTGCATGTAAGAGACACCTGCTGGAGTCAGAAATAGGGGCTGACACTCCGGAGAGGGCCTCAGAGGGGTGGGGGGTGGGGGGGGGTTGACTATCTGTGGTTTATTTTCTTTTCCATAATTAGATCGATTAAGTAATGTACAATCTGTGGTTGAGACCAGAGCGCGGTCAGCCATAGACGGTGGAACGAGGCCATAAGTTTGACTGTGTGGCATTGCCAGCTAATAAACAGGGTGGAATACTGATCTATCTGAGCATGGAGGACTTTTTGTTTTGGAACCCGGTTTGCAAAAGGAACGACTGAGCGCACAGTAGAAATATACACGTTGTCTTGGACAGAGCTCCTACAGCGAAGCAGGTTGCTGTTTTTGAATCGCAAAGCTTTAGCTGCTGCTGAAAACGATGTCTGGTGTCCATGAAACCAATGAAAAACAATGTAAATAGTTGCAAATGTAAAAGAAGAATTCAGGAGCTTTTTACGCTGCTTTTGTCGCAGTTGCCTGAACGAGGCAAAAAGACTTCAGGTTGCACAGTTAGCCATCGATGATGGTGCCTGAATGTTTTGGTAAGAATCGTTCCCACGTTTGTTCCTTTTAATTGATCTTTGTGTGTTTGGTGGAGTAGGTGCGTGCCCTGGGCCGTTTCCCCCCCCGCTTGTCTGTGCTCTGCAGCAGCACTGCAGTGGCAGCTGGAGGCAGAGAGTTTTAAATGCAATTATGGATGAGCCAATCGTGTTCCACCCCGAAGGACTAAAAGACAGTTGATGGACTGGATGCACGCTATAGAAAATGTTGTAATTTCTGTTGATTTTTAGGATGATTTCACCAATTCAAGGGGTAAAACGTTGGCATAGAAGGCCGTATTCATTTAAGAATTGGTATGCATAGTGGCAGATTGTTTACAAAGCTGAAGATGTACCATGCTTCATACCCTAAATGCTATCACGTGGATCAGTATATAGTTAATATCTTGTTACATATTCAAAGTATGTTTTTCTTGCTTCACTCAGTTGGAGAGTCTGATAGCGTGCATCTACCCGCCTCGTTTCTGCAGCTGTTAACTAGAAGAACCTGAATCTCGCTGCCTCCATCCGGTCTTGTGTTTGGAGAGGTAGCCGGACTATTTAAATCCAGGAAAGACGAATGCGAGGAAGCCGCCCTGCTGTCTTTGTTGTTCGTCAGACCCCCTGCAGGAATGTGGATCTGCCAGGATGACACATACCTGATACACATGCCTTCCACATACCTGAGCGCCCCCCCCCCATTGAGCTCTGTCACCCCATCGCCACCCACCTCTGCTCGTCCCTTACCCCCCTCACCCGCTGCAGGCAGGGACCTTGGGATTCCAGCTGTAACCCAGGAGCTTCCTCCTCTCCTTTCAGCCTTTTTTAGTTCAAGGTCAGAGTCACGGACCAGCCTTGGCCCCAACCCCAGTGGCCAGGGTGGTCGGCTATATGGGTCGTACTGTTGCCATGAAATAGGAATTTGAAATAGCTTTTCCCCCGCAGGAAACACTTTATTTTATGCTTAAACGGAATATAATTTGGTGAACGGATGGCACAAGAGTAGCTCTCCACCTTAAAACCATAGATAGCTCTTATAGTTCTCTGCGTCACAATCTTCTGAATGTATAGAGCCCCGCCTCTTTTAAAATGCAGCTCCACAACATGCTGTCCCCTCCCCTTTCCAAGTACTTGTGTTGGTAAATTTCTGGGGAGGGGACATCTGCAGAGTTAATGCAGTGTGTGAGGAGCTGGCAGAAAGCACAGTCACGCAGGGCCTCACCTCTCCTGCTGCAGGACCTGCCCTCTGCTGCTGCTGCTGCTGCTGGACGCTGCCCGACCCCCAAACACCTCTCATCACCAGTATCACCTGCTGCTCAACTGTCTATGAAGCACAGATCGATTCATAACAGTATTTTTCTAACAGATAAATCTCTTGCTCTCTTTTTTGTTTTGATTCAAATTTTATCGGGAGCTTCAAAATAAACTTGCTGTAGATGAGGCTGCATGAAACACACTGATGTACATTTATTGTCGGGAGTAAATATTCATCTTTTGTTTTTTGGCTGAAGTAGTCGACAAAAAAAAAAAAAAAACAGTACTTGTTTCAGCATTTTCAGCTGAGGAAGCTGTGGAAGTGAACTTTGTGCATGCACAGCAATGAGCACTTCTCTTGCCAACCTCACAATCAAAAGATGTCTGACATCTGTAGCAGGCGGCACCTTACTTGATCATAAACTAGCATAAAAAACGTTCTCACACATTTGTCTGTCAAGAAATAGAGCTGGATCCCTAAAAGAGTGAAGGTCTGTGTCTGAAACAAAAAGCTCACCCTTCAGCTTTGACCAAAAAATGTTATCCAGATTTCTCGTCGTCTTTTTTTTTTTTTTTCTGTCCACAGCTTATCATAGATCAAATTTGAATTAATTCAAGGGGAGGAATATCTTTTTTAAATCTTGTTTAATGTACTAGCATGCCTGAGCCCCGAAGCTTAATTAGGGGTGTGTGCTTCACGTGTTTGTTTTTTTAAACTCCTGCTTTATTCCTCTCATCTCTGTTCTCATATACCTCACCCTCTGCCTTAGTTTTGGTTTGCTGATGACTGTAAATTACGACGAAACAAATTTCAGTCATTTGTTTCTGAAAACAGACAATGCTAAGTAAGGATATTAAAGTTTTTTCTTTTATTTTTGTACGTATGTGCTGTGCACAGCAGTCCACTGTATTCCTGAGATAACAATAAAAGTTTTTTTTTAACTGGTTGCTGGTAAAGTGTTGTTGTTCTCTCTGTCGGATCAGCTGATCTCTGATGTGAATGTGTGTTTTATCGGTAAAAGTAGCAATACCACAGTGTAGAAATACAAGTAAAAGTCCTGCATTCAAAAAGCATTAGCATCAAAATATACAAACAGTACTCATACTCCAGAATGGCCCATTTCAGAATAATGTATTATATCATTGAATTATAATTATTGATGCATTAATGTGTAAATTACTTTAATGCTTAAGGCATATTTTTTACTATATATACTGCAAGGTATCGTGTGAATTTCAAGGGATCGAAAAAGTCTTATTTGTATCCATACTAACACATCATATTTCATTTATCGATTATATTTTGTATTATTAATCTGATTAGTAACCGGTTATCAAATAAATGTAATGGAGTTAAACATGCAATATTTGTCTCTGAATTGTCGTAGAATAGAAGTATAAAGTAGCGTAAAATGAAAAATAATTGTACTTACGTGTAGTACTTGAAATCATGTAAAATCACTTTGGTTTATGTTTGTTTGTGTGCAAATTAAACTTGAAGATTATCATAATTGTCGACATTTGGAAGTGGGTTTAATTTCCTGGATTACAAAAATCGTTTTCTTTTTAAGAGAAGCTGTTTAAAAGTTGTTGTGTACAGCAAGGAGGATAGTTCTTTACCGAAACATAGTTTAAAGTGTTTCATGCTGAAACTCCAGCATCCAAAAATAGTTTAGCCAGCTAAATGCGACTTCCCAGTAAAACTATACTAAATAAGGCAGTGGCTCCCTCTGCTGGTGAAATGGTGAAAATGTTAAATTGGGCAGGTGCGTAAAAACAGCAAACCTAAGTAACTTCAAACCATGACTTAACGTCCAGTCCATTGAACTAAATCTGTTAAACATTTTACATGACGCTCAATTAATCACTGATCAATTCCTTCATCAAGAATTCTGGAGTTAGGACGGATTTAACTATTACACAACTAACTAACAGTATATTTTATTCCTGATTTAAATGACATACATTTGAACGATTCTGCATTATGTCCTTTCTTTTTGTTGTCTTTATTCTTTTATTTTTTTCACATTGCCCATTGCACCATGTTTCCAGTCCGAACCAAAACGTTGGACCATCAGGAAATAGTCTTAGAATAATGTCCAAGGTGGATGACTCAAGACGTGTCACCAAAAATAAGAGTCCAGTCTGACCAAGAGCATCGGGATAAACAGACAGAGGTGGAAGTGTCCCTTCCGCTGCAGCAAACCCGCACATCTGCTTTGGGGGCGAGTTTCTATTTTTTTTTAAAGCAAAGGATGTGAGCAGGAGTGGCATTCAGGGGGCTTTAAATAGGAACTGTCTCCAAACTTTGGGACAACAGAGCATCTGAAAACTCACAGCAGCTCTCTCAGTGGAAAGCACCGGTTTACTCCAGGATGGACGTCAACAGGAGACTGAGGATGAGGGATACTGTGCTGGCGCTCTTACTCGCCGTCCTCCAGGGATTTCCTCTCGGGGAAACGGCCCCGAACCCGTCGCCGCTGGTTGGATCCAACTGGGGGAACCCGAGGAGATATGTCCACCTGCAGACATCCACAGAGCTCAACAACTTCTACTTGGAGATCAGATTAGATGGCACTGTGCGCAGAACGACAGTCAGGAGTTCATATAGTAAGACGTCTTTTAGTCGTTACATTTATTTGTTGCAATATGAAGTGGTGTCTTTAACACTCCAATGCTCATTACCTTTTCTTCCTGACAGGTGTGATTTTACTGAAAGCTGAAACAAGGGAGCGCATCGCCATCCTCGGCGTCAAAAGTAGCCGTTACTTGTGTATGGATTTGGAGGGCAACCCATTCAGCTCGGTAAGCCAATACTTGCTTTCAGTTTTAATGTGTGTTACTATTAATTCCACCGATCCATCACACTGAACTTTTACTTTTGAGTTTATCTATCTTGGAACCCCTTGTGAGGTTTTACGCATCGGTTATAACATTTAAAGAGCCATCCTTTTACGCACAAACGTACCGCAAATATGGAATGTCTTAACGTCAATTAATTGTATTATTTTAAAACACGTTTGACTAATTTCTACTTTGAACTAAATAGATCCAATACACGTTTCATATTCGGAACCACTGTGGGGTTTTACTCATAGTTTTTAACACCGCTTTCTATCATTTTACGCACAAAGTTGACTGTTGTCTACACGTGAATATATTCATTGGATTTGGTTTAATGCATGCACTGATATTAAGGGAACAAACTGCAAATGGTGGCGAAGTTATATTTAAAGTTAATACCGAAAAAAAGATAGAATAAGGCTACACACATATGTAGGGAATTACAACTAAACTAGAACTAAAAGGACATTATCTCAATCCTCGTGATTTTTTCTAACATTCTGGTGTTTTTGCTAAATAATAGCATTGGATCAGATGGCTGTATTATCTAGTTACTTCGAGCATTAAGTGCATTAGCCTATTTGGAGATTATTTCAAATAAAAGCTGAGGAAATGACAACAACGTATTATCTTGCCTCCTGTAAAGAAAATAGGATATTCCTTCACTGTAGTTTAATTGCCTCCCTCTCTCCTTGTCTTTCAGCCCATCTGCCTCAGAGACGACTGTCTGTTCAACCACAGACTTCTGGAGAACAACCGGGACGTGTACTTCTCCAGCCGGACCGGCATCCTGTTCAACCTGGAGGGCTCCCGGCAGGTGTTCTCAGCGGGCCAGAACCTCCCGCAGACCTCCCTCTTCCTGCCCAAGAAGAACACGGTGCCGCTGGAGCGCCTCCTGCTGCACAGGGAGAAGAGGAACCAGGTGGTGGATCCCTCCGACCCGCACAACGTCTACTTTGGTCAGACCGAGGAGGGCTCGGACTCTCGGGCCGTTCCAGAGCTCGACGCTGATCTAGAGGTGGAGGTGGAGGTAGAGGTGGAGGTGGAGGTAGAGACCGGGGATGACGTGCGCAACGTGTCCCGGGAGACGCCGCTGGCTCCGTCCACCCACGACCCGTGGAACGTGCACTCGTCCAACCCGGCCAGCCCCCGGAGCACCGGGACTATGGGCTGATTTTCACTGGTTAGGATATATTTACTTTTCTTAAAGTGAGTTTAGCATTGTAGTTTGTCATGATATCAGAAAAAAAACTGATATGAGAATTTTCAAGTGGCTGAGTTAAATATATTTTTAGTCATCACTCATTCACAAAAAAAGGAGACTTGACCTTTTTGCACAATTAGTGTTAAAACGCAATTATTTGAGATCACTGCAGATATAAGATAAATCAACAAGGGATGCGAGTTTTACCTGAATTCATCTCATCAATAACGACTATTTGGAACGTTCCTAAGCAGGTTTGGTGACAAATAGAGCGTATAGGAATTTAAAAATGTAGTTTCATGTCCCACCTGACTATTTTCTCCTCAGAAACAGATAACAGAAAAAGAAAATCTTGGTTTTGTGCCAAGCTGAGTGATCCAAATCCATTTCCCATCCATTACAGTTAGTTGGCACCTGCTCACACTGAGCTATTGCTTAGATGACAAAATGGCAGTGAAATATTATTGAATTATTCATAAACACGCTTTAGTTTCCCCGAAGAACTACGTGATTCATGTCAGTGAGGATTCAATCGCTTAGCAAATGCAAACAAAGCTTTAGAAAGTAATAATCCCAACACTCAGGAGAAGTCAGCACGTTTCCATTTTGTTTTTTTCTCTTCTCATTGAGGTTTTAACAGCTGGTCTGAGAAACCCACATTTCAAAGTGACATTGATGTTATCTCAAGACAGAAGCCTACCTTTGGACGGCTGAAGGCCCTGTCTACTGATGTGAAACTAGGCAGGCATGACTTTACACACAAATATATACATGAATATACTTAAGAGTTGCATTTAGTAGAGTTAAGGTTAGCCTATATTTTAAAGCCCCAAGTTTTCCGAGTTGGATATAGAAGATTTTACATTTGTTTAATTGTTCTGAACCTATAACAGCAATTCCAAAAACCTTCCAAAACTACAGATCACTAAAAGCACAGCATTGTCTGTGGTAATGCATCTGTATTTGTACAATCTAGCTTAATTCATGACTTGAATGAATATAACTACAGGGTAAACAAACCTTTTACAGCAATCTTGATATCAAATCGGAACTCTCGCTATGTGATATTTACAGGTGCTGGGCACCACCAGCAAACACTAAAACCAGTCCCAAAGAGTATTTATTTATTTAATTCCATTCCTTTATTGTTATTTATGGTATTTATAAGGACGCTTTACAGTTAAAATGTATATATTAAAAAAAAACATGGTTTGTCTTTGAATGTATGAGTTGGAGAGTGTTTGGGACCAAATAAACTATAAAGGAAACCTGTGTAGTGGTGTATGTTATTTATGCAAATTCATACAGCTGTGATTTCTTTTATTTTTTTAGCTTTGGTGTTCTAATTTGGTAAAGACAAGCCGTCCGAAAGGAAGTCATGAATGAGTAAGCAGGTTTAACTTTGACACAGTTACTCAGCAGTTCCACTCATTAGCTGAATATCCTGCACTTTCACACCTCCTCTTAATTAGGAAACAGGTACATGAGTCACTTCACTCTAAAAATACACTTGGTGACATTTCTACCCAAACAAACTGTTAAATTTGTCACCCATTAACCTTTGACCCGCTAACGGAAGTGTTCGACGTTTTGTGGCATAGGAAACTCCAGGAAGTTACTGCTACCAGCCAAGAAATAGTCCCACCGTAAAAATGTAAAATTGACGTTTTTACACTTGGTTTTGTTACATATTAAACCAACAATATACAACGTGTTCATCAGTTTGCTTTAGAAGAGCTGGTAACCGGATTTAGTTGCCCTCAGGCAGAGCCTTGTTTAATTAAAGTCTTTGTGCTACGCTACGCTAATACATCCCAAAATGTTGACCTTTTCCTTCACGGTCAGCTGTTAAACGCTATGAAGGTTTTGAGATGCTGTACTAGCTATAGCTGCAGGATATTGAAGCTCTTTGAAAGTGATTACACATCTAGAATAGCTGTTACTTCCCTTCACAGTTCAGTAGTGGCTGCATTATAGAGCCCTAGTGTGCTCAAACCTTTTTCTCCATTCATTCATGATGAGAGAAAACTGATCTCTATCAGTTGTTGAAGACATGTGACGGGAGAAACTAAGCCTCTTTTTGTCTCCCTAGTGGTGGAAAAAGTACTCACATTTTTGACTTAAGTAAAAGTAGCAATACTGCAAAGTCTTATCTTTATCTGAACACATTTGTTATCATTTATTTGTTTATTGTATTATTACTCAGAATCCATAAAGTAACAAGTAACTAAAGCTGTCAAATGTAGTGGAGTACAACATGGTTTCTGAATTGCAGTAGAGTAGCAGACAATAATTGAGATACTCAAGTACCTTACATTTTTTTACTAGACTACACGAATTGAGTAAATTGACTTGGTTAATTTCCACCACTGAGTAGATCACATGGTGCTTGAGATATTGAGGCCATGACGGGCTGAGCGGCTCAGGCATTCAGTGGAGATTAAAAAGTGACTCTAAAAATAGGAAGAAGAAAAACACATTGAACAACAAGGAGTTGGGACGGTTTTACAGCACTTGTGTAAATAGCATCCTGTAGTATCTTCCGTTATATATATCCGTGTATAAAACTCAAAGATTCAGTGTAAACACGTTGTATTGCACAAGTAAAATGAGCAGCATCTCAGGAGACGCATCAACTAGGAAATGCCACACGCACGGACGTATTGACGCGTTCAACAACACATTAAATAGTTCTGACTTTGGTATGACACGATAGAAGAGGTAATAACACAAGTCCTCACTGGCCTACAGTTGGGAGGATGATGAAACAGTTTGAATATACAGTACTGCACTTATTTAGACTTAGTCCACAGTAAAACACTTGATTATTGAGCAAACATAATTTACCAGGTTGTTCAGTTACCTGTGACAACTTTGAGGTCTTTGCCTCTTATTTCCCCTTTAGTCCTTATGATTATATCCATTAGAGACTGTGTACATGTGCACACAAACAGTACATAAAACCTTTTTCCTTCCCTTCACACTATACGGCCACTGAGAGGTTTGCCAGGTGGTCCTTCCTGTTGGTAAAGACGCAGCGACAAGCAGAGAGGACCGGGCCGCACTCGGACTGGCTCAGGGTGAAAACGAAGCGACTGACGCCCGTGTTCGGAGAGGGTGAAAACAACTGGGACATCTTCACCCCCGCAGGCAGGGAGCTCTTCAAGTCCTCTACAAGGTGCTTGACGGCTACACGGATGTAAGCGCCGTGGGTCACGACCAGAGCGTGGACCGACACTCCCCGGAGACCATCGTCAGCCGAGCCAACGGGGGCGACGCCCGAGGCAGCAGCTTCAGTCCCGTTTGCCGCGTCTCCGGCATCTGATGCTCCCGCAGAGGCATCCGGTCCTGACGAGCAGTGTTCGTCCAACATTTGCTTGAAAAGGAGTTTGAGGAATTTTTTGAATCGCAGCTTCACCTACAAGCAAGGTGACAGTGAGCCAGAGCAGGTTTGAGAGCGTGTCAGCCAACGACAGAGTCTCTTTTTGCCAGCTACGGTTTTCTTTAAATCATTTTGTCCTTGTACATACAGCATATACTGTAAATAAATAGAGCTGAAGTCAGTCACTTCGTCGACAAAAGAAAAATCTGCAACCTATTTTGATAATTGCTTTAAGAAGGTTTTCGAGCACAAGTGCTCAAAATCTTCTGGTTGCAGCTCCTCGGTGTGAGGATTTACCTTTTTTATGTTCTCTATCATTAAAAATTAAATATCTTTCGGGTTTGGCTTGAAAAAACAAGATATTTTTTTAAATGTCCATGTATTTAAGAAGAGCTAAATATCATTACTCACACAACGCTACCCAGATCATCTCATTCGCATCAATTAGCCTTCGGGTTTTCCACATATTAAACACAATATTTTAAAAAGTAAACTACATTAACTTTTATTTCACTTATCTGTCCACAGACTGAGTTGTAAATGCAATATTCAAAATGGGCACTACATGGCACTGTTGCACAAGTAATACTCTCTTGACTTTGAGTTTCAACTGTGGCTGTTTTCAACTTCTTAACAATCAGTTTCCAAATGATAACTCCTGACTGTGTCTGACTCACCTGGTCTAAAGTCTCTCCTCCTGGAGGGGTGTAGTCACGGCATGACTGGCCAGCAGCGTTGGCCATGTTCTTCAGATCATCTTTGTGACGTCCCTCGGCAACGCCAAAACCCTGCATTAAAAACAAAACCACAACTTAGAGCTCTGTAAAGAAACTGCTGTAGTCATACACTTAAAACTTGAATATTTGGACGGAGTATAAAGACAACTGGTCGTACCCTCTCTCTGAGTAACGGCTCCAAAACCATCTCCGTGCCAGAACAGTGAGTGTTGTTCTTCAACATTATTTCAGCTGTCTGATGGGGGAAACATAATCTGGAAATGACTGACTCAACACATTTATAAGTGCCAAAAAAAACCAGAATGTTCATCAATACACCGTCAGCATCCGTGAGTCAAAGACCACAGAGACGTGAGCGTTCACACAACTATTTTACAAAGTTCTTAACAGGCATCCTGTTTTTCCCTTTCCCTTCACAATCAGGAGAAAACAATAGTGACATTTTTGTGGTTTAACAGGACGATACAATATCACCAGACCACTCCTTTTAACGTGCCGACAACACTACATAGTTGTGGGAATGATCTGATCCCATCTCAGTGTATTATAGCCTCTATTTAGCCGCGATGCAGGTGACAGCGGGGAGCAGTGATTTGTCTCTCACTCTCACCTAATCTGTGCGTGAAGTCTGACTTACCTGTACGGCTCGTTGCAGGTTACTGGCAAACACATTGTTGAATGCGATGTCTCTGAGGTATCTTCCTACCGCGTCACCCTGCACAAGACCCGTCTCTGACAAGGGTGTGTCCACACCTTGACCTGGAAGACAGACACCACCTCAGTTAGTGTTAATAAAGCCTATTAACGTGTTAGTTTTCTGTTGCATGTATGAATGCATCTAACAGCTGATGCTCCAACACCCACGTGGGATCAGATCTGTGTAGTCAGACCTAGATGACGTACCTTGCAGCAGCTTGTCCCTGTTGTACTGCGTTTCCCCACTGTGTGAAAACACAGCAATGTCATTGAATTAGAGTATTAATTAAACGGTGACAAGATAGTAATCATGTGTTTAAATATAAAGCGAGGTTAGTTTAAACTACTGAAACACAACGCACACGTTAGCTAAGTTATTGAACTCGTTTTACTGTTAACTAGCTGCACACTTCAGCCGCCATTGCTTTAATACCAACATGTCAGGACATAACGCTACTACTGTAGAATACAGTCACATTATCTGTTCATTCATGTCCGTGTAATCTGGGATTATAAAAAGGGAAATGACACCTTAAAAATCATCACTTACTGTCGGACAAGCGTTAAACTGAATGTAAACATTGTCCACGGCTGCTCCTGTGCCATGTACTTCCGGGTTGGTTCAGCCGCAATAAAGTGACGTGGCCTCCTGCGTCATGACGCAAATCATATCGCATTGCAGAGCGGCGCAAAGATCAAACGTAACATTACAAACAAAGCTATGTAGTAAAATTGGTATACATTTGAACTTTTTAGTAAATCGTACATATTACAAAGACAAAATTCTTCGTTATTCATTGGGCAAGTAAAATTAATATTTGCAAAAGAAAGTCTGCAATCCTAAACTTTGTTGGCATTGTGTTCACGTGTGCAAATTAGTCCGTCCAATGTTAATAATTGTGCTAGTTTTAGATTATTTAGAGTGAAAGTGTTTCACTGTCAACAGCCCTTCATATTCAATGGTATCTAAAGCTTGGAAAAACTCTAGTAAACAGAAATATTCGTAAAATCAAATACCGTGTGTTAAATTTGTGTTCGCAGTTTTTCAGATGCCGGCCTGTGCACTGATTCATATATAATTTTGAGGGCATTACCACTTGCTCTTTCATCCACTTGTCTATGTTTATGGTTGTTTAGTCATCCTCTAGTGGCATCATAAAGGTAAGATCTCCCTATAAACACAATCCAACAGAAATAACATTAATCCAGGTGGGCAGACCTCAGTCTGTACACAGGAAGACAAACAAACCAGTCACATGATTTTAGCCAATTTATTGAGGAGAAATTGTTGAGGTACACTGTGTGGTTGCACATGGGGATAGTGGGAGAGGAGTTTAGAAAACCAAACACACTGAACAATGATAAAACATCCTCGTGGTTTAAACTTTGACTAAATGGGTACCTCAAAAATCAACAATATTCCACTTTATTCCAATGAACCGATCTAAACATGCCAATGAAATTACAAATATTTTTTTTTGTCTTTCAAATACATGTGTAACATACAGTATGGGCTGTTTTTTTTTTTACCTAGATATATGAAACAACCTATTTTAATGTATAGGCACTTATAACTGCTCAGTGGAATTTGGCGGCAGACATTTCTTGATTTAAAGAGAAGAAGCATTGTTCTTCCTCTCATCCAGACTGGAAAAAAAAAAAAAAAAAAAGAAAGTGAAACCCGTCCAACAAATTCAGAGTGAAAACAATGTGCGAGTGATGTGAAGTTTGATGAGGTAATGCGAGATGAGCTCTCGCTCTATCCATCCAAATTAACCTGAGGTACACAAACATTACAAAGAAGCAGCAAGAATATGGTAGAATATAAAAGATACAAATGAAACAATAAAACATGCTAATCAAAAAGATCGGCAAAAACAAAGTACTTCCAGTCCCGCACCAAACTGTTACGTTCCCTCCAGTACACACAAAACAGAAAAGCAAAGAAGACTTGTTACATATACAACATTTCATAATATAGCAGCACACAAGTGAATCAATATAAGGCATCTTTGTGTAAGACTGGAAAAACAAAAGCTTCATAGCAGCAAAAGAATGTGTATGATCGAATTGTCTCACTTTGGAATTATCTCTTTCAAATTATACACAAAACCTTTAAAAGCTTAAACATTTTTTCTGTTTGAAGCACTTTTTTTGAAAAAAAAAACAAAAAACATTTGGCTTTTTGCACAACAGATCATGCAAGAATACAATTTAGAAACTACATTTCTGTTCTAAAATGTAGTTACGATATTTGTTTTAGCATTTGTGCTCGTAGGGAATTTGGTTATATACAGTCAAAAACGTTGACACAATGTAAACCCCTACTCACCCACGTCTACAATGGAGAAAACTCATTTTAAAACTTCAGTTCAGAGAGCAGTTTACATAAAAAGAGCAAAAACATGGACACGTATGTGTGTAACTCTTTGAAAGAACTGTTGGAAGGTTTTGGTTATGGATTCACAAAAATTCAAGTAAGGTTAAATAAACGCACTGAATTCAAAAAAAAAAAAAAGTCTACAAGTGACTTGGTTTTCTATTTGCTGTGTTCACGCCACAAACGTGTAAAGTCAATGCAAAGACACGAATAGAGAAATTCACGAGAACCTGTCAGAGTCGAGATTCTCCTCCTGCGGTCACCGACGTTCAGACTTTGTTGGATCCGATATGGTGGTAAAAAGCCGTATGTGGGCATTATTACGTAGTTAACTCGGCATGCTTTCTGCCATTGAATTACGGCTCAATCTGCTGTTTTTTTTTTTTGTTCCTACAGCCGTAGTAAACCAGCCAATGAAGCTGCAGTTGCGATCCCGCAATCAAACTTTTGCGTTTGGCGTGAACACAGCATTAGTTTATATTCTATTATACCATAACACCGATTATTCTATGTCTTCTCACCTGTCGGGGCTTAGCTTTCAAGACAATGTTCGTTACCCCATGGGAATCCAGCCCAGAAAAAAAAATAAAAAAATCGAATAACTTACAGAAAAAAAAAAAAAGGTCCCAACAACCCGCTGAACTCTCCTCAACCACCATCCCCTTACCATTCTTAAGGAGTGTGTTTTTAAAAGTGCATCAATATTGTTCGGAGAAATGGAAATTGATAACCGGAGAAACTGCAGCACAACTAATCTGATCCCCTCCGGACATCACCAGGGATTCCTCCTCCTCCTGTGTGTCACTCAAGTAACGTGCAACTGCAGAAACATTACATAGCTTAAGTTAACTTCCTCGCCAATTCGCTGTCATTCATCAATCTACACTTCTAGCACCCCCCCCCCACACTTTCCACATGCGTTTCTTTTCCAACAAAAAAAAAAAAAAAAACCTCACAAGAAAACCTTCAACCTGCTTCCATTTCCTCTCACGAACTTGCCAAATATCCTTTTCCTCTAGTAACATGACATCTACCTAGCTGAGGCATAAAATCTTCTGCAAACCATCTCCCAAACACTCGCTAACATGTAGGAGCTAGAACAAGAACAGAATAATAATGTCGCCTCGCTGAATTATAATACATGTACATGTCGTTCAGTTAGCATACTGTACTGGATTTGGCAGTGAAATCAAGACCGTAATAACTGACCTTGTCCTCTGTTGACTTTTAACAGAAGCCACTGCTCCAAACCACTCAAAGCCCCTCATGTCCTTCCTCTGTGAGCAGGCCCAGCCCACTCCTGGCCAGCACTTGATAGCATAAATAGTAAGCAGTGCTACAGGTGCACAGTTTGATAGATAGCGCTAGAGAGCAGCTAGCTCGCTAGCTCTGACTGGATATCAGCTTGGTTTGGATGCCATCTATTCAATCAGCATTATTACTATAGGAGTTTTCCTGCACAGGTGAATTGATAACTGCTCACTAAAGATGATAAAAGAGTAACATAACTAAATGCTAGCTAAATATACATTATTTATCATATTTATTTTTACTATGTTTTATCAAAAGAAATATGTATATTTCATAGAATTATGCTGTATGTATTTTGTTTTTCAAGTATGAAAATATATTCAGGTTTACATCCTGGGAAACCTAAGGCACTATCAAGTTCTCAAGATGTTTTTTTTGTTTTTTTTAAATAGTTGTTTGATTACATGTGGCCCGTACAAAAGGTGACCGTACACCCAACCGGGTATGAATGGGGCAAAAAGGAGAAAAAACTAGAAATTTCTTATTTTCTAAAAGTTCATAGATTGTCACACCTTCGCCGATGTGGCGCAGATACTGGCAGCTCATGCCTCCCTCGCTCCAGTAAGTTCATTGGTAAACAGGCGTGAGTGATGTGTGCGAGTTCATAAGTTGACGTCGCGTACATCTGTGGGGGTGCTGGACTGGTCTTGCTGCTCCCTCGCCTTGTTGCCAGCTCTGATGCCGGTCTCCTGCCGGTACTGCTGGCCCTGCTGCAGGCTGGTGGCCAGCACGCGCTCGATCTGCTCCTGGCACGCCCTCAAACAATCCTGGAACAAAGCGGGGCAGACGTTGTTACACACACACACACATTACACCCATGCTATTGTTTAAATGCTTTTAGGACCGGGTAGTCTTTTGCACACCAACCGAACAATCCTAGAGTTCAGGCTTATTTTGTATACATTTTTGTCTTTTTTAACTGTTCTTAATCTACATGCATTTGTCAGCCTAAACACAGCTTTACGTCTGACATTTTTATAAAGTATGAAGCTTAAACAGGCTCCTATAAAAACTAAATTGTGAAAAGGCTGTAAAAAATATAGTTTTACTATTTATACACAAAAATAAATCAAACAAATATGAGAAATAAAACTATAATCCAGCGTTTTTACATGTGAAATTAAGAGAATTTTAGCCCAACTCAAAAACATTGTTATGATCTCCAGACAAATGAGAAACTTAACACTTTCAACTTAATTTCTCAATTTTTCTCTACATTATTCACAAATAAAGTTGTTACTAAAAATGCAACATGCTCGCTGTATAGAGTGTTTAATCTGTGCACCTGTACGCAGACATTAGCGTGCAAAAACCTGGTATTTTATGACGTTTGATGTGCAAGTTGTTAAACAGCTTTGGTCACATGCACGGCATACCAGCGGGGAATTATGTGCGTTGAGGTTGGTGGTCCTGTCTGCATCATGACCAGAACAATAGGTACCAGCAGGCTCCAATACCAACAACACAGGGCAGCGAGCTACACGGTGGGCACAGGAATCCTCTCGGACACGAGACCTGTGCATGTCTGAGGTGTGAATACAAGGGGAATGTGTGGGGGCACGGTTTCTAAATGACCTCTGTGATCTGGACTCCCTTCCTCCAACCCCCCCCCCCCCCCCCCCCCTTTGGGTTGACAGCACGGTCAGTCCCATGTGGAGGTCTAGAGGAAATGGCTTTGACCTACTGCACCCTGAACCTCTGAGTTTGGTGTAAAACAGAATATAGGACAGTGAGACCGGATGTTTTTGGACAACTTCTCAAGTGAAAGGGGATCCTCGGTCTGTCCGTCTGCAGGTCTGTGTGGAAGATGTGGGAGGTCTGGCTCACTGAGCCGGCTGCAGGACTCTTAAAAGAATGAACCGAGGCTCGCAAAGAGGCCAACATTCCTTTGAAATGTACGGATAATTGGAACCCGATGGGCTGCAGTCGGGGCGCCTGTTGTGACGGCTGGGTTTTTGCGGGGCCCGCGTCGCTGAGGCAACGTAACCACAAGCTAAGAGGCAAACCGTGTTGTTCCTGAGGCCCGTTGGCTGTGGTCCTTCTGGATTTCTATGGTTCTGAACTGGTCCTCTGCTGTAACAATGGCCCACTGTGACAATGAAAGCACACACTTGGATACATATGGTATAAGTATTATGGTGTAAGAACGAGCGATTGTTGTACGGCAGCAAAAATGATCGATATGTCAAATCGGGCATTATTTTATACTTAGATTTATATTTATTATGCTTTAAATTGGTTAAATCTCAGCCAGCGTACACACTAATTTCATTACGTTTATTAGTGCACACTGATCAACTGTACAACAAGGTCATTAAGATGGCAAGTACAGTTTATGACTTAATATATTACATAAATAAAGTAATCTAAAAATGTTCTAAAGTGTTGTTGTGAGGACGACTTGGATAACTTTCCATTTCTTCATCCGGATTTTGCTCTCGACTTCACTTGCAAACATCTTCCTCCACCAGGAGGGGCACGCAGCTCAAGGGGGAGGCATGCAGAGAAATTGCATGTGTCCTACCACAAGAATGCAGGCTCTGAGTTTTAAGAAGACATTCCCTCTGCCGCTGCTCTTTATAGCAGCAGTCTGGCTCCGCAGCCAAGAGCTCTGGCTCTCCCTCTCTCTCTCCATGAAGAGTAAATAGCTCCAATCTGCCACTACTAAAGTCATCTCTGTTTACTAAAGGGCCTTTTATGCTGCTGTCGTGCGATGTTGCAATGATTATTATGCAGCACTAAAACAATGTTATTGCTTCTGGCAGGTATACATTTCCTTCCCCGTTGCACTCACCACCTCTGTGTTGGTGATCTTGGCCAGCAGGTCTGTCAGGTTGTCTCGACTCAGCCTCTGGTCACTGTGGTCCAGCTGCAGGCCACAGACCGCCGCTCCCATGCTGCCAGTGGCGATCATGGAAGGAGGGTTCATGGCAAGGCGGTCATCTGGCGAGGAAAGAGGATTAATGTGCAATTAGTCAAGCAGCAGCTTCGGGCTACAGTGACGTACGGAAATCACATTTGTAACCGTGACGCAAAGAGCTGCAGCAAATGATTCAATCCAGAGGAAGTATGAGCGATGCTAGAGAGGTGCAAACGTCTGAATCATCCCCCAGTCTGCACGCTCCTCAGCTGAACCCGACTTTCCCACAGTGTGAATTTCAACAGACGTAGCTGTAACCTGTGTGGTTTCCTTCATAGAAACTTCAGGTCTGATTAGAAAAGCAGAGACGGAATCCTCCCACTCGCTGCGCAATGAGTTTCAGGAACGACTCCCTCCGGTGCGTATCCGAGTCTAAAGGCTTAAGCGACAACAGGCCTGGATGGAGGAGGCGGAAGCGGAGGCAGCCATGGAGAGTACACCTACGCAAATACTGAGCTGAAGCTGCTTTGGAACACCTCAACAGTTATTTTCATTTCATGGGAAAACCTGTAAGTATCTTATCGGACCATAAGGAGTCTAAAAGCTCCTCTTAAAACGCTTTCACAAAGCTGCTGAGAGAAACGTTTTCCAGAGGAACTGAGAGAAGTCCTGAGTTTAGGGAAGGGGCGGGGCTGACCCCGTTTCTATGGCTAACATGTTTCATGAATGAACTTATTCACTATGTGATTGATGTTTGACCAATCGCTGTCAACCACATGGGAATGTGAGAAACAGATAGAACAGAGGCTGCGAGTGTGATTTTTTTTCCTTTTCTAGCTAACCTAACCTAACAAACCGGCCTAATCTATTTATCTATTGATTTATAGCTGCTGGTGAGAATTTTACATACACTTCATGAGCAAAGTGGAGCACATTTATGGTTTGATGGATAACTCAACGGAGGAAGTCAAAGTTCATACAATACGAGTTGCAATGAACTCCGGCTTCGGTTAGTTCGATCGTCAAATAGCCTCGGAAACCTCCTCCCTCCACGCCTTTCTCTAGCTCTCTTTTTTAAATTCTTGTGACAATTATTACTGTCAAATGTGCGCCCTTATTTTACATTCGCCTTTGAAAGTGGCTCTCCGGAGCAGCAGTCCCCGACCAAGACAGACAAAACATCACGGCGTAACCAAACTCTTACTGGATCGTTTCTATTCGTTGGTAAGCTTACTACCTTGCACACCATCAAAATATGCTTTTAAAAGTCCATTTACTTGTGGAGTCGGTAAAGGAATAACACGCCCCTCATTGTCAGGAGTTTCTCCGTCCTCGGCCAGTTAGGAGCTATTACAACGCACAGCTTTCCTCTGGTCTCAGCACACGGACATGACGACGATCTTAAAGAAGGCAGAGGCTTGGCTCACACAATCGTTAAGAGCTGCACGAGTCCAGCCCAGCACATAGACCTAGCCCGGTTGCAAGCCAGTCGTGGTGGCCCGATAGCTTTGATTAAACCCTGGAGAGCAGCCTGCTCCACTACACCCATCTTCTCCTCCAGGGGCCAGCTGTCCATAGGAGGAGCTCCTCCATCATAAGAATAACATCTCAACTCCATATAAAACTCCAAACATTTACATTACTGCATAACCACAGCAGGCCTCTCTCCTTTTTTCCACTGTGGCTGCTTTGTGCTTGGATATAACCAGCTGCTTATGAATAGCAGAGGCAACCACTGAAACACACCCAAATATAAAAAAGTGTGACACTAAAAATGTGCTAAACGAGGCATAAAACTCATTGAAAGAGCTTATGGTTCCAATAACTAGTTTCTAGTAAACAAGTGCTTATTGTCCAGATCTGACCACACTTAAAGTACCGCACTGATGTGACCTCCCTTTTTTTTTTTTTTATTTCCTTCATTGCATGAGATGAAAAGGAGGTAGCAAATGAAAGGCAGCTTTGTGACAGAGCTGCTCTGTCACACTGCAATAGTGGTTTTGTCCAGGATATGAAAATATTAGAGGGATTCCTCATATAGGCAAAGAAATACTGTGAAAATTCCCCTAGGGAGAGGCCTAAGGGGACATCCGAGTTTCTCTCCAGAGCTTATTTTGGACATGAGGCCGGGGTGGGAGGAGGAAGAAAGGATCACTGTCACGACTTTTTAAACCTGGAAGCTTCCGTGTCAACAAACAACACCGAGTTCAGCTGCACCCGAGACACACAGCGCTAGAGTACAGTATGATACAATCGCTATTGTTAATCACGTACATGGTTTATCCAAGCAGTGCATTGATATGATTTTTGCCACTCCAACTCTTGGCAGAGAAATGTGGAAATGACCACTTTAAGCAGCTTTTAGCAGCTGTGAGGTAAAAGCCCCACTGCAGGCGGAGACTAGAACGTGGATAAGGCAGCAAGTAGAGTACGCCGAGAAAAGAAAAAGAGGTCACGGATGACTCACGGTGGGAGAATGTTTGTGTGTGTGGGAATACTCTGCTGGATGTGGGAATCACAAGGCAGCAAAGTGAGCGTGAGAGTGAGCAAACAAATCGGAAAAAGGCTCATGAGATGATCTGCAGCTGCGTTACCTGTGGCACAGAGGGCGATGAATGTCTGCGTGTGTTTGCGGACCATCACCAGCTTGTCTTTGGGGAGGGGGAGCCTGCGCATGATGTGCTCTATAAAATCATTGGGGATGACCGAGGCCACGTTCCACTTCAACTTCCCCAGCACGACCAGCTCCCAGTCCTAAAAGACAGAGAAGATAATTAAACAAAAAGTGTCAGTTAGTTCAGATTCAGTCTCTTGGCAGAATCTTCTCAGTCCGAGGGTTAAATGGCATGCTGCCATGCTTCCATTGACCGTGAAGAAAGATCAGAGCCTGTCCCTTTTCCCAGAGGAAATGGCTCTGTAAGAATAGTAACATTTCTTCACTTTATCTCTCCTCGCTGTATCTTATTATCTGCGTGCCTTTCTCATTCCTCACATCCTTTGTGTTCATAAAGCCGGCATGTGACAAGCTTTGCCCTGCCAATGAGACAGCTAGCCCCTTCCTTCCTGTCACAAGCCTCAAACAGCTACAATGAGTTCGCTCTGCACAGGCAGCAGCACAGACTCTTCATACAGTCGGCTTTTGCAGCAGCAAGAAAGGTGTTTCGTGATTTAATGTCCTGTGTGTTGAACACAATTCCGCATTTACTAATGTCTTAATGTTTCCCTGTTCCAGTATTGTATTTAGAAGGAGGACGCAACTTAAGTATTTATAATAAAAGGCGTAACTGCACACATGCAGTTTGCGTTTTATGATGTAATAATGTAAAAACCACACAGGCCTGAAGAAAATTAAGCACAAAAGTTGGTTAGAAAAGCGCAGACAGAATGAGCTATCATATCAGAATGAGTGAAACTCTACATGAGGAACATATTTGCACCCGAGCAACAAAAACCCAGGGACACCAGCCAATCAAATGGCCTCTCCAGGGTTTCCATAAGTCTTGCTATGCCAATTTATTCATGAGATTTTTCTTCAAACCTCCACAAGTAAAGACGAGAGACTTGGAGAGACACACTCTTAAATCTTGCTCAGCATTGTGAAGTAATGCATTCACAAAAAAAAATAAAATGTAAAGTCCTGATTCTATCTCTCTTTAAACCTACTCAATTTCCAAATTTAAAGTCCTGCTGCAGTGAAGCATCGGAGTCGGCCTGTAAAGGTTTAGTTCCTCCTTTGGTTCGCCATGATGTCATGTATTGTCACTTCACAGTTTGAAGACAATGATGTCGGCCATATGCAGAGGACTTTATCAGTCATTCATTATGATTTCAGATTATCTGTTACCCATAAGAACATGACAGCTCATCACATTACTTTACATTAGTTTTATGAAGTGTATTTCATTAATCTAAGTGTATAAAAAGTTATGATTACATCCATAAAGAGTGCAACTGTGCATTAAAAGAAGCTAAACTGGTTAACTTTACTAATGGGACATTTTCACACTCATGAAGTCAACTGCTCACTTGCTCTTCGGAGAAGTTTCTCCGAAAAAGCCAACGTAGTAAACACTGAAACCCCAAAGCCGACAGGGACAGTCCCCCCCCCGTCACCAAGCGCGTATTTGTCATCTGAAATGTCAGCCATCATTCACATTTAGGTGGGTTTCCTGCACATAACCTGCCACACACACGCTTGCATGGAACCTTAGCCCTTATGGAGATTGTTGACTGTGAGATGAACGAGGCGGAGGTTTGCTGTCGGAGCGTGCACTTCCTGGACACTTCACCACCACCCCCCCCCCCCCCCCGACACAACCACCCTTCCACCCCCTTGAACTTGTCTCCTCCAGCTGAAGCCCCAGTAGCAGACTGTTCATTACAAGGAAGAGCTGTAACGTCTTTGACCGACTCTAAAGGCCTTCTCTGCGCATCCTGTCAGGATATCCAGGAATCTGGAGCCTAACGACAATATGGAGCATGAAATGGGACGAATGTCATTTCCCTCAACAGCCGCAGGCGACACAGGCGGACGTATCGACAGCATGTGGGGCTGTTTGGTTTAAATTAAAGAAGCCAACTGTAAAATGCCAAACATCACCTGATCAAAGCTTCTCAAATGAGAGGATATGCTGCCTTTTCTTTTAAGGCTGCAACTAATGATCACTTTCTCAACTGTTTTAACGCAGTTAATGGCGATAAAGCTGCTTAACCTGCTGATGAGGACCGTGTGTTACGGTAGAAAGCTCCAGAACAAGGTTGTACGTGGACCTTGAGTGCAGATTATTTAGTCAACTTAATATCTTTGGTTTATAAACTGCTGATCGGGCAAAACAAGCAATTTGAAGACGTCAACCTGGGCGTTTGAAAACGCTGATGGCTATTTTACACAATGTTCTTACATTTTATAGAACAATTGATGAATCAATAAAACTATTGATAATGAAAATGATAGTTTCAGCACTAATGTGCTGGCTACTTTACTGTACAAACAGCTCAGCAAGCTTGTGTTGAACACTCTGGTTCTAAAGTTCATTAAATCAGCCTGAAGTTGGTAAGAAAGAATGAAAAGTATTCCTGTAAACAGAAAGAAATATACTCTTCTTGTTTAACACTCCCATCGATGTGTGGAGGTAAGACTAAAGAGCACTTTGGCTGATTCTTTAGTATAAACCCTCATACAGTATCTACCTAAAATACAAAGCAAGTCCATGAATTGCAAGATATTTTAATTCTATACTGCATAACTAGCACTAGATGGCATCACTCGTCTCTTCAGTCCACAGTGGATCTAAAGAAAGGATGTGGCTGTATTGTGCACAGCTCCACTTATAAGGCAAATGGGATACTTCCTGTGAAACCAATAGAGCCATTAGCTTTACAGAACCATCTCAAAAAATATGACACTACATTTTTCATGTTCTCGTGAATGAATGGGGCCTTTGAAATGTCCGGTTCTTACCAGCAGTTCCCGTGGCGTGATGGAGTTGTCTGTGTACATGCAGAGTTTTTCCGCTGACAGCGGGCTGCAGTCCTTTAACTTGGAGGCCAGGAATATGCACACAGCTCCCAGAAGCTGCAAATAACTCTTTCTTGTGAGCATCACCGCTAAAAACCGGTCCAAATAATTAATGGCTAAAGGGAAGACATCTTCATTACTCTTCTCCTCTTCACACACCTAAAACGAGACAGAAATGCAACAGAAAAAATAGGTTGTTAGTAAAGTAATAAAGAATATAAAAGAAAAGTAGCCTATAGAGGAGGAGTATTTTTGCTTTGCAGCAGAGGAGCACTTAATGGTGGGGTGTTTGTTTTTGCTGAAGAATGTGATTTTTCCATGCCAGTCTTGTCTTAAGGTTAAAGGTTAAATCACAAATGTCCATAGCACTTTAGCAAAGTCAGGACAAGGCAGAAACAAATTAGTTCAATCGGAAGTCGTTCAGCAAAATGTCGCCATTAAACTCCTCTTCCTTGTTGAGGCTCGCCTTCTTTAAAAAATATTTTAAAATAAAAATGTACCATCTAGGTACTTTAAAACGTGCGCACAATGTTAAGAAATGATGTTAAAATAGTTTCCGACGGTTAAAAAACGTATATATTTTGCGGACATTTCGTTATTTCACCTTCAAACGTGAAAGTGGTTCTGCATGCACGTTGCCAGACCAAAGCCAAAGAGCATGAGCCATTTCAAAAAATTAATAATAATTATTCAAAAAGGGGAACTGTCGGTTTTTCGACTATGTAAATTAAGATTAATTTCCCCTCCCACGCCTGAGCTAGCTAGTTTGCAAAAAGCACCATATTTGTAGCTGTTAAACAAAGTAAATATCTAGCTAAAATACTTCTTTGAAGCTGAACTTTCTTCGTGGTGGAATTTCCGACTCTCCCACGCCTTTGGTGAGTCATTCTCATTCAATTGTCAAATAGGTTACCATCCCCTGACAACTCTCTACAGACTAAAACTCCAAGAATATGTGTGTCAACATGCAAAACAAATAAAAAGCACACATTAGCGGAAGCAGTTAGGTTAGCACATCAATGCATAAAATGCCCACAAACCTCGTGCATCCAACCTGCAACCATTCGTCTCATATAAGGCTGAATATCCTTCTGGACCCGCTGGAAGTAAGAGCATTGAGGTAAAAACCTGTCCTCAATTGTTAATAAACTTTGCAACACTCTGTCATCATAGAGGATGTTTGGGTCAGGCTGGGCTCTCACGACTATGTCCGACTCCAGGCAATAAAGCTCCATGACTCGGCGACCCTTCTCCCCCCCCCTCCACTTTTTTTGTTGCTTTTTTTGTGGCTAAATAATACAAATACAAAATAAATATTGTCACAATGTTGACGATAGCGAGCAGCAGGAGGAGGAGGAGGAGGAGAAGTGCCCAGAGTGAAGCATGAGGCTGAGACTGCTGGGTTTGCTCCAGTCCTGCTGCCTCTCAGTTTTGCTTCTTCTTCTGCGGCTGCCTGCTCGGAGTCAAACCGGACGCAACGAGGAAGACAACATCTGGTGACGGCTTTCAAAATAAAAGCAGCTGCGGCACCAACCCTTCCTTTCTAACTGCTGCTCTTCTTGGAACTGCTCGCATGGTTTCCGGTCTTGCTCTAGTGTTTTAAGAATACTTTGAACGAGGCAGACACGCGGACTGTGACGTAGGTCTCATCTGCTTCCCTACTTCCTACAACCTACTTATTTGGTGCCTTTATGTGCTGCATGAAATATAGTATAACTACAGAGTAAATAAATACAGCCAAGATGTTAGAGAGTATTAGGTAGTTGCTTATTATATAAATCAAAGGCAAAAGCAAGTTTGTGCAGCATTATCATCATAATAGAAAAGTGAAATATCTAATTAAAATGACAACAACTAATGTTAGATTAGATTAATTACTTTAATTTACTTTCGAATTTATTTTGTTGTGTTTATATTTAAGTGACAGAAAAATAACACATAAATCCCCCCAAAAAAGGGATTGTGCCGGTAAAATTTAAAAACCCAGTTTGTTGTCATCTTGCCAACAATGGAAAAAACAATGACAATTAAAACTTAGTTTAGTTGATGACATTTATTTGTCAGGGAATGTACAAAAAAAGAAGAGCCTATTGTACCAGATTTAGTGGGTTAAATCACTATATAGATCATGCAATATTAATGGCAAAACTTGTGTTTAGGTTATTGTAAAAAGGCAGCATAAGAATGAATATCAACAAGAGCATTGCTGTATGGAAATCATAGACTGTTTACATTATCATATACAGTTTATGGTACAAATCAGCACTTTGCACTGTCTGCCAACAGCCCTGTATATCTCCAACCCAGATGGCCCGACATAGCTACTGTATGTGAGGAATCAGGGACTGACTGCAAACAAATTACAGAACCCCTTGTTAATGTCTGCAGAGAAGTCCATACATGCAGACACCAGTAACCACTGCTAGCTTGCAGGTCCTCTGCATTCAAGTTATCTCCTAATTTGATCATGAAATACTGTAACTCTCATTCAACTCACACAGGGTTTCCAAGTCATTTCTTTACAGCTACAAATGTGCTGTATATTTATTAGTTGTACAGGCTTTTTTCTCATTGATTGTATTGTCATTTTGAACACTTGAAGTAGGAACATTATGTCAGAAGACAAATCATATTTAAAGTGAGTGGAAAGTTAACTAGATTACTAGTCAGATGTCTCCTAGCTAGCTAAGCTTCATTCTAGTTAGCTGTAGTGGTCCAAATACAGGCGGTCACCTGCAAAGTGAACTCAACTTTTGATTTAATTCAGTACACAACCTCTATGAAACCACTGGTGCTTCTAATGAGATCATAGTCCTGCCACATGAGCTGGGATCCATGGGACACATTGTGACGTTGCACACAAATCCGTACAGCGAAGGGTGTGGACGGCATGTTGATCCCTTTCCAGGGAAACATTTTCCATAAAGGAAGTCCTTTGGCATGGTTAAATGCCAAAGGATGAAAGTATGATGAAGGACATGTAAATCTGCAGAGAGTGCTTGTGGTTAACAGGATGCCTAAAAGTTGTTATTTTATCCTTCAGGATCTAATATGAAAAAGGTAATCTTA
This sequence comes from Anarhichas minor, assembly GCF_050575085.1. NCBI lineage: Eukaryota > Metazoa > Chordata > Actinopteri > Perciformes > Anarhichadidae > Anarhichas > Anarhichas minor. The sequence continues at coordinate 6,908,734 of NW_027466491.1, forward strand.
TAATAGAAGAGGACGACATGAGGTAGTTAACTCCTTATCAAGTTTGATCTCTGACAGCCATTTCACTTCCGTGTGTTTTCTCTGTGCAGCTGTAAGTGCTAAATTCACAATCAAAGGCATCAAAACATGCACAAGTAAACTTTTTACACGTCTAAATTTGCTGCTTCCGATCTCGTGCGAGCATATTTACTGTCAGTTCAGCAGAATGACAGGAGCTGAGCTGAACCACTTCTCGTTGGAACGACTTCACAAACTTCCCCCTTTCACAGTCGCCACCGAAGAGCTGAATGAGATATGGGGTTTCATTGAGAGAAAAAAAGCACTGTGGAGCTATTATGAGAGCGGACTGTGAAGTGAGAGTGGGAACTGTCTCGGAGGGAATGTCAAGGTTAGCAAGATTAGTTCTACTAGGAGGGGGTGTATATTTGAGAAGATTCCTCTTAAAATTGAGATTTCACGTCGGAGGGTTATCCCTTAGTTGGTTCATGGAGGGGCTGACAAATCCCTGGGTCCTTGTTTTTGTCCAAAAGGGGTCTCTCCGCAAGAGGCCAAAGAAGCCTCCCATACCAGACATTCAAAGCCCGACACTTGAGGGAAACAGAGGTGTTAGCCGGATAAAGCAGCCTTACCCTGTTGCTGCTGTTTGTGCATGTGTCCTATGATAACACATGTCAGCCGCTATCACACACTCCGAGCTGCACAGAGGTAGGAGCGCTCGAAGCCCTGGGAAAACGTGGAGGAGCGTGAAATCACCTTGATCCAAAGATTCCTGCTGCATACCAGTCCACTCAACCCACCAGAGCACTGGGGCCCGGAGATGGGCAGACCGCCACAGATGAAGAGAAAGAGACAAAAACAGAGAAAGAGAGAAGAGGTGGAGGGTAATTGTCAAGATCTTTAATCCCAGAGATTGTTTCGAAGCTTAACATCATCTTATGTGTTTCCTGTGCAAGCCGCTCAATGAGAGAGGCCTCTCTCAGATATAAACACAGGATTTACTTTTACATGCCAGTTTCAGAGCCGGGCTTGATTACAGGTTGCCCATGTGCTTTGAGTCAAGCCGGCTGTTTGACTTAACCGACGGTAGAGAAGAGGATGCTATGGCTGGAATGCTGTGGTGTGAACAGCGGCGAACACTCCTCCCAGCGCTGAGTGATGGCTGGTGTAGCTCAGCCAGTAGAGTCGATAAAGTGGCTTCTGTCTGTCACGTGGTTGCATACTATATGCATTCAGATCAACTGATTACACCCCGCTGGAAGTCGATTAAACACCCGTTCCCAAACATGAAAAGTAGGCGACATAAATGTTCATGCATAGTTCCTTCTTCTGGCTCTTTCACATGCTATTCTGGTCGGGCTATCAGCAGCGTGGAGCAGGCCTCTATCGCAAACGTCACACATCAAAGCCAGCCTTTCACAGCCACTCACTGCAGAGTGGCGGAGGGGAAAAGAAGGTGCTTTCCAGGAGAAGTTCGACAAATCATGTGCAGGACCTGTGAAATTACTGTTTGGAGCAACGCTGCTCCCAACAGTGGCTGTGGTTGTCTCTACCCACCATCTCATAATTATATTGTATTTGATGTGTAAATCCCACTTCCTTAATGCTTGAGTAAACCCCCGCCATCAATCCTTGAACTGTGATTGGAGGCCCTGTGGCGCAACCAGCTAATTTGCACTCGACTACGCAGCGAGATTAGAAAACAAATGGAGTGTCGTCAAATCAGCACAGGAAAAAGAGGGTGTTTTCCACACTGTGTTTTAGGAATGTTTTGGCTAAACTGAAAGCCATCATTCAGACTGAAATGCCAACATTTGAGGAGACAATGATGGGACAGATAGCAACATCCGGGCCTGGTCTTTAGTCGTCTGGGTCGTGAACACAAGAGGGTTTCTTTTCTACAGTTTGGGCCGCGGTCACTGCTGAATCCCCCCCTCTCTTCCATTAAGTCTGTATACAAGACTGACGTCCGGCAGCTTGCATCCCTCACTCCTACCAGAGCCTCTGAGAACATTGCCCTATTCTCCTTCATGCACTCAGGAGTAACAGCAGACAGAGGGGAGAGAAAGAGGGTTCACTTTAAACAAAAGGGGTTCTATAGGCTTGTTATGCAAAATGCTCTACGTTGCTGCTTAAAAAAAAAATCACAGTATAGTTCAACATTTTGAGAAACATATTTTCTATCAGAGAGTTAGATGAGAAGATTTATACCACTCTCATGTGTGTACGTTAAATATGACGCTACAGCTAGCAGCCGATTAGCTTAGCTTATTATAAAGACTAAACGTAGGAAGCATGCCTCTGTCCAACAGAACTAAACTTAGTTTTTTTGTTTGTGATTAAACAAATGAGATATAACCTGTTAATTTTGTTTTGGAAGGATTTTGTTATGGTCGGACAGGCTAGCTGTTTCTGGTCTGTTTGCTAAGCTAAGCTAAGCTGGCTGTAGCTTCATATTTAACGGACTTATCAACAGTGGTAATATATATCGATGTTCTTATCTAACTCGTCGCCAAAAAGAAAATAACCGTATTCCTCAAAATGTCAATGTTTTCATTTAACAATGTGACAAATACCTTGAATTTGCTTTTTGCTATTCATTTTCGTATTTTCAAATCAGGTATATATAAATCTATAAATCTCTATCTACAAATTTTTCTACACATGTTTGCTGGGTAGGGTCACTTGGCACAAAGGCGAAGCCTGCAATAAGTCATAAGCGGCGAGCGACATAGGTTGGATTTTAATTGGGTGAGATCACATCCTCTTCCATTTCACAGTGAACAAACCTCATGTCTAGAAGGAATCACAATATCTGGATAAGATGAGTTTTGCATCTGTCCTATCTCTCCCTGGATGCCAGACTGTAAAAACAAAACATGCATTCATATAAAATAATGTCCATGTTCACGGTATGAGATCTCGGCACGCGTCTGCAAAAGAGAGTGATGTTCTTCGTGTGAGCGTAAAAAGCTAGATGTCTGACTGTTATATAACTCTGCTGTGGGGGCCCCCTTGTTCTGTTCTAGCAGTCGATTCAGAAGTTCCCCCAGCTTTCCTGCTTATTTGCCTCACATCACACAGATGTCTCAGGGCGGTGCAGAAGACACTGTGGAGAAGGGGGGGGGGGGGGGGTCTGGTGGCCTCGGCCAGGGCCAAGAGGCATCGGGCTGGCTGTCACAAGTGAACAAGTGTGTGTGGTCAGAGATTAGGGAAGGAAGGACACAAACAAAAAATCCGCCGGCGGAGCTCCCGTGGCAGCTGCGGTTTTCTGAGTGCGAAGGATGCTCGACAACTGGAGCGAGGCGATTGGCCGGCGAGGACGAGTGGGTGTGTCCTGGCAGTGTCCTGCTTCCTCTGTCTTCTCTTAAATGAGAAGAGTGACAATTCATCAGGGACAGGATGTCCAATAGGAAAGACAGATCCCAGGGGTAGATAGAGGGCCTTGCAGCTGGCCACGCAATGACCTTGGTTTAAACAAAAGTTAGTCTTTCTCCCTCTGTCCTTCTCTCAAACACTCTCTCTGCCCATAGACAAATGAGGCATTAATCAGCAGCAGAGGACTGAGTAGTTTCCAGTAAGTCATTTTGCGTGAGTTTATTTTAAGCCAACGGGCCTCACTGTTCCACAAATAACATTGCTTTCTTCGTCCATTCACTTCCCTTCGACTCTGCAACATTTCCACTCCTGCACACTTACATTTCCCTCCTGAGAGAGAGGAGGAAATGGGGGGCCTCGCAATGTGAACGAAAGCTCTTTGAAAGTGGCTCTAGTGAGGCGATATGGTCCTTATAAACGTGGAGCAGGGGGGAATTCAGGGGCGGACTGCTGGGGCCTGGACTGTCTGGGAGCTGCCTGGTGTTTTCCTGTGTGTGATGCATGCTAACCCTGGGCCCCCTCGACTTCAGCAGCCGCATAAAGAGGCCTCTGTAAGGCTGAGTCAGCTCCAGCCTTAATTCACCTCATTGGTCTCATTGCTTGATTAAATTCAACAGTAGGACTCAGAAGGCCCCTATTTACCCCAAAACTTCTCATGCAATCAAACAGAAGGGTGGAAATCAACTTGTTATCAGTATGAGAGTTGGAGCCTGCCACAACAATGGTCCTCTAGTGCAGAAAGAGAAACAGGCCATGAACTGTAGCCAGACCAAACACATCGATAAGTATGGTCACTTTAATAGATCTAAGTGGGGGTGGGAAATATTGTTTCTGTGAGGTAACTCTTGCTGTAATTACTTTGTCTTCAAATTGAAACCATTCTAGCATTCTTGGCCGACTATGGCATTGCAAAACAGACTACATTTATCCAATTAGGCATAGAAGACAAAGGCAGTGTGTGTGAAATACAGCAAGCAGAGCCCATGTAGCATGATAAGATCCTGAAACGACCACTTTACTTCAACCACAAAGCAATTGTTTGGTCCATCTCAGGCTGGCGGTGAGCTCACAACCACAGTAACGACGCAAACAAACACTTCATGCGATGGGGAAATTCAGTGTTTCCCTTATATATTGCGTAATTTAGCATTCCAGAAAGTCCCAGAATAAATTTAAAAAAGACAAACAGGGGCTGCGTATCTGCAGGAAATGCCATGATATGAGTTAGCATAGTGATGCCGTGGTCAGTGGATGGATGACCATTCATTCTTCTCCGTCCCCTGACACCCAGCCTGGCTTTGATCCTGTTATGGGTGGGGGGGGGGGGAGGGGGGGTCCAGGGGAGGTCCAGAGGAGCAGAGGGCCCAACCCCCCCAGACCATTAGCTTGAATCTGTATCCACCAGGGCATTCCAGTCTCTGGCCGTGCCAGGGGATTTCACATACTTGGCAACTTTACAGACATAATCTCATCTCTCACTCAAGTGCAGGAATATGAGAAACAACTCGCTAATTGCTCCATCTTCTGATATAAAGATTAAATTAATCCCCAGCTCCTTTCTACAAATGACAGAATTAAAGGAATAGTTTGATATTTTGGGAAATATTCACTTTCTTGCTGAGAATTAGGTGAGAAAACGGATACCAATCACTCATGTCTGTCCATTGAATATCTAGGTACAGCCAGGAGACGATTAGCTTAGCTTAGCATAAAGACTGGAAACAGGGGGGAACATCTAGTCCGGCTCTCTGCAGAGGCAGCAAAATTCTACCCATCAGCTCCTCTAAAGCTCACCAGGTAACACATTATATCACCTTTGTTTTAATCTGTACAAAAGCTAAGATAAACTAAGCTAAATTAAGCTAAGCTAACTGGCTGCTCCGGCTACATCTTTACTGTACAAACATGAGAGTGGTATTGATTCTTATTCAGCTCGCAGAAAAAGTGTTTTCCCCAAAATGTCAAACTATTTATTTAATAAATGTCATTCTCCTCCTGTTATTTGACATCCTTAAATCTAAAGAGTTCAGTCAGCATTTTCCCATGTCTTTTACACTTTACTCTGGGTGCAGCCCTTTTGAGCTCAGAGAGCTCAAAATCCAGTTGAACAGGCTGAGCTTTAGTTTAGACACAGAAATCCAAAAGTACTTCCACCCGAGACGAAACCAGTTGAAATCAAAACCTGGAGATTAGTCTTAATTAAATAACAAGCTTCCAGAACCAGATACCAGGGCTTTGTTACCGAGCTAAGAGACCCCCAAGCTATGAGAGGTGGATCAGACCGATCATGATACGAAATCCTGCGCACACAAAATCATTTCACACTCCTGGAAACATGGTATTTGATCCAACTAAACATTCCCACAAGGACTGCCTTGTTTAGCAGTCCATCGGGCCTGTTAATAATAGTTACTGCCCAGGAGGAAACTTTTTCCTCTTTGCCTTGAGTCAACGAAGACAAACTCATTGATTCTTCCCACCGAAAGTCTGGGAGGAACGGGACTTATTGTAGTAGTTGCTCAGATGTCAGCCGAGCCCACGCTGGGAAAGAAGGAGGTTCACAGTGCTGCAGCGGCCTGAAGCTGCGATGGTCAAGAGGATCCTCGGCCGCTGCTTCCCAGGACCGAGGCCTCGTCCCCGGGGAACTGAAGCCATGAAGTTCCGGCTCTGTCACTCTGGATCCTCAGCACTGTCCATAACGGGAACCCATCCCATTGTAGTGACCTACGTACATATACTGTATGTACACAAGGATGTGCATGTAAGACATCACATTAGACATAGAGTGCAAACATAGACAGGTAACACACACCTGTAAGCTTTTCTTAGCCATGCTGGCAGCGTGGATGGATGCATGAGATGGATCACTATGAGATTTGGTACAGATAGAGGATGAATCCTATATAACTTGACAATTGTTGGATGCATTGTCATATATTCAAGATCCCTACAGGATAGATTATATTAGAGTGCTGCAGGGATGATCCAATCAGCCTCAGCTATACTTTGTGTTCAGTGCTAATCAACAAACATTAGCATGCTAACAGACACAAACTGAGATTGCTGCTATTATACCTGCTAAACATCAACATGTTAGCATTGCCATTAGCATGCTGACATTTCGTCACTAGCATGGCTGTAGGTTCAGCCTTGTTTTTAAACAAGGACGCATACAGTTTGACGTTCTGTGAAGAAATATCCTACAATAACAGCCTACAATAGACGGTGATATTGTGCAAAAACTCCCCTTTTTATTATTGCATTCTCAATCTAGTAGTGCTGGGCAAATCCATATCCATATTGTGATTTGACTAGATAGCGTCTTAGATTTTGGATCGTAATATTGTAATCTGGCATAAGTGTTTTAAAAATGAATTGTGTAAATATTTTGTGAAAGCACCAATAGTCAACTCTATCATATTGTTGCAATATCAATACAGTAATAAGATCAAAATATTGTTTCCAAAACGCATGTATTCATTGATAACAGGAAGTAGTGAGGAATATGTTATGGTTAGAGCCCGGGCCAGAGCTCAAGCCCTTGGTCAGGATTCCCACTGTCACTGAGGAAATGAAAGCACATGGAGGCTCTCTTTATGGTTAGAAGACATAAATACCCACTTGGAGAAGCAAGATTTTCAATCGGACTGCAGAAAAACTGATGACTGCAGCAAAGAAGGAATTGCACAAGATGAAATAGTCTTACAGAATGATCTCCAAGAGCTGCACAAAGCCGGCGAGAGACGCAATGCAGCATTGGATTCATTCTCCTGACCTGGTAAAAAAGCAAACATTCTTGAGGAATGTGTGAAATGTGCAGCGTGGGAGGAGAAAGTTTGACATATGTGGCTGGTTGCAAGGCATGAAAAGTTGCCAGGACTTTCAAGGTGCGGCTCCTCTCTCAACCCTTTGCTGTCCCGGCTGTCAAATTGATATGTGTTATGTGATACGTTATGTGCCTGTTGGCCTATATGTTTGCATTCTGTAAGTTTCCTGAGTTCAGTCTGTGTCAATACCAGTACAGGTGATGGTGGAGGTAAGTAAGAGTAATTAAGATCACACTCTGCTGCAACATCATCTATGCAGCCCTACAAAGTCAAACTGCAATAACTACACATTGCATCAAAACTGAGACCAGAATCTTACTTTTAGATTTAAGTTATGTGCCATGGAAATGTGTAATTTAGGGGGGGAAATAAGAATAATGGCATAAAAATCAAACTGCAGTGACGTTGTGAATTCAACCACGTAGTTAGGTTTAGGACAAACATTGTGGTTGGCCTTAGAATAACTATGTAAACTAGTAATGAGCGAATGGGTTTACATGTGTACATTGTGGTTACTGTCTCATACAGGTGAAGGGCGCCCTGTGTGTCAGTGTCATACACAACCTTTGGGTTAACCAAACATATCAAAATGTTTTATAGGCATTATTTAAAGCCTGTGACAATGATTGATGCATGAAACTGCACTTAAATACATGTTTCACAGTTTGGGCGTTGAGTCTTTACACCCTTTTTCATAAATGTACTGTTTCTGAAGGTAACTGAAATTTCAGAGATGAGCACATAAGCTGGAGATCAAGTGTAACATTGCTGTGAGAAAAAGAACGAGGCAGACAGATTAAAAAATGAAGTAAACCAACAGGCTGGTGAGGAGCTTAAATAGCAGCTGAGAGTCGCAGACTATTGTGGCTCAACAGAGAGGAACAACAAAAGGTATCAAAGGCCAGCAACAGCTGGAGGTGCTTCCTCCAGAGAGCAGCGTTAGATGGATGGGGAACATGATATAGACTTTTCCTCTGTGCAGCCACAAAACAGCCTACATGCCATTTGATATTTCACTGCACATGTCCAGTCCGTACTAATCGTCTTGACATGACACACAGAAGCGTTCAAATCTAAAAAAAAAACAATGCAGAGGACACGAGTCATTCTTGTCCAAGTTGTGAAATGTGCTTCTTTGTCATCATACAGATAAGAAGCTCAAATATATGACATTAAACTGGTTGGGAGAGTGTGCACACGAGGGACAAAGTGATAACACATTCCCTTATGCTATAATCATTTCCTCCCTCCGGTGCAGTTTCAGCCTTGACAGCCAGCTCACCAGCTGAGACGCAGAGAGGATGTGCTGGGAAAAGTGCACCAGCAGCAGCAAAAAATTAAAGATATGGGAAGTTTTTCCGCTTAAGTTCACATTTAAAGTCAAGCGTTGATCCGCTCTTTGAGTTTACAAATCCACCTGCCCATTCAAAACGTTCTGTCCAGAGATGACTTGTGATAGGAAGTGAAAAGGCTAAGTCATTAATATTGTACTAAAATGTTTCACATAAAAAAAACAGAGTTATTGTGTAAATGCTTCAAAAACACTTATATGAAGAGCCGAAAGGTTTATCTACAAACTGCTCTTAAAGGCTTATGACGGGTTAAATGCAGAGGCCAAATTTCATGTATGCATGTATGTGACAACAAAAATAAAGTCCTAATATTGTGTCTGTGTGTGTGTGTTTTTATTTCAAATCACAACTTGATTTTCTCCAATTCTTAGAAAAAAGGGGCCTTAAGGAGCCTCTCGGCCTGAAACAGCCTTCCCGCTTTCAGGCCACAAGAAAACACGACTCTGCAGGAAGTCCGTTAACCATACAATAAATATTGGTATTGATGTCATCATGGTAACAACACCTACGCCAAGCGATTGCAGTGCACAACTTCACAGCTCAGTGACAGAGCACTGAGAGTGAAAGCATTCAAAGAGTCATTTCAGCGAGAGCTGTTTTTTTTTGCTCAGTCAGTCTTTTCTTTTGCCCACAGACGCTGAGTTGCATCTCAGCCGTAACAGGAACTCCGATGTTCTCACCGCCTACAAGCTTAATGTGACCTTCTGTTCACAACTGACACGCATTTATATGTCACCGATGTGGGGAAGCAACAATGGGCAACTGACAGGCGGACGGGCACGTGCAAACACGTTGAGCACTGCACCCTCTTTTGACTCAACAGGAACGCGTGTTTTCCCACACAGGCTTTAGACACCAAACATGTTCTCACAACTGTTCTTTGAGATGATAACAGAGATCAGCGCACCTCTTTCTGTTGTTGGTGTACAACCACCACATCGCAGGAAACATGGTGGCATGACCGAGCAGCCTCTATAAAAGATAAAGACTGTTTTATAAGAACAGAGGTATCCAACATCGCTGCCCGGCCCATGCTGTGTGAGACCGGCCACAGGGTAGAACCAGGTCTCATTCACACATCCACTGCAAACAATTAGGCTTCACTCACGCTGCCACATCAAATAGCTGCATAAAAACACTAATGATTGCATGTCCTGCTGTTGGGATTTTTGTCTACATGACACACATCTAAACCTGCAGAGGTTAAACCTTACTTCCAGATGTTTGAGATTGCACCCTGATTTCAATATTACAAACAATCACTGGCTCCTCTGCAGCACAGAGGTGCAGCAGTTAAGCCTCACTGTAATGGAACTTTGTGTGGGATGAGAGCTCATCGACGTTGGCTCCCACAAAACGTCCACATGAAAATGCTTTTGCAATGTCACATCTCGGAGAACAGGCGCAGTTATCCAGACGACTACAGCAGTGGACTGTGCAGCAGATCAAAGAGGCAGGCCTGGGGCGCATTATATCCGATTTCATTTCGAGTTGAGGCCCTTCATTCATTTCTGACATTTACAGTTGGATCGGTGTGCCCCTTTTTCGAGGCCTCTTGGCTCTCGGTCTGCACTGAGGCCCCACCAGCCACTCTTGGAAAAACCCGGTGCATCTGACTTGCATTGCCTGGCTCCACTTGTGTGTTCTGTTTGGCCCGTGCCGCAGGAGGAGGAGAGCGGGCCAATTACCAGCTGCCGCTCCGAGACCAATATGATGTCATCCTCCCGCTCCGCCATAACAGGCTGCAGATGAGAGGGGCCGGGCCTCTCAGCAGCCTTATTCACTTAACGAAAAGCAGGAAAGCATAAAAGAAAAAAGAAAAATATGAAAATGGTATTGAATGTCCCTCAACATTAACATTTTTCTTCATCTCAACTCACTTATTATCCATTAAAGTAGCCCATAATGCATCACAGCCTGTTAGGAGCGCAACAGACTGGAGATAAAGAAGATAAGAGCACCTTGTTTGAATAACACTGATAACAGCCCATGTGAAAGCAGTGGTATTGCCATTGTGCTTTGAAGCCTGTGCATTTCACAGAGGTGAGGCGGAAGTGAGGTTTCAGAGACAGAACCTTCTATTTGTTATCAACACGCCCTACCTGTCAGAAAAATCACCTGCGTGATATAGTCTGCTGTGCCCTTTTTCATTTGAAGCGGCACTCCCTCGTTCTTTGGAAAAGCCGCAATCAGCCAACTGTGTCCTCACAAATCAAAGGAGAGAGTTTGACAAGTACGCAGGCAGAAAAGACACTTCGATACACTAAGATACAAGCCCAGGCACTCATTCACTCGAAAACACACGCTCGCAAAACTCTGGAGACTACTTAAGTGCTATCCCAGAAGGCCTTGCATTTCCTAGGAAGTCTTGAAGCCACATCAGAGAATCTGAAGGGGCCTGTGGGCTGCAACAGATCTCCTCTCATTTCCCCACATACTCCATCTCCAACACCCTACAACCACACGCTACGTGTAGACTCTGGAGAGCCGGAGCCGATAGCAGGCCACAGCTCAGAGTATAAACAAATGGCAGCTTTAACTGTTTACGTGTGCTCCGCTGTGATTTTATCTACATGAGAAAAATAATCAAGTCAAACAATACCGTTAAGGAAAAAGGTTTATCGACAACTGCCCAAAGTCATTCATGTGTGGAGACAGACGTTGTTTACAGGTAAAGAAAGCTGCGAGTTATGTGTGAAATGTGGATATTGCAGGATTATTTACTGATGCTATTCATACTGACAATACGCAGGAAGTCTTCCTGCATGCTGTTGTGATCTGTGGTTACGTAGTTAGGGAAATACAAACCACTGCTGTTAGCATTGTTTTAGCTGTGTATACATTCAGAAAGGCCAGTTTTAGTCTGTGTGGGTTATACGACGATGAGAGCGGAGGAAGAGTTTTATTTCCAAATTCAATACATCAGTTTTGATTGGAGGCTACAGCCGAGGCTGTACTTAGGCACAAAGTTACTGTGAGCTAACATCAACATGCTAACATGCTCACAATAACATGTCGATGTTGAGCAGGTATAATGTTTCCCATGTTAAGCATCTTATTTAGAGACTGATTTAGTTGTGCAGGTATTCAGACATAAACCAAAGAACTGGAGCAATGGCAATTTTAACCTGATGATGAAAATGGGTCATCAAAGTGATTACAATTCATCCTGACGGGGACATGAATGTCTGTACCAAATGTCATGGCAGTCCATCAAATAGTTGTTTAGATATTTCAGTCTGAACCAAAGCGATGGATTGACCGACCAACCTTGCCATTCTTATTAATAATTACCTGTCGTCTTTGATCATTAAATCCCACTAATATAGAAAAGAGTTTGGCCTGCAAAAGTGTCAACAAACAGCTTAAAGTTCCTACATTTCCCTCATCTCCAAGCCCCTTCTCTCCCCCGTAGCTGAAGATGCATTATCAGGAGTATCTGTTGGTTATTTGTTGTGGGAGAGTGAAAAAGGCTTTGACATTAAATTCCACACTAAATCTTCACAAGCCGAGGTTCAGATACGACTCAGGGGAGGGTGGGGTAGCAGCGAGGTCAGGCGCTTCACCTCAGCATGAGGCGGTGAAAGAATTTACTTCATACCTTTTACAAATGAAAAAGCTATCAGTGTAATAATTTACAATTAATGAATGATAAGAGAGGCTGTTTATTATCAGCTGAGTGGCAACGACCATGTAATCGCAATGTCCACAGCTGGGGATCTTTATGGCAATGTGTCAAAACGGGACTTCCCAAAGGGCCTGCTAACACATTTAAAGGGCTCCCCAGATGATGATGATGATACCAAACTGTTTGCTTTTTTTGCATTAAGGGTCCATCTCTTTCTGTCGCTATTGAATAAATGGAAATAATGCAGAAAAATGTGCAGTTGGAGATGGTCAGGTTTGAGACGATACGAATGGAGCTTCCACCCAGACATCCAATCAGAGTCGTACCAATCATGCCAGCAGCAATGGACGACCTGACTGTCTGTAAACATGATAAATGACTGCAGTCATCCAGTGGCCTATCATCCTCTCTCATGAGGGCGGACTCCTCTCTGTAAGAAGACCTCTACCTTGTCAATTCGTCTTTGGGTCCACGCCATAGAGACTGTGTGAGCTATGCCCCGCATCGCATTCCTCTGCCATCCAACCTCTGTCCTGCCTGGACTTTCCCACAGAACCCTAAACCCTGTGAATGAGAGTAGGCCTTTGTTTCAGGCATTTTTCATCCTGATCCCAGCAACTTCCCCATGGTGGAATGCAACAGGAATGCCAGAGCCAGCTACCTGGCATTAGAGAGTCTTTGTGCGGAAATAGGAGAGGCCGAAGGAGAGAGCAGGTCAAAGAGGTTTGACAATGGATAGCTCACTTCTCAAGGTGCCCAGCCCATACTGCAGAGCGAGTGAACAGCAGAACCCGGGTCAAGTCTCCAAAACATGACACGGTGCAACAAGGAGAAGGGGAAAAAAACGGCATCATTTGCAACCAGGCCAGTTTCGTTATGAGCTCTTCTCCTGTCAGGATTTCCTCCTACTGTTCAAATAATTAACTGGAGCGCTGATGTAACAACTGATTGGCATGCATGCACAAGCACAGCAGAAATGGGTGTCTGCAACAGTTAACAGGTTGTTATGAGCTTATCACTGGCTGAGAGCTGGAACGGTGAGGCAGCGGTTTGCCTCAAGGTGCAATTCCATTCATTCTTGTATAGTGAGAGACCAGAGGAGGAGGATTTTAATTTGAGGGAAGCCGTGTGAAGATGAGGATTCATTATGATACTATCTGATGACGTTTGATCCCAACAAGAGTTAATTTGAGTGACTTTCAATTGCGATTCTGCAGCACAGCATGTGCAGAATAACAGCATATCGCATCGTAAATGTTGTGGAGGTGCAGAAACATGGTGGCGTACATGTCAGAGCAGGAGCTTTGAGAGACGGTTACCCGGGCCCCGTCAGTAAAGCCATTTCACCTGTAACCCGAGCAGCCGGGCTTCCGAGACGACGGCTGATCTTCTGTGGATCCTGAGTCTGATGATAAGGAGCTGAGATAAGGCGCTAACTGAAGGGTAACGACAGAGCTATGAAGACAAGGGTGGGGCGTCAGGTCATATATCCCCGCATGTCATGACCACAATTACCGAGGGGGGCCTCCGCTCACCTCCTGTGAGAACCAACATCTGTAACATGCCGCCAATCCGCTCGGTTGGAAGTCCACTTCAGAACAAATATAAATAACCTGAAATATAACTGATATCGAATACGTATCATTAGCTACTAAATGCTACTGTCACTTTTGAGCCGACCAAAATGAAAGTGAATCATTTGGTCCAAACCAAAACAGATTTCAACCGCACTTTTTCTTTTCAGTTCAGTTATAGCAGTTTGCCTGTTCGACATCCCTTTTTTCCTCGAAAACTCAGCAGATGTTGAATTTATTACGCTCAGACTGCCAAGAATCTCGGGGAGGACAACTGAACACGTAAAGAGAGGCAAACGTTGTGTTCACCAGCCTCCCCTTCTCCCACCAGAGAGGAGATTATTTGAACTCACTGGGGAAAGATAAGGCTTCTTTCCTCAACACGGCCGCTCATACTACAAATTCCAGTGAAATCGCCACAGTATATCACAGACCGATGTGTGTGTTAACACCTAAAGCTAAGAAACACCGCTACGACATAAATATAAGCCAACGGTAGCCTTTTTGAAATTAGAGGTGAGTGTCACAGGTCACAAATCAAAGCACATCACAAGCAAACGTTCTAAAATGACAATAATTAGGATTTGGGTCATTTGAATTATGCAGGATTTTATTTTTATCAAGAAATATGCAGATACATTTTCAGCTCTTTGCTCCTTTATCTGATTTACCTTTGTTTTGATATATAAGAGGACATATTTAAATCATGCAGCAGACATTCGCTATTTACAAAAAGCAGATTTCACCATGATCACTTGGCCTGGACTTTGGACACAGAAAGAGCGAAAGAGAATCATTTCCTATTTGAAACGTCTGTATGTAACCAAAGGATGGCTGTGTGTGCTCAGCTGCTTTGCCACCCCTGAGGGATGTAGAGATATGCTGTGAGATTAGGTTGTATAGGATAAGAGCAGATGGGGGGCAGTAAGAAAGGGTCTCGGTTTGGAAAATATGGGGGAAAACATCTTCCCTTACACAGTCATCTCATAGGGGAGCATTCCTGCAAATACGCCAACAAGACCAGTCACCATTACAATCTCTGTCATGAGCAGAAAAGGGGAACTGTGTACAGACATTGCATGAATGAGTTGACTTCCTTTTTAAGGCTGTAAAAACAAAACCAGAAGATGAATACAGTAAATTCTGAATAAAAGTGGTAGCTGCACTTCCCTACAAAGCCAAAAAGCAACCAGAAGAATCATGCCATCGGTTGCGTGCGTCCGTGACTGAGTGAGTGTCCACGGCTAATCTCGCATTCTGCTGCAGCAAACTGCATAATATTTTGGTTGCCCAGTTATGGCTGCATGCTCAAGGACCTCTCATGGTTGCTCTGACCGACACTTTCTTAAAACACCTTTTATTGCCTGTTTTATACTGTCA
This sequence comes from Anarhichas minor, assembly GCF_050575085.1. NCBI lineage: Eukaryota > Metazoa > Chordata > Actinopteri > Perciformes > Anarhichadidae > Anarhichas > Anarhichas minor. The sequence goes on from NW_027466491.1 coordinate 6,923,870, forward strand.
TTGACTGCCAACCTACTCCTCTCAGGGGCCACTAGTGATAACACAGCTGAGTGCATCTCAGACCCCCCATCCACTACTCTGCGCCCACAGTGAAGGATAACAGCTTGCAGTTTGTTTGGCTAACAGCTAACGGGACTACCAGTACTGCTGCAGACGCACCTAGCGGGCATCTGCACTCTTTTGAGTTCACCTTTTTGTTTTATCATACAAAGAATTTTCATGTATGGAACTATACTGCTGCAAGGCCATGAAAACCAAAACAGATCTGCATCACGTTACAACGTGAAAAGTTCATTGTTATAAAGTGATGTTTTTCACTTTATTACGACATGGAAACGTATGATGCGATAAACTAGCCTATAATTGACCTAACATGAAGCTCATGTTTGAATAGCTGTGAACAGAGAACAGATAAATTGAGGAATGTGGCTCATTTACATGGTTTGATTTTTCATGCATGGGTTGAGACATGTCATGAAACGTTATCACAAGATAAACAGCACATATACACTTGAATGAATACCATGAAAGTAGCATGTAAAATTACAGCAAAAAACAGAGTTGTGTACTACAAGTATAAGGTATAGTGTGTTGGCTTTAATATAGATATAGTAGATGGACAGACACAAACCTAGTGCCGTTTCTTATACCTTATGGTCTAGTTAAAATGGACAAGCTTGCTGAAAAAGGACATTTTGTTGGTAGATATCCTCCCCTTGCATGTCATGTAGGTTACCCACATATAAAGTAAAGTATGTGCATTATTAGGTATATTTTGGGCTCCTGAATTAACCTTAAATACCTCAATGTTAAAACTAATCGACAGCCATGTTCTTTGCATTTGAATTACTGTGTGGTAGAACATTATGAGGGCTGTTCTTTGACAAATGACATGAAATGACATATTGGTGGTTAATAACATCAAATAGAAAAGAGGAGGGCTGGAATACTTGCTGTCTGGCTGTCACTTGTGAAAAAATTCAAGTCAGGCACAAGCACTTATCTAAGCCAGGGAAATCCTCCACACAAGAAAGGGAACATTTTTAGAGTTCTCAAATAGCCAAATTCCATTTTCTTCTCGATGCATCACTGGTGTGCTCACCTAGTAACTGGTAAACACACATCAACAATGGCGAAGAAGCATTAATCCAAAAAAAACCGTTTATGTGTTGCCACACTGCAAAGCCTGAGAAATATCATTAAAGCATACTTGCCCACTGGGACTACATTCACACCATATATCTGCCTCAGTATACTGATTTATTGTGCCAATCACTATCACTGCTGGCAAAATGATGTGCCAAACCAATAGAGCACTAGGTGTCCTTGGCTGACTGGCTAACACCTGATCGAGATAAAGAGCTAAAAACTAAATTACAGAGATTATGATCTGCCATACAGTGTCTGAGTAACAGCATCCAGGGGCCAGAGCTCACCTGCAAACAATAGAGACACGTGGTGGGAAAGAAGCGAAGACGTTCAGTCGGACTTTATTCGTGTGGCCTCGGGACGTGCTGCCCATATCATGATGTTGTTCGTGTCTGTGTTGTGATCAAAGTCAGGGCGGTGTAGGACAGGTATTCGTCTAACTTGACACATGGTCATACAACATTAATTATTAATCAAAACCCTACAAAGACAAGAATCAGTTCTTTGATGTTTCTTCAAACATTTCAGTCGGCCTACTTGGGGATGCATATCGCAAATGTGCCTTTTATACAATCACTGAGTAGTATTAGGTCGTGGAAGGTAACTAATTCACTTTATACAACATGTCAGACTGAAACCTGAAAGCTTAAGTAAAAAGTTTGCAGATTCAGATAGTCAACAAATAAAACATGATGCAGGACATAGACTAAACTACTCAACAGTATATAAAATTAGCTTGACTAGCTAAAGCATTAAAATGCTGCCGACACAGTAATAATGATAATCTGACATAATCTGCTTGTAGCATCTTTTAAATGATCTGAGCATGTATTCCACAACTAGAAGATAATGCATTATATTGCATGTAAATCCATCCAAGCACCCACTAATCTCAGTGTTTGTTATCATGTAAAAGTGCTTTTTCTCAGTATACGTCAACAGGCTTATTAATGTCAGCTTCTTGCTTATATAAGTCAAAAGATCAGATGAGATCTCAGTGCTACTCTGACTCAAATCTAGACACATAAGCATCTAGCCTGGTCTTTGGTGCAAATGCGGGAGGAAGATACCCCCTATCTACAGAAAGCTCGGCCTGTGCCTCAAGGCAGCGAGATGACTAAGCATGAGGCCTGCTGCCTGTGGCACCGTGCAGACATGTTCCATTCTGTCAGAGCTCTGCAGCACATCGGCACCGTTTCACACGGTCCCCCGACTCTTGGCGAAGCGAATGGGAACTTCAGTGGCTCTGCTGACAGCCTATTCCAAGCATTTGAGCACTGTGGTTTTAACGGTGACATTTAACCTCTTTTTACATACAGAACAGGCTTTTCATTTTGTGCGCGTTAGAGCGCATTCATTTTGAACACAGGTGGAGATGTGCTGGTGTTGATGCATCAATAAGAGTAATAAACTTTAAGGTGCGTCATTCCAAATCAGGTTTTGTACCTCATATTAAAGGGTCTGCAGGTAGTGAAAAAAAAGCAATACATAAGATAAGAGATTTTTATTTTTGTTGTTTTTGGCAGCCCAAATGAGAAAAGAAATTAGTGTCGTCCAATAGCAGGTATTTCCCCCCAAACAGTGAATATCTAAGCTAAGCATTCTTCTCAAACCATGCCCCCCCCCCACTGAGTGTGTTCAGTGTGTGTGTGGTCTGAGGTTGGAAAACCCATCAGTGTGTTGAGTCTTTGTCGCCACCTGTTGGTGTTTGTCAGACATTACTGTGCTGAAGTACAATCTGAATGAGCTCGGAAAAATCATTAAATATACGACCACACACCATGTACAATACAATTTTAAAAATACAGTAAATTAAGCAAATAAATGTTTATGTTCCTATAAATTCCTATAGATATAATATTGCACCACAACCTCGGTTATAAATCATCTGCGTCCATCCACTCAGCCAGAGAGTTCAGGCTGTTGTCCTTTCTCTTTCGAACCTCTTCTGTACATTAACATGTATGCTGTGTGTCTGTAGAAATAACAGCAATAAATGGTTTGCAGATTGAAATGTACAAAGCAAAGTTATGCTTCTACGAGTTAAGGCAGAAAATGTATGAAAGGAACACATTTCAGTGCAATAAACAAAAACAAACAAACATTTGTTAAAAGCTGCTGAAAGACAAGACAACCTGACAGACTAGACGGATGTCCTCTGTTTATGAGTTTAAAAAGTTTAAAAGCCCTTTAGTCTTTAATCTTCAATGAGGAAAAAACAATAAGGCTTTGTCTAAAGATCTGAAGCCGTTTACGCAAGTAAAAAGATAAAAGCTGCTTGATGGCAGCGGGAGTCAAGAATGTAAGGCTTTAAATGTTATTAATACAAATTTGAAAAACTCTGAAAGCAACTGGAGGCCGGTTTAAGCAGGCTAAAATGGAAGTCAGGTTTTTTTGTTACTTTTTGCTGCAGACAATCGTTGCTGTATTCTAAATTTTTGAAAGTGAAGCAATTGTATAGATGAGGCTGAACACAGAACTCGAATTGTTAATGTGAGAAGAAAAGGTCCTCTCTGTAATATGCTCAGAAATATAGTTCAGAGCATGCTTTTACATATCTTCCTTCTTGCCAAGATTGATGAGAGGATCACTCTCAAAAGGTGTGACTAAATAAGAGTATAGTTGTGTAACAACAGGTGAACCAGGACAGAACCCTGAGGCACTCCACGGTCACGCTAAGCCAGGGAGCAGGAAGAACTCATCGAATTTAGCTAACATAGCTTAGCATAAAGACAGAGCCAGACTATCTGTTTGCAGCGTCATGTTTACCATTCAAATATAAGAGCGGTATTAATCTTCTCATCTATAGCTAAGACTCTTCCCATAAGAAGAGCAAGACATGAAAAACTTATGTTGAGCAATTACCTTCTATGTCCTCCATATGTGCTCTTCACATCTGCCCAGGAGACCTATGTGTTGGAAATCAGAGACCAAATGAATCACACATTTGCAGAAAGCTGTATTATAGTTATACAAAAATCCCTCTTGAACAAGTGGAGATTTAAAACAATTTTTCCTTAATGGTTTTAGGGAGCAATCACAACCTCGCCACTAGATGCCGCCAGATCCTACACACTGAACCTTAAAGATATACTGTATTTATTTAAAATCTACATGAGAGCTTTCATGTCTAACTATACATTGAGGTTTTAATATAAAGTGTTGACAAATATATATTTTTTATAATATTTAACAAGTACAAGCCAGAAATCAATTGCATTCAAGTGAGACAGATTTTGTCAGATTGGACGTACCTGTCCTACGTGGCTGTCGTCGGCATAGTACCAGCGCTGGTTCACCCTGTCACGAACGTAGGCAGTATAGTGACCACACGTTGCAGATCCAGAGTGCACTACCACTGCATGCAATGTGTACCTGCAGTCATTCTGGAAGAACAAATAAAGTTGTGGATGACAAAAGATATAATGTGTAGATATTATTATAATCATTTTCATTTCAAGTACCTCAGCAAAGTCTGACGAGAACGCTTCTTTGAGGGTTTCAGCGAAGTCAAAGGTTTCGGGAAAGGTAACCCTGCAATCAAGTTTTCGGGTGTAACCACCGTCATTCCGAAACCGTTTCAGGTGCACGCACAAGATAGGAGGCAGGGAGAGCAGTTTGACAGCCTGAGAAAGAAAAAAAGATGTTTCCACTGTGGTGGTTCATACTTTCTGGGAAGCATTTAACTCGAACCTCACCTGTTTAGATGAAGTCTTCTTCTCACATGTTGCACAAAAGCAGCAATTTATGCCCCTTAGCTCCTGATGCTGAAAGAAGGAGCTCATGCAGCCTTCCTGAAAAAGTTCATGTAAATAATACGTTTTAGTTTGACTTCAGGAAGGGAAACAGTAATAGTTTGACATATTGAGAAATTAGTCTATTTGCTTTCTTGACGAGAGTTAAAGATTGAGACCACTCTCACGCACCCCTGATGCTCAATAATTGACAGATCATTAGGTTATGGGTTATATTCTGGGCTATTTCTTAGAAACTGCCCCTGGCCGACAAATAATCTAGTGCATAACCCCCCTATATGCTTTGCATACAAGTACTGGGAACAAATTTTAAAAATCACCTACAAGCACCTCAAAATCTCACAATTTAACGTGTTGTATCTTGTGTTTGATCTGTACAAAAACAGTCAAACATTGTGTGCAGTTATGTGCAGGACAATTTCTTCGTGTAGTCTTGTCGTTCCTGTAAAACCACAAATTGTTAGTTTTTCTCTTCCGTGTTTGTATGAATTAAATAAGACATTTGATTAGTCTGCATAAGAGGTGCTGAAAAGTGGATTTTGCAAAATGTGTTTCCCTCTGTTTCCAGTACTTATGCTAAGCTAAGCGGCTGAAAGCTGTAGCTTCAAAGTTTACGTACAGACACTAGAGTGGTGTTGATCTTCTCATCTAATTTTGGTTAAACAGACAATTATATAATGATATATTTCCCAAAAAGTTTAAATATTTCATAAAAACAATCCACATCTAAAGAAAAAAGAAACGGCACCAGAGAATCGTGATCTTCCTTTACGTGCAGAGGCAGGCTGAGCATGTAGCTGGTCAGAGTCTGGACGGCGGTACAGTCTAAACACTCCACGTACGTCTCCACAGAAATCTTGAACAGATTCTGGATTTGAAGAGCCTGGCAGAGAAAACAAATGCAATCACATTATGGATGATGCACATACAGGTGGAAAAATAACGAATATTCACGATTAAAGACCAACCAGAGGTTTGTCATCCATCTGCAGTTGCATCAAGTTCAAGATAGCGAGGAACACCTCATCAGCATCATGCTGCGTATAAACTGCAAAACATTGTCAAAATTTATAAGATACACAACGGTATTAAACATTTTGCAAGCTTGTTTTGTCCTTACGTCGAACGCAGTTGCTATCCAGAGAGTGGAGGAAGTCCCGATGAGGAGCCGGGTGAGGACGGTCGCTCTTCATGGCCGTGAGAACTCTCTTTAGCTGCAGGGGGACGTTACGACCGCCCGCTCTCACACCAGCTGCTTCCCACCTTGTGCAATTCATAAACCTTAATTAATTTTAGCACCTGAGAAAAGCAGCCTTGGATTCAGATTGACACATGTGCACTCCCCTCTTTACTTCTCAAGGCTGCTGTCATTTTATAAGTCTGTATATATATCGTGAAGTATTACAGTACATTCTTTATTGTACTGTTGATATACAGTTGAGAACACAGAACAACCAGTTATCTATCCCTCCGATGAAAAAATAGTAGTATTGCCCTGTTACTGATGTTCATGGTAATAATTTACAAGTTAATCCATGACACACTGTTATATAAACATTAACCAGACTTAATGTGTTATTAGTAAAAAGTTCTTCCTGCTTTAGGTTCTGTCATGTTACTAAGCTGTGTCCTGATGTGGCAATCCTCCAACAAGACAAAGAGTGTATAGTTTTAACTTACCTTTATACAACAGGTGTGGTAATTGGTCTGAACCAACTACAGAATTCATGGGGGAGCTCAAAATGTAAGTCCTAATTTCATTTGTGTTATGTGTTAGTAAATAAGCTTGTCCCCTTTTTGTCATCTCAGTGTGTTCATAGCCCAATTTCAGCTTGATTTTCTTACTTGTCTAGTAGGTCTCCTATTTCCCAGGTAGCAGAGAAAGTCTGGAGTAAAGTGTTCACGCAGCAGGACAGATTGTAGTTGGAGAGGCCTCTCATTCCTGTGACAAACCATCAGAAATGTTAAAATAATCCTGTTTGTGAAAACTTGAACCAAGCACGTTATCCGCGGCCCACCTACCGTAGAGGCCCAGAGTGCCAGCGGGCATTCACATGTGTGAAAATAAAATGTAACAGTAACGTCCTGATGCTGAAGGTAAATATAGCCGCACAGAACACCTACCTCTCTATATTGAATTCAAATAAACAAATCAATCATTTGATAGAAGACAGAGCGAGAAAGACGTATTTGGTTTGTTGATTTAAGGCCCAATGTACAGGAGATGTTTATTTTACACAGATCCAAGGTCAGTATTTTGTTTTCTATGCCATCGCTGCACACGTGAGGGATTTATTGGTTGTGAAGAGAAAAATAATTGTATGAAATGCAGTAATAGTAGGACATTCACTGAAGAAACCACACACTGTGTGTATGTATCTGCATTGTTACAGGTTGCGGTGGGGCCCATGGAGATCTTAATTTAGCCATAATGTTTTAACAGATGACTGTGTGGGGTCGCTAGACCTACAGTGCAAAAACCTGACGGGGCCTAGAGACCCTCAGGGATTCCCAAAGGAGCTTCAAAGAGTAAACACTTTTATTTTTTTACACCCTGAACATTTGCGAAAAACAGTGGAATATTTGAACTTTTCCTCCCTTTAAAACCAGCCTGCAGTGGCCGACTCAGGTTGTCTGAGGGGCAGGGGCGAAAAAATAAAAAGGGCACCAGCTGCACATTAAGTTTTCCAGCATTTAGGGCAGCCTGTATGGCACTGCATTACGTTTTCTCTACTGGAGGGGTAGAAGTTACTTTATAATGTGGCACCAGAGCAATATAAAACACTCAACTACTTCTTTTGTTTTCTGTGTTACTCGGTTAAGGTTTTACGTTAATTCATTTTTCACCTTATTTACATACTGTACAGAAGCAAATATATTACAGCCACCAACACAATGCAGTCCAACACAACTACAGCCTTTAGAAACAGTGGTAGTAATATACTGTACATTGTAGGGCTATTGTATTACAGGGTACTTTTGGTAACATTTAAATCACATTTATCAACAAAAAACATTTTTCAATCAGTGGTCCACTTACCAAAGAAGTGGTCCCTCACACTAAGATATGAGAATAAACGGCAGATCCTTCCAGACATCCAGGCAGACTTCACTTCACACAGTAAGTTAATTTTACCTGAAGGTCTGGAGACGAACACAAACGTCTCCGGACCGCAGAGAGACTCGTCCTGCACAGCATGGAGCAGTTTACTCAGGTAAAAGAGGTGTCAAGCGTTTCGTTTTACAGTATTAGTCTGTCGCCTCGGTGTAAACATCACCGTCACACCTGAAGCTTGAGGATCACTTTCGTTTTTACAGTTTCTCGTCACTTTAACGTAATCGAAACCTAAAAGTTGACATGCGCACTGCGCAGCCTGTGAAATATGAATATGAACAGACAACACAAAACAAATCTAAACTAAGCACCATTTAATTCGGCGACATTATTTCGTGATATTTCCTTTATCTCACGTTGTGTCGCCAATAACACTTGTGTCTAAAGGCTATTTAATGTTTTATAATAAAAAAGTTTGTCATCTCAACCGTTCAAATCCGCATAATTATAGTAATTATCAGCTGATAATATGTTGCAATGTACTGTTAAATTAAATATACACACACAAATTGAGCAGACGTCCGCATTTATAAGTACAATTTACTCACAAGGGCCTGGCTTAAAGGCATTCTGGCAAAATGAAAAGTCAGTGGTTTCTGACTCAGAAAACAGTAAACACTAATAGAAATATCTTTATTTGGATTCAAAATAAGTAATTAAACTGGTGTTTACACAGGTTTGATGAAATTTGAAAAAGAGACTAAACCATATTAATCAAAATGATGAACGAAGCATATTGTGATTTCTAGTCCTTCACAGCCTCTGGATGAGAGCCTGATAGTACGGTGCAAACATGGCCGTCCACATCTGTCTGAGCAGTTGGAGAAGTTTGGAAATCCACATGAATGAAGATGGAAGAGCTGCAGGGGAAGAACAGGAAGAAATGATTTATTTATTTAAACACTGATATATTTCCAGTAAAATGTTTCATACTTCAACAAAGCCTTGTGATGAAACTGAGCTGCAAAGAAAGATTTAATCAAACCTGGATCCAAGCGGAAAAAAAGCATGTAGAGAAGGAGGGCTGCTAGGAAGACTCTCCGGAGAGAGAATGAGCCAGAGCCGGCCACCAACACGTTTCTGTACAAAAACCTCAGCATGGCTTCAAGTTTACGGGTTACAGATCCTGTACAACGCAAACACAATCAGAAAATCGGCATTAATTGTTTGCACTTATATGAATTAGCATAATGCATGTCATAAGGACTGAGCTGAAGACCTCGATTTGAGACAGGATGTGCAGTGATCTCAGAGTTTGGACTGATGCCGGGATTTAGAGGCGGTTCTTGATTCTGTTGCTCTTTTTCTTCCACAACATCCAGTGCCGTCTGCCTCTGTTCTTCTGTGAACGCAGCGCTTCCAACCTCGCCTACGATCAGCTCCACAGCCTCATCTCTGTGTCCAAGAGGCACGAGGACATGCAGGAGGTACAGCTCTGCCACCGTCCTGAACCCCGTTACTCTGCTGTTGGATGGGCAGTGCAACCAAACTCTGGTGGCCTCCTGCATCGAGGCTGGCTCTCCCACCTTGGAGTAAAGAAGTATGCTGCCACGAGAGAGAAATTATATTGTATTGAGCTGAAAAGATCAGTCGTAAATTCATTAGTCAATCATCAAATTAATTAAAAAATGAGAATATCCGCTTGTTTTTGTTATAAAAAATTATATAAAACAGAGAAAATTTGCCACATCTCACATTTAAGAAGATGGAATCAAAGAATAATTTTCTGTTGATCTAAAAGCTTCATCTCTACTCACCACATCTGCATTATTTTAGCCGGTATTGTCTCCTGGTGCTCGTACTGCTGAAGGACCCAGGAGAAGACACCGTGCCACTGATTCAGCTCAGCCAGTGCTTGAATCCCTAAGATGCAGAAACCAGCCTTAAAATCTCCACATCTGGGGAGACAAAACACAGAAACACACACACACACACACACACACACACACACACAGTGACATTACCAGGAAGCCAGGGAGGGAGGCACATTCAACCGATTCAAGGTGCATTTTAGACTTTCACCTGCTGTCCTCTTGCTCCATGTTGGCGAGACTCTCCAGGCCTCTGTCGCATGTTTCAAAAGCTGCCTGGAAGTCTTTGTGGACCATCATTTGCTCTGCAGCGGTGTCCAACATGCTGCACATCTGTGTTAAAGAAGAAGTGAGCTGCGGGCTGCAAACTGTTCCGAAGCTGCGAGCAGGAGCCATGCTGGTTGAACAGTTGCTCATGACTATCTGTCAAATTAGAGACCAATAAAAAAAATAAAAAATAAAATATTTTACAGCGCTAAAAGACACTGCTTTACTTTGAGCAGCTTAGTTTATACCTGGGTGTCAAATAAACCTGTTTACATTCCATAATCCTTCGACCTTCCGGGTTCGAGATCACCAGCCAATCAGACGTTAGGATCTTCAGATTGACTGAAGCAGCCAATCACGTTGCTGTTTCTTTAAACACGCGTCATCGGTTTTTTTCTTCTCTTACTTGTAAACACGTGCACGCAGCGGAGTGTGTGTTAGCCTGTCTACGGAGGACATTTAAGCAGCTAAACTAGTTTTTCTGTAAGTTACCGTTTACTGTTAACATATGGAACAATGCTAATACACTTTATTGATTTATTATGCGGTATTAGCTAGCTTTGAAGTGCGTACTTGAGCTGCTTTAGCTTTTGATAGCTAACAAGCTAGCAAACGGTTTGTATCCGTAACGTGTATAGCCGTAGCTATTAACTAATAATTAGTCACTATCACGAATTAGCGACAATGTATAGTGTTAGCGTTATTATTCTGGTTGATATGTGGACACGTATGTTATAACTGTGATCTTACGTCATGTGAATAGTGTTAAAGGCCAAAGCCAGCTCTTTTAGAAGCCTATTTTATGTTAATACCTACTTCTATCAAGCAATAACTTGTACTGCTATCTTGACTGTGAACAGATAACTGTGTCACTTCTCACGTTTAATACCATCCTTCATAATTATCTTACTATAAATGTCCTGTGAGCTGTATTTTCTCATACCATTCCTCTAAAATTGCTCTTTTTAGGAGTATTATTTTGATAGTGTCTTAATAAATAGTTCATAAACATGGTTTATAGAAAACTTTCCTGAAGCTGAAACATAATGTATTCATACTTGTGACGTGTTGGCCCTCAGAGAGCTGCTTCCTGTCTAGGGAAAGAATTGGATAAGAATGTTTAAACCAGATTGGTGTGTTGTTGTTTTCTTCAGATCCTCCCTAAAATGGCAAAAAGCCTCCGGAGCAAATGGAAGAGGAAGATGCGTGCCGAGAAGAGGAAGAAATATGCTCCAAAGGAGCTGGCCCGTCTGAAACAAGCTCTGAGTCTGGATAAGAAAGGAGAAGTTGTCATGACTGACATGCAGGAGATCGCCACTGTGGTGTCAGCTGAGGAGATCAAGGAGAAGGCAATGGGGGACGGTGAGTGAGAGACAGCTGATATCGTTGTGTATTGTTCCAGTTGTGTTTCAAAGTGTTCGTACTAAAAGGTCATTTTTAACTGGTTTCTGTAGATTTGTGTTTTAGCCACAGATTGTGATAATGTTTGGTATTAACCTGGGTTTACATCATACACACAGCATTAGACAGACTTCACTTTCTTTCTTCTGTTGGTGCGTTTGCTTTTGGGAAACCTGTTTGTTTATCGTCTTTCGTGTCACAGATGGGAAGATGGACATGGACAGCAAGCGCAACAAGAAAACTCTGTTGGATGAAAATGGTCAGTACCCTGGGTGGATGAATCAACGGCAGGCCAAGAAACTGAAGGGCAAACGGATGGCAAAGAAAGGTACCCAGGGCAAGAAGAAGAAGGGTATCGCCTGGTGAACCAGAGGAAAACCAAAGACCTTTGCTTCGCCTTAAAGACTTTTGACGCAGGAAAAGCAAATAATTTCATGTATTCTTTTGTACATGACAACTGTGGAATTTCTGCTGTTGAATCTCATTCTGCTCAGATTCATGGTTGTGCATTGAGTCTGATATTATAAAATAATTCACTGCAGGAAAATGTTTGTTCTTATGGAACAGCAGGTTTATTTTCGTGTTCGGACAAGTTTTAAGACACTAAGACTTGTGCAAAATATCCTTTAGCTCGTCTTAATTCATCATAGCAATGCAGGTGATTGTCATATTCTCTATTACAATGTAAGTTGTTTTTTTTAATACTCTGATAAAGAATCATCTACAGATCTATGGCTGGTTTTGTTTACTATTGTATAAAGACTGAGTGACAAGTTTAAAATCAATATTACTGGTGCAGCCTTGAGGCGTAGAGGTTGAGACTGCAAATGGTTTGTTGCATCATTGCATTATTTTCTCCCCTCACTTTGTTGTAACTAAGATTCTTTGGATTAATTGGAATATTTTTCCCATTTCTCTGCGAGTATAATCATATAGAAGATGTATTCAAAATTATGAATTAATGTGTGAATAGCCCTGAAGTTACTGTAAATTGTCACTAATGAGAAGTTTATCAATTAAAGGGGCTTGATAAGATGAAGAAGCTTTCCATTAGAACATTTTATTCAATCCAATCAGTTCATTGCAGATAAAAAATGTAACTCCTTGTCACTAATACGGTCATACCGTCAGATGCTCATTGCCACAGACCCTACGTGAGATATTACACAATAAAACTAGAAGTCGGCTGATCAGAAGCTATTTTCTGTGATTTATTCTATAAATACAGTGCTAAAATTAATTTCCTCTGCTGGACAACCTGAGAAACACGATGGCCTAAGTGAAGCTTGTGCACAACCTCCCTGAGCCCGTCGCTCACTCCATCAGCTGAACATAAGCAGACGGGAAAAGGCCAAAGCATCCGTGACACTGTCCCTTCCACCAGCCCTCGTCAATCATCTCTATGTTGGTGATGACGTCATCCGGGTTGAAGGAGATCTCATCTTCAGCCTCTGGGTGGGGAAAGGGGGGGGGGGGGGGGGATTTGTCATCACAAATGTTGAGGGATGATTATTAAATGTCAAAAAATGAAGAACTCTAAAGGTGTCTTACCTCCTTCATAGTCATAAATTGCTATTGCCTGGGTGCCATTGCACAGGTCTTCATAGTCGTTGTCGTCAGCTGTAAAATACAACATTGAAATGAGCGAGTGTTTCGTATGCAAAAGGTTCGACGTGTAACTGACAGCTGACGCAGACCTGTCGGCGGAGGAAGAGGCGGGTCAGCAACTTCCTCGTACTCTCCTTCATCCTCCTCTTCAGCTGCTGACCCGCTGTGCAGCGGAGGAGCACCCAGGTCGAGGAAATCGTCGGAACGCGGAGGCAGATCCGGGGGCTCGTCGTAAATTGGTTCCTCCTGGAAACATCACAGAACATCTTCAGCATAAGACGTAGCCCCAGTTTCATGTTCATCCATTACGTTCGAGTGGCTGTTTTTTCCAGAACCTTCAAAGGCTCTTCTAACCATCTGGGTGAAAACTGATTCTGTCTACTGCACAGTAAAAGAATAACCTGTTTCCCTAAATGCACCTTGTTTTCTTAAGAAAGATGGTAGCCATCTTTCCAGTATTTTCTATTTTTATACAAAACAAATAACATTAATACACACTATAAATACTCACTACGCAGCTGAAAATAGTCCATAACAAATAAACTAATTTTAAGAGAAAGTCTCACTAATACTGGAAGAAAACTGACCCAGATATTAAAATCTGGCTGGATGACGATGATGAAGATAAACAGGGAACTGACAGTGTGATGGGGAGAGATTATCTACTCTGTCTTATTTCTCTCTCTTGTAACCTCTGTTTGTTTTGTTCTTATTTCTATTTCTATGTTTTCAGATATTGGTTGACTGTCATCGAATTTGTTGACAAAAACAAAAATATAGAATATTGCCAGCCTTATTGACGTTTAAATGGACAAATGAATGTGTGTCTTACCTCTGGTTCTGGTTCTGGTTCTGGTTCAGGTATTTCTTGTATCTCTGGCATGTGGTGGTGGATTTCAGGTGGCGGCATGTCATAGTCCACATCTGGGGCCTCATCTGCATCCTCATCTGGGGCCTCATCTGCAGCCTCATCTGCAGCCTCATCTGGAACAGGTGGTGGGCACATTTCCTCCTCTCTCCTGCTCTCCTCCTACAGGAAACACAGGATCATTAACATGCATATTGACCGTCACTTAATATTATGACCTCTTTACGTGTTTTCAGCATGTGTTACCTCTTGTCTGCGTTTGGCCACCTCTCGCTCTCTGCTCTCTCTGGCTTGTCTCCTCGCTCTCTCTTCTTCCACTTTCTTCTTGTTCTCTTCACCTGAAGCTTTGGCCATGTTCTCGAAACGTGCCTTCATCTTTCCTGCACCTGCACTTGCTGCACGACACAGAGAGATGGTTATGAATACGGTGCATTAGCGATGACCTCGGCCCCCGCTTCCGATCATTTGAACATGGGAACACGTCAGCACCGGTGGCTTTACAAGACAGATGGCGCAGTTGATTGTGGTGAGCGAAACAAAAACAGAACTTACAGGCCTCTACTGGTTTTGTCTTTTCATACGCAGAGGTAGGGGAGTCCATGTCAGAGAAGCCAGCTGCACTCTGAAAGAGAGCAACAGAGAGGAGCATGTGCTTGTTTCAAAAGGTCAAGATAGGCAATTATCATCAACATTCATGCCAAAAGGCTCCATATCTGATTTGATATGAAACCCATTCAAATTTTAAAAAGGCCTACGGAGTTTACCTACAAAACCTCCAGATGAATAAAAAATAATGAATAATTGCAGCTGTAATTCTGACCTTGTCCATGCGGTCTGCCTGGACTCCATACCGACCTCCAAAACCTGCAGAATAATCTAAACAGAGATCAATCTGATCAGTCTGATGTACGATAACTATATAATACTGTCAGTATATTTTAAGATATACACGTGTGTCTCCTCACCTGTCTGTGACTGGTGTTTCTCCGTCTTGCTCTTATAATCATAGCCCAAAGCAGCTTTATCCACTTTCTCCTTCTCAACACCAAATTTCCCTCCAAATCCCTTTGAATAATCTGAACGTGAAACGAACAAAGATTAATCCAATGTCAGGCCAAAACGTGTCAAAACTGTCAATGCTACAACTTAAACGTACCTTTTTGTGACTGGTGCTTCTCTGTTTCTCCTTTATAGTCGTAACCCAAAGCTGATTTGTCCACCTTCTCCGTCTCCACCCCGTACTTTCCTCCAAATCCCTTGGCGTAGTCTGGTGAAAATAAGACGCTAAATAAAGCGAATGTCAAGCAAACAGTGTGAAAACAGACAATTGCTACAACTTAAGCTCACCTTTTTGTGACTGGTGCTTCTCTGTCTGGCCTTTATAGTCGTATCCCAACGCAGCCTTGTCCACTTTTTCTTTCTCCACACCGTACTTTCCTCCAAATCCCTTTGAGTAATCTAAACACACGCGGATGGGAAGAGAAATTATGTTGCGTAGCACCTTCTAAAAAGGAAAGTGTTGTACAGTAATTGAGAAGGTGGACAGACGGCTTACCTTTCTGAGATGCATGTTGCTGCACCTCTCCTTTGTATTCATAGCCCATGGCTGACTGCACAGACAGCACAGAGATGGTATTTAAGGTTCATACATTGCTTTAAGGATCGCTTGCAAAAGTTTTTTTTTAAAAGACTTTGCTTTGAATAATTATTTGTGTCTCATTTTCCACTTAGTTTCATTCTGGACTATCATGGGCTCTAAAACTAGTTGTAATGTCACAAAATCATGCTGGTAGTTACCCGTTTTTTAACTGCGATTTAAGGTGAGCACAGAGAAACGTCTTCTAGTGTCAAACTCTGCACGTACATCATTTAGTGAAGGTGAAATAATAACTCTCTTTGAGAAGAGGGGGGGCTCTACTCGTCTTCTCACCTTGTCTACGCGGTCTTTCTGAACACCAAATTTCCCTCCGAACCCTCGTGCTGCGTCTTTCTGGGAGGAGTGCTGCTCGACTTGCGCCACATAGTCGTTCCCCAACGCTACCTGGAGAGAAGAGTTACATTCATGAAGAGATCCAGCCCACAGCAGACGGTTTATGTGAGCGAGGGCAGTAAATAAGAGGAGCTTTTAACCATGTTTTGAGTATCTTGTACCTTGTCCATTCGGTCTTTTTCGACTCCAAACTTCCCTCCATATCCGTATGACGCTTTGGGAGTCTGATCCTGCTGCTTGCCCTGCTCGTGCTCCATCGTGACTTTGTTTCTGAGCTCTGCAATACTGGCAGGTCACGCAAGGGTCAAACACACTGACACAGAGATGCACAACAGTACACACAATGATAGTAATATGTGCCATTTGCACAAAGAAAATAGGACGTTTTTTAAAGGCGAAAAATAAATAATTTACTTATGATTTATAGACGTGCTGTGAGGAATCCCTCCAGTGGTGTTTATCCTTTCTATTTGTTAGTCGTGCAATTGTAAATGTTGGAAATATATTAATAGATGATTGAAGGTTTTACGCTACCAAATAATGCACCAAGCCAAGAGTTGTAAAAGTTAATAAGTTGTTCCCCTTCAGGTTGTCCCAGATGGTTAGTGGTCCAAAGTGTCTTCCTGAAGAACTTAATAACTATAAATTAGTTACAAATGAAGTGTCCTGCTGGAGGAGGATAAACACCAGCTGAAGGGATTCTTCACAACCTAGCAGGTAGCAACTTATAGACTCGTAAGTAAACAGTGTGTTTACATCACGCTTTCTCTCAGACAGAGAAGCATTTCAAAGTGTCACAGTCATGACTTTACTCACACATTTATAAGTGTTTGTTGACTTTCCAGGAAGTTTTACCTAAATCTGTGATCAATCTCTAAGTCCTATTCTTACATTCAGCACCACTGCCTGGAACGATGTCAAAGTGTCATCATATTACCCATATTAGGAGAGACTTGCTGTCTGACAGCTTGTGCTCTCTGCTCTCACTTCCTCTTCCTGTTGCTACACGGCACCCAGTCTGCATTTCTCTGCATCATCTAAAGAATCGTTTGTTTTCAGAAACAGAAATAATGCATCTCTTACCTGATGTGCTCTGCTCGCCCTGAACCCTCGATGGTCTTTGCTCCCCACCTCTGCTCCTGCTCCGATATGTCATTCTGAAACACACATTTAGAGATGCTTTGACTGACGCAGACATCTTTTCCCTCACCGTGATACACATCTCCAGGAAGTATACAGTACCTCAAAGTCAGGGTCCGTCTCCCAGTCGTCCCCCTCTGCAGCCACCTTCATGGTCACATCGTGGCCCACGGCTGACTTCCACATCTGGGGAAGTAAAACACAATGAGCCACAATGAAGACAGTATATAACTCTTATTAATGATCATGTATTCACAACTGTTATATATGCACTGACAGAAAAATCTCTATTTATCACTGCACAAACTAATGTGCAACAACAAGCTCTGACTTCCATTTGCTGAAGTCTCAAAAAGGAAGTTATTTTCAACACGAAGCTTCATTTCCCCATAATGAAACACACAGCAGTACTTCATGTCGTACAAATACACTAAAATCCTTATGAAACAGTATTACGACAACATACTTTTAAAGAGAAATACTTCCTGTAGAGTCTTAAATACTTTAACACACTAAAGATTCTCTACACACATCTAATTGATGTTTTGTTTTTTTGTATCATATTTTACTGTTATAATTGGAAGTTGTTACGTAATTGCAGAAGAAGTAATATTGGACATAATGTTATGGCATACAGGTAACAAATAAGATATATATGCAACCTAATGTTAGTCCACTTTTGAAGTTTACAGAAACTAAGTATACGTCCGACTAAATCTACTTCCTTAATAAACGTTAAAGGTGAATAAAATAAGTGTAAATACATTTAGGCTTGTCTGACTTTGTTTGAAGAAAGAAAAACAACATTACCTTCGAGTTGTCAGGTTAATGTATCCGTGTTTAGGCGGATATTACACCGACAAAGTGATCTCGAAGTTCTTCACTCAAGTTGAGACAGTTTGATGGGCGACACGTGAACGCGGATCTCGCGTACGTGAACGCGCGTTGATGTAAATAATAATACAAATTCTATTTTTATCGTACTTTAATTAAAAACACTCACACGGCTTTGTTATTGCAGTATAACATGTGTATATGTAGTATGATTGTATTTTATTATGTTTAAAGAAAGAAAAATAAAGAAGAGAAAGAAATGCTGCATTCAAATGCGCTCGGAACTCCGAGGATGAAGGACCAGACAAAGTGCTGATAAGAGTAAATGGGGAGTTTTAGGATTTAAGAGCTACTACAACTACTTCAGACCACAAACACTTAAACACACGGACACTGGCAATCATCGCTATCACTTATAGTTATAATTGTTTCCATTTAAAACTATTTTATGAGCAGAACTTGAATGCAGGGTCCGCTACAACTGTGATTTAGCCGGCTGTAGTGTAGTTACAACACTTGGGGGCAGACTCACACAGCTTATACACAATGAACCACAGCGATAGGAGAAACCTGGGAAAGATTTACTACTCAGAGTTAAGCACTATGTTTTTTCTTTGTTACGTTTTTGATGATTTGTAAGCAAAGCATTTTAAATTTGGCTTCAGATGTCAATATTCTAAGCCATCAAAGAATTTTGGATGAAAAAGTGTCTAAAACAATAACTCGAAAACCTCGATTAGATTCAGGCACATTCAGGAAAGTTTGCATCCTCCATGATAAAAAGATTAATATACCCAATATTAATATTTCCTCTGGCTCAGTTGTTCATATATTAAACTATATCTGTACTATTTTAACTTCCACGTTTCATTTCACTTGCTGACCTCAGTACAGACAAACAGTTTATTTGTTTAATCTTTATTCTGTGCTATACGCACTTCTGCAAAAAGTGAATGTGCAAGCAAAGACAGTGTGTTTACATCATGCTTCTTCCAATATAGTGAAGCATTAAGAGCTTTTAAGACGCAGCGCGTTATTGTGTGAATTACAAAAATTGTCACATGAAGTCACTCCCACAATTATAAATGTTTTCTGAAACGGCTAAATCATTGATTAATGAAAAACATTTCCTCATTACTTCACAAACCAAACAAATCGTGTTTTTATTTGCAGAATTAGAATTAAAACGAACTGAGCCCAAAATAAACAGTAAAGAAGTCAAAAAAAAAAAGTCCCAACGTCAGATTTTTCTACAGACACACAAATGAGTAAATAATGAATGCCTGTCCCTGATCTACACCACCAACACCTTTATTATATGTTAGTTTTCTACACAGCCCTTTTAAACAATTATTTACAGTTAAAAGTAAGTTTCAGTGTAAGATGTGAATAAGATCATGAATGTTTAGGAAGAGGAGTACAGAGGGATCATTTCACCGACAGTGAGCGATTAAATAAACAAGAATCGAGTGGATGATGTCAATATACACGAGGATCATTTTAACTGGTATGGCAATAAATTACGCTACATCAGAGTAGTCTATAATGGGACGGCTATCATTAGCAAACTGCAGTCTTTCTCCTATGGAATGAAGCCACACGGTGGTAACATTGCACCAGAATGGCAACTTCAATCCGCCGTAAAAACTAAGTCTATGCAAGAGGACCGGGAATCTTATGGGATATGCAAGAGGGGGGAAAACCCACATCCAGCCGACAGACATAATACACTTACATATGTACAGATATCAATATGCTCCCTTTTGTTTAAATGTGATTTATAGAAGAAGAAAAGGAAACCCACCATAGGAATGTGTAACTTAACTTGCACTGTGCTCCGTTTTTGGGCATGAAATGAGTAGAAGAGGAAGAGACTGGACTATAACAGCACGCCCTGAACCTCAAGCCATCTTAAAATAACAGTATAATGGACATTTTGGGAAGTATACGCATATTAGATGACAAGAATGATATCACTCTCATATCTGTCCGTTAGGCAGATATGAGCAGATGGTTAGCTTAGCATATAGTGGAAACAGCTAGCCTCTAAAAGAACCTCTAAAGCTCACTAATTGACACATTATCTCTCGTTTGTTAAGTGTTTAAACCACAATTCAACGTTCTACGCTCAGATGCTAAATATACCTCGGTCACTACACTATTGTATAAACACCTCCGGAAATTAACCTCTGGAAAATAGTTACTTTGGTTTCTGTATGAACTAAACACACACAATATAAAGTATGTAATGGTGGCCTTTGGAGGCTAGCCGTTTGTCTTGATGCTAAGCTAACTGCCGACATGTGGCGTCATTATTAACAGACATTATAGCTTAACGTTAAACTAGTCCCCAACACGTCAGTTTTTTGTTTTAACGTAACGTTTTTCTATCCCAAATCTAAAGGCACGTGAAAAACACAATCTGCCAGCATACATGATTAATAAGAATCGACCTTTCCACCATATATACCGTAGAGTTTTAGGAAGAAGTCTGTTCATGTCCTCTCTGGGGTTTCCCTCAAAGTCATAAAAGAGCAACAGCTTCCTACATACATCTACATAGTTTGGCTAAATGCAGAAGTCCTGTAAAGTGCAACGTTTGTGTGAAGAACATCCTTCACACCCTTCTATAATGTATTCCGTGTAACAATATAAAGCATATTGATGGCTTGGGTTAGGTCTGTGTCTCTCCATCTCTTATCTGTCAAGTTTTTCTTTTTAAAAGGGGAGCTGCTTTCAGAGGTATCCGCCCAGACACAGCAGCAGCAGGACGTGCATGGTGATCAGATAGAGGCTGAACAGCAGAGGGGTGCGCTGACGGGAGCAGAAAGCCACTCGGAGCATCCGCGTCAAACCCGGACCACCTCTCCGAGTCTGCAGGAGAGGGAGGACAAGGTTACGGGAAACATTCGGCGCATTAAGTCTTTTATTACTAGAGCTATTAAGATGACAAATGAGGTGGTACAGGACATTAGCGGAGCCTTACTCGGGTGACAACTCCTTCCGGCTCGATCAACAGAGCGGTCTCTGAGTGATCCTCTTCTTGTGCGGAGGGCCATTTAGCCTGGCTGTGATTTGTCATATTAAAAAAAACACTGATGTTAGCGGTCATATTTTGTGGATTGAACAAATCTGTCAGAGCAAAAAGATGAATGATGTAAATGCAGAGAAACGACAGAAAGCATATTAAAGCCCCGTTAGGCAACAGTTATTACAGAATGTGATCGTTAGTCTCAACATTTAATCGAGAGCAAACTTATGAGCAATGTTTCTCTGTCTTCATTGGGTTTTGTTAAGACAAAGCATGATTTGATTTTAGCTTGGTTTTGGAACAATTGACAAAGTGACATAAAGTCAAACAACTAATCGATAAAAATAGGAAACGGCTTTGATGAGATGAGAGTAAAGAAAAACGGGCCGAAAAACCAAAACAATGAGCTGAAAGATGCTAAAAAGCTCTTTAGATCCAGGTGATTCAGTCACTAGAGGAAACACCTTTCAGTCATTTTAATCCGGTGAAAATATACAAATATTTCTTAAAGCTTTAATATGCCTTCTCTGTTAACGTGTATCATATTTCATACCGTTTGAATCGATCCTGTGTGGCCATTAGCTGCTCCTCCGCAGCCACCCTCTGCTGCATCTCTTCGCCCAGCCTGATGTAAAAGAATCAAACATTGATTATCATCGACATGTTTTATCCAAACACTTTTACAACAGCACTTCCTGTAAGGTTTGACCTGTACTCTACCTTCTCTGGAGCTCTTTGACCTCAGCGACGTAGGCGTGGCTGTCTACAAGGCTGCTTCGCTCCTGTGGGGCTCCCGGAGCACTGTCCACTTCCTCTGTGCCCTGTGGGGAAGATAATGACGTTGTAGAAAATTCACATTATATGCAACATCACTGTCCTACGTTTTACTGATTTTATAGTTTATATCACGCCACATTTCTGGAGGGCCAATAGAGATTACTGACACACAATGTGGTGTGAGATGTGGAACTAAAAGACGAGGAACAAACACACAACCTGGGGGGCATTTGTGCCAAAAAGTCCAAGTACAACAAAATGTATACCTCTCTCTGATAGTGTTCCTGCTGAAGTTTGGGTTTATGAGCGCGGGCTTCCTCCAGCATGGCGCTGAGTTGCCGCAGTTGTTGGTCCCTCTCCGAGAGAGTGGCGAGGGTCTGCTGCTTCAGCTGCTCTGCTTGAGCCATCCAGTCCATACGCTCCAGTCTAACAAAGCACAAGGCAGACATATTCACGCACGACGAAAGGCCTTTTGTGCCACTTTGCTTGATAAAAAACAGCGACAGAGCGCCGGCTCTGTGGCTCACCTGAGAGTTTCTATCTCCTGCTTGCCCATTTGCACCATATTCCCCAGCTGCATTATGTCAGCCAGCATGTCTTCGTTCCTCCTCTTCTCCTCAAACAGCTCCTGGCTGACTTTTATCAGCTCTCCTGCTCCCAGGCGAGCCAGCTCTGACTTCAGCATCTTGAGCTCAGACGACTGTGCCTGAAGCTGCTCCAGCTGCACAAAATAAAAGATACATCAGCGGAAAATCCACATTATCAAACTGTTTTACATCATTTACATTCTTTGCCAGGAGAGTTGTGGTCCGACATGTAACTCACCAGTCTCTCCCTGTCGTTCTGCAGGGCTTGTAGTGCGTTCTTCAGCCCCCACACTTCTCCAGCGGAGCCTCCAGGGCTGCTCTGTGCCACGTGGCCGCCTGCCTTACTCATCTCTTCCAGCCTCAGGCTCAGCTCCTGGACCTTGTTTACCGCCTGGTCCCTGCTGTCCTGGAGGGAGGCCATGGCTTTTGAGAATGACTGGTTCTCTGCTCTCAGCTGCGTCGTCGCCTCCCTCTCCACCAGCAGACTCTGTTCGACAGCCAGCAAGTCCCTGGCCAGCTCGGCCACCCTCTCCTGGGCGGTCTCCGACTCCGTCCGCATCACGCCTCCCTCCCATCGCAGCTCCGCCAGCTCTTTGCTCCTGCTCTCCTGCGCTTGTCTCTCCTTCTGTTGGGTCTCCTCCAGTGTCACCGCTTGATCTCTCGCCGCTTGCAGCTGCTCCCTCAGCTTCTCAACTTCTGCGCCGGGAGCATCTATCACCTGTGATGCTGTCTTAAAGTCAACAGCCTGACTGAGGGTCTCCCTCTCCACTCTGACTGCTTCTACCTCCATCTCTCTGGCTCTGCTCACGCTCTTTACCTGACTTTCCAATTCCTTGTGTTCTTTTTCCAGGGAGGCAATGCGCTCTCGCTGAGCTGCCAGAAGCTGTTTGTGTTGGGAGTCCTTCATGCTCAGGACTTGGTTAAGTTCCTCGCGGTAGCCGTGAAGCTGAGCCGATAGCTGGGCCTTTTCAGCATACAGGTCGTCTCTCTGGACAAGCAGAGAGCGCAGCTCCTCTTTCAGGCTGTTGTTCTCCCCCGCCGCCTCTTGGATCAGGCCGTCTTTCTCCAACATCACCTGTGACACAATACAAGACATTACATCGGCTACTAAATAAAGCTCGACATATCTTATAAGCTTTCGTTTTGTCTGCGTTACCTGCAGGTGCTTCTCCTCCAGCTGTTTGTACATGTTGAGGACTCTGTCTCGGTCATCCTGCAGGGAGCCCATGGCTTTCATGAAAGAGTCCAGTCTGGCTTTTCTGTTGTTGCTCTCTTCCTCTGCTTTTCGCAGTTTTTCTTCCAGATCTCGCAGTTCCCCTCTTCTCTGCTCCAGCTCCCCCTCGGCTTCTTGTGCCCGGCTGTCGGCCTCCTTCCTCGCTTCCTCTGCAGCCTGGGAAGCAAAACACACATGAATGGTGGGAGATGTGTCATCCATGAACAATATACAAAATGCACTGTAGATAAAAACATGTTAATACCTGAGCAACAGCCTGCTCCTTCTCCACCAGCATTTCCATCTCTCTCCGTTCCTTCTCGTTTAACTCAGTCTGCAGGCTCTCTGTCAAGGCCTTAGAGGACCTCAGGTCTGTCTCTAGCTGCTCCACGTTCAGACACAGCCGCCTCTCTTCTGCCTCCCTCTCCCTCAGCTCAGTCCTGGCCTGGTCGACTTCCCCCTGCAGCCGACCCACAGCCTCATCCAGAGCTCTGGCCCTCAGCTTTAGACTCTCCACCTCATTTTTCAGGGCGTGGGCTTCATGTTGTGCAGACTGCAGCTCAGTTGTAGTTTGTTGAAGCTTGCTGCTCGCCTCCTCTAGGGCAGCTTGGCTCTCAGCGACTTTCTTAACCTCCTCTTCCAGTTTCAGCTTCCAGTCTTTGTCTGCTTTCTCAAGTCTGAAAGAAAAAAAAAAATTCTTGTGAGTTTTGAGCTAAAAAGCTGAACATAATCAAAGGATTCGGGGAAATAAGACAAATGCAGAGAGACGATCTTTACCTGTCCACTGACAGCTGAAGTTCATCTTTCAGTGCCGATTCTCTCTGAAGCTGTTCTGCCAGTTCCTTGGCCCTTGTTTCAGCCTCCCGAACTTCAGCCTCCTTGCTCTGCAGCACATCATTAAAGCGAGTCTCCCATTGTCGGGTCTCGTCCAAAACTCTGTCCCGGTCGTCCTGCAGTGAGGACATGCAGCGCGAGAAGGCGGCTAACCTGGCCAGAGACTCGTCCAGACGGGCTTGCATCTCCTGGGCGCGTCTCTCGGCTCCTTCTGCCACCTCTCTGGCCTCCAGAGTGGCTTCCTCTTCCCGGTCCCTTTCTCTGTCCACCTCTTCCAGTCTCAGCTCCATCTCCTTCAGTTCGGCTCCGAGCCTGAATCTCACAGAGTCGAGGGTTTGCTCTGCCTCCGCTTTCAACGAGGCCTCTCTCTTTTGTGCATTCTGTTCAAGGGTGGTTTTCGCAGCTAAAGCCTCGCGTGCCTGCGTCTGGGCCTCGTCCAGCTGGGATTTGCAGCTGGCCAACTCTGCTTCACACCTTTTCAGGTCTTCCGTGGTTTTGGAAGTCTCCAGTTGGGATTGCTCTAGCTTGCTGTGGAGCTCATCGTGGCCTAGCTGCAGCGACTTAGCTTCTCGACCCAGTTCGCTGATCCTCTCCTGGTACTTGATGCAGTCCCTCTGCAGCTGACGGACCTCCAGCTGCTTCTCCCTCAACAGTTCCTCCAGCTGACGCGCTCGGCTCTGGCTGCCTTCTCGGACCCTCTGGGCAGACCGCAGCTGTTGCTCCAGCTCCCTCTGCTTACCCGACTCTGCTTCGGCTTCAGCCCTTTCTCTCTGGGCTTGCCTCATGTCCTCCTCCAGCCTGGCAGCCCGGTCACTCTCACTCTGAGCCTCGGCTTCCAGCTCGGCTCGCTCCCTCTCCAGCCTCTCCACCTCCCGCTGCAGCTCAGCGAGGTGCTCGCGGTTG
The DNA here is from genome assembly GCF_050575085.1 of Anarhichas minor. Taxonomy (NCBI): domain Eukaryota; kingdom Metazoa; phylum Chordata; class Actinopteri; order Perciformes; family Anarhichadidae; genus Anarhichas; species Anarhichas minor. The sequence continues at coordinate 6,949,153 of NW_027466491.1, forward strand.
TCTGCTGCCTCTTGCTGGTAGCCAGCGATGCTCCCGTTGAGCTGAGCCAGCTGGTTCATCAGACGCTCCTCCAGGTTGTCTTTCTCAGCTTCGAGGCTTCGGAGCAGCTCCTTGAACTGGGCCTCCCTCTTTGATCCCTCTTCAACCAGACTCTTTTCTCTCTCTTTGCCCTCTTGAAGGCACTTCTCTAGCGACGCCACAAGGCTCTCCTTCTCGTTACTCTCCTGAAGATCTCGCTTGAGAGAAGCCAGCTCGGCTTTGAGTCCAGCCTCCTGTTCCTGCCACAGTTCCCGTTCTGCACTGACAGCTGCCTCCATCTCCCTCATTTTATTCTCTAATGAAACTTTAAAACTTTCCGTCATTTCTGCCTTTTCCTTTTCCTCAGTAGGTTGAGAATGTGTTTCTGGTGCATGCACTGCAGCTATTTGGTCAGCTGGTGTCTCTTCTGGAGTTGAGGGTCTATCTCTGTCTTCATATTGACTCTCAACAGGCTCTGCTTTGGTCATGATTATGTCTGATTGCTGGGCAGTGACGACCTCTTCTACACCAGCTGCAGAGCTAAGCAAAGGAGCTTGAATTACGCCGTCTTCTTTCTCTCTTGTCCGGGCAAGTTGTTCCCTCAACTCTTCAATCTGCTGCCCTAAAGAGTCTTTTTCTGCCACAGTAGCATCCAGCTCAGCTTGAAGTCTTTCGACCTCAACTTTGAGAGCCTTGCCCTCTCGTTTTATTACAGTCTTGTCCTGCATCTCGCTAAGTCTCTCATTCTCCTCCTCCAACTCCAGGATTTTCTGCTGCTTCGTTTTGGCAAACTTTCTCATTTTGTCTTTCACTGAAGTCACCTCTTTCTGTGCCTCTTCCGCCTGTCTTTCGGCTTCCTGCCTCCCAGCCTCGTGCGTCCTCACCCTAGTCGCGAGCTCTTGCCTCTCCTGCCTGGCGGCCTCCAGCACTCGTCTCACTCGCTCTGCCTCGTCGCTCACGTTTTCATACGACTTGAGCAGGATCTCGTACTCGTCCTTCAAGCCTTGAACCTTTTCCTCCCATTCTCCGCAGGCTCTGGCCGCCTCTTCTTTCGCCAGCTCCACTTCTCTCTTACAGCCATCTTTCTCCGTCAGTATGCCCTCCATGGCCAGTTTGAGGCTCTCACAGGACGACCCTAGGCTTTGGTTTTCCACCAATGTCCGGTCGACCTCATCAATCAGCTTCACTCTTTCCGCTCTGAGCTTCTCCAGCTCATCTTCTGCCGACTCAATTTTCTGCTGCAGCTCAGCAACAAGCTTCTCAGTTGAAACTAGTTGCTCCTTCTGGGTTTTGTTTTCTTTCAAAGCATCTTTGCGAGAGATCAGAGCAGCCTGAAGCTTTCGCTGCAGCTTCTGGATCTTTGCCTCGCTGTCTCTTCCTTCCTCCTGCTTCAGTGGAACCTCAACCTCTAACCTTTGGGCCTTTTCTTGCTCGGCCTGCAGTTCTTCTTGTAAGGAAGCTATTAGCTGATCCTTCTGAGACACCGTGTCCTGCATTGAGCGTATGAGAGAGTTCTGCTCGCTGAGCTGCTGACTCAGCTCCATGATTTCATGGTTTTTATTGTCGAGGAACTGCTTGAAGTCCTGCACTTCGTTCTGAAGAGTTGTGATGGAGGAAGTAGAATCTGCAGTTGCTGCTTCAGCCTCCATCTCTGCTTTCAGGGATTCAGCGTAAGACTCAGCCTGCTGATACTTCTCGCTAAGATCACGAATTTCCTCCGAGAGTGCATCGATCTGTCTTTCCTTTTCTCTTAGAGCGAGTAGCTCTTTGCCCAATTCCAATAATTCAGCCTCTTTCAGACACAAACCGGTGTGGGTTTCCTGCAGCTGCTTCTCTAGCTCGGTGTTAGCCAGCCGCACAGTCTGGATCTCGTCTCTGAGTGCTTTCACAGATTCCTCCGTTTGTGCAGAGAGGACGTCAGACTGCTCCGCAAAATGCTGAACTGGGTCGCTGGAATGTGGCCGCGACGAATCCGTCTCAGACGTGGAAAAATCCACCCAGTCCTCCTGGACCCAATCACCCGCTGCTTGCTTTGCCACATTTTCAGCCAGTCGCTTGGTCTCCTGACGAGGTTCTCTTTCAGCACTCACTTTCTCTTCTAATTCTCTCACTTTGGTCAGAAGCTCTTCTCGCTCGCCGCTCTGCACCTCAAAACGTTCCACGAGCTCGCCGTGTTCTTCTTTCTGCTGCTTCAGCTGTTCCCGGTGGTGCCTGTCTTTCTCTTTTGCCTTGCGGATGGTTTCCTTGCGAGATTCTTGGGCATCTTGAACTTTCTTCTGAAGGGTTTCGCACTCTGCTTCCAGAGAGGCCACTTGGGATTGCAACACATTCGTTTCAGAAGAACCGTCCGCCTGCTGAGAGTTTGCAGCTTCTTCACTTAGCTTTCTATTCAGAGTGAGCGTCTCGGTGAGAACTTGATCCTGCTGGCTGATTTTCAGCTCAAGGGTCTCAACTGCCTCTTCTTTGGACCTTAAAGCTTGCTCGAGTTCGATGACTTTAGCCTCCATTTCCTGAATGTCATGTCCTCTCGATTGTTCTACCTCAGGAACATCTGTAGGAGTTTCATCTCGCTCTGTTCCTTTCTTTGCTTCTACCTCAAAATCGGCAACCTTCCTCATGAGCTCTTTGCGCTGCACAAGTGCAGCCTGCAGCTTCTTCTTTGTGGTCGTCAGCTGGGTTTCCAGCACTCCTTTCTCATTTCGCACACTGACAAGTTCATCATCCACATGAGCGGCTGAGTCTTCAGAACTCACTTTCTGTTTCTCGTCCCTGACTTTCTCAAGGTCCACTATCTGCTCCTTCAGCTTACCGACTTCCCCGTCTGTCTGGAACTTCTCTTCTTCTGCTTGGAGGAGTTTAGCAGACATGCTGTCATTGAGCTCCATCACCTCTTGCTCTTTTTGGCTGAGACGGTCCTGCAGCTCGCTGATCTCCGTGTCCTTCTTTGACAGAGTGTCATTGTTAATATCTGATGTTTGAGAGTATTCCAGCATGCTGCTTTCCATATCTTGAAGCCTCCTTTCCAGCTCGGAGGAGAGGAGCTCTCTGTCCTCCAGCTGAGCACTCAGCATCCTGGCCTGGCCCTCCTGCTCGGAGAAAGCTTGGCGGGCCATTTCCAGATCAGTCTGCAGGGCCTGGATCTTCTCTTCCTTAATTGTTCTTTCAGTGCTTAAAATGTCTATCTGATCTTCCAGAAGCTGCATTTCAACACCGTGTTTCTCCACCACGGAGCTGAGTTGCTGAGAGAGCTTGTCCAACTCCTCTCTGGCTGACTTAAGCTCCTCTATAAAACTATTGCCCTGGGACTCGGCTTCTTCTTTGGCAGCAGTAAGGAACTGTGTTTCATCTTCCAGACTCTCGATTTTCTCCTGTGACTCTGCAGCTGCCTCTCTGAGCCTCTGCAGCTCAGCCAAGAGCTCACTGTACCTCCTCTGAAGCTCCTCAGCTAAGGCCTGAGCGAAGACCTGACCAGAGGCCACGTCACCATCTGCGGTGGAAGAACCGTGCTGAGTTACATGAACTTGCACCGACTCTCGGATGATGACAGAGGAGGACTCGACTTGAACCGTGGAGGTTTCCTGCTCCATGCTCGTTGCCTCCCATGACTGCAGCTGCAGCTGGCCAAAGTCCTGCATGATGGACGGCCACTCCTGGCCTCCATCTTGATTCAGAGCTTCTAGGAGCGTCCAGCTGCTGTGGGCCACCTCTGAATCACTACTGGCGACCATCTCATCCGAGGAGGTCCCTTTGGATTCTTCTGGGGACTCAGACTGGTGTCCAATAAGCTCTGGGCTGCTCTCATTATCAGCAGAAATGCAGAGGACCGAGGTGTCCTCAGCAACTAAGGTGGTCTCCTCTTCCTGTGTATCCTCCATGAAGTCAGGAAGGGCCGCAGAACTGTCACGGGGGCCCGCACTGGCATCCTGACCCTGATCTGGAATCTGATCGTAGGTTTCACATGATGCAGCCCCACTGGAGCTGTGCTCGTCAGCCAGTCTGAGGGATTCCCGCAAGGCAACCAGCTCATTGTCTTTTTCTAAAAGCTGCTGCTCCAGGTCCAGCAAGTGTGCTGCGGAAGTCAACAAAACGAGTAAGTTATTATTCATTTTCTGTCAATTGACTTATCATTTCAGCGCTGAAGCATCATGATTTATTTGTTGATTATATTTAGTATTAATAATCTAAATCTACACAGTAGCTGGTAACTATAGCTGTACAATAAATGTAGAGTAGAGTACGAAGGAAAATAGAAATACAAAAACTTCAAATTTGTATTTAAATACAGTACTTAAGTAAATATCCATATATATTTTTCATCACTGCCTCACACTCAGTAATGTCAAGTTATGTAATTTTGTCCCTATACAGAGTATCCTTGTAAATAAGAGCTGCATAAAAGGTAAACAAACACCTCTGACAGGCAGAGCAGAATCCCCTTTTAGTGTGTGTGTGAGCATACTGATCTTAACCATCATGTTCCATGTTATGTATGAATTGTATTTTGGGAGTACGAATCCAGTTTTTGTACCTTTATTAGCTTCAGATGAATCCTCTGCTGATGGTTCAGTCTCATCCTCCCTTTCAGACGCCTGAAACAAAAAAAAAAAGATATTAAGGAAGATTAAAGCTTTTTGATCTCATGATTAAACATTTACTGGAGATACTTTCCTGTACAAAAAGTTGTTTTTAAAGCTCTGTATGGCTTCTATGATTGATCCTAAATCTATATCAGCAGCACACACGGCTGTAGCGTGAGGTGAAGGTGAGATAAGACAGTGAGTCCTAACAGTGGATCAGTGCAGAGGGGATTAGGCGCAGTAGCCACAGTCTGTCTATGACCCTGCATCTGTCCCGTCTGAGACAGACACATGTTGTGACCCTGGACCAGGTGTAGAGGACCAGCCTGACTCTCAAAATAAAAGTTCCTCAAACTGTATTTTAAAGAAGAGGTACAATAAAAAGACACGTCTGTCTGACTTTGTAGACAGACTACTGAGAACTACTTTAACTTCTTATACCTCAGCTTATACTAAGCTTCCAGTCCCACATCTTACGCTTCCAACACCTTTTTTGATCGTATAAACACAGAGACAGAAAAACAGAAAGTCATTACGAAGGCAATGATAAACTTTGAAGTTAAATCTTTGCCGAGATGATAAGACGTGCAGAGTATCAAGGAGCTTATTTAAGATTCCCTTTTGAATTTACATCAAGTAAGAAAAGTTGCTCAATTCTGGTGTTGAGCAGAAACTTGCTTCTGTGTTTTTTAAGACCACATTTGGAGGGCTCACATTGTCAACAACATATATGCATCCAGATACAGATCATGTAACAATACCAGGTGTTCATGGGTTCTGAGCACTGACCGTTATGATTTGATGCTGCAGCTGTTGTATCTTGGCAATGGTTTCCTCCTGTTCTGTGGTTTTTCTGTCAAGTTGTTCTGAAAATCAGAGATTCATATTTAAACATCTCGATGAAACTAAAAGGTTTCACATGCCTGAACTTCATAAACAAACAGTTTCATACCCTGAAGGGTTTCCATGGTGTGGGCGAGCTCGACACAATGTTCCTCTCTCTCACTGCGTTCATCTTTCAGCCTCGTCAGTTGAGTCTCAACAGACTGCACAGTGTGCAGGAACAGGGAAAGGTCAGTAGGGAGGGGGACTTCTTCTTCGGCTGCTTCTTCGAGAGCCAGAGACCGCAGAGGTCCCCAAATTTCAGCCAAGATCTCAGCCTTCCTCTGGGCATCTTGACGTTCCTCCTTCAGTGAGGCCAGCTCTCGCTCTAGCTTATCGACTTCTGCCCCCTCCCTCTCTGAGGCGTCCTGGCTGGCATGGACGACTGCCTCTCTCGTGGATGCAAGTTCACTTTCCAGCCGAACTATTTCCGCCCTGTCGCTCTCTGAAGCGTCGCGGCTCGCTTGGACGGCTGCGTGCTCAGCCTCATTCATCAGAGCCAGTTCTCTCTCCAATCTGGCAACTTCCGTCTTTTCCTTCTCCAGAGCCTCCCGACCAACATGCTCTGCCTCTCTCAGGGAGGCCAGCTCGCCCTCTTGCTCCGCCACCTCCGTCCTCTCTCTCTCCAAGTCCTCCAGGCTGGTTCGGAGGGCTGCGACTTCTGCATCGGCCCTGCCGGCCTGTTTGGCCCACTGCCGCCTCTCCTCCTCCCTCCGCTTGACGGCCTCGGCCAGCTCCTGCTCCATCTGACGGAACTGGGCAGTCAAGATCTGAGCAGAAATTAGACGGAGAGAAGGAGAAAGAGGACATGAGTGGGTGTGTTGTGTGTGGCTCAGCCAAACAATGCATACGATAAGGGTGTGACTGTTTGAGCAGTTTTCTTTTCATCATGCAGGAGCACTATTCATTACAACTGAAGCATATGTAAATATGTGCCAACATGCACAACATTCTCTAAACCAACACACTAGAAATATCTGCACAAATGGCATCCAGTTCTGTACCTGTTTTTGTTGATCAGCACTGCTCACTTCCTCCTGCAGCATTTCCAGCACTTGGGACCGAGAGTTTAAGGCCTCCTCGAGTTCTTCACAACGCCTCTGCGCTGCATGCAGGGCCTGGGACAAACAAACACAAAGAGACCAAATCTGTGAAGTGTGGCCATCATCTGCTCTTTCACGAGTGGAAAACCTGAAACCTGTTTTGTGTTTATCCCCTCGAGAGGAGAGGAACTGAGGCAAATTTGAGTTATGTGCCAGTTATCAAACTGTAATTACATAATGGGCTTCAGCTCAAACTATTTTCAGAATAAAGTGTTACAGTTACAGTTTTTTAAAGATCTGACGGGTCTTTTACCTGCTGAAGCTCGCCGTCACGCTGAGACTGTGTCGTGACCCTCAGCAGCTCTTCCTCGTGTTTCTGGATCTGTTCCTGGAATCGCACATCCTTCTCACAGACCACAGCCTGCAGTTTCCCCAACTGAAAACAAAAAAAACACAACAAATCATTGAAAGCCATCGTTCGTTAACAGAGTGCGACTACATGTAATGAGAGACCCAGATATGTCACCTGTTCAGCGTGGGCAGACTGCTTCTCTTGAAGGATCTGCTCTGTGGTCTGGAGTTGCTCCCAGAGCTCTCTGCTTTTGGCTTCCTCCTCACTCAGCTTGTTCTTCAGCTCCTGGAGCTCCTCCTCGACTGCAGCTCCTGTAAAAGAGCTGTCTGGACTCTGCTGTAGACAAAACAGATGTTCGAGTCAGATAAAAATGTGTATCAGATCGTTGAGGCTGAGGCTATTTGGGCTCATTTGAACGTACTGTTGCTTCTCCTTGTCCTCTCAAATCTGTTATCTGTTTGTTGAGTGCCACCATCTTGGCTTTGGCCTGCATTTTGAGTTTGGTGAAGCGAGCGTCAGCTTCCTCCTTCTCGTTCTGTAGATATGAAGCACAAAAAGCATTAGTTGACACCAAGAATATAACTGACTTTTGGGGTCTTGATAGAAAACACACACACACACACGTTATTCACCTTGAGCTGTGCATCTTTGTTGAACAGCTGAGAGTCTTTGTCTCGGATGAACTCCTTCAGCTGGACCACCAGTTGCTCCAGGTGAGCCAGCCTCTCCATGGCCTCCTCAGGGGCCTCAGACTCCACAGGAGCCGGGCCCTCACCGGCAGGGAGCTGAGGCACCAGCACGCCCTGTTAGAGGAAACAGATATGGTCAGTTTGACCTGTTCAACCAGTTTAACAGCTATATAATATAATGTCCTCTCTAGCTCTGTGATCAAATAAAATAAGCTACTGAGTAGCATTAGGAGAAATGGAGGGAATACCCTTTGAAGCTGCCTTGGCAAATACTCTCTTAAATTTGTCATAATTGATGTGTTGCTCTCTCACCTGCGGATCTCCATCTGGGCCCTCCTCTCCAGAGAGCTCCTGGAGGACTGTGGCCAGACGGCTGAACATAAAGATGGCTCTGTGAGGGGGAAACATATCAAAGTAACATTATTAATATCTGGCATACAATTCAATTTCTTTGCCCTCTTCTGTTCCCCGTAGATACAACTGTGGAAATGTTTAACTATTGACTTTCTGCAATGTCCTCCATCAATGAGCATAATACATTACTCACAGAGCAGCCGTATGTTTGTAATACACAGTATATAATGTAGGATATGTGCACATTTACTGTCTTTGCCAAGAACAGCTTGAGGTGCTGCCCGACGCCGAATGACGCGTCCTCTCAAGGTGTGATTATACACATAGTCCCAAGCATATTCACTGTATTTTACCTTTGTATACACAGTGTCTCCATGCCACGGCATGTTACGTTACACTAGAGCGGACACTATTAGTCAATTGCTCAAAAGGATGTAGAAATAACTGATTTTCAAGTCAAGATTTCTTAGTTTTAGCAGCTCAACTGTGAGGCTTTGCTGTTTATATTTTGTCTTATGTGGTAAAAGATATATTTAAGTTTGAGGTGTTTGGAAAAAAATAAGCAATTTGATATCAGAATCAGTTTTATGGTTTACAAGGACTTTGACTCTGGTGGTTTTAAGTTGATATTAATGTTACAAAGATAGGAATAAAAATTACATACAAGTAGATGACAAAATTAAGGGAATTACATAATCATGTTTGGGCTCTAGGAAACTTTTAAATCAGAATATCATAGGCCAAATGATTTTCAATAATTGAGAAAATAAACTGAAGATTAACCTAAAAATGTATGCAATATTATGTAAATAGATTTTTCGGAACCATTTATATAAATAAACTATACAACCTGGATTTACACTGACAAATATCTTTCTCAATTTTATTACTTTTTTACAACAACAACAAAAAAAGCAACACATTGGCAGACACTCCCTAGCCTATTTTTCCTCCGAACCGGACCGGAAAGAGCCGACTTTACCCGAACCTGCTCGGACACACTCACTGCGGCTGCGTCACCCTTTTTGTGAACAGCAAAGATTATAAGCTAGCTAACTCGAAAAAAATGGACGGCAAACTTTCCGAGCGGCTGGACAGCGACGCCTCCAAAAAGATGTAGGCACATTTAAAGATCAAGAAACGGCAGCGTGAGCAGGATAATCCGGGGAAACATCCGGTGTTTACTTTCCACGATACAGTAAATTAGCTAATGCTACTTAGGCGAGCTAACGCTGGTCACTAACCTAGAAGGACTCTTTAAAACCGGCTTCGATGAGTTGTTCTTCGTGAGTGACAGCTCTTTAATACAGCTCAGTAAGTGGTGTGTTTTTTAAGGACCTTTGACTCACCTGTGCTATTGCTTCCCAGGTGAATGTGTCTGCTTTTTATGTGATATATATCCTCGGATGGAAGGCAGAGCATAGCCACATCACCAAAACATTCCCGGAAACAAAACTTCCTTTGCTCTGATTGGACAACCGGGATTCGTGTATTTAAGGGACCGTCTGCAAATTCGCAGGCGTCTACTCCTTTCTAGGGAGTATCTGCGTATAAATATACATTTAAAAAAACGAAAAATATTTTTTTTCTACATCTGGAAGAATTCAGAAGACAGAAATGAGGATGGCAGGACATGACCAAGGAGTCAACCGGATCATCAACCAAGGCAGGCAGCTAGGGAGGAGTCTGATGCTGCTGGTTCACTACACCGCGGTGTTTGTGGCCTTTGCAGGGCGCTCCGTGCAGTGGATGGTGGACGCAGTGAGGTGGACCACCCTGTTTGCACGCTACACGGTGTCAGTGTTTGACTCCATCTACAGACACCTGCACTGGGGGAAGAGGAAAAGTGGTGCACCTGGTGGTGCCAGAGAGATCTGCCCGTGCTCTGACATGAAGCCACAGTGACTCCTTGTTTGTTGTAACTTTGTCTGACTGTGTTTGTCTAGACATGAAGACGACAACAAAGACTGCAACTGAAACGGAAGGGGTGAACTTTTGGAAACTGAAAGAAGGAAAATGAGGCCTTAACAGTTAAAAAATCCAAGCTTTTTACTTTTTTAAGCCATTTGTTACATCGTCTAACTTGTGCTTTATTATTACATGTGATTACGTAATATGTGTATTCCATGCTCTTCCAAAATGTTGGAAACTATATTTAAGGCTGTTTGTGAGAACAAACCCTGTTGCTGCCATCCATCACTCTTATCTCTGATAATAATATTTGATATGACTGTTAATGCAAATATGTTACAGGGTACTGCAAACTAGAGTAAAATATGTTGAGCATACATATGGTGTCTTTTCCATATCACTACATTGCACTACAGCAGAGGAAGATTATTCTATTCAAATGGTTTTTTTGGTTGTTTTTTTACATCTGTGCCTGTCTGAAGCATACACCACATTTCAATTTTGGCCAATCCTTTTGTGGTATCGATAAATGAAATGAGCCACTCTGGCTGCACCTGTGGAGATGTTGCTTCAACGTGGGTTTTCCCTGTGATTACCTGAAACGTATATACTTCTGCTTTGCAAGTTTTATTGCCAGAATGAAACCCTAACGCTCGTCCTGTGAATGTATTCAAGAGGCAACTGATGTGAGTTTCACCGTTCCTGGAATGAGAAATGAAAAAAAAAGAAAAGTGAAATGTTGCTTTAAAATGTCCCACAGCTGCATTTACTAATGACGTTTTTATTTTTACTTTTGTATTAATACACATATTTTAATTTTTAGCATATTTAGACTAACATGCACTAATTTAGCACTAACATATAAATATGTTGTTTATATGTGACTTATAACACAAGTTGCAAGTCGTAAAAACGCACTGTTAGAAACATGAACTTGTGGCTGCTGAATACCACTAATACAAGATGTATTTAGTATTTCCCTTGTTTCTTGTATCAACACTGAGATTGAAAGGCTTTATGCATGTTTTTAATATTAATTTCACTTAGTCAATCATGTTTTTTAAGTTACTGTACCAATCAGCCACGGCTCATCGTCTTGGTTTTAAACTGTGGTGTCCAAATAAAAGTCTCTACGAAATAGTTTTGCAATCTCTCTTTTTATTTACAGAATGAAACACAAGTAGAGCAGCAACTAAACGTTATTATTTATTAATGATTATTCTGCTGAGGTGTCTTTGTGGTGTGCATAGCGTTACAGCTGCACCGCTCAGAGGTGAGTCATCGGTTCAGATGACTGTGATGGATGTCCTGTGTCTCCACGTGAGGGATGAGAGCTGCGTTGTGTTTGTCAGCAGTTCTCACGGTAAACGTGGACGGAGATGAAATAGTCAACCTGCCCTTTTAAAAGAGGCGATTATGCTGATGATCTGCATGTTCGCCTGGATTACGAGACAGTGATTAAACCCAAGGTGGACACAGAGGGGAGGGCACCGCCTCATCCCCCTAAAACACAGACGGCTACAAAAGGCCTCCGCCAGCTGCTACTCTCACCCTAAGACCCGTTGTTGTGTGACTGTGAAAAGGGATAACCTCCGCTTCACAGTAGACCACTTGGGCTGAGCGGTCTCTGCACCAGCTGCAAAAAAAAATACATCCAGCTATTTCACTCAGGTGTCAGGAAGAAATGGGTAACTCAACAGGAAGCACCGTGGACGACCTGCAGGCGGTGGAGATGCACCTCTGGTACAAGAAGTTCATGACCGAGTGCCCCTCGGGTCAGCTCACCCTGCACGAGTTCAAGCAGTTCTTCGGGCTGCGAGGGCTGGACCCGGAGGCCAACGCCTACATAGAGCAAATGTTCCGCACCTTTGACATGAACAAGGTAAGATGCTGGGATTTTTTTTTTTTTTAAACCTACAAAGTTGAATTCAGGACGGTTTTTATACTTTGACTGCAGAGAGAAGAACTTTATTTAAAGCTGGTGTAGTGGTTCTTATTCAACCGTAAAGAGAGAAAGTCAATGTGAATACAGGTATATTCAGACAGACATTATGAGAAAAATAAAGGTTTTATTTTAATAAAGCAATAAAGCATCTAAACATGTTTTACAAGTAACCTAAAACACAAAAATAAACCTGAAAATGAGCATGACATGTCCACTTTAAATGATTACTTTATAATCACAATGTGGCAAATTATTTATCAACTAATCCGTTGATCAACCAATTGTTTTTGCTCGAAGACAAAAACACTCAAGATCTGCCCCTTGACTTTTGAACAGTTTGTTAAGGCTAGACCTAAAGTTAGGTCAAAGTTCCTAAAACTTTAAAGATGCTGCCCAAATTTTAAAAAACATCAGCATCATTCATGTCCACACAAAGCAGTGACCTCCCAGCAACAAGGCCTTCAGATCAGTTTAAATAAGTGTCTCTGAGAAGCTATATTTAGTCCTTCCCCCTTCAGCTCACAAAGGGCAGTGGCAATCTTTCTGCACGATTTAAACTGAGAGATTATCTGTGAGACAACTGCTTTGATGCCAAGATTGTTCAAACAGACCCTGGAGATAATCCTCCATCATGGAACGCTTTATGTCACACAGATATCTTTTTATGGATGGGGGGGGGGGGGGGGTCTCTTTCAACTGCTTGTTATTAATAATAAGCAGACGGTCATGCGTGATAGTTTGTTGATGTTTGACACCGTTTTGACAAGGAACTGCGGGGTGCACATCAGGCCTCATCTGGCCGCTTGTTTTCTGCAGGACGGCTACATCGACTTCTTGGAGTATGTGGCGGCTCTCAGCCTGGTGATGCGGGGAAAGATGGAGCACAAGCTGCGCTGGTATTTCAAACTTTATGATGTAGACGGCAACGGCTGCATCGACCGACACGAGCTCCTCAACATCATAAAGGTGCAGTGACACTGGATTTCTTTTGTCTTGCAGCCTCAACATGGCAAATTGATTTTTTTTCCCCCTCCCACTCTGTTCCCTGCAGGCCATCCGTGCGATCAATGGGAATGAAAGTCAGGAAACATCCGCTGAGGATTTCACTAACCACGTTTTTGACAGGATTGACATAAATGGAGACGGTGAGTGTGTTCTGGCACTAGTTAGATTCAGGAAGTAATCAATCATGGGTGGACATTGTTTAGATATTTATCAGCTCCAGTGCAGTCTTGAGTCAGGAAACACAGATGAGTAGCAATAACCATCCTTGAACCTTTCTTACAAAATTCAACTTTTGCACATGTATGTGCGACATATATTTAAATACAATCTTCCCCATCCGACAGGCGAGCTCTCCTTGGATGAGTTTGTGGCCGGTGCGCGCAGTGATGAAGACTTCATGGAGGTGATGATAAAGAGTCTGGACCTCACCCACATCGTGACGATGATCCACAACAGGAGGCGCAGCGTTTAGTCACTACCTCATCCTCCTTCTTGGATTAACACGAAGGCCTCAGTGCATCGTGGCCTCTGGTGAAGAGGTCATTTATAGACTGAGATTTCTATTAAGATCGACTATAATTCCAGTGTGCTGCAGACACCGACATGTCCTATGTCTCATCTCTAATACAGGGACACGTGTGCACTTTAAATGCAGCCTACCTTTGCAAACTGGTCTTGTTAATCGATGCTGAGCTCTTCCCAGGCCACCATGGCGCGAGCGATGATCCCTCATCAGTCCACGAGGGATAAAAGAGGGAGATAATGGAGCTGAGTGGATATTATATGCACTCAATGCTTTCCAAATCTTTTCTTTTTTTTCAGCGTCTGAGCCCCTCTGCATCAAAAATACTTAAATCTCTTTTTACCCGTTCTTGTCTGACTCTGAAGTGTGCTTAACATCTTTATGCTAATTTGATTAAGTCAAAGGCTGTAAAATACAGGAACATGTAAAAGTGTTTCACTAGTGCGCAGATTCTCAAATGTTTACCGTTAAAATAAAATGTTTTTAACCTTTTTTTAAGTTTTAAATAAAGTTCAAAGAGAAGGCTTGTGGTTTTGTGCGTTTGAGTGACTGAATGTTTTGCTGCTCTAAATACAGATTTAGATTACTTTTGTTATGTTCGTTCATGTTATGTGTTAAAAGGGAAACGAACTTAACAAAGGCGTTTAACAACAAAAAACAAATATAAAGCGAAATTGCCAATATGGCATTTATTTTATACAAATGCAAATATCTAACATGGACAGTGATAAGAGACAAGAACAAAGAAGCTCATTTATCAGCCACAAGGGGGCAGCGACATAATTGGATTAACATTCCTGTAGCTATTTCCCAACAATAGTCTGAGCTCTTCATTTTGCACGTCTATAAATGTATAAATCCCTCTTTTGTCTTGACGTCACTGGGTGTCTTCTCTCCTGTATTCTCAGCAGGTTCACAGGAAGTCATAAAGGTAATTGACAATTTCAAAATTCACCGTCCTGGAAGATAAAACACACAAAACACGTCCTCTGAAAACTAGTAAAAAGCTTAATTTACTTGAATTATTCTGCTCTCAGTCTCGTGTATTAACACACACACACACACACACACACACACACACACACACACACACACACACACACACACACACACACACACACACACACACACACACACACACACACACACACACACACACACACACACACACACACACACACCTGGAGATGGCGCAGATGAAGTCCATGGAAACGGCACATTTGTACTTTGGGGCATCGAGCTGGTCGTCGTGACTGACCTGAGTCAACAGCTGTAAGGTCACCAGAGAGGAGATCTAAATGGAGAATGGAGGGGAAACATGAAATGACTCTCTGCTCCACTTCTTTCAGCACGGCTTCTCCTCACTAAATGATCGAGATACGGGTCGAGCCTAATTTCCTAAAACCATTTCATGCTCATGGCCCATAAATAGACCGGCATTTGGCCGCGGATCCCGAAACTCATGACCATATGGGTAGAAAACTCTCATCTGAGACGCCGTGGTCATTAGGCTTGATTTAACATGAAAGAATGTGTTATTTGCACCTAGAAATGAGAAAAAAATTATTTAAAATCCTCTGATTATTACAGTGTTCATGCAAACGGGGGAAAAAGCGTGAAATTAAATAACTTTCTTTATAGACCCATGAGACTTCCTACAGCTAACCTCGGGAGTCACAATCATGGAGAAAGATTACAAGCACTGCAGGACTAAATAAAGGGCTAAATTACACCACTATAGAGCTCAGTTTAACAAGAAGCATGTCTACAGACAGTTAAGGAGGTTCATTTAACTACTATATTTTTTTTATGGGTACTTTTAGTGTTCTGCTGACAGACACATCTTTATTTGACGAAAAAGTTCCGTCAAAGGAATCTGAAGAGCCTCTTCTAGGTCGTTTTGTTTGCGAGTTAACTGTATCTGTGCACCGTTATCTGAATGTTTAGTGAAATAGGGAACAACATTATGTAAATGCGAAGGGACTGAATGTGACCGAAGCAGCCAACCGAAACAACTGACCTGGGAGAAGATGCTGGCAGTGGGGGCGACTCTGCTGTCCACCACGCTGTAGAAAATGGCGAGCAGGCGGTCCAGAGGGAACGGCTTTGGCCCCAGAAGATGGTTACTTGTCTAGGAAATACATTGAGAGAATATGTTGGTATTATATTAACAGGCTGAATCTGAGACCTGAGATTAAATGTGACCAGTTAAGATGATTACCTTTTCATTTTTCTTTAAGAAATTAGTTTTTTTTATTTTACCGTGGTGCTGTTGGGAGGAAACAGAGGGACACAAACAAAAACACTTATTTGTATGAATCACAAAATACCAAATTGCTTAAAAGGGCTTCACAATCTGTACAACATGCAACATTCTCCATCCTTAGATTCAGATGTGGTGTAATATCTTATGAGATAAAATTATTGTACCTTTAGAAAGAAGCGCTTATCCGTGCGGGCCGGGTTGTAGGATGCCAGGTAGGCAGCAATCAACAGGAACTTGGAGTAATAAGGCAGCTCAACATGAGTGTGAGCAGATAAACCTGAGGGGAAATAAATGCAATGAGTCTGGAAAACTAAACATACTTTCACACGGTACATCAGATGTTCAGTGCAACCTAAGATCTGGATTGTTTTCAGCGTGATGCATTGATGTGCTGTTAAGAAAATACATTTTTTTCGCATGAATCCAGGGTGTCACTGCACCCCATCAACGCTTTTCCAGTTTAACATCTGCTCTGCAGTCGCGTGACGTCATTAAGTGCAACAGTGCTCAGTGTGTGTTGGTACCTCTCATGGCGCCGTTCTCCTTCTCCTCCATTCGCTGCATCTGCTCCCACTGAAGGCTGAACACAGAGAAGACGACATAATGACGAAAAATGAACCACAGCATCGGTTCACCGGAAGGCGGCAAACAAGCGGAATCGCTAAGACGAGTCGTTGCGTCAACAGTGACGTGGTTCACAGACCTGGACACCTCTCGCAGGTAAACAGTCTGCATGGCTTTCTTCAAATGAGGCTCCATGCTTCTCCACAGCTTGTGTGTGTCGGTCTCTTTCACTGAAGACACAAAACAGAGCAGCATTGGTGTAAAAGCCACATTTATACTGCATGCGATCAGTTCAGGTTTGCTTGGAAAGAGAAAGGGATGTAATCAGGAAGGCGAGGAAAAGTCTAAGGTGTAGAGGAGGATGTCATAGCGGCGAAAGATCTAGATATTTCTGTCACACAAGAGCCAGAGGGGGAACAAAACAGAGCTACAAGAGGAGCGATTCTTCACCTTGAGCTTCGATTATACCCGACATGCACCTCCTAAAACATGCAACTACAACATAGTGCTGCACCAACTTTCTTTTCCTACACCTAAAGCTTCTATTGAGGTTTTCCAATGAAGCTTTGAAAGCAATTCGTCCTATTTCATTACATCATCACCCTCCGAAAAGAATAGATTGTTTTTGTGGTTACATAAATGTAATTTATGGTGCCGTTAGATTGCTGCTAAATTGCACCGATTAATAAGCGTACGCGTCTCCTTTTGTGCGCCGACAGCAGGACAGCAAACTGTTGTTTTTGAAAGACGAAGCATCAACAAATATGGATTGAAGCAAAAATATTTTGCTCGATAAAAAACATGTTGTGGAAATAATTACCTCCATCTTCTTTTCAATACATTTTGACTTTTGTACTTGACAACGCTGTCTGGAGTTATTGGAAATGTCTGGACCAGACAATCCTACGCAGTCACCACTGGAATCTCAATTCTACAAATAGTGTCTCTGCAACTGTGCAGAAGTACCGGCTTTAAAAACAACAAATAGACAGACAAAAAGAGATGCGAGGCGTTTGAACGTTGACTTAGAATTTGAGTGTCAGCATCATGAACGAAGCTTCGAACTATTCGGTACAGCCCTAACACAGTGGCGACGGAAACACAAGAACCATATATGTTTCGCTATATGCGTGTGTGTGCACAGCAACTTTCTATGGTGATAATATGTTTACAGCTTGTTCTGCTTCCCCCCCCAGGTTGGTGCAGCTTTGAAGAAATTAATATGGAAAAGGTCAATAGCTTAAGTGGCATCAACGTGATAGAAAGATCCCTCAAATGAACACAAACAAAAGGGTAAAAATAAGGTATCTTTAAATATTGATCAGCTGTCAGATGAATGACTACAACTCTTTATGCTTTACCTTTTCCTTCTGCTAACGGCTCGCAGAACTTTGAAAAGTTGAGGGCAGCCTAGTTGAAAAGAGAAGATGAAGACATCAATGATGCGAGACTGAAAGAAAATCAAAACAATTAAAAATCTGTGTGTGTGTGTGTGTGTGTCTGACCAGGTGGCGCAGCTCTCTGAGGTCCCGACAGACAGAGTAAAAGACTCCCAGCAGGATGTTGATGTAGGACGAGTAAAACTCAGCAGAATAGGAAGGATGTTTGTCCCGGGACAAAATCTGCTGCAGCTCACCTTCAAAGACGTGAACGGACAGAGACACGCACACAAAACAAACCTCCGTCACCATACTCGCACGAAAACAGAGATTATTATAGAAAGAAATATGTCTTCTCACATATCAAGTACAATCACTCACTCCCTCTAAAGTGCTGAATTCATTCAGTGGTGTTTCTATAATGCAATATTCCGCCACAGTCGCTGCCTTAAGTGTTGGAACAAACTCGCAGGTACAAATCTCACATCTCACACTGCATCCGCCAAGCGTGTGTCATCATTATGCAGTGTGGTGGCAGTGTATTCATGACACTGGCTGATGTAGCATGTGTGTGTGTGTGTGTGTGTGTGTGTGTGTGTGTGAACGATTATACCTTTACTGTAGTCTGGGAAATGGAGCAGAAGGGGCTCGAAACAGCCGGTGTTTGGTCTGAACTTGTCCCAGACGATTTCAGTGAGAAGGATGACGGTAACGTTGTCCTCAACCTGAGAAGGACACATTAGTAGAAACACACATATATATATATATAAAAACATGTAGTAGAAACATATATATATATATAAACATGTAGTAGAAACACATATATAGAAACATGTAACAGCGACTAAATATCACAAACTTTTATCTTTTTATAGCAAAGATCCAAAAAGGTGCAGCCAGAGATGTTTATACCAAACTTTCTCACGAATGAAAATGTATGAACAAGCTACAAAGTACAGACAATAACTGAAAAGGTAATATAGTATATACACGTATCATTTCGACTCGTTTTAGTGCGACTGATATTCCTCATGTTACCTTAAATTAAAAAACACAAATCGCTTGCTGCTCGTTCTCACCAGCTCCTGAAGACGCAGCAGCGCAGGGAGGAGATTGGCATCGGCGTCTCTCAGAAGCTCGGCTTTTTCCATCACCTGAAGAATATATACGTCTACATTTGAGCTTATTTTGCAACATCCATATTCAATAAACTAGAGGTTGTGAATGGCGGTTTTTAATCACGGCACATTACTGTTTCATATGATGTGAGCTCACTTTTAAAATATCATAAAATGATGAAGCCAAAAGACAAAAACATCACACTAGTTCTCTCAAAGCTAACGCATCTGGATCATACGTTCTACATCACTACTAACCATATTATCGCGCAAACATTTAAGTGACACATCCAAAGAATAAATAGTTTGACGTGTCACGGATTCGATTTTTCCTGCTTGGGCGTAAAGTGCACGACACTCACGATGTATCGCGTCTGCTTGGCGGGAGACTGGGAGCACTGCTGTCTGTAGACGCGTACGAAGTCGGACAGGGAGGGACTGCGGGGGAGCAGCGAGGCAGCGTCGCCGCCAAAGAAGGACAGCAGGACTTGTTCAAACAGCAGCGCAACAGAAACGCATTCGACACAGCTGACTGTGGCGTGAGGCAGCTGCAGAGAGGAGGAGGAGGAGGAAGGAGGAAGGACAATCAGTTTCATATCTTCACATTGTGTTGGTTCTCTCCTTTGGTTTTGCTGCAAACTGAGCAATTACAACCTGTCATCAATGAAATGCTGTAATTGCCACATCTCTTCTCTGCTGTAATTTGGTGTTTCAGAAGAGCAGCGGCAATTAGGCCACTTAATCTATTGAAAAACAACTTAATTGGCACCTATTTTGGTAATCAATTCATCATTTCAGTCATTTTTTAAACCAAAAATGCCAAAATCTTTGCTGATTCCAGCTTCTCAAATGAAAAAACGTCTCAACGCTTTGGACTGTTGATTGGTCAAAAGAAGCACTTTGAAGACCTCCGAGCTGCTATTATTTACATTTTAAAGAAAATAATCTGCAGATTAATCGACAATGAAACAGTTATTTGCAGCCTTGATTGGTTACTTTGTTGTCCACATTGTGAAAACTGTTTGATGAGGACAAACAGCGTGTTTGAGAAGATATAAAGAGGCGACGCATTCAGCATTCTAACTGCAGTCGGCAGGAAAGACGTCGCTGCACTCATTATCGGTGGCTGGTTCTTGTCTATATAGCGGCTCCCTGAGGGGTAAAAGCTCAAAGTGTGGGTGCAAAGGGTGGGAAGGAATCTAAATCAAACACCTCGTGATTCTGCACAGACATTTTGAATCAAGAAGGGAAACACACGCCTACGCACACAAAGATTTGTGTGCACTGAGAAATGAGATTTTTCTGAAATACAATAAAATGCGTTGAGGGAAATTAATTTTTCGGCACTTTCAATAAAATGTAATATTTCCAATTTCCTTCAGCAGTCTGAAGGAGGCTTGTGTTGTTGCAGCGTTTGTTTAAGGTTTACACAGCATCAGCTCAAACCTGATTAACACTTTGTCCCCTAACAAGTGTCTCGGACCCCCTAAACCGCACAAACAAACACCATTCAGCCCCAGAGTTCCCTGAACTTTAATATCTCTCTCACCTCAAGTTCCTTCAGCAGAACATGCATCACGTGACTCTTCCCTGAAGACCGATGACCGTAGATGAAGACTGACGGGTAGCTGTACTGGTGTGGCTGAAAGAACAAGATGCAGATACATTTGTACCCAATAGAATTGTGACATTTCATTCTGATCAATACGGTTCCGTACCTGTCCCATGAGCGACAGCAGCATGCCCGCCTGGAGCTCTCTGCAGGGCAGCTGCTCCGAGAGCCTCTGCAGCCTCTCCTCCTCATATCCTGGATGTTGCAACAGCGCTGACATCCCGATCTTCGCAAAAACAAGGAATATTGTAAGAAGTTATTCACTGTGAACACGACAGGACACTGTGGAAATACATATGCATAATAATCGAATGTGGATCAAACTTAAAACGCGGTGAAAAGCTAAAAGTTAAAATGTTGAAAACGCAAATAAACAGTCGAGCACACTCACAGGAGTTTCGCGCGCGCCTTCAGATTACGTCAAATGACGGCTTCCGTTTACTAGCCAATCACAAACCACGCAAAGAATCATGGGTAATGGAGTTTATGGCTCTAAAACTCGGTAGTTGCGAAATAAAGGGACAGAAGATGCTTTTATATACTTTAAGTCTTTAACTTAGTAAAGTGTCATATTATTTTATAATTCCATGACAGCTTGATAGATAGTGTGATATGATGATACAGCTTCAGAATAGCTCTAATAGGACATTTACAACGTTATAATTAAGCAAGTTAATGCTTTGCTTTATTTAATTTAGCGTGCATAAAACTGGAGAGAATATTAATACAGTTCTCACATGATAAAATATATTTTAACCTATATTTTGCAGGGTAGGCTAAACTTAAAACTGCATAAATGTATACGCAACATCTGGAAATAATATTCATAGTCTTCTCATTGGAAGCCAACGCCAATCCATTTAGTGCTACAGACATTGTATGTTTGTTGTATTCTTATTCGTATTATTCTGTTGTATTGTTGTTTTTTAAATTTGTGCTTTTGTCCATACCTCGCTCATACAATTGGGGTTTAAATGTGATGCAGCCGTAGTGTGATTATAGGAGCATTACATGTAGGACTATTAGCTGCAGTCGCCTACACTGTGGTTGTTCTCTATTGTGTCTGTTTAAGATTTCGCGCGTGCTCCTGGAATAATGCGTCAGACTGGGATTAAGGGATGTGGGCTGGCCCTGCGATATCCAAGGCTATCCTCCTCCTCCTCTAATTCACTACAGGGTCTCAGCTGCGGTTGTTGGTCTGCCGGCGTCGAGCACAGACGCACCATTTCAGCGAGATCTCACTCAGTGAATCACAGAGCTGAACCCGTTCGTCGGAATAACAGTCTCTGTTTTTGGACTCGAGTCAGGCAGCGACATTTTTAGATACATATGAGGACAAATGTAAAAATCTACGGGCTTCTGAATGGAAGATGGATTTCTAAAGCTCGCTTTTTTTTTTCTCGCCCGGAGCTTCACGTTTCGTTATTGCGAGAGTGATGAATGAACATGGATACGAGAGTGCAGTGATGCTGTGGGAACAGCTGTGACTGAATAAAGTCGTGAAAAAAAATCTAATAAAATCCGAAAACAGCGACAAGTTCTGCAGAACACTGTGCTTTGTTGCCTTTTTACGGATCAGATGCGGCAGATGTTAGTTTGCTGAGCACAGGTTCATTGATCCTGAGGACCGACCGGACCCCCCTTCACACAGACCGGAGGATGATCCCCGGGGCCCCCGGCACGACCACCACCATGCTCCCCGCCTCCGAGGCTGCCAAAATCTACCAGACCAACTACGTGCGCAACTCCCGCGCCATCGGCGTCCTGTGGGCCATCTTCACCATCCTCTTCGCCATCGTCAATGTGGTGTGCTTCATCCAGCCGTACTGGATCGGAGACGGCATGGACACCCCGCAGGCGGGCTACTTCGGTCTGTTCCACTACTGCATCGGGAACGGGCTGTCCCGGGACTTGACCTGTCAGGGCAGCTTCACCGAGTTCAGCACCATCCCGTCCGGTGCGTTCAAGGCCGCCTCCTTCTTCATCGGCATGTCCATGGTGCTGGTCATCTCCTGCATCGGCTGCTTCGGGCTCTTCTTCTTCTGCAGCACCGGCACCGTGTATAAGATCTGCGGCTGGATGCAGCTGGCTGCAGGTAGGAGACTCTGCTCTGACTACAGGCTGTGTAGTTTCATGAGACACTTCAGTGTGTCAGAGTGTGTGGGGCGCTCCAATGAGATTCAATCCACAAGAAATGCTGGTCCACAATCAGAGAGTTTGCCCCCATCTCCTCATAAAGTTTGGTATAAAAACAGTTCAACATTCACACAGACTGCTCATAAAAATCCAGATGTTCTCCTGTTTTTGTTCAGGTCATACGCAGGTCATCGGGATCTGTAAACATCACTTGCAGCTCACATGAGTATAGTTTAATTTACTGGAAATTGTTCACAATCACATGTTTTACCATCAACAGATTGTAAAATGATCAAAATGCACACAGCTTTAAGGGTTACACGTTTTCCTGCTTTTTCAGGTTGAGGACTCCAATAGATTGTCCACAGCCCCATTTCATTATTTTGTCAATTTTATAGCATTGATGTGGTTATCAAAGCCCTATAAAGCATTATGTAACTGTCTTAAGTGTAGGTGGAGTGCAGTCTTGGGGGAACGTAAAACCTCAGATTGAAATGGTGAAAAACAGTGTGTTGAGTTAAATAATGAAAAGATACAAGCATCTTTTACAATCTTTTAAAAATGATACCTGCAGGTCAGAAGTGGACTTTGAGGTTACCCATAATACACAGACAGTGATGTAAATGTTTGATTTCCTTAAATGAACAAAAATGTATTTTCAGAATGTTTTTCATCCCAAAGCTTGAATATTCAGAGACGATTAAATCCCTTAAATGCAAAATATTCCAAAGTACATCCATATTTTTGTCATATTTGTGTGGTAAACAACTTGGCTGTCAGTATAAAAGCTTAATAAACTCTCACCTAACAGGTAAGTCCTCAGTTATTTTTTTAGGGTTTACATTGTGCGTGCCTTTCAACTGCAGCTTAAATTGGAAATATGCGAATTGTTTTTTCTCTTAATGAGAAAGGGTCTCTCTAACATCTTCAAACCCACCGTGCACATTAAATGAAAATGAAAAACACATGTAAGAGTAAATGAGAAAAGAAGTTCAAAGGAGCAGGGACATGTAAGTGACTGACTAAACTGCTTCTTTATACATTTAATTATTTTTAGTCAAATTTCCAGCATCCTCTCTGAAGCAGACAGAGAAGATCTTGATTTCCTTCCAAAAATGATATTTTCAAATGACTGAGCTTTATATCTCAGCCAAGAGTTTCAGTACACACGGGAGAAGGACAAGTAATTATCAACTTTAACAACTTTCCTCCTAAATCTTTACTTTTGATAGATTGGATCTACAGAGCAACAGAACCAGAGGTTTATTTTAGGATTTTAGAAATATTGAATGTAATAATAAAGAATAATAAACACACACAAAGAACATTTTGATGAAAAAGTAAATCAATTTTTTCGCATATAATCTACCAAGATTTCATATAATATCATCATCCTATTTAATATACCACACATGAACACAAACTCAGTTACATAATCATCACATATATCTGCACATACAAACTTCTTATAGGCGAACACACTCAAAACCTAACGATACTACAACTACGATAATACTCTACAATGCATCAATTACTGTATACATGTTGAAAACGTGACCTCTTCAACTTGACATTTCTCCTCTTTCTTATTGTGCATATTCAGCAGGCTTTTGATGATGTTTGCATTTAACACCAATTTGCCCTTTTCTGCCCGTTTAATCATCACTTTTAAAGAGTTCTCCACCAATTTAGTGTTCGGGTTACACTCCTATGACATTGTCAAAAAATGATGCAGCAGAAGCAGAGATATGGCCTTTTATTTTCCACTCATTCGTCGTGCTCTTCAAAACCTGGCGCCTTCATTACCCACAATGCAACTCCACCACAGACAGTTCTATCAGAGATTTGGCTGTTAGCCCCAAGCAGAGATGTGGAGGCAAAACATTTTAAAAGTCTTTTGATATTCATGCGCCTGAAGTTTTAAATCTGCTGTTGTTGCGATTGTTGTGTCATTCAAACTACCTTGACTCAACACTTGCTGGGGAGATGGTGGACTTTTTAATATGCTGTGAAAAATAAGCATTTTTAATAGACACAACAGATCAAGTGTGTAAATGAAGCAACTGTAATTCAAGCCAAAAACAACAGATTTGATGTTATTCCTCTGATGAGTGCCATCACACCAATTTACACCCAGAGAAACATATAATGACTTTTTGAGCATAATTTAAGGTTCATAATTCTCATATAAATCTAATTTGTGTGTATAGCTAATATCCCATCATCACACTGTGCATCGTCACAGATGCCTGCTTGTAAAACACAGCTTGTTCTCAAATGGGAATTTAATGTCACAGCCCATAATAATCACATTCATAGAGAGCGCGCTTCTATTTTTGCCTTCAGAAACACACAGCGGGCTAAATATCCTTTCTGATTTAGGGTGAACATGTGTCCCAAAGTCCGCTCATCACCAGTTTTAGCAATAAACAGCAACCACAGACCGCAATCTAATTGCTCGCTGCACAAGCCATTGATTAGATATGGAGGTTAGTAGGGCCATTGGCCAGATGTGAGGCTATTTCTTAGCAAATAAAGCCCCTCTCTTGCTAATATATATATAAAATATATAACTCTAGCAGCTGTGAGTTGGATTATCTTGGAGCGACTGCACTGTGATGAGCTCCATCAGAATCCTAATGAGTGGCACATCCTGGCAGTTTGAGTTTTTGCAGTTTTTTTTTTTTTTAATCACAGATCAAAGCTGCTTCTTATTCCTCTTGAGTCACATGCTGGCTTTCTCTAGGTTTTTTTCTCACCAAGTCAGAGGAGCAGACGTGACCGTAACACATTCAGGTTAGAGAACTAAATCAGATTTTCATCTCTGGTGGCTTCTGTGAATGTGGTTTGCAGTGGTGGAGAGTGCATTTGCTCAAGTACTGCGCTCAAGTACTCTTCAGAGGGAAATATTGAACTCTTTACTCCACAGCAGCTGTTGGTGGTGGTTACCTTTCAGAAAAGATTTAAAAACATATGACGAGGGGTGCAAGTAATGATCATTTTCATTATTGACTATCTGTTGATTATTTTCTTACTTAAACAATAAATCATTTGGTCCATAAGTTGCCTTAAAACGATAAAAATGTCACAAATTCCAAAAGCCCAAAGATGACATATTCAAATTGCTGTATTGTCTGACCAACGGTCCAAAACACAAACATATTTGGCTTAATATCAGTATTAATAATCTAATGATATTAGCCACTGGGGCCTTTTTTGTGTGAAAAACAAGTATTTGATACTTTAATGATACTTTAAGTACATTTTGCAGCTAATACTTCTGGACTTTTACCAAGAAAGAATAATCATTTTTGATAATCTCTAAAGCCCCATTCAGTATCACTCTGCCTGTCTCATCTCGTCTCTCATTGGCTGTGAAATCTGCTGTGAAATCTGCCATTTAAAGGTCTTTTAGACAGCTTAAATAGCCAATATCGAGGTGCTTCTTCTCTCTAAGACGTCTGAAATCCCGACGTGATTGTAAAAAAATCCTCCCTGTCAGATGTCATTTCAGGTGGTATGAAGATGCTGTGCTCTGCTATCAAAGGCAGCACACACAGCTCAGAGGCAGCCCTCTTCTCCAACGATGGGCTGTCCTGAATATTTGATGAGTTTTAGAAATATAGATAAGAATAATGATCATCGCTGTAATGATGTAGCCGTTTCTTTGCCTCTTTGCAGATGTGGGAAAAAAACACAGTCTGTCTTGATGCTCTGTTTTTTAGTTTGCACAAATCTTTTACATAACTTTGAACAGTCGTTGGCAGGCGCACTGGCATCCGGCATAAGCAGAGATACAACTTTTACGTCTCTCTCTTCTGTTTCTCTTCTATACTTTTCTGCATTAACACCGCCAGCTGAATTTCCAAACCATTCATGACCAAAACCAGATAGCCAGTCCACTGTGGCTCTTATGGAAGTACTTCCTTTTGTTTTGGACCTCCATGTTGGTTACTGCACACCAGTCCACCAGGGATGAAACCTATTTTTTGAAAGCTGAAATCAGACCTGTGGTATCATCTACAATGTTAAACAACATACATGAAAATGATGTGAGTCATAAGTTGCGGCGTTTGCAGTCAAATAAACCTCAACCTAATTGAACAACTACGGGAGATTTATTCATCAAATGAGGGAATATCTTTTGAAAAACTGTTTCATCCCCTCAGAGACAAGTGGAATCTATGCCAAGGAGAATTGAAACTGTTTTAAGCTTGTGTTAGCACCACTAAGACATTTAATGTCGATTTTTCATTTCATTTCTTTCACACTTAATGTGTGAATTAGAGAGCTATTAAAACAAAAAAGCAATCTGGAGAACGCCAACTGTATTCTCCACACCCTAATGACATTTAGGTTATTAATGACTCGTTATTTATATATGTATATATATATAGTAATAGATATGTGATTTATTTGCCACTAATAAATTACTCATTTATGACTTATAAACCCTTTTTAAAAGCTCACTAAGTGCCAGTGATAATGAAAACAGGAGGCATGTTGGTGCTCAATAACCTGGATGGCCTCCAGAGCCGTGATGGCCATCTGGATCTCTCAAACACAAACATTACCAGTGTGGAAGGAACAGCTGCACATTTTCTGTGGGTGTAAATCCGGGGAGTCAGAGGTGGGTCCAATTCCCGGCTGCCTGACCGGCAGCTTCCTGTGGGCAGTAAGTGAAGTTCCTCACGGGTCTCTAAGTGGTCTCGCATTCGGAGCCAAAACTAGAAAGTCCATTTGGTTGCTGGAGGTTCATTGATCCAAACGTTGATTTCCAGAATATCAGGAAGAAGCGCTCCAACAGGGGACAGCTGCTTGTGCAGTAGTTCAGTGGTGTGTCGTTGTTACGCTGCTATGATAACACAGTTTGATAATAAAAGCGTCTGACTGACTGATAGTATTAACTGTTGGCGCATCGTGCGGTATTCAATTTTACACCTCTTCAGAAAGATGTCAAGTGGAACCGGGACGTTCTGCTTATCGCCGTCACATTGTTTGTTGGAGAGAAGAGGGAAAGTAACACCGAGACGCTATCACGTCTGCAGAGGAGACGGATAGATCATGAAAACTGATCCAGGGAATGTCTGAAAGGGGAAAATCTTCAGGTTGAAATACTGCTCGAGTTATTTCCGTCCATCTAATAATCCAATAAGTATACATGTTTACTCCTTCATAGTCATTTTATCTAATCTGAAATACACGTTATGAAATGACACATTATATTCTGTATTCATTCCTGACAAGAGATACATAAGAATGAAAAATATGTATTCATTAATTCCTTTATTTGTCCGTTTGACTTGTATTGAGATTCAGAAAGAACACATTCAAGGTCTAGAATATATTTATCACCTTATTACATAGTTGTTTTTTTATGTTATTTCTTACATTTCATATGTTAAACATCTGATAATCACATGTGCCTATACCACGTACATTTAGCACTTATGAAATCTGTGATTATCCACAAACTTTTCATATGTAAAATATTGTTTCCTAAGTGATCAACCTTTAGTTGAGATGGTCAGGCAGAGAGCTAATGACATCAGACCGGTCTTTATCCTCTCACACGTATAATGAAGGACCTGAAGAGTCTGAGAGGCTTTACAGTGATGTAACATGACCACACATGAGACTAAGAGATAAACGAACACACACGCACGCACACGCACACACACACACACACACACACACACACACACACACACACACACACACACACACACAAAGAAGCTATAGCAGAAGAGCAAAAAAGGGATTCAGAGTGTCCACCTAAAGGTTTTTAGATCTGCCATCTTTTATTTCCTCTCTCCACCAATCAGTTAAGTGCTCGCTATGTCTGCCCGATAGAAAAAATCTCTTTATTTTTTAAAGCTCAGAGAGGTCACAGTGCATGGATGGTAATTACATTTAAACAATACAGAAGAATAAACAAAAAAGAGAGATGTTGACGCATGCAGAGTGAATCAGCTAAATGAATAGCCAGCCAAGTTGACCAAAGCTCACAGATCTCAAAGACTAATTCCGAGGATTAAGAAAGTGGATCACCTTCTTTAGCTGCTGGGGATTTTAAAGGGACAGTAACGGCTCTGTGACCTCTATCAGCCTACACTCTTATAGCCTCACCGTCCCTTTGACTACAGAAACATTTAGGAAAGTAATGACCCAGAGAAAATAATGAAGCCACTTCATCATTGTGCTTCTTTGGCTGCTTGAAAATTAAGCTCTTTAGTCTTTCGACATATTCTGCATACTGAATATCTGGGTGAAATTGATTTACATTTACTGAATATATGATTTTATTCAAACTAAATTAAGTAAAATGTAATTAATAAATAATTGAAATTTGTTGGATTCAGCTCAATGTAATTCCAAACTTTACATAGTCTTTTTTAATTATGCAAAGGTTACTATTATTTATTTAGGAGGTATTAATTAACGCCAATCACAGTTTTTACAGTGTGGTCCAAAATGTAACTTTCAATTTCAAAAGCTGATAACTAGAATTTGTTTACATTTCAGTTGGTAACGCTTAAACATCTAACAATTATACAGCTGGAGGTTTGATCTCTCTTGATGCACCTCCTCTCAAAAAGTTAAAGTGTCCTTGAGCAAGACACTGAAGTCACATATTACTCCCAAGTTACGTACGTTACAATATTTTCTGAGTGGTGTCTGACCCAGATGGTTGTTCTGTGTTATGGGATATGAAAAAAATACCCCTTTAAACATAGACACAAAAAGAAGAGCTTAAAAAGGATGAAATGTGTCCTTTAAAGTCCAGCAGCCGGATGATCAGTGAGCTACTTAATAGAGCTGTCACCCAGAGAGAATAACCCTAAACACGCAGTGGGCGAGGCGATTTAGAGCTGTCCCAGAAGGTGAGGTGTTTTATGGGGTGTGTGGTCTGGTCTGAGAGGTGAGATGGAACATTGTGTCCAAGGTGCTGCACAGCCGGACTCCAGGTCCTCATATCTGTGTCAGCTGCTCACAAATCTTCTCCAGCAGGTGGACCAATTTGACATTAATGTGCGCTAAATATTTCATGGGTAACAGCGTAGTTAGTGCTACAAGTTGCAGCAACATTGTGCTTTGTATAACATTGATTTCAAGGTCTCTGCTGATATATATTTCACATTGAGTTTGAGAAAATAATCAATACTTTTAGTGTGGATCTCAAAATACATTTTATTGACGGAGTTTTATACCGTAATTGACTGGTAGTTCCCCACTCCGGCCGGTAGGGGGCTGAAATGGTCAACAAACGAAGAAGAGACAGCGGCGAAAACACACAAACAAAAAAGAAGAAGAAGAAGAAAACTCACAAACAGCGTGTAACGCTCGAGGGCTTATTTTAACAACTAACTTCAGGGTTTATTGTGACAAAACCAGAGTGGGCGACTGTTGGCACATTGGGAACACTAACCAAGACGTTTGTTTGGTGAGTTTAATTTTATTTTTGTCGAGTTTGAATGAAGTGTTGCAACGAGTTGACAAGTGGAAGCGAGCATGTGTTGCATGCAGGTGTTACGTCAAAGTCGGTTCCTCGTCAAATTGTGTTTCACTGTTAAATTGATGGCCCCTGCAAACGAAACCAATTGATTGCATTTCGTGACAGTCTCACGAACTGTGGGACTGTGTTGGTCCTAGAATTAGTCTTTTATTAGCCGTGGCGTGATCGACAGGTGAAGCCGCAGGGGCATCTGGAGCCCGCTCGAGGTAAAGCGAGAGTGGTGTCTCTTGATTAGGGAATCGCGAGGTATTTAGAGCCTTAAGTGTGACTGACGGTTTTGATTGCAGGCTAGTTAGGAAGTGGAATGAGCAGAGAGACGGAGATTATGTGAGACGATGAGGAAAAGAGGAAGAAGAAACCGTCAAGGCTGACAGATGGAAATTACATCCAGAGTCCTTCGTTTTTCAAAACACTCAGGGACTGTAATTATGCTCCACCAGGTTTAACTGCGAATAAATGAGCAGCAGTGATAGGGGTGTTTAATGTGGATGCACAAACGACAACATGTTATGTAAAAGCCACAAGGCCATAGATTTGTGTTTGATTGATTTTGTGGATCATAGCTACCTTATTGCTTTGGCTGAGGAGGTCATATTGTTGGCACTGTTCTGGACAATTGCTTTGTGGGGACGAGCACCAGAGACCTCACAGGCTCTATTACCTCTTCATTAAACCATTTGTGAGGAAGCTTGTTTAATGTTCATGTTCTTACGAAATTGCTGAGGGACATTTCTCAGCATCGCTGTTAATAAGAACTCGGAGTTGAACCTCCTAATTACACCCTTAATTTGCTTGCGGGAAGCAACACAAAAGTCTAAAGAGTGTGCCTGTCGGAGGCAGCCGATAGTCTTAGTATGGTTCCATGTTTCACAAGACCTGCCTGGTTCTCTTATGTTTAGCTGAGGCCGGAGGAAGAAACTGTGCCACTTTAAAGTTCTGTTGGCATTTTCCAGAGCTGCGTTGCCCTTTTTAAATTGGTGGGACGATGATGGGATAGTGTCCAGTTGCCAGACAGAGGGAGCCGGTGGTGAAGCTGATGGGGAGATAACGAGGTCTTTCCAGGAGTCTCTGCAGGATGTGGATGTGCTGAAGTTTTAGGGTTTAATAACACACCTAATCAGGTGCTAGTTATGGAGCAGCAGGAGAGCTAACAGCAGGGGATTTAGGACGGAAATGAGAGTGCTGAATGGCACGATGGCGAGGAAGATGAGTTAGTGGCAGCTTAGAGTTTGACGGTGTGTGTGTGTGTGTGTGTGTGTGTGTGAGAGAGAGAGACACTAGAGAGTATCACTGATGCGACCAGCAGCCGTCGATGTTGTTATTTTCCTTCTCTGCGATAAATAAAATGTCCCCAGTCTGCTGTTGTATTATGTGTCCCTGAGGAAGCGTCACTAAACAGCTTGTCCGCTGCACAAGGAATAAGTGACAAATCCCCCAGCAGGGGAAAGTGATAATCTGAAGGAGCATAAGCTCGTCCCACAGGAGAACAACATACTCTCTGTTTTTCCTGCTGCCTTTTAAGTCTTATGGGAAGCTCCAGAATAACACTAACTAACTTCTTCGCCAAGGAGGTTATGTTTTCGGTTTGTTTGTTTGTTTTTCAGCATTATAACAGGAAAACTACTGGCCTGATTTGAGCTCTGAGTGTTCTTCTAGTTCTTCAGAGTTATGAATATCAGCCGTTGTCTTATTAGCTCTTGGAGGTGGAGCAGAAATTCTGATAGTAGCCCGTCCCTGCTGCCCTGACCTTTTCCCCCTATGAGGAGTCGTCGATTGCCACCTTCTCACTGACGACTCCTCAAAACCTCAGACAACCGGAAACCTATGCAAAAGTTTCCCAGCAGAGCTAAGCGCCAGATCGAGCGTTGAGGCTCGCCTTGCTGTGATGGGATGTGACGGGCTGAATGCGAGAAACGAGACCCCCGAACCAACAGTGTGCCAAATCGACCGGCGGATGACTTTGTGGCTTCTTGGTCCCTCGGGCCTTTTCAATCTGAGCTCACAGTTGCTCAGATTGAAATGCTCCTGTTGTTGTCATCGTCTCTCTGCAGTGGGTCACTTCGATCTGAATTATAAATGCAAACACAACTGCTTGCTTGTGAATAAATCATGACACTCTTAGACGTGAATGAAAGCCTCCGAGTGTCTGGACTCTCTGTTGTGCGTATGCAGTTTTTCAGAATTGAATCTGCCGATAGCAGCTGTAACTACTCTGATTCTCAGCGGCTCAAGAATGCAAATGAACCTGTAGCTTTTTCCTCTTAATTAGGACCTGAGGGCAAAGATACAGAGAAAACTCTTCACACAATTAATACCAACCCAAGGGCTACGAGATGGTGCCGTGTTTAAGCAGAAACAAATGTGGTGTATTAACAACAAGACGTCATGTTTGCATTCACATGTTTGCTGTGCTGTTGAGAAGCTCTTCCTTGCTACTGATGATCTCAGGATCTTTCATTCTGCAGCTTGTCTGTGGGCTGGATTCAGCTATTTCCATGCTGGCAGTACTTTGCAAAACTCCCTGGTTTGATTGGTGTTTCCAAGATGGAAGCTTTTAGTCTGTCACCGCCTCAGGGAACATGAAATATGAGGACACAGTTTAAATGCTGTTTGAATAATAAGTGATACTTTGGTAAAAAAAAACAACAAGGAGCTGCCAGTTATTACGCTTTTTGTACATTAGCAGGTCGTTTTTTCCGTTGTGAAGCAAGAAGGGCAATAAAGGGGTAAAACATGACCTGGCAGCTTTCTCTTTTCTTTTTGTACACAAATGAGTGACCAGCAGGTAGCAGCTATATCAAACATCTGTTTGATCCATCAGCCTCTGCAGCTGTGTCCTCCACAGCTCGCTCTAACTGTCGTCAATACTTCTCTTCCACCGCCCGCTCGCTTTCACACGTTTCCCAGAGGAAGGGCCGGCTTTATAGATTTCCCATCGGGGGTTTATCTTCTTGATCACTGGGCCGGGGCAGAGAAGACAGCCGGTTGATTTATCCTCCTCCTCCTGAGTTAGGCAGCGGGACAAGGACACGGTGACCCATTTTAAACTATCTGCCTCGGACGAGGCTGTGCATTTGAGTGATGTTCGTTTCAACGTGTTTGAGTTAATCAGTGATGCCGAGTGTCGAGCAGACTGACGCGCGGGCTCAGGTCTTCATCATATATCAGATTCTGTTATGACACCTGGCTCTCATTGTTTGAGGGTGAACGATGCTCTGGTGCTCCTTGATTTATAGAAAAGACACTTCGGTGAAGGTTGCAACACACAGCCCAAATTTTAAACTCCTAAAAAAACGGCGATGAACTCTCTTCTCGGATGACGGTTAGAGGAATTAACTTTAAGAAAGCTGCTTCAGACTGTTTAGTAAGATATGAATGAGTACTGAATTTGTTTAGAATACAATATGAATAGGTCCATAAACACATGTATAGTCTGTAGTTTGACGAAACTAAAGACAGTAAAACATTGCACTTAAGATGGATCTTGCCTACTTCCTTAACTGTTTATTCAGCACAGTAATCTTTATATATTATATTCTCTCTGCGCTTCCCCCCCGTCTCCAAAATATCCACTTTACAGCCCACAAATCCCCTTTTTCTGGTCATCTCTGCAGGTCTAAAGTGCAACCACATTTCCTCTCCAAAGAGCCAAAACAAAACTCGGATCCATTAAATCTACTTCTCAGCAGGACGTTTCATTTCCGACATCCCGCCCTCTCCTCAATCAATACCCTCCTAGTGAACGAGGAAGCCGTTTGGTGACTGCAGCGTTGTAGCATAATGCAGACGTGACATCCAGAATGTATTACTCTCTGTGGCCTCAGAAGAGTTAAGGGCTGCAGTGGGTTGACTGATGGGGAAACATGACAGCTGTTATTGAGTAATGACTCAAATCTGATGTTTATCTGCTGAAATACCTTCTGAATGGGACGAACTGAACCGAAATCCGTTCATGGATCACAGTAACGAGGCGTCTCGTCCCGCTGGTTTCCCTCCGAGGTAGACGCCTAATTACGACGATCACAACGGCGGTATTGAGCTGCAAATGAGGAGTTGCACCCTGCTGTGTGGAAAACATGACTAACAATGTTATACATTGGGAAACATATTGGCGGGGGGATTGAATCAAAGAAAGCTTCGTGAAAACTGGGGACAGACGTAGAATACAAATGAGGTTTGAGCTGGAGACGACATCAAAAGGCTCCAGAGCTCGTGTAGCGCCACAGCAGAGGTTTGTTATTTGATAAACTTAGCAGGGGGAGTGAAGAAGTGTGAGTGTTTACATCCCAGCGGACTCACTTATTATTACGCTGGAGGAACAATAGAGACCTGAGAGAGGAGACTCTCTCCGTTTTTCTAAGGTCACGGATCAGAAATCACGGACTCTTTTTGTGTGTGTGTGTGTGTGTGTGTGTGTGTGTGTGTGTGTGTGTGTGTGTGTGTGTGTGTGTGTGTGTGTGTGTGTGTGTGTGTGTGTGTGTGTGTGTGTGTGTGTGTGTGTGTGTGGAGAGAGGACAGAGGACGTGTGTTGCTTCGGTGATGTTCGCAGCCATCCCATTAATGCTCTTCCTCCCTCCGAGCTTGCCGGTTGCCATGGAAACGCCTTTCCGTGCCGCTGCTTGCTGGCAGCTTCCCATCGCTCTCTCTCTCTCTCCACGAGATCGCCAGTAGTGAGCTGTTCGGGTCCTTAAGGAGCTGCCGAAAGGAAGAGGAGGCGATGTTCAGCTGCTTCCCCAAAAAAAAGCCAACCACTTGCTTCAGGTCACAAAACACAGGTCAGGAGATCATCATCATCCCCCCCTCCCCCCGGAGCAGTGAAACATCACAGCTGCATGACAAGTGGCAAGATGAGGGCTTCTCTTCTCACATCGATGCAATAGTGACAACAATGGAAGCAGCTTGACTACCATCAGTCTCAAGTTTTGAGCCAAAATGGATGAAAATAAAAGCTCAGAAAGATTAAGAGAAATATATGTCTGAAAGTCCTTGATGTCTGTGTGTAAAAAGGTCAAAAGCTCCAAAACAGCGAGTAAATAAACTGTGTTTTTTGACACAATCTTGCACTGACTCACCCTTTGGTTGGACCGTGTAGTTTTAAAGGTTTCTCTACTGGTGGATTTTCCTCAGTAAGACAGAGCTCTGTATATTTTCTGTCCTGCCCTCACATAATCATCAGTGCTGCAGAAAGAGAGCGAGACAGAGAAGAGGGGGGGGGGGGGGGGGGGGAAAAGGCTTGAAAGACGAGAAAGAGAGGAGAACATGTACTCTCTGCCATCGCCGCAGATCAGAGACGCATTAGAAGTTGCTGAAACGAAGTGGAGCAATCCCCTCGGCTCGACTTCAAAGGCAGCCGGTTTTTGGAAGAGGAAAATAAGGACAACCGTTAAAGATTCAGAACTGCTTGAGTTGAGTTCAAGAATGCCGTCGCCAACATCTGAGGAGGCAGAGGGAAGAGAGAGCACTTCAATGAAACAACGGTTGATCAAGTGTGTAATGTAGAATTCTTCGGATCACAAAATCTGACCATGTGGGCTTTTTCCTCGCCCGCAAACTGTTTTATTCCTCGTCTGTCAACTGCTAAGCCTCACAAACGTTATCGGCGTCGGGGGGGGGGATTTTAGCTTTACTGACAGCGAGCATACAAGGCTTAACACATGTTTTCCTTAAGTCTGGGATGCAGCGTTCATCCTGTTTGGCAGATCCGTCTCAGGTTCACCAATGGGAGCTGTTGAATAACGTGAACACCTGTTCTTAATCGCCTCCTGATAGGTTTGTGGGAAACTTCCTGAGAACAAAAGCTGCTTCATGTAATGTTTATACGTGAGGACATGGTGCTCATATGGGGCTTTACTCATCAGACGAGACGGAAGGGAGAAAACACTTGTGTCACGCTACAGCGCTGACACTCATCCAACCAGCCGATTGGATCCTCGGTGTGGGGGAGCGACCTCCCACTCCCGAACATATTCTGTGCTCAGAAGAAAATCAGAGGAAGCTTTGATTAAAGCTCGCTTTGAATACTCAGAAGAAGGCTGTTCCAACTAGGACCGACTTCAAACGAGACAGGCGACCGAATCTGAGGCGACATCAGTGTTTGGATGCAACTTCTGAAGTCGTCTCCTGTGTGCTGTAACACAGCAGGAGGGCCTCGTGCAGGAGGAGGAGGCGTCTGAGGGAGGAAAACAATACCGCCGCCCAGGAGGATTATCAGAATAACTTTTATGCAGATTATGACTAAAATAAGAAGGCTTTGTTTCTGTGGCACTGCCACGCCGAGGGGTTTAAAAACGGGCCGCTGGAGACTTCTTAAAATAATCCCAATTCACTAACTTTTGAGCACATTCTCACATTATTTACCATTTTCTTTGAAGGAGTAGCAACGTTTCCACATATGTTTAAGTGGTTTTCCTTTCGAGTGATGCATCTTTGTTACTGTAGACTTTATTGTGTGATGCACAAAAACAGAGAACTTTACAGGCAGAGCAACAGCAGCCTAACTAAGGGCGGCTGAGTTTCTGCTATTACATTAGGTTTAAATAACGGTGTGTGTATCCTTGAACCACGGTCAGATGTTTTTCTTTGGATAAATGATAAAGCAGTAATAATATAATAACTTCTACAGAACTGAGCTGCTTCCCTCTCCACTCAGAGATTATTAGATTGGAAATTTGATCCTGAATCAATTTTACAGCACTCTCTTCTCCACGGACCATCTCCAAACTAGCTCGTCTTTGACACGGAGTTAAATTTTATTTAGCTTTTCAATCAATTGAATGAGGACAGCCTAATTGCTGAGGTCGTCCTAGGGAATAAAATAAAGAGTGGATTACGCGGTTTTTTTGCCCCGACTTGAAAGTCGGTCTGCTTTTATGTCTTTGAAGTGTGGTTTCTCCGTCTGTGCGCCTCCCTCTGATCTGACGGAGGAGCGTGGTCTCTCTCGCGCTGCGTTTTTTAAACGGCCACTTTCATTCCCTTCACGTCTCAAACGGCATTGGGATTCCAATCGTGTAACCCGTGTTCCTGCCGAATCCCTCCAGTCTACACCTGAGAATGACACGCGTATCTTACAATATCAATAACTTTTAGATTCTGTGCTCAAAAATCTCATACTCATCCTGATCTTGCAGTTCATTTCTGTCTCTTTTTACACAAACACCACACTGCCACCACTGATGTTATTTTAAGCCCGAGCTCCATAGATCTTTCCTCTACTATTTTTTTCCTCATTTCCTGTCTTTATTCTTTCTTTCCTTCTCTTCATCTTCAGTCGGTGCTTCATCTTCCTCAGCTCTCCTTCTCCCTACCTATCATCCACAGTGACGACAGAAACATGGTTCTCGTAGGAGATGGGGAGGGAAAAGTCTTTAGTTTTCCGCCTGTGTGCTGGCGCGCATACAGGGTGGCCCAGAGTGACCCCGGTCAGTGTCTAACTCACAGGGAACTGTTGTGCAGAGTGGAGCAGCTGAAAACAGTTGTAGCTGAGTTTTCAGCACTGCAGCGTGTGGACAGCTCCTTCAGGATCACAGCGTCGGCGGGGAAGTTCAGCTCGATGCTAAATTGAGTTAGCGACGAGATATTCTTATCCTCTGTAGTTTCTGTCTTTTCATTACAGACAGTGTTGATGGTAGATTGGTTTGTTCAATATCAGGCCATGTATCAAATATTGATAGTATTTGCAGTGTGGGAATAAGAGCTGTAGCTACCACTGAGGATCCTATTTTATAAGACTTCATCCAGTATTTCTAGACCTTATGCATCTATAAATTGTACCGGGGTTCGACTGTAATGGTTGCCAGGTTTCCATTAGCAATGATTTTGAGAAACTGGCAACCAATTCTGACACTATTGGACCTGTAGAATGAAGTGTAACTGTAACACTTATTAGATTATTATACTATGTTTCAGATTGTTTTTGCTCTGGTGTGCTTCACATAATGTTTGCTCACAGTAAAGGGCTGGACTGATGTTTTTGCTTTAATTATTGTCTAAATCTTGTATGTACACATATGGGTACAATTATGATTTAATGTTGGCTCGTTTCTTTTCATGAGCCTGATGAAGTGCTGAACAAAGCATGTTTCTCATGCCAACGGTAATAAAAGATCCCTGATCATGTAGCTTTTTATTGGCTGACTATGCAGTGCAGTCTTTTCTGACTTGTGTGGACCTAAGAAGTGTTAATGAGTATGGGGGGGTATATGGCAGGATATGTGTTGCAAATCATGCTTCCTTTCCTGTCTTATCTCTCCACACACACACACACACACACATATACACATGCTTCCTCAGTCCTCTGTGGAGTAGAAGGGATCAGGTTGGGGGGGGGGGTGGAGAGAGAGAGGTGTTTCGTCTTCATACCTTGTTGCATCTGCCGGTTTCCGCCCCAATTAACACCCATTAATATAATTTGTTATGGTCCACCTTGCTCAGTGCAGACGGTATGAGCTCTCTATCTCCAACACAACGCTACACGTGCACACCTGCGCTTGCACTCGCACCGCCTCGGTGACCGCGAGGTGTAAAGGAACATGAATCGCACAAAGCAGACGTGTGTGTGTGCGTGTGATATAGCATGTGGCGTTTTGACACAAAGGTCTACACTGTGACACCTCCTCCTCTGATTGTCCCAGCTGTCGCTGCCAACAGCTGTCTGCTGGGAAGCTTTCAAGTGGAGAGGAAGTGTGTGTTTAGCGTGCGTGTGTGTGTTTGTTTAAGAGAGAGAAATCAAGGGCATCCAAATGCATGATGGGGATGTTTGAGAAACTTTTTATTGGCAAACTTATTCAGTGTGACCTCCATTTGAACATTTTTAGTCTTCAAATTGTCAGTAAATACTGAGAAAATAATTTTCCCGAGCCCAAGGTGATGTCTTCAAATTGGTTGTTTTGTCTGACGAACAGTCCAAAATCAAAACGTGTATAAAATATTGAATTAATAAAGCAGCAAATTCTCAAAACTTGGAGGCAAATGTTTAGTATTTTTACATGATAAAAACTTTAAAGAGCAACTGAAGAACCCTGAAAATCTTGTTTTTGCCGACTGCGCTGATGTAGAAGTGTACTCCAGGGTGTGTCGGTACACTGTGACATCACCAGAGAGGGCGGTTGCACACCGCCTTCGACACTATTAAGGTCCTCTTTAAATATAATAATTATTACATTAGTTTCAATCAACTTTCAACACTATTATCTTCTTATCCTTAAATTCACCTTTACTTCAGTTGAATTAAAAAAACTAACTAATTACTGTCGAGGAATCCAGAATACTTCATCTGTTCAGCACTGACTCGACCAAAGAGAAAAACACACCTGAAGTCTCTCTAGTAAGGAGATGAAAGAGGAAGATGTAGCGTTGATCAGTAATTGACCTCCTCTTCCCCGTGCGATGAAGAGTCGTTCTCAGGAGTCCAGTATGAACTTCAGCTCATTACGAGCCACCTCCTGCAGAGTTGGAGTACTACCACGATGAACGAAGCTTGTTTTGAATATTTCTGAACAGCTTGTGAGCTCAATTTTCAGTCGACCTAAATCATTTGAAGTGTTGAACCCAGAGCTCTCGTTTTCTTTCCTACGAGTCCGAATGTTATCCTGAGCTTTTAGGTTGAAAACATCACTCATTTAAAGAGCCGACATGATTCCTCGTCTTCGTTTCGTGGTATCTTTCGTTATTCATGGCAGCGATTGTGTGCAGGCTGCTGTGGCTGCAGGGATGTTGAGATGAAGGAGAATCTATTTATCGGGCGATGAAGAGGCTGACCCCGTTGGCTTACCCCTGTCGTTACTGCACATTACACTGTAGCTGCATGTCATTCGTAGGATTGTTTGTAGCTACACGGCGTAGCTTGCCCCCAGCCTACTTTAGCGAAATTTGGATGCTGTTTTGGGGATATCTTTTTTTTTTTTTTTTAGCTTTGCTGATAACAGGAAAAAATGTCATGTCTGCTGAAGTTGAAAGATTAAAGTCAGTACATTTTGGAAAACGTTTAGGTATAGAAGATGAATGGATTATAATGAGATCAGTCAGTGAGAGGAATTACATTTCTTTTGTACTTTTATGCAAAGAGTGAGGACGGCATATTTAGCTTCAGGTCGACTTACACTTTGGCTTTCGTGGCATCAAGCCCGCAGCTACTGGAGGTTTAA
Source organism: Anarhichas minor (assembly GCF_050575085.1). NCBI lineage: Eukaryota > Metazoa > Chordata > Actinopteri > Perciformes > Anarhichadidae > Anarhichas > Anarhichas minor. The sequence continues at coordinate 6,989,185 of NW_027466491.1, forward strand.
GTCTGAAGCACCACAGCACAGAAATGGACATTTTAAGGCCTTTTAGATGAGTCAGACAGACCCGGTGTCTCTTTCATGTCCTGTGTTGCGGGAGACTTAAGATTTGCCTTTGAGACGGTGTGCAATTCAAGTTATTTTATTAATATTGCAGCTGCCTGCAGGAGCAGGTTGTTTACAGGAAACGGAGCACTGACTGTGCTAAATCCTCTAATATGAATAAAAGGAAATCAACACTAATACGCCGTGAAAGTTTAGAGTTTAGTGAACATGAAAAACCATTTCCTGAAGATCCGAACAGTCAGAAATTAGAATTAAGACATCCTTACGTGACACATTTTAAGCAGCCCGACTTCCACTTTAAAAGGCATGAATAAGCCTGTGGGTTTAAGGCTTTAGCACTAAGCAGTAATGTAGATGTTCCCCTTGTTGGCAATTAGTTTTTCACATATTGGAGAAATGTTTTCTTGTGAATTTCACAGATTACATCCTCTGTTGCTTTCTTTCAAGCTTTCTTTTAGTGCCATTGTACTTCACACGGTGTGCAAGTTCAACTCAAAATCCTGTCACGATCCTGTGTTGGCTGGGATCTGATGCTAAAGAAGATAATAAAACCGGTTATGTATCTAATTTTGAGCAAATTTGAAGTCAAAGATTAAAAGGAATTATATTATTATTATTAGACATACAAGCTGTGTGTCAAAAAACTGATGGTTAATAATACAGCGATTATCTCTCCCTTACGCAACCAGACGGGGAACATTGTGTCTAATAAAAATAATAAGAAAAATAAATGTATTACAAAGAGCCACTGCTGCTTTACACACTTTTCTTTTCCTCCATTTGCTCAGAAAACATTGATCTCTAAACTCAGGAAGGCTGCAGGAAAGTCGATACTCGGTGCCTCCTGGGAAATGTAGGTGGAGGATGTGGAGTAGAGTGCTTCTACATCAATACTGACTATTATTACAGTAGCTTGTTGCTGCTTTTATTGGTACAACTGTGAGAGCGATGTCTGGTTGTGTTTAACTTATGACTAACAGAAAAACAGACACGACCCAGACACCCATGTAGTCATCCTTCCGCTGGATAAAGGTCTCTTTTGGTATTATGGCCGCCACAAAGAGAGCGAGGCGGGGGAGGGGGTGAGACGAGCAACGGGGGGGGCGGAGTAAAGGGAAGGAGGGACACAGGTCACCGACATTTCCGGAGATTATCCGTTTGCTTAATCTGCTGGCAACACAACTTTGTGGGCTAACCTGACACACACACTTGAGTTTATACTCAATGCAGCGATGGAATGTATCCAAGTCCGATGAGGACCTTGAACCCTGACCCATCTTTCTCTCCTCCTGATCCAGGCACATGTCTGATTCTGGGCTGCATGATCTACCCGGATGGCTGGGACAGCGACGAGGTGAAGCGGATGTGCGGCGAGCAGACGGACAAGTACACGCTGGGCGCCTGCTCGGTGCGCTGGGCCTACATCCTGGCCATCATGGGCATCCTGGACGCCCTCATCCTCTCCTTCCTGGGCTTCGTTCTGGGAAACCGTCAGGACAGTCTGATGTCTGAGGAGCTGCTGGGAGACAGTAAGAGGATACGATCTTAATGGCTCATCAATGGTAGACACAGGCAGTGCATGGTAGACTGCAGGTTGCACTTTTTTTTTGGGAGTAATGCAGTTGGTCATGAAGATGAAAAGCAATGAGAGGAGAGATGCAGAGAGAGAGAGATGGGTGACTGAGAGGAAGGGTTAATTGAAGCCTGGGGATGCTGGACAGAGTCATGAATTACTAATGGATGTTTACACAGCTTGCTGCCAGCCTGTCTAAATGAATCACAGCCACACTATCAGCCGGGACCCAGACGCCTGTTCACCCGCATAAGCAGAAAGACTGGGAGGAAGAAGCTATTATCAACCGGGAGAGGGAAGGACAAGACGGAGAGGGATAATGAGCAGAGGAAGAGGATGAGAGGAGGAAGAGAGATGAGCATGAAATATGAGAATGAAGAGTAGGGCATTCATCAAACAGAGGACGAAGTTTAAATAGGATGTTTTCTTATCTTGTCATTCAGGAGGATGGATTGTGACACCTGTCCAGAAACACCAGAGGGGTGTTTTAATTGATGCATCCTTTAAGGGGAGAACTTCTGTGTAATACTGCCCCCTGCTGGTTAAAAAGATGTCAGAGTCATTGTATCCTCTCATGACTAAACTGATTTCTCTCTTTTTTTCCTCCCACAGAGAGCGGCAATAACGCCATATAACATCTGTTAATGGTGAAGCAGCCGCAAACACACAGGTAAGGATCAATAATCAATCTTATGTTCGTACCACTGTACCTCTCAGGTGATAATTAAAATTGTTCCCATTGCAACCCACGTTATCATTTTAATGTCCGGCTTTCTCCTTTTATTCCTTTTGAGGCACCGAAAACTTGGTTTCAGATCATTTATTTTCCCATAACATTACATTTCATGACTAAATAAGCAACAATCAAAGTCATTCTTAGTTATTTATTAAGAGTTAAACATTTATAAACTTTTCCTTTTTATTCCCCTCAAGTAGCTTTAAGGTTAAACAATCCTCTAGTTCCACACTGATCAATTGCTATTTCAAAACCTTCTCCACTGTATAATACAACATGAATATAGTCTCACGTAAAAGACATACAATTACATCATAACTTTAGCTTGAAAAGGTCGATCATGATGTTTAAATTGAGTGAAATATTCAAACCGAAGACTATATTGTGTTATGGCTGCACCGTGCTATCAAGTGGCAGTATTGAAGCTTTTGGATTTTCCCTAGAATTAAAAATAAAGTTCTGTAGGTTTGAGCAAACTACAGGAGTTTGTAATGACCCGCCATGTTTTTAGGAGTGCAGATACAACATAATTACTGCAACCACATGCTCCTCAAGCAATCTGTTATAATCAATATGATTATCAGAAAACAGTAGTAATCAGTATGATGATGTTCATCATCAGGTAAACATCATTTAATGACTTAGTTATTTTTGCACTATTTTAATCAATGAAATTGATGTTTAGATTTAACATATCAAACATGTATTTGTTCTTTATCTGCAAGTGGCTTCCAGCTGATGCTGTATTCATGAATATGAATCGGAGATACTTTTGCATTTTAAGTAAATAATAGCTGTTAAAAGCATATTTGTACAATAACTGGATGGTATTTTCTAGAGATTTATTTTTAATTAAAAGCGTGTATATATCAGTTGTATATACACGTTTTAGGCTATTTATTGGCTCAAACAATTGGCTATAGTGTAAACCAGAGTAATGATCTATATCCATCCCCCACTGTTTTAAACTAAATTAATTTCTTCTTTGCCTGCAGGTCTTGCTGCCTAGACGTGATGTTACTTCAGGATCCAGCTTCCCTCTCGTGGTCCGACCTGTGGCTGGGATGTAGAGCTGATGTCTTGGTAAAGAACAGATCGAAGAAGAGGAGTGAGAGGAGGTCTGGAAGAGGCCACACAAACCTAGGTGGAGACCAGGATGCTGCTTGTTCTCTCTGAAAGCTCCCCCCTGTAAAATAGCCTCCTCATTCTTCTCAAACTGCTTATTCTTGGAGGATGAATCCTCAAAAAGACCGTCTCAACTGTATGTCACTGCGTCATCTTACATGAGCTCTTCAAACTGACATTTTTTTGTCCGTGTGGATGTGAGGAAGGCTGTCGGTGCTTAAGTTCAGCTGAAAGAATATATTTTAAAAGGCTCTTCATGTTTTTAATTCAGCTCCAAGATACACACCACGGAGCGACGGCCGCTCAAATCAAATCAAATTATCCAGACTTTGACCGACCACAAATAAGGACTTTACAGACTCGAGGTCAAAACTGTCAGATCTTCTTTCTTATCAAGTCAACAAAGGAGTTTGGCGTTGACACTGGTTGACCTTTTGAAACAACGGCACTGTTTTGTTATAATTAAATGTTTAATGTGATAGAATCAAAGGTAGTAAATAGAAGTTTTGCTGCTGACAACTTTGCAAAACATGTACTAAATAGGAGAAAAATATCAAGTCTTATAATCTGTGTATACGTAGATTACGTCCTTGTATTTTGTCTTGACTTTGAAATGTGCACTTTGAAATGTCAAGCTATTGGTCCATTATTAGTGTGTGCCATACAGTATCTCGTAATCTGACAGTATTGTGAAGTACGAAAAGCTAAACTGAACATGAATAGAGGCTGAATATGTTTGTTTTAATTGTCATTCTTCAGTCTCCCGGCTAAAAGAGATGAACGCACGGAGAAACCTTCACAGTTTGGGATACATGCTTAACTTTATTGCTTTCTGGCGGAGAGTTAGCAGTTGCATAGATAAGAAGATTACATATTGTGGCCAAACGGTGGAATTTCAATTTTTTATACTCCGAAGTCAAACTTTTTTGGGTCTTCGTGGGACTCTGTATCCGGTTCTTTTTATACACCCATGCCTCTAAAGCTCAGCAATTATCATATCTAAGTTGTTAAAACTGTACAAACGACAATTATCCGTTTTTAGCTAGCTAACCGCTGTAAAACACCATATTGCTGCCTTCACACTAGATTTTGTAAATTTTTACTGTTTTTTCTTGTTTGCTAGTGTTAAGCTAACAGAGTTGGACCTGCTTGAGTGGTATCAATCATCTAAGCTAGCTAACTCTCTGCTTAAAAGCTAATTAGAGTAATTCCCGAAATGTCCAATACCCTGAACAGCTTTTTGAAACAAAGTAGTTTTGAGTGTCGCACAGCAACATTATAATTGTGAACATGCATCCTTTGTTATTATTCTTCGTTACTCCATGTCGAGCTGAAGGATTCTATATGGGTCTGTTCTGATGAATAACTTATAATATGGATTCAAAGTGTGAGACATAATAAAGAAATGACCACATTTAGTAAGGAATGTGTGCAATACAGTTTAAAGAGTTACTTTTTTTTATATTTATTTATATAAAGAAATACACTTTATAACTTTGTCATATATATATAAAGCAGGCAAATGTCCACATACTTTTCTCTACTTTTGGTGTGGGGTTGTTTTTCATGGTTTGGGCTATGCAACATTTGGGGGAGGGCCATTTTCAATGTACACTTTCTGCAATCCCAGCCTCCGAGCAGAAGTTTGCAGATGTTAGAGGTGCGCAGGTTGACACAGTAGCTGAGTAGTGCGTGAAATCTAAGCTGTTGAATTGGGCCGCAGACGAGTAAATTATAATTTCATGTCATATTCATTTTTCATATTCTTTTTTTAAACATTTTATATTATACTAAAGACTGCTATGATATTTTTATAACATTTTATTTGCATAATGTAAGATGTTTTTTTATTGTAATTGTAAAATGTGTCAAAAGTCATAGTATAATTACTTAATTTTTAAAGTTATTTTTGAAGTTACTTTTTAAGTTACTAAACCAGTCAGTCATATATAGTCATAGTTATGTCGAAAAAAGTCAAAAACAGTCTCAGTATAGCATGTCGAAAAAAGTAATTCAACCAGGAATTTCACAATCATTTATTACACATTGTACAAATTTGAATAATGCAACGTCTTTGACGATTGGACTCCATCCTGAAGGAAGGCAATCGAGGGCTGATGATGCTGAGGTCAGATAAGGCATAATCCCGCTGGAGTCCAGCCACTGGTCGTGGTGTTGATGAAGGGAGTTGCTGCAGTTATAAACGTCATAGTAGAGCATGTCGAAATGTCAAAAACTATACTGACCGTTTTTGACTTATTTCGATATGCTGATTTTACCTTTAAAATAAAAGTAACTAAAAAAATAAAGTAACTTAAAAAGTAACTAAAAAAATAAAGTAACTTAAAAAGTAACTAAAAATATAAAGTAACTTAAAAAGTAACTAAAAATATAAAGTAACTTAAAAAGTAACTAAAAATATAAAGTAACTTAAAAAGTAACTAAAAATATAAAGTAACTTAAAAAGTAACTAAAAATATAAAGTAACTTAAAAGGTAACTAAAAATATAGAGTAACTTAAAAAGTAACTAAAAATATAAAGTAACTTAAAAAGTAACTAAAAATATAAAGTAACTTAAAAAGTAACTAAAAATATAAAGTAACTTAAAAAGTAACTCAAAATATAAAGTAACTTAAAAAGTAACTAAAAATATAAAGTAACTTAAAAAGTAACTAAAAATATAAAGTAACTTAAAAAGTAACTAAAAATATAAAGTAACTTAAAAAGTAACTAAAAATATAAAGTAACTTAAAAAGTAACTAAAAATATAAAGTAACTTAAAAAGTAACTAAAAATATAAAGTAACTTAAAAAGTAACTAAAAATATAAAGTAACTTAAAAAGTAACTAAAAATATAAAGTAACTTAAAAAGTAACTAAAAATATAAAGTAACTTAAAAAGTAACTAACAATATAAAGTAACTTAAAAAGTAACTAACAATATAAAGTAACTTAAAAAGTAACTACAAAAATAAAGTAACTTAAAAAGTAACTACAAAAATAAAGTAACTTAAAAAGTAACTACAAAAATAAAGTAACTTAAAAAGTAACTAATAAAATAAAGTAACTTAAAAAGTAACTACAAAAATAAAGTTACTTAAAAAGTAACTACAAAAAAATAAAGTAACTTAAAAAGTAACTACAAAAATATAAAGTAACTTAAAAAGTAACTACAAATATAAAGTAACTTATAAAGTAACTAAAAATATAAAGTAACTTAAAAAGTAACTAAAAAAAATAAAGTAACTTAATAAAGTAACTTTAAAAATAAAGTAACTTAATAAAGTAACTTTAAAAATAGTCACTTAATAAAGTAACTTTAAAAATAAAGTCACTTAATAAAGTAACTTTAAAAATTAAGTCACTTATAAAGTAACTAAAAAAATTAAGTCACTTATAAAGTAACTAAAAAAATTAAGTCACTTATAAAGTAACTAAAAAAATTAAGTCACTTATAAAGTAACTAAAAAAATTAAGTCACTTATAAAGTAACTAAAAAAATTAAGTCACTTATAAAGTAACTTAAAAAATTAAGTCACTTATAAAGTTACTTAAAAAATTAAGTCACTTATAAAGTTACTTAAAAAATTAAGTCACTTATAAAGTTACTTAAAAAATTAAGTCACTTATAAAGTAACTTAAAAAATTAAGTCACTTATAAAGTAACTTAAAAAATTAAGTCACTTATAAAGTAACTTTAAAAATAAAGTCACTTAATAAGTAAAGTAACTTAAAAAGTCACTTTAAAAAGTTACTTTATAAATAAAGTAACTAATTGAAAAAATGTCAAAAACAGTCTCAGTATAGCATGTCGAAAAAAGTAATTCAATCAGAAGCAACTTCATTAGAATTTCACAATCATTGATTACACATTGTACAAATTTGAATAATGCAACGTCTTTGACGATTGGACTCCATCCTGAAGGAAGACAATCGAGGGCTGATGATGCTGAGGTCAGATAAGGCATAATCCCGCTGGAGTCCAGCCACTGGTCGTGGTGTTGATGAAGGGAGTTGCTGCAGTTATAAACGTCATAGTAGAGCATGTCGAAATGTCAAAAACTATACTGACCGTTTTTGACTTATTTCGACATGCTGATTTTACCTTTAAAATAAAGTAACTAAAAAAATAAAGTAACTTAAAAAGTAACTAAAAAAATAAAGTAACTTAAAAAGTAACTAAAAAAATAAAGTAACTTAAAAAGTAACTAAAAATATAAAGTAACTTAAAAAGTAACTAAAAATATAAAGTAACTTAAAAAGTAACTAAAAATATAAAGTAACTTAAAAAGTAACTAAAAATATAAAGTAACTTAAAAAGTAACTAAAAAAATAAAGTAACTTAAAAAGTAACTAAAAAAATAAAGTAACTTAAAAAGTAACTAAAAATATAAAGTAACTTAAAAAGTAACTAAAAATATAAAGTAACTTAAAAAGTAACTAAAAATATAAAGTAACTTAAAAAGTAACTAAAAATATAAAGTAACTTAAAAAGTAACTAACAATATAAAGTAACTTAAAAAGTAACTACAAAAATAAAGTAACTTAAAAAGTAACTACAAAAATAAAGTAACTTAAAAAGTAACTACAAAAATAAAGTAACTTAAAAAGTAACTACAAAAATAAAGTAACTTAAAAAGTAACTACAAAAATAAAGTAACTTAAAAAGTAACTACAAAAATAAAGTAACTTAAAAAGTAACTACAAAATAAAGTAACTTAAAAAGTAACTACAAAAATAAAGTAACTTAAAAAGTAACTAATAAAATAAAGTAACTTTAAAAGTAACTACAAAAATAAAGTAACTTAAAAAGTAACTACAAAAATAAAGTAACTTAAAAAGTAACTACAAAAATAAAGTAACTTAAAAAGTAACTACAAAATAAAGTAACTTAAAAAGTAACTACAAAAATAAAGTAACTTAAAAAGTAACTAATAAAATAAAGTAACTTAAAAAGTAACTACAAAAATAAAGTTACTTAAAAAGTAACTACAAAAAAATAAAGTAACTTAAAAAGTAACTACAAAAATATAAAGTAACTTAAAAAGTAACTACAAATATAAAGTAACTTATAAAGTAACTAAAAATATAAAGTAACTTAAAAAGTAACTAAAAAAAATAAAGTAACTTAAAAAGTAACTACAAAAATATAAAGTAACTTAAAAAGTAACTAAAAATATAAAGTAACTTAAAAAGTAACTAAAAATATAAAGTAACTTAAAAAGTAACTAAAAAAATAAAGTAACTTAAAAAGTAACTAAAAATATAAAGTAACTTAAAAAGTAACTAAAAATATAAAGTAACTTAAAAAGTAACTAAAAATATAAAGTAACTTAAAAAGTAACTACAAATATAAAGTAACTTAAAAAGTAACTAACAATATAAAGTAACTTAAAAAGTAACTACAAAAATAAAGTAACTTAAAAAGTAACTACAAAAATAAAGTAACTTAAAAAGTAACTACAAAAATAAAGTAACTTAAAAAGTAACTACAAAAATAAAGTAACTTAAAAAGTAACTACAAAAATAAAGTAACTTAAAAAGTAACTACAAAATAAAGTAACTTAAAAAGTAACTACAAAAATAAAGTAACTTAAAAAGTAACTAATAAAATAAAGTAACTTTAAAAGTAACTACAAAAATAAAGTAACTTAAAAAGTAACTACAAAAATAAAGTCACTTAAAAAGTAACTACAAAAATAAAGTAACTTAAAAAGTAACTACAAAATAAAGTAACTTAAAAAGTAACTACAAAAATAAAGTAACTTAAAAAGTAACTAATAAAATAAAGTAACTTAAAAAGTAACTACAAAAATAAAGTTACTTAAAAAGTAACTACAAAAAAATAAAGTAACTTAAAAAGTAACTACAAAAATATAAAGTAACTTAAAAAGTAACTACAAATATAAAGTAACTTATAAAGTAACTAAAAATATAAAGTAACTTAAAAAGTAACTAAAAAAAATAAAGTAACTTAAAAAGTAACTACAAAAAAATAAAGTAACTTATAAAGTAACTAAAAATATAAAGTAACTTATAAAGTAACTAAAAATATAAAGTAACTTAATAAAGTAACTTTAAAAATAGTCACTTAATAAAGTAACTTTAAAAATAGTCACTTAATAAAGTAACTTTAAAAATAAAGTCACTTAATAAAGTAACTTTAAAAATTAAGTCACTTATAAAGTAACTAAAAAAATTAAGTCACTTATAAAGTAACTAAAAAAATTAAGTCACTTATAAAGTAACTAAAAAAATTAAGTCACTTATAAAGTAACTAAAAAAATTAAGTCACTTATAAAGTAACTTAAAAAATTAAGTCACTTATAAAGTTACTTAAAAAATTAAGTCACTTATAAAGTAACTTTAAAAATAAAGTCACTTAAAAAGTAAAGTAACTTAAAAAGTCACTTTAAAAAGTTACTTTATAAATAAAGTAACTAATTGAAAAAATGTCAAAAACAGTCTCAGTATAGCATGTCGAAAAAAGTAATTCAATCAGAAGCAACTTCATTAGAATTTCACAATCATTTATTACACATTGTACAAATTTGAATAATGCAACGTCTTTGACGATTGGACTCCATCCTGAAGGAAGACAATCGAGGGCTGATGATGCTGAGGTCAGATAAGGCATAATCCCGCTGGAGTCCAGCCACTGGTCGTGGTGTTGATGAAGGGAGTTGCTGCAGAGTTATAAACGGCATCGTAGAGCATGTCGGAGAAAGTCAATAACGGTCATAGTATAGCATGTCGAAAAAGTCATAGTATAGCATGTTGAAAAAAGGCGTAGTATAAGATGTCAAAAATATAGTATATAGCATGTTGAAACAAAGTCATAGTATAGCATGTAAAAAAAAAAGTCTTAAAAACAATGATCGATCGAAATAGAATTATTTCAGCTCTAATGTAGTAATTTGAAGCTCCAACCTTGTTCGTGCAGTTCGTAGTGTCTGTGTTCTTCACATATTTCTAATCTGCTCTTGTTTACTTTCCCTTTCCACTGAAGTATCACTGCCCTTAATACATTAAGCAATGAACCAATTTCCCAAAGCTAATTTCTGCAGTTGTACCTGTAAGATAGCTAAAAATACCAAAATATTGCCGTCTAATTCCCAATTCACAGAGACATGAAAACATTTTTTTGTCTCTGAGCAGAAGAATTGGGAAAGAGAGAACAGTGTGCAGGTTCTTTTTGTACAGTTTTATGGATGTACATGTGCTTGATGGGGATTGCCTGGTAATTGCAAATGTCCAACACATTAACCAACAATACTTTGGATATAAACTACAAAATATCCGTTATTAATAGAAACCTTGAACTCACCGGTAAGTCTCTACAGCAGAACGTCTTCTCTCCTGAAGGCTGATAGCCGAGAGGATATTCGTCAAAGACGCAGACGGTAGAGACGGCGGCACAAAATGTTCCCAGAGACGCATGACACAACAAGTTGTATAAAACTGTCATTACAGTGATTTATTATAATGAACCATGAAAATAGCCAAACAGTGCAGTGTCTGTGAGTCTCTCCCCTCCACACAAACATACACTCACACACACAAATAATAATAAAAAAAAAAAGACAAAGTTGAAGAGAGTCCAGAGAGGGAAAAAAAATAATTAAAAAACAGAATGCTACAGTCACAGAAACATTCAGCTTTGCCAAGAGGAGCGTACATATTTACAACCATATTTCAAAAATGGGATGGGAGCGAATTGTACAAGCATAGAAAAGAAAAGCAGCGAATATTTACAACTGGTTCCTGGTGAAAGCTGGAGTAACCACCTATACATTAAATTACACTTTCTACAAATAACCATTGATATTCAAAAATAAACCGCTAACGTCCTACCTGTGGGCGAGGCCACTCTGCAGACTACAAGCACTCGTTACAAGAATTCGCGCACACACACACACTTTCCTCCTTTTAACAACCATACTCTTTCACATCCTATAACACACACACACACACACACAGACAGACGTACGAACACACGAGTGAGGCAGGCTCCTAGAAATGGGTCTTTTCTGAATCTGCAGCGGTGAACAGATATTTGTTGTTAGACAGAGGAATAAAAAAAATAATTGTGTTTTTTTTTTCTCTATACAAAAAGCTTTCTCTTCGCTATAGTGAGTCACTAGATTATAACAAATAAATGGTGTAGAGAGCCGACAACAGAGAAGAGGAAGTAAAAACGAATAACTGACAAAGGAGGAAGGGGAGGATGAAGGAGGAGGGGGGGGGGGGGGGTATAGGCTGGAATGTCCACTGATAAACAAAGTGCGGGGCCTTACAACGGGGGTCCAAACAAGACACGGAACAAAGAGCTTTCCTCTCCATCACAGGAAGGATATATAAAAACAAACGGAGGCCAGAGAGAGCGGGCCGAGAGCACCATGGGGATCGTCCATCTTCGTTTTTATCAGTTTGCCTTGAAGATTAGGTCACCGTCCATTTTTCTAAAATTTTCTGTCCTTGTTTTATTTTTTAAAAAGTATCCTTTTATCCCACAATCAGCTGTTTTTCCACTGGCCACGTGTTCATGTAAATAGAAAACATATCTACAGCTTATGATACACGCCCCTCTCCGGCCGAGTTCTCAGGGGCTGCCGGGGCCCGACAGCAGAGAGGGCCGTCAGTGCCACCCCGTGCTCAGGTACCCCGGGCTGTGGAAGGGGGTCGAGGATGCAGGAGCGCCACGAGTCCCAGAAGGCATCTGGGAGGCAGCGGCCTGGGCCTGGCCTTGTTGAGTCTGTTGGGGAGGTGGAGGGGGAGGTGGGGGCAGTCCGGTCTGCTGAAGGGTTGGGGGGTACGTCGACGGGGGCACTGAAGGGTTGGCGGCGGCGCCCGGGTGCAGCAACGCCGGCTGAAAAGCCCCCAAGTTCTGAAAGTGGTGGGGCTGCATCTGGGCGCTGGTCGACGGGGCGGGGGGAGGCGGGGGAGGAGGCGGAGGGGGTGTGAGCGACAGCAGGGTGCTGCTAGCAGGAGGCTGCTGCTGGGAGGTCTGGACCTGCGGGGGAGGAGGAGGAGGCGGAGGAGGAGGAGGGGGGGCGGTGGTCAACATGAGCTGGTGCTGCTGGATGGGAGACGGCTGCAGGTTGACGTGCAGCAGGGTGGGGCCGGACAACGGGTGTGGGGGGGGTGGAGGAGGTGGTGGAGCCGCTGAGCTCTGATAGTGCACGCTGTGGGGAATAGTCTGCATCAGGGGCTGAGAACCGGGAGGGTAAGGGGGGGTGACGGCAGGTTTAAACCCAGAGAAAGGTCCGGCGGGTGAGGGGCTCTGGCTGGGAAAATACGCCGTCGAGGCTGGTGGAGGAGGGGGAGGTGGTGGTGGAGCACTCTGTGCGTTATACTGGGGGAAAGGAGCTGGGCCAGTCTGAGCCTGAGGCTGAGGCTGGGTTTGAGGTTGAGCGGAGAACAGCGCCCTCTGGCTGCGGTAGGGAGAGCCCTGAGGCTGAGGCTTGGGAGAGTGGAGGAGGGAGGGTCCAGGGTAGTGGACAGGAGAGGAGGGTAACGGGGCAGGATGCAGCTTCGTGGGGGTCAGAGGAGCTGGTTTGGGTCCCGCAGGCTTGCTCGGCGGCTGGCTGGTCGGATTTGGCGTCCGAGGCTGACCGTCACCGTCGTCCTCCTTCGCTGGCCGACTGGGAGGCTGGACGACCGGACCGGGAGAGCAGGGCTGTGAGGGGGGGGGGGGGGGAAGAGGGAGAAAGTCACACAGTTGTTGCTGACTAGCGGAGACGGGTCAGATCCACCTCGTGTGGGTGAGGTTGACTTACTGTGTGGGTTGGGGTCTTTTGAAGACTTGGAGATGGGCAATCTCTCAGTGCCGGTGTGTCTCCACCTTCCGTCTCACCATCTAGAAAATAGTAAAAATGTTGATGTAAACATAAATCTTTAAAAATAAATACTAGACATTTTGGGGAAAATGGCTACATCTTTATATTTAACAGTCAGATTTGAGAGTGGTAAGCATTATTCTCACCTGTGTCTTTGTCTTTGCTGAGCAGCAGAGCTCTGTGGTAGCTGCGTTCTCGGGCCTGCTCTACAGAAGTGGATGACGTCCTAAAAAAACATTGAGGATCATCACAAAGTTCCTCTGGAAATCTGCACCAATTAATTAATTTGACCTCTATACACGATATCTACTATATACTAAATAAGCTAACATGAATGACAACTGGATAACAACAAATGGTCCCTAATGTTTTGCTGTAGAAGTACTTTTGAAACATACCACTGTCCCTCTCCTCCTTCCTTCTCTCCTTTCTCTCCAGACCCCTCTGCCTCCTCACTTGTCTGGGGCTCTTTCACTGTGGTGGTGGTGGTGGTGGTGGCGGTGGTGTTGCAGAGAGGAGTGGGAGCGGGGGGCAGAGGAGATTCACTGGGGGTCTCTAACGCAACAGGGAAGGCGTCCACGGTTAAAGGTGGCACGGTGGAAACGGGAGAGCTGCACTCGGTCTTGGAGCCGCTGCGACGAGCTTCGCGCTGACGCTTCCTGTATTCTAGCAGGGAAACCTGTGAAGATGCAGAACCACCACCTCAATGTCATTCATGAACAAAGAGCACGTTTCATGTTGCACCAGTAGAGGGCAGCACTTGGGCAGCTACTGAAACAAAGAGCAGCATGAGCCAATTTCATCTCGGAGAGGAAGTGACAGAAAACATTAACGTCACCTTATGTACGGCATTTCTAATACTGTTTTTCTTTGGTTAGCTTTCCTCTCACTTACATATTGTCCCAGCAGATATTTTTTTAAATAAAGAATATCAACTAGCCCTAGTTAAAATCAAATTTTAACCCATTTACAGTATCTATGCTATGCTCCAAGGATTAAGAAGTAAAAGTAAAATGTAATGAGCACTGCTCACTCACCTTCTTCTTCTGTGGGGGGTTCTGCGCTGACCCTCCTCCCTCGCCAGAGCCATCTCCATTCAGCGAGCGCGAGAAGCCGAGTGAACTTCCCTCCTCGGGGCCGGGGTAAAAGAGCGGCCCCTGGGCTTCACTGAAGGGCGGCTGGGAGCCAACCAATGGCACCGTCACTACTGCGGGCCCTGCTGCAGCCCCAGCTGCAGCCTCGGGCCTGAAGGGAGATACCAGAGGCTCCAGGGTGTGTGAGGGAGTGAGGTCCCTTAAGTTTGAGTTGACTGGAGAGAAGTTCAGGCCAGCTGGTCCAGTCGGGACTCTGTCTGGGCTTTTTATCCAGCCAGGAAAAGAGGAAGCACAAGTTTCTGCAGTTGAGGAAGCCTCATTAGTCCCCCCCTCAACAACCACACCCTCTGCCTTGTCCTCTCCGGAGTCCACAGGCTCGGCAGCCGGAGGCTGTGGACTTTCAGGAACCGACACCGTGGCTTCTGTCGGGGGTCCGTCTGAACTGGGAGCCCCGACACAGGGAGAGGAGACCAACGAAGGAGGACGATCGGCCTAGGAAAGGAAGGAGGAAGCAACGTCAGGGGACTGACATAACAAAAGGAACTCTTGTAAACAGTCAAGCCAGATAAGAAAGCAGAAAAGTCATCCTACTTTTAGAAAATTAACATTTCTCAAAATAAACACATTTGCTAGATTGGTCATCATCATTCGCGGCCTCGAGTGAAGAATCATAGATTGTGATTACAAATAAAGTTGTTTACCTGATAAACAATGAAATAAAATAATTATTGAAGCCTAGATATACATTTTTGGTTCAGCCTTCGCTCACCTCTTGCACACTGGGTTTTCGGCTGACCTCTGGGGAGCTTTCCACTGAAGATTCACTCTGTGTAACAAGAACAGATTTAGTCACTCCAGTTATTTTACTCACGTAAACAAATGTGCAGCCTCCAGTGGGGTTTCCACACCCTTACCTCCTGAAGGACATCAAGTGTCTGTGTTGGGGTGCTGGGCAGGGGCGGCTCTGTACTTGGCTCCTCCGTTCGGGGACGCGGTGGGGTAGCCAGTAAGATGGGGGTCCCGGGTGTCTCCGATTGGTCGGCCCTGGTGGGCGTGGCACAAGGGGAGCCGTAGGGAGTCGAGCTCTCGGACATGCAGGCATCGAGCGGACTCAGCCGCCGCTTTTTCAATGGTGTGGGCAACTCTGTAGGGAGAAACGTGATGTGTGATTTAGCCGAGCATTCATCCAATATTTATAATGTTACACCAGACTGAGTGCTGGCTACCTACCTGGTAGTGAGCAGGTACCGTTGTAGGGTAGAGGGCTGTCAGAGTCTCCATTAATGGGGGGGCTGAGCGGACCCTCACTGGGCATGAGGAGGCTCGGTCTTCTGGCCGGGCTAGTGGAGCCCTCCTCTTCTAGAGCTTGCTTCAACCATCGCTGTAAGAAAGAGTAAAGGGTCAGTAAGCCAACAATGGTCGCAGCTAAACACTGATAGCCTTACAGGCGTTTAACACAACAGAAAAGAAGAATCTAAGCCACTGAGGGACAGAAAGGCAGTGTCAACTAAAGACAGATCCACAGCTATACGTTCTTCCATCAGTATCAAAGCCAAATGGGGATATTTCTAAAGCAGTACCTTCTTGCAGGAGCCGGTGGTTGGCGGTGTTTCAGGCAGTTCTCTGGAACGCCGTCTCCCAGTGGGGACTCCGGGAGTGGTGGGGCTGCGGTTGGCCAGGAATGGGGACGAGAAGCGGACGTAGTGTTTGGGGGTGCTGTAGACCTGTGGAGAGCCGGCCATGCCCGGTAGGGCGTTGAGCTGTGTGGCGAGTACTTCAGGGTCGCTGCTTATTCTCAGCGGCCTCTCTGGGACTGGCTCCGGGGTTCGTACTGCACCGTGGTCCTGCTGCTTCTCTCCCACCCACTCACACACAAAGTGCTGTGGAAAAGAGTTTGAGAAGATGCATCTGACAATCCGTAGGGTTTCCCATACATTGAATATGTTTGATATTGACCCAGATATCAGACAAAAGACCAAAATATAAACAAAAACAGTCGAGTCTATCAGAAATAGTGCTATGGTACCTTTTTAGCTCTGAAGTTCTTGCTCCCGTTGCGGTTTCTGTCAGGTGCAGGTGAGCTGCTGCTGTGCGGAGGGCTGCTGTCCGGGGCTTCGTCAGGGAGGGCCTCCGGCTCAGGCGCAGTGGCCATCTCTCCTTCGGGGGATTCATTGTTCAGAGGCTCCAGAGACTCGGTCGGAGAGCCAGGGGCCAAGTCGGAACAGGTGCTGATGGTGCGAGCTCGCCGGCGCTGTTGACCGATGTGCGTGCGGTTCCTGGAGAAACTCTTCCTGTTCCTCGAGCTTTTGACCTTGGCCGGCTTTAATCCCGGCTCCTCTTTCACCTCCAGTAGCGGCTGTGAGAAACACAGTAGAGTATTTATATCGTTTAAATTGATGCAAAGCTACAAATGCAACCACAAACATCTCCCCCGTGGCCACTAGTCATATTTAATCCTTGATAGCTAGATGTATATCACTGTTATGGACAAGCAAGTTTGTTATTGTTTTGTTGAGGCTGGTAGAACACAAGACAGCTTTGATAACCAGACTTCTGCAGTCGATTGTTTATTTAAAAAGAGGTTTTTGTGTCTCCATGTTCTTACCTGCATGACAGTTGGAGAATCAGCCATCTCCGGTGTGACTGGAGGCTCCTCCTTGATGTCACTGCGGCCCCCGACTTCCGTCTTGACGCCGCCAATTCTTTCCAGGGCCTGCTCTCTACGTTTCTCCCTCTTCTCCATTCGGGCAAAGGCTTGCAGGATGGCCTCCATCTTTCGCTCTTCCCGTGTCTGCAGAGAGATAGGCGTGGGGTTCGAAAAGGAAAGGGGTGATGGACGGGAAGAGGGAGCGGAGACATTAGTCCATGGAGTACTACTCTCCCACGTAGCCCCAGAGGTAGCGATACAATGGTTAATGTGTTGCTACACAGCAAAAAGCCGATTAAGCTGTGCAAAGTGCAGAGCGCTGAGTGAAAGAAAAGGTGTAAAAGTGGCCCCTTGCTTTCACAATAAGAGAAACAAAAAAAGGAGACGGTCAGGCAACAGGAACAATGTGGTGAGGATGTAAATGGACTGCATTTATACACCGGTTTTCATAACTTACTGGAAAAAGAGCTTTACAATTAAAACCCTGACAAACCAGGAGGTTGCATGTCTAATGTGTTCCTATATGCATGTTTGTGCCACAAATAACCCCGGCTCTACCTCCACCAGTCAGAACACCCCATTGAAAAGATATTCATACCACGAAACAGACTGAAACAACAGACACATTGCCGAAAGATCGGGCTGAAGACAGGTGTCTGTAAAGACGAGACAGTTAGTACGCTTGTAAGTCAGTCACCTCTGGGAGATTTGGGGGTAGATGGGTGGAGTAGGAATTGGCTATGAATGGGTCAAGTTTACCTCCTTGTGTTTCAGTCCCTTCCAGCTGGAAGCCGCCCCGACAGGGAGATGGGACTGCTCCGCTGGGTTGGCCTGAATGTTCAATAAAGAGACAGCCCAGTTTAGAAGAGACATGTCCCCCCTAAACAAGGCTTCACAAACACTGGACAGGGCTAGACTAGTGGCTCCCTGATCTGGTGGTACAAAACAGGTCTGCGTCAGGTACTGTAGATGTTGGACAGGTTGGAATTTATGTAATATCCTACGATAGACGATACTGGTAACAGACGTAACGCCACAAAACTTACGATATCTAGGTTATGGGTAATTTCTGAAATAGCTGACGTTTTCACATTTTTGTAGTTCACACCTGCCACAACACTTCAAGGTTTTCCATCATTATATAAACACCTCCCTATATCACAATACAAGTTTAAACGGTGTGGTTTTGGGCTTTCTGGGACTAAACTTGAAATCATGAGGGAAATATGGTAAAAAAAAAAAAAAAAGAAATCTTTGGTCTTCAATCCAAAAACTGTGGTTGCAGATTGCACACTGAGGAACATCCTGTTTGGAGCACAAAAATCAAAGGGGCAAAAAAATTTGACTGCTGCTCCCACCACCAACCAACCAGAAGAATAAACTGGCCAGCGCAACATTCTCTAAGCCCCATTTTTAATAATACATCAGGAAACAGAAACAACACACACGTGCACATGTGAGTCTGGCAATAAATAATGGCCAAAGATTGTATATTGTTTTGCTGCAAAAAGCAAAAAAAAAAGAAAAACACACATGTGCACCAATCACCTAAAAACAATGGGCGGTGGTGCAGTTAGCACTGTCGCCTCACACTCGGTTCGGACCTGCGAACCTGGGGCCTTTTCTGTGCGTTCGCTAGCTCTGCGTGGATTTCCTCCAGGTGCTTTCCTGGTTTCCTCCCACAGTCAGACGGGAGGAAAGTTTAGGTTAATCAGTTCATCTCTATGTGTCAGCACTGTGATTGACTGGCTACCTGCCCAGGTTGTACCCCGCCTCTCACCCAATGTCAGCTGCGATTGGCTACAAGGATAAGCAGGAATAGCTAATGGTTGGGCATCAAAACAACCGTAACATTATTGTCCTTAAGGGTAAACTTCTCTCGCAGCCAGGTAGAATGCATACTTGAGGCATTAGCCGGCACACAATGACCAAATGTTGTCTACACAGGAAAACCAGGAAGTCTTTTCAAACAATAAGGGCTCTTGTTTAAGTAGGCAAAATATCATGCCAACACACAACAGTGTTATCTCCCCCGCGCCTTATCGCGGCATCGGTTTTTAAACACCCACATGCATCTACTATGCTTGTGATCGTCAGTTTATGAACGCACACTTCTTTGATCCGGCAGCAGAGCTCTCTCCTGGGCCACATTCCATAGAAACCAGCCTATTGGATCTCCCAAAGTCAATACGGCCCTGGCAACAAGGCTCTACCCTCTGCAGCGCCTCCTCTCTCTCTGACTCCCTCTCCCTCCCTTCAAATATCTATCCCTCTCTGGCCGATTAGCAGAACTGTATGCTGGCCAAAGATGAGTCAGCACTTTACACCTCGGGGTCCACCGTGTGAAATGAAGCTGACTGCGGGGTAATTTCCAGAGAGTGCGTGTGTGTGAAGTGCACCATGTGTGTGTGTGTTTGATACCATCTCTCAGGCACATTAGACTTTTTGGCAGGAGAAAGAGGGTTTGAACCAGTAATTGGCCATTTTAAACTTCAAGCCACAATGAAGGTGAGAGGAGAGCTATACTCGGAACTATAACGCACGCTGGGGGACGGTTTCAGCTTCCATTAACTCACAACATACTGGTTTGTTCCCACTGACAGGAGATGGTGTTCTTAACAGGCATGTGGCCCTGAGAGGCCGATTCATTTTTTTAATATGCTGGAGAAAAAAAACCCGGCAGCAAATGAGGAAAATAAATGTCACTGCGTAATGACAGACAAGCACGAAGCCTCAGTACTGTGAGGAAGAGGGAAGCCAAAGCTGCAGAACAAAAAAAACAACTAAAAAAAGACAAGTACGACAAAATATCAAAATATCAACAAGGGCATGGACAGAGGCGGGAGCACTAGCAGTAGATAAGTGATGAAGAGGAGGGTAGTTTAATGGAAGGGAGATAGAGGACAGCTGCTCCTATCCAAGCCACAGCCCCCGTAGCAGACAAATGGTTTGGTCCACACCCAGAGCAACAGTCTCATTGTTATTGTCATTTTCTCAGCTGGGTGGCTGCATGGCAAAAAAGAAATTAGAAAAGCTGTAGCCCCCTAGCTTGGCACACTTACCATCTTCCTCCTCCTCTCTGCAATCTGCTCCTCTGACTCCATCTCTACTTCATTGCTAACGGAGGTTTTGTCTTCTAGATCCTCATATAACTCAGGATCCTGTAAGAGGAGGGGAGAGGGGGGTATGGCGCTTTATCATGGCTGATCAGTCAGTCTAGCTACAGACTAGAGGGGGGAGACAGGTAAGAGGGGAGGAGAGGGAAGGAGGGAGGGGAAGTAAACTGAAATATAGGAGGGAAGCAACTCTGCTACTTTTCAGGGGTCAATCTGTGCACAAAACAAAACATGCTCAGAACTCGTCTTTGGTCTTTCACTGTTGTTCATAAATGATGTTAATAAACACTCCATGCTGTACCAGCACCCTCTAACAGAATCAACCACTAAGCAGCTGACATACTCTGCCTTTAGTGTGAACATATGGTTGTTATCGGACTTTTACACATTGTTTATCTACTCTGTTGGTACATCTTTCATCTCATCATTCTGAAATTACAGCTGAGACATTTTGGGATGTCTAACCCACAGTGTTAGGCTAGTGACACACGGGAATGATTTCTTAATGATCAAAGCACCATATTTTGAAATATACTTCGACACTAACAACATTTCTGTGATTTCAAACTGCTTGAATAAACTTAAAAAAACAATTTGACTTGGTCATGGCAAGTGAAATTTGCTTTTCTGGAAGAGACGAGAAATTCTGTTGCTGTTAACACATCCAAGAGAAACGCCATTCTCCGAGTGTGTCACAACTCGGCCAGACAAATGGCACAAAAGCTTCTTGTGCAATGACAGTAAATCTGAACTATTTTGTCAAAATTCTTAGTTGGAGGGGGGGAGGGAGGCAGAGGTGGATGTATAAAGGGATGATGGGGAGAAAAGAGGGAACTAAAGAGCATGTAGAGTGACTGACAATGGAAAACACATGCACAACACATTTAACAGAGATCAAACAAAATTGCATGCATGGACCACAAGGGTAAATGTACATCAACAATAAATATGCCATAGTGGACAGAGTCTCAACATGTAACATATGTATGTTAAGTGTAAAAGAAGGATGAGAGTGGGTGCGTTTCGTGTGCTGTTCATTAAAAGTGTAATCTTGCCTGGTTGTTTGAGATGGAGAGGCGGAGAGGAGAGAGTTTCCTCTGTTTGCCGTCGCCTACGCTCTTGCTCTTCCCGTCGCAGTCCAAACCCATGTTCTGGTTCTGGCCCAGGTCGTCCCGGACAGTCTCCTTGTCCTTGCGACTCCCTCGGCGCCGGCCTCCGGAGCCCAGGTTCTCGGTGGGTTCAAGGTTGTGCTTGAGCACCGGGCACTCCTGGTTGCCCTTCACACAGGCACAGTCCACCTTGTATTTACTACAAATATGAAGAGAAAGAAACACAAAAGAAAGATGGGAAACGTGAAGTTAGGAGGCAAAAGGATCTTGCCATACCACTGTGGTTCTGCATGCTACTTGACAAGTTTACTCTCAGAACTCACCAGCTGCCATAGTCATAATCGAAACCAATGGTGATCTCTGTGCCTTTGGTGATAGGCCTCAAGGAGTAGATGTATAAATGCAGCATGCCGTCCTCAACGACGTGCCGCACCTGAGGACAGAGAGCAATATTATAACTGTGCATAAGGGCTGACTTAATTGAAATAGGTAAGATTAACGTACTAAATCAGTTTTTCCGGACGTTTACTTACTTCAGAATTCGGGGTGCAGGAGCGACGGATGAAGCGTGCCTCGTTGCCAAAGCTGCGAGCGTCCACACACATCTCCAGTCCGTCAAATTTGGAATAAAATAACACAAAGGGGTACGGCCTAAAAGGGGAAAAGCATGAATGTCAATTATTCACATAAAAACACCACACTGTAATGAACTACATTCCCCAGAACCCTTAATATCAGTTAATTGGTTTGAGCTGCAATATCCAATTTACATTCATATGAAACAACTCTGAAAAGTGACTAGTGCCCTGACCTCTTGAAGAAGTATCCGTTGGCCTCAAACTGCTGTCGAAGCATGAACTTCCCCCTGTACTCAATGATGAGGGAGTCTGGGGCCAAGTCTCGCACCGCCTTGAGGATCTTCTTGTTCTTCTGAACCTGACTCTGGAAGAGAGAGACACTCTGGCATGAGTGCAGATCCTGGACAAGGAACACATTAAGTTATAATAAAGTACAAAGAGGAAGCTGGGATGGTAAATTTGCTTAAATATAAGAAATGATCAGGGTATGCATGTCCTGTTCAAGGGATCGTAAGAGTGGGTGAGTTTGTACATCTGACTTTAATGTAAATAGGTTTTTACCTCCACAGGCGGCTTGAAAGAGGCGGGGTGCGTGTTGTACGCCAGGCTCTTGCCATCGCCTTGCTCTTTGACACGCAACAGGACCTGGACGTCCTCACTGTACTGATTGCTGCTGGCCTCCTCGTAGCGCTCCATCCACGTCTTGAGTTTGTTCTCCCACAGAGACGGGTGCTCTGTCGGCTCCTGCTCCGGAGCAGCACCCTGAGAGAAAGAAAACAAAAAACACGACAGTCGTTGGTACAAATGGTTCAAGTTTTGATGGAAGACAACAGGACTCTGAGTGTTGTGTTCAGTGAGTTTACCTTTACTCTGGAGGACTTTCTGGACCCTTCTCGGAAGGCCTGCCAGACAAAGTAAAGACATCAAAAACTCTATTAATTGAAGTATACAATAATATATAATAAGGATGTAATACATAATGTGTTTTGATTTGGTTCATTATAAATTAACTGAATCTGACCTTCTTAGCTCGGGCAGAGGATGCTGGAGACTCTTTATCGCCACTCTTTTTACGTTTTTTATCAGTCTGCTTATGGCCAAGGCGCCCAGTGGTGAGCGTGATGGTGGTAGGCGTGTGTTGGAAGGTGGAGTAGAGCTCTAACGGCACCTCGTCTCCACTCTCTGTAGCACTGGTGTCACCATCTGAATAAGCAAACAAATGCATATTAGTTATGAGGAGGGAGTGCTGAACAAAGATATAAAAGACTGCACACTGCTGCAGGCCAAAATAAAGAGCCAGCTGTGTTACAACAATGGAAGATGAGGTATGCCACAGCGCAGATTAGAAAAGGAGTTCGCTTCTTGTCCAGCAGGTGTCAGCGTGTCCCAGGCTGAGGAGGCGGCATCCTGACACAGCCTGCAACCTGCTGGGTTCAATAACAATCTGGCCATTTACTGCAGCAAAGAGGCCAGTAAAAGCAGAACTGAAAGAGCTATCTATGAGCTCCAACAGAAAACTTCTAACCCCTCATAACCTGCTGTGGCAGATGCAGCTCTCAAAATAACGACCTTCGGTCTGTATTTTATCCAACTTCGTGTCATCATATTGCAACTTTGTTGAACGTAAAGGTAAACAAAAACATTCTGAGGCAGACTAGGGCCCAGATATACATATGTGTAGTCTTGCTCACCAGACAAACACTCTCGTTTCCTGGTCTGCAGCAGGATGGCCCTCTCTCTATCCAGGTGTCGTGGTTGGCAGCGTTCACACAGGTAAGTCTCAGGAATGTTCTGCCTGTCGATGCCCATGCAGTCAATATGCTGCCAGGCACTGGAAAAAAAGACAAAAAAAAAATCACAGCAAAAGATTTTTAATACACTTTTAAAAATCACAATTTGAAGTTGCTTCAACTTTGGGACACATGAGGAAACGCACGTGTGAGTCACCAATTAATTTAGATCATGAAGAAAATCTGGTCAGTTTACCTGCACTTGTCACAGCAGATCATGTAGCCGTCATCGTGGGTGAAGCCACAGATGCAGCGGGTGATGTCGGCCCCGTAGCTGCCATCCTCTGAGGTGCTGAGCGTTGTGCCCCTGGATGCTTCGTCCTGGCCTCCTGGAACAAACAACCCCCCCTCTCCTTGTCGGATCAACATGGAGGGGGGAGGGGAGGCCGGTGGAGTGGGTGGGGGCCGCGCCCCATAGTTATGGTCCTGATGGAAGGAGGGAAGATGGGCGGTCACCAGGTGTAGGTAAATGACAGTTTATCATAGGGATAATTCAGCAGGGAGGAGTAGTAATGTGGAGCACAGACCACTGATTCACAGGCATATGGACAACTACAGATTATTTTCATTATCGATTAACCAATTGTTTCTTTTGATTAATCATTAATCAAACATAAAGCCTGAGTTGATTATATCAAATGTCTTGTTTCATATGAACACTGTTCAAAACCCCAAAATACTTACTTTACCATAAGACAAGAAAAATCATCACATTTGAGAAGCTGTGAACATGAAATGTTTATCACGTTTTCTTAAATTACTACCTGAACGATTAGTATATTATCCCAAAAAAAAACTTGCTGATTAATCGTGCGTCAATCAACTAATCAACTAACCCCTGCATTTAAAATTCCCTGCATCACCTATAATACTACGGTCCATGTTCTATGTTGACCTAAATGTAAGCTAGTGATACGCTCAATGATTAACAGAGAGGGAGGGCCTACGGTTTGTCGGTTATTTGTCTTAGGGTGCGAAGGGAAGAACAGTGTGTGTGTGTGTACTCACAGCGTAAGGCAGGCCAATGTAACTGTGGGAATGGTGAGAACTGCTGCTGTAGATCTGGTGTGGGTAGCTGGACTTCTCCACCACCACAGGGCTGGCCTCCACCGATTCTGGTCTGCTGAGCAGAGAGACAAACGGAGAGCACACATTACAGTACACTGACAAAAAAAAAACAACCTCCGATAACAAGGTGTACACACGGAGTAATTGTTCTTCCTCAAAGTCTGTTAGGAAGTGTGTGCGCGGCAGTATGCTTAGCAGGGGAGCTAGTGCTGGTGACACAGAAGTAGAATATGGACGCATGCTTAAAACAGTCACACTGTCAGGGGACCTGGGGGCAGTAGGTCACTGCACACCCTGTGGGGCAAAGTGCAAGTACTTTAATAATGTACAATTCCAACTTGTACTTTGAGCATTTCCATTTTATGCTATTTCATACTTCCACTTTACTCTGCTACACTACCATTTAAGGGGTAAGTGTTGCACGTTTCACAGCTATAGTTGCTAAACACAAGATTTTAACACACATTAAGATATACTGCATTTCCCTACTGAACTTCTCAGATGTTTCAAGTAAAGATAAAAGCAAAGAAAGAAAAAAGAATATAAATTTGTGTTGCAGAAGTCTCAAAATCTCTTCAACACCTCGGTTACATGGTCCGTTTTCCTGCAGAATGAGTACTTTTGCTTTTAATACTTCAAGTACATTTTGTGATATGTTTGCTAAAGGATCTGAATACTTCTTCCACCACTGACTGTACCTGCTGTCATGTCACCTTGGCTGTAAAAGTCATGCCTGAGAGTCGTAGTAATAATACTACTTCATGTCAAAATAAATGAAGTCTGAACCCACATCCACAAGGCAGACAATCACTTCAAATGTGCTGTCTGTCATCCACACAAAACAACTAAACCATGTACTCCTACAAAACCAGTAGGTCCACTTTTCCCAGGATCACAATGCAGTTAAGAAGGAAGCCTGTTTGGCCGTTTGAGACCAACCCACCCTTATTATGACATGACTAATCTATTCTTCGGTTGCTGAAGGGGTGGCTCTAGAGGAAGAGAGAAGGGGAACTGCCATAACGCATGGCATGAGACAAGATAGTTGGGTGTAAAGAGGGAAGAAAAAGAAAGAGGGAAACACTTCAGGACAAGCACAATCCACTTGCGAGGTGCGGCAGCTATTCAGATACATGCATTCGTGAATCAATCATGCAAAAACATCACGTGAATCTTCTCTTTTCACAGAGTCCTATCTAGGAAACTGTTCCGAGGTGGGAGACAAACAAAAACCATAAAGGAGCGTCGGTATAAGTGACAGCTGCTGAAGCTTGTTTCCTCCTCTGCTCCGTCTCTCAACTCTAAAAGTACACCACACAGCAACTAAATCCATGAGAGCCACTGCCAACAAGTTTCTGTAAACAAGGCAAAAAAACATGGAGAACAGCTCACATGGCATACTGGACAGCCTCTCAGATATACGGAGTACAATGGGTACAAAGGGCTAACAAACTATGGGAGCTCTGAACAGGCCATGCAGCATTTCTGTACATGTAAAACTGTTCAGCTTTGATTACAATGAGACTCAGAAAAGAACCAGCACAGTTGGAGATATATAGGTAACAATTACGTAGCTGGAGCAAGTATTAATGAAAATCTAGAATCTCAAGGTAAAGTGGTGATACGATACCTGTGTGAGTCCTTCTCAGCCCTATCTCTCTTGTTGCACGCCGTAAGAGCAATGTGCAACACTTCCTGTATGCGTTGCCGCTCAAGTATTCGCTGTCAAAGTGAAAACGTAAGTGCATGCATGAGGTCTGGAGGCGGACCCAGTGTAAGGTGTGTGTGTGCACAAAAGATTAACTGACACATAGAAGAATCTAAACTGTTTAAATGTGTGGAAAAAGCCTGGCTAAAAAGATAGGGGGAGAATTAAAAAAAAAAATCATACTTAAGAGAGTGCAGGCGGCTCAATAACTTCCTCCTATTAATGGTTAACCAGATCAAAGTCTATATTTTATAATACATGGATTAAAGATCTGTCCGAAGCATGTATCATTAAGTGGTTAAAGGAGGGGGATTATTCATTAAGTTATTGGGCTTTCGCACTCTTTCAGTTTCAGTAAGTGAATCAGTGAGAGAGGCAGTGAGAGAAAGAAATGCAGAAGGCAAACATGTGAGCCAGCCTGTTCAGTAAGGAAGTAAAGCGTGTTTGAATGCATGCGTTTATAGCTGGAGGGGTTTGTATCATTCATGACTACACTCCTGGGAGGTGGAAAGGAGGGCCTAGAGAGTTAGAGTACACATGAGTAAGAGGGTTGCAGATATGTCATGATCAGACTCAAAACATGAACAGATACACGACAACGAGGGAGAGAAGGAAATGAAGAGAATTAAGGTCTGTCGCCAGGTATGCACTATTTATAGCTCATACGTGTCGAGTATTTAACAAAAGAAGAACCGATGTGATTAAAACACCTGCCGAGAGAGGCAGAGCGGACGAGGAGAGATCAACAGCAGGAGAGGAAAGAAAAAGAGAGCAGCACTGAACAAGCCAGAGGCAACGCCTTCACTCCTTAAGTACTCCCCACTTGCTTCCATGGTAACACTACGTATCCCAGTTTGACGTGAGCGCGCACGGCGAGCTCCAGTGTGTCACTGTGGACACGTTACTGCATTAGACAACAGCTGGTCACGCTGCTGCAGACTTCAGGGGCGACGAGTAAGGGACGCTGTTTTGCTGGTGAGTAACCAGCCCCGCTAACTCGGCTGGCGCACTCACAATACGCCAAAGAGCTGCGTATATGTATATATATATATATATATATATATATATATATATATATATATACTATGTGCGTGTCCAGCTACGCTAGGTCCCTTTGGTCTGGATGCAGTAGCAGCTGGAAGCCCCCCTTTTCAAGCTCATTATCTGCTTTTGAATAAAAGCTGCAGCAGGCGATCGGTCGCAGAGAGTCACGGCTCTACTTCTACCCCCGGTGGGACTGTTTAAGACGCCAATGTCTATGTGAGGACCACCTGTCACTCAGGGCCAGTGACCATGGCAACAGGCCCTGCGCAGTGCAGAGGGGAGGGGGAGCGAGGGTACCATGGTAACACGAGGGCAATGCCTCGTTTTTTTAAAGAGACAGGAGCCCCCTCCATAAGTTGGTGACGTGTGTTTTATTCTTTAGTCATACGAGATCTTCTTGCTTCATTTATTTGACCAGGAAGATGTCCTTGATGGGACTATAGGAGACAAGGGAAGGAGGAGGCAACAGGAGCCTTGTTGCATTTAAGTGTCACCGACTCAATGCAGCATGTTGTCAGCAGACATACATCTACATTCTGAGCTTCCAGTTTCACAAAAAGCAGATGTAGTTAATAGCTGAGAAGAGAGTCAATGTGATGAGCAACGGCTGAGTGAAAGTACAATCAATGGTAAGACTGAACTGTCCATTAGAGCGGACACTTTAGGGGCCCTGCAAAATACCTTTCCATTAACTTTGTAAACATGTGAAAAGACAGAATTTAAATTGAGAATATAATAGAGCTGCTTTACTCATAATAGAGGGCATGTTTGGCATAGGAGAGGGAATCATATTGACTAAGAGTGTCAAATGCATGAGTGAAGCCAAACCTAAGAAGGGTGAGCGATGAGAACAGAGGTAGTGAAACTGAGAATGAACTTGTTTTTGGCAAAGACGAATATGCAAGAATGAATGAGGGGAGCATTAAAAAAAAAAGGTGTGAACAGTGTGTTTGTCAAGTGTTACTCACTCTGAGCCTGCAGCCATGTCCAGGTACGAGGTGTCTGCTGTGTCCACCCCTACTGGGATGACTATGCTCATGACGTTCTCTGCTGATCAGTTCTTGTCCTACTGAGTCCAGAGAATGGGAGTCCAAAACACTGAGGCATGCCAGCCACAGCAGTCATTGCAGACATCTAAGTGCATCCACAAGGCCTGAGCATGTAGTAGGAGAGGAGGGTAGAGAGACAAAAGAGAAAGGGACCAGTTAGTGATGTGTACACAATGCGTGATTGATTTCATACCAAGAACAAAAGCACTTGCGAGGCTGCAGTACCAAGCAAACCCCAAATTACAAATCATAGTGAAAACGGGGTATTTCCAGAACACGTTAATACATGATTCATACTTTCAGACCAAGAACGGCATTTGACAGGGAAGTGTTTGATAGGAATTTCCCCTCTGACAGAGCTACCAAGCTGAGGTATTGACTGATGACAAGGGAGAGGATACAATACTGTGTAAGTGAGCTGCTGCTGCGAACTGCGCTAAAGCAACCTCGACACGCTATCTGCCAGGAATGCACAAGGCTGCACTGTAAGGAAGCTCCCACAAAGGGGAGCAAGAGAGCGCAGAGCAGCCAGCCGCCATGAACGGAGGGAGGAAAAAACGCAACAACATGTAGAAGCCATTTTTCCCCCCTTCGACTGAAAAGGACTGCTCTATTCTAAGCACTCAAACCCACTTATCCAAAAGACGACACACACACAGAGACTCTCTACACGTATTACTGATATGAAAGCTTACATTTTGATTGTTACTACTGTTAGAGTCTCTAGTTATTCACATGAAAAAACGCTGCGAGAGATCAAGTAAGATCGTTTCATCAATAATTGACTGTCAGGCACTGAATGTAGTGCCCCTCTGGTCCCAAGGTGGGAGGTCGGTTGGACTAATAAATCATATACTAGCAAAAGTATTGATATATTAAGCCATGTATTTGTGTCTGAGGTGAGTTCAGACGGGAGCATATGTGTCCGTGTGGCTGCCTCTGGTTCAGAGAGCTCTGTTGATAAGCGGGATTAATGTGAGGGACAGATGCCGAGACAAAATAGGCTGGAGGTCACACCTCCGCCTGCTCATGGACACTGGGGCCAAACAAAAGGCTCAAATCGTGGCTTGGGGTCTACACGGGAGAGGGGTTACAAAGCAGGAATATGTCATGTATTTAGCAGGGACAATACTTTACACACTTAGCAAGCAATAACGCACCAAAACATGTTTCTGCACGCCTATGATGGGCCTGCCTATTCTGGCCTTTCAGACATGTCAACACACATGTCTGAAAACTGATTTCATTGCCAGGTTAATTGTCAAGGGAACTGATAGTTGACATGGGGATGAACACACAACTTAAGATTCTTTAAATAGGGAAAAAACAAACAGTCGTGAGAGTAATTTCAGGTACTAATTCCACCAAATGCACTATTAGAGCCAGCAGGACTGGCGAGAGGCTCACAGACATGACAGCTGTCAGCTCCAGGCCTAATTAATAGCAGGAAGAAGACCCTTGTGTGTCAGCCAAGGCTGCTGATGGGATCACCCTCCAAATTCTCTTCTGATTCTGTGTTTAGTGAGTGAATGGGTTAAACAGCAGGGGCACTATCACTAGCAGAGAGGCCTTTCACGATTGAAGCTGATGTAACCAGAACAAGGATAGGCCGCTTTGCCAAAAAACACTGAAACAGACTTCTCTTCTTTTGAGTCATCTGAAAGGCCCAGTATGTTTTAGCACTGGTAAAGAGCTTTCCTCTGAAGCAGCCTGTTCGTTCCCTCGTCCACTAGGTTTGTCTCCATTTCACCCAGGGAATCCTGCTGTCACAACTAAGGAATGCACACACACACACACACAGAGAGAGAGAGAGAGATAACCCCCCCAGCCCTGTCCTTTCAAACATTCCTCTCCATAAGGAAGATCGGTGTGCAAACATACATGCACTGCGCTACAGCCAGACACAGTTGAGACCAACAAAAGGCGGGTGGAAAAAAAATTACAGTACAGCTGCATTCCTGACTAAATCTGAACTGCGCTGTGACTGCCTCTGCCTGCTCCTCCTCCTACTTCCTCTAGAAGAGATGTCCATCACACTGGAGAAACACAGCCAAAGGAAAAGAAAAGAAAAATACCCCACCCCCCTTTCCTGTGCCCAGTCACCCCGCCCAGCCGGATTTCTCTCCCTCCTCTTGTACATTTCCTAAATAAACCCGAGACAGTAACGCAGAGCGAAGGGGGAGTGTCGCAGACGCAGCTCCAAATTACATGGAGCCCGGGAGAGACCATTTAAAGTCACCTTTGGCCAAATCCACTGCTGGTTATGGAAACACAGGGGTGGGGAAAATGGGGAACATGCACAGGGGAGGGTGAGTAGAAGAGGGACATGAAGAAAGACATGTAGCCAAAGTGGACAATAGTGAAAACGAGCCACGGGATGGAAGTGATTTCGGTGTGCAGAGCGTCTGTTTTCTCTAAAACCGTTCACCTCTTTCATGCGCTCCCTTCACAGATTTCCTTGCGCTGTAGGGAGCTTTAGAAGCCCCTCCATTTCAGAGGGCAGCGAGGTGGGGGAGGTGTACACGGGGTCTGTCTGACAGTGACGCAACACAGCCTAGACCTGGGTGGCAGAGTGGAGCACATATAGCGTAAGCCAGTCTCTCCTTTCTCCTCCTTCCTTCCCTCCTTCAGCGAGGGGACACAGTCACGTCATTGTGTGGGGGGAATAACTATCCTTTTAAGACCGAACCGCACTGAAGTCAGTGAGGGAAAACCCACATCACCACACTCTAAAAATCCAATGCCGCTACAGATGACAGCTTTCCTCTCTTCTCAGCTTATTACCACCGCTCTATGTGTAAGTGTTTTAATTCTTGTTTTCGCAGCCAAGTCTCGGCAGATTATGCTTTTCGTTAAGTAGGAGGAGCAACAAAAAATGAGGGATTCCAACTGAACCACCCCCCCCCCCCCTCTCTCTCTGCCAAGCTGATGCGACTTCACACCGTCCTCAGAGCTGGCTGCAATGACTCAGCTCATAAACAAACGGATTAAAACAAACTCTTACAAATGCAGTCATGTACACAGGAAGAAGCGTGACCCAGATGGAATGTAGGCCCGGCCCTCTTCTTCCCGGTACCCACAGTGGGACACACTGCATCTGCCCCGTCCTTCATAAATCAGTGTGCCCATGGCTGCCAGAACTCCCTCTGCACTTGAGCACTGAAGGTGAAGTCATACATCAATACAGCGGGGGATACGGTCCACACAAGCAATTTTTTTTGTGGCCACAATAGGAACTGTGCTGTTGAGAGTGTAAGCCAATACCTCAGCTGACTGTAGAGATCAGCCAATTTAGGAGTCAGATGATGAGGAGAGTGTCTTATAACTAGTAAACAATAAATGAGACAATTTAGGAGGATTTTCAGGGGCTGCCACATGTTGCATCTGCAATGGCATATTTATATGGTTGTGATGTGGTAAAATGTGAGACATATAATCCTAATGCAGCATCCCAAGGACAGAAAAGCCAAGTAATATCCTCTGTGCTCAGTTCAAACAGTCAGGGAGTGTGTGAGTTAAAGTCAGTAGGATCGGGATCTGGCAGCAAAGCTGGGGCAGCCGTCCTGTAGTCTGAGTAATGTCTGTTCAAGAGAGCCCCGGGGCACTATCTCTCCATCTCCCTCTCGCTCCTGCTTAAGGAGTATCACTGCCACGCTCTGTGTGGTCATGGGTGAGTCCGTTTTTAACATTTAACAAATCAGACATGTGTACGTTACATTGCACTGCATCTTTAGCTGTGTGACTGAAGGCCGATACTATTTCGTCTCTCGTTCATGGAGCGCTATCCTGGCACACATGCATGCAGCTAGAAGCTAATTACAGCATTTGGAGAATGCAATGTGCAACTAACTAAAATTTGAGGTATGAATGTTCAAGCGGGTCCAGAGAAAATGGGGAGAGACAACTACAACATCTACGGGCAAAAGAATAGTAAGAGCTACTCAGAGGTCCCATTAGAGCAGTGTTCGAGGATCAATTTCACGCCTGGTCCGCAGTGCCGTTACATCACCAACATTGATGGCATATCCCCTCTTTATTCAGCCCATCCTGCCTCGTGCTACTACCCATGCATGCTATTGTAACACGGGCACAACAGGAAGGAGGTGAGGGAAGTGTGGTAGGGCTGCAGCATCAGCAGCCTCAGCCCTAAAGCCACCTGTCGGGGAGGCAGCTTGCTAGCTTAAAGAGGGATCTGTTACGGCCCAGCTAGCTGCACAAAAACAGGTCACCTGAGCCCTTCTCCTCCCAGCTGAGATACCATGTGACTGTGTTGGGCCCCAGAGCCAGGCAGCTTTGTCTCTGGGTCTCTCAGTGTCTGGGTATCACACAAGTGAGATCACTGGAGACCAGGCCACAGACACACAAACACACACAAGGTGAGGTATGCATCTATAGAGACACACACACACTTCACCCACACAGATGTGCTACTGTTTCGGGGATGAGATTTTATTGTCTGGAGACTGGGATGAGCACAATAACAAGAGGAGCTCCTCCAAGTACAGGAAGAGGGTCGAAGAGAAAGCAGAGGAGTATGTGGCCTTCATCCGCTCTATCAATAAGTCAATACACCAATAAACATCCTATGCACCTGCTTGACTTCTTTATTGTTTTCGTCTCACTCTCTCTCGCTGCTGCGCACACTGAAAAATGAAATAGTTTGGTGCTGGCTTTTTGATCTTATGCGTGTCTCGCTAGGGGTTAAGTTGAGAGGAAAGGTGTCATCTGAGACTACTAGTCTCCTTGCCACCTGCCATAGTTGCCTGTCCCTGTGGCAGCTCACCTCCAGTCACCATCTCTGTCAACAAAGCAAGCAAACACACTTTGCTGCCGCACAAGGCAACCAGGCACACATACAGCCGGTTCGGTATTTAACACTTTCAGCTACAATATCATGTAGACAGAAGAGGGGGAAAAGGAGTGAGTATTAGGACAGAGGCCTCTGCTCCTTTACAAGCAAGAACAAGATGGCTTGGGACTTTGTGTATTATGTAGCAGAGGCTGATTAAGCACTGCACAGAAGGGCCCTCTCACTCATCTAATAAGTAATAAACCCTCCACCCAAGAGAAGACCCTTTAGCACTTACTATTATGTGAACCACACAGGCGGCTGAACTTCATTACAATGACTCAGAACCTCAATGGTTAGAAGCTATACAGACCATTCAAGTGCTTAGTGATGTTTATGATACGAGTAGTGATAAACTGACTATAAACTGTCCTTCTAGTGTCTGCTTATTTCACATGGTATGCTTTGAAGGGGTTTGAAGGCCCTTGTCATGCGTTATTCCTGCTACGGACAGGTGCTTTAGTCAAACAAGCATCTATTAGTCTAACACTGATGGCTTGCACGAGGTTGACAACCATATAACATCCTCACCCTACAGCTAAACAGCTGTTTATAGTCATGTAAATCACATGTGTATTGTTGATGGTTTGAACTACAATGTAACTAAGCATATCTGTGATTAAATGTGCTTCAGTAACTGCAAAATTTACTTTTTATTCACTGGACTGACATTAAAACGATCAGTAGGAAAAGAGAAAAAAACACTACTTGGTATTTGTCATTAACAGGCATTTCAGCTGAACAAAGGGCCAAAGTTTGTCCCACAGGGTGAGGTTGAAGAAAAGACAGCTGTGCCACAACGTCACAGGGCTTTGTGAGAGCCCAAAGGCTTGAAAACACTATCCTGGAAAATAGCTGTGATTTCTCTTAATTCTAATATGTTGATACTGTGTTTAAATACAATTTTAGGGCACATTTCTGGCATTCAAGGTTCAACATATGGGATTGTGCAGAAGCAATATGAATGATAAGCATCTGACTATTGTGTACCCGTTATAACTAAGCAACTCACATAAACATGTCTTTTAATTAAATACGGACTGCATTTCTATCACAATAAAGGAGATACATTCAAAACATGTACGTAGGGGACAACTATGTAATGTTAAGTTAGTAAAGACTATTTCAGGGAGGTGCTTATGTGGAAAAGGATGTCTGTAATACATATATTTTGACAAAGAGTTATGCTTGTGTACCTTTATGAAACATAATGCTGGTAACAAGTACATCAATGTGCGCTCTCTCTATTTTGCAGTACTTACATCTAATTTTCTTTGATAATAAACCTCATGTCCCATCATCCAACATTACCACACGAAACGCTGGCGGTAGCATAAGCCGTGACGCATGTTACAGGGATACTGTGTAATTCGTTTTGGGAGAACAGCCTCAACAGCGTCGGTGAATGTTACTACAAGCCAACAAAAAAAGCGCAGTATTGTCGATGAATGATCTAGATTGTTTTGACGTTTTTGAAAAGCTTAAACTCAACTAAAATAAAAAAAGAATCCTTGTGTTGTGTAGTTGCTTCCCAGTGAGTGTGTCGGCGCTGCAGTCAGTCCTGCCGATAGGGGTGTGGAGGGTACAACGTTGTATTATGTTACACCACAACACCCTGGTGCTGTCGCCATTTTCATAGCGCTTTTCTCAGGACTGCGAGACAATCGTGTGGCCAGGGGAGCCTCGCCATGGGAGGAAAATCCCCCCAAGAATGCATTCAATCGCCTCTTTCATACACTAACTTAAGTATCACTCTGTCGGTACAGTCTCTGTGTTGTTACCATTAGAGCTTTTTTGTGAATTCGTCGACAGCAAAGCCTAGGAAGCTAATCGGCTAGCAATTATGGCCAGCAATGGCGTCTGGAAATGTAGCAATGGCGAAACAATCGACGCACGAACCGCCTTAAATTTGACATTTTTTTTTACCGGTATGCAAAAAGAGCGAAAGAAACAGCGTTTAGCACAATGATGCATGGAGTATCTGTTTACTTGGGCCGTATATGAACGCCAAAAAAATGGCCGTGGAAAGTAACGTTAGCCATCGGAAGCTAACGACATAATGCGTAGAGGGTTAAAGTTAGCGAGCTGAGCTATTACCGACACGAAAGAAGTGGATTAATACTTGACTCGTCACAGACAAGGAAGGGCGACAACGAGGCAAACCAGAGCGACTGCACATTTATACTTGTATTTGTTTTAAGGTCGTGTAAAGTAGCCAATTGCGACAGTGTATTTCAGCAGGAAGATGGGGTTACAAATTGTATGGCTGGGGCGAGTTGCCCAAAATGCAACACCCCCTCCCCCACGCTTGCATCATTAGAACTCAATACAAACCGTAAATCTAAATGAATGTAAAATGTACGTTTATGTCCGATTATAACGTATAATAGACGTCAGCTAGTCGTGTGGCATCGGGTCTATTCCCGATTACCTCTCGTCATAACTACAATTCCATTAAAAGCTCAGTAGCCTGAGATTACTGCGCAATGTAGCTATCGGCATCTAAGCTATTATAGCAGCTGGTCTTGCTTTGAGTAGTCTTGTAGATAACATACTAAACATCTTCATATCTCTCTTTGACGTTACATGCATGTAAAAGCTCATTGTTCTCTGGCTTTGTATGATTTTCGCTGAACGGAAATAATGCAGGGTGGGAGCCACCACGACCAAATTCAAGTTTGTAACTAACGCTAAAATGTACTGTTTTCATGCTGGCTGAGGGTGTTGCAAATGCTGTTATCAAGTAGCACATGTCAGAAATGACTGATGCGTTTTTCTGACAGACCGTAGCTGATGTATAGTAAAGTAAAGTATGTGCAAATAAAGCTGTTATATTTAGGAGGTCACATTAGTGACACTAAAGCGAATGAAACCGTGCGCAACATGGCCTCTTCTGTTTCTGTGTCAAACCAACACGAAGTGAGACCCCCGTCAGAATAACATCAATATACATCGTACTTTTAAGGACAAGTTGACAATGTTAGCTGTTGTTGACCGAGTCAGTGTGCTGTATCAAAGACGTTGTGGGACAGCCATTAATCTAATTGCAGCGTTTTCTGTCTTACGTTACCTTTATAACATTGACGTATATATATTTGGTCTTAAAGCTGCTTTAACGCGTGTAGCAAACACTTACACCGATCGTTGCTACCTGTGAATAATATTGACCTGATAACTTTGTGTGACGTTTCTTGTATCGCCACACTATCAAAGAGTCGGTCTGTGTCGAGCTAATTTGAGCTAGTAGCATGCGCTAGTTAGCAATCGGTCTCCTGGCGTTACGCTTGCCAACATGACATTTTGGGAAACTTGCGTCACCTAGTTGGCAGTTTTTTTCAATCTTTATCTAGGCTAATATGAAATAAATTGACATCTACCGTAACAGACCCTGGATGATATTGCTCAGCTAGCTAGCAAGCTAAACTCAGCTGATACTACAACTACGTTAGCCTAGCCAAGCTAACTAAAGCCAACAATAGCCTTCCAGGTCGGATTTGTATTCACCTTTAAACTACCACATAATGCAGTTTACTCACCGTTTTATGTCCACTCTGTATGATCTGAAGAGCGAATTAGGGGACCTGGGAGAGACCCCCGTCGCTTTCAGCACAGCTTCCACAACCAAAACAATACTTCTGTCCACACACTGCGGATCCCTAGCAAAGCTTTTAAATGTTTGTCTATTAACTTGTCCGCTAAAGAGTCATTTCGAGTGAAAAATCTATCGCTTCTTGGTCTACGAGGTGACCCAATTTTTTACTATAAATATATTCGAAACCGTTAAAACAGTGCCCTAGTCATCGGCGACTTTTCGAAATTAGATCCCCTCAAACCAGTCTCTTTTCCCTTTGCAAAAATGGCGGCCCTGCCAGGACTGCCGAGACTCCGCCTCCCCCACGAGCCCCCCCCCTCCCTCCCCATCACTAAACCCGAGCTCCGCCTCCACATACTGCGGGGCTACCCTCCCGGTTTCACAGGGGTGACCGCGCTCCATTGCGCATCCACGACTGTGATTCCTCAAGACTCAAGTCTGCTATTTATGTCGGTAACGCTCTGAATTTACTTTGTGCTTTACTCTTTAGACAATGCATGAATAGAAATGGGACCTTAGCATGTTGAATGATTTATAAGTGTCAAGTAAACTTTCTGAAGTCACATTACAGGTGGTTTAATCATTGTTTTTGTTAGGATTTTAAAAATAGCCCCTCAAATACATCTTGCAGAATGCAATATGTAGCACATTGCAATAGTGTGGTGTTGTGGTTCCATTAATGCCCGTGCAATCTACATGATCATCTTGTGAAAGTTGGAATGTTTTTATACGGTGGTTTGGTCTTCCTCTCAGGGTCAAAGGGCATATTTTGACTCAACACTAACCCTCATATAGCCAGTTTTATATTACATTTAATATCTACTTTTGTTTGTTTCTCTAGATATTTTAACAGACTTAGGCTACAGCGACAAGTGGACACCCCAAAATGGAGGCTGAGTTGGCCAGACCAGATTGTTTATTGCGATTATTTAGGACCAGAATCTCTGCTTTTACCACTGGCATGGCTGAAAAGAAGCACCTAAATTCACTACCCAACACAGGAGGAGGCAACTAAGCTGTTATGTAACCCCTTACACAAGAGCAGCATTTTGTTTATTGAACTGATGTGGTACCCATTAAACACTGACCATTAACAGTAAATCAAGAATAAAGTTGGCAGACCATACATAATAAAACATGCACACTAAAGCCTACATGTTTGATACATGCAAATATCTGGATAAACAATTTCACTTCAATCACTCAAGAAATCCCAAATCAAAGCATGTGTAAAATATGATGTATTTGTCTGTGTTATCAGCTGTCTAGTAGTTTCAATTTACAACCCTTTGGATTTATTTAACAACCATATCACTTCACATGAGCTCTGACATGTTTAACACACAACAAAATAATGATTCTAGCAATCTTCCCGACAGCTTTATTGTTGAGTGTAAATCGGTCAGTGTCAAATCTCCACAAATATGTCTGTAGAAATCCCTTTGACATCATTTGTTTGAGAGAGGATGTTCTCATCGTTTCCATTTATTGACCCCTCCCCCCACCCGAAACCGCATCCCCCCGCGCATGCGCATTCGTGAAGGACCGCTGCAAAACCCTGCAAATGCTGGTGCACGGGCGGCGAGGTTGTTTGAAATAAACTTGCGGGAGGACGGAGGTAAAGGTTGGGCCGCTCGAGCCACCGTCACCCGTTATCCTAACGGAAACGTTCGTAGACGAGGACGCAGCGATGAAACGAGTACTTTTTTCGGAGAGGATCACATTTATCCATGACCGTTGTGCCCATATCCGCGTTTTTGGTCTGAAGATGATCTGACCTCTCACTATGTTAAGATAATGACGCACATTTAATGGGAGGTTTAGAAACAAATGAAAATTTGTATTTTTTTTTGTTGAGAAATGGTTGGTTTCCGATGACATCATGTAGATAGTGTTTTGTGGGCGGGCTCTGAGCTGTGAGGGGAGAGGGGCGCAACCGGAGAGCATCGACGACCAGGCGCCATTAGGTAACAACTTACCGTGTGTGTATTTATATATGCGAAGAGGCTTCCCGGTGGGTAAAAGAGATGGGTCGACATAACGACTTGTGTTTTACACACGGAGTGGGACATTTCACAGTTTGCGTCTGGCGATAAAAACGACTTCCTGTCGTTAAACCAAATGTTTACCGTTGTGGACTGGAAACAAGATGGCGTCGAGGATTCCTTTCTTTAAGCGCACGCACGGGTCGAGGTCGCGCACTCTTGGGCGGCGGCACCACCACCGTGCGCGTTCTCGCCACAATGTTATTATTTCCTGTCTCACATCACGATAAATTGACGTTCTTGTTTAAATGCACTCTATTCTCTGTGTAACACAGTTACATAAGCACTTAATGTTCCTCCTCCACTTTTCACACTATAAGACGTCTTCCTCTTAAAGAGGATAAACGGTCATATACAACCGTAGAGCTCCCTTTACCCGCTTTGTTTTAGCTTTTGACCCCATCTAGTGGACCGTGCAGGCAAAACGGACGCATTAACTGGCTATGTTTTCCATTTCTATTAACGTAATGTATATTTGTTTGTATTATAACCAAGAGTTTTTTTGTGTACCTGCCCTTCAGTGTGAAGTTTTATTTAAATAAACAAGTGTTGAATACGAATCGATAAAACTTGATTTCTTCTGACAACTATGACCTCGGTAATATAAAAAGATTAACAAACGTTGTGACCCAATGGTAGCATAAAATAGAAAAGAGGTAAACAGTTCAGTGTTCCAACTGTGTCTAAATAAAATACAGAAAACAGTAACTATCAGCCAACTCAGTCAATGCATGTCATGTTTCAGAGGTGGAAGAAGTATTCAGGTACAATACCACACTGAAAGTACAAGTCATAATCCTACATGCAAAGCCATATTAAAGTAAAGGTATGTAAGTATTATCAGCAAAATTCAAGTAAAAGTCCTGCAGAAATAGTCCCCGTCAGTGTTTTACTATTATATATATATATATATATGATGTTTTTGGATTCATATTTCTGATGCATTAATGTGTATGTTAACATAAGAATATGTATACGTATACTATAATAAATAATTGACAGCAGAACTCAAAGAGAAAGTCCTGTCCCTTGGAGACCACACGGGGGCGCTGTAATGTTCAAGTTGTTAGCCAATCAGCCAATCAGCATAGAGAAACAACGGAAGTAGTCACTCTCTGTCCAATCACAGCCGTCGTTGTTGAGAGGTCGTTTATTGACAAGGGGAGAAGGTGACTCCTCGACGAACAGGGCAGTTCACGAAAATCTGAACAAATAACCAAAAATAAGACTGGTGTTTTGCTAAATTAGCAACCATGTCTTCTTTTGGGCGGGCGTTGGGAGTCCTTCGGACCGGAAGTCAGCTCCTCAGGCGCGGTACGCAAAGAATAACGACCAGAAAGTAAGTATTGTCAAGCCTGCTAGCATCTTTAGCTATAGAAAAACACTTGCTTACACAATGGTAAACTAGAAATATTTAAGTTCTTTAAACTTTGAACACCATCTTAAATGACAGTCTATATTACAAATGAACTAATTTCGCCGTAACAAGGATTTTAAATGAGTTTAAAAAAAAATGTTTTAGGGCTAGCGGTGGACCGCATATCGAGCCCCAGTACAGGCAATATCCTCAGATAACGAAGAAACAGAAGTTCGAGTCCGAGCTCCTGAGCGGTGCCATGTGGTTCTGGATCCTTTGGCACTGCTGGCACGACCCTGATGCAGTCCTGGTAAGTAAACGTGTACTAGTACACACTGTCTAGCCCTCCAGACACTCTACTGCAGGTGGATGCAGTGGGGGAAAGTAACTAAGTAACGTTACATGTTTTGAAGTAAGGCTATAACAGTGTGGGAAATGTATCTTAAAGCAAAAACTTTTTTGTCTGATGAACATAAAAAGCAGAGAGAAGGAAAGTAGCTAGAATCAGTCGAGGTAAACAGACTGTACTTGTAATGTGTGTACTGGTCCGAGTTGTTTATCTACAGTATGCCATACTGTACAAACCTGTCAGGTACAGAATCTATTAATTAAAAATGGAAATGTTAAATGAAGGTTCTTGCCTCTTCTGTAGGGTCACTTCCCCTGGCCTGACTCCTCTGCATGGACAGACGAGGAGCTTGGAATCCCAGCAGATGAGGAATGAGGTGATTTTCTCAGTTTCCTTTGCTTAAATGAACACTGGTACAGTAACCAATGAGGACAATCGTTTTTACTTCCATAATATGTAATCCAAATGTAGAGAAAAAGTTTGGTTCACTTTGCAAAACGGTTCCACTTTATCCAAGTAATATTTTATGATGCTGTAAAAAGGTTTATGTGCATGTCTTATCATTTATTATCAACATACAAGCCTGTGTTGTTTCAGCTCTCCTTAGATTAGGAATAGTTGACCAACAAATATATTTAACGTAATAGCAATTTCAACTTAATATAAATGCGATAAACACATTATGAAAGATTGCAATGTTGCACTCAGGGATATTTTTAGTTAATTGAAAGAAAACTGCACTTTTAAATGTAACCCTCTTTTGTTGGTGCATTTTGTGTTCAGTTCAAATACCTCCCTGTATAATTTAATAATCAATAGTACCACAAACTACAGCCTCCTAAACTATCATACAGTTGAATCAACACCTCCGAAACTAAACATTTTAAGTTTCATGAAGGAGGATTTGTGGCAGGACTCTAGTATTAGACTGCATTAGTTTAAGATAGGTGTACGTAATAAATTGGCAACAGAGTGTTTTTAGTTTTTTTTCCATTTTGTCAACTGCTGTAAACATCTTATCTTTTGTCTGTAGATCACCACGAGGGATTCAAGCTGCTGGATAAGTCTTTGTGGGAATCTTCAGGATATTCTGAAAGTCAGTGTTGTACATAGACTAATAAAACTATCTTTAAATATGTCAAACTGTTGTATTATTTATGTAAAACCACAGTATAATATGGTCTAAACTTTAACATCTACAGTTTGTTAGATCGGGCTTTACAAAAAGACATTAAGCATATTATTTCATTAGTTTTTTTTTTTTATTTACACGCAATTTTCGAATTGCAGAAACAAAATGCAATGCATTAACAGTGTCACAGTTAGCCAGTGTTTGTATATTTTAAATCTGGGGGGCGGAACACATAAGAACCAACGCACATAACACAAATGCCAAGAAAGCAAAAAGAGGGACAGATTGTGTACGATGAATACTACAGCTTATTACAAACCCTGCCTGCGGGCCAGCTCGTGTTTTCAATGACTTGACATGCAAAAAAGTTCAAAAGGTTAAAGTGTAGTGTAAGAAAAGAGGAGGAAATCAGTCTGGCAATATGATTAACGCTATTTCTTCAGTTGGTTCTTTGTGTTAGGATTACGTGAAACACCTCCAGGCCTGAATGACTGAGGTCATGTGCATTTAAAGTCAACCTGAGCAAAGCTTTCAAAGTCTCCTGGAATCTACTTGGCAACAGTAAGCCTGGGTGTAAAGTCTCCTAGAGTCCACCTAACACTGAGCTGAACGCGTGTTAAGAAGCAGTGGGGGACAACAGAAGTTGTAAAAGTTCACCTAAAGGTACAATGACTGACTGGCTTGTAATTACAACTTGAAAACAAAGAAACTCCAAAGCAGGAAGTGAATCTTTTAAAGTCTCGAGTGAGTGCTGAGAACATCGTGGCTGGTGGGTCAATCGAAGGTTATGTCCATGGCATCATTCCCTGAGTGAAGAACTGCGCACCCCGAGAGAAACATCGCACATCAGCACTGGGAAAAATCTCACTCATCCTATTTAAGTTCCCCGACGTTCCCTTCGACCACAGTGGCTCAGAATACTTGTGGGTTGCGTTTTTTTTGCTAAATGATAACTGGCACTAGTTGAAAAAGCTTCAGGTGTAAATATGGAAGTCGACGTTTCTCAACCTAACCTAGTTTCTATTCGCACGAAGCCCCAACACCTCTAGAGGAAACCAGAACACACGAGAATCAACACTATTCAACTGGGAGAAAAGGGTTGTGACAAAATAGAAGGTAAGAAAAGATTTGTAGATAAATTGCTACTCAACAGATGATCACATGAACTCTAAAACATCCACAT
The DNA here is from genome assembly GCF_050575085.1 of Anarhichas minor. Taxonomy (NCBI): domain Eukaryota; kingdom Metazoa; phylum Chordata; class Actinopteri; order Perciformes; family Anarhichadidae; genus Anarhichas; species Anarhichas minor. The sequence continues at coordinate 7,032,228 of NW_027466491.1, forward strand.
TTACAAAAAGCATGTGTTAAAGATAAAAAGAGAAAATTAACCCTATAAAAGGAAGAAAAAAAACTCAATAGCTGAGGCTTTAGGATGAAAATATAATAAAATCATTATCTCTTTCAATTAATAAATACATCATTCAGAATCCATAAAAAATAACATTAAAAAACAAATAAATTAAGCAGGATATCACGCGACACACGTCATCCGTCGTCTTCGGGGTTTTTTTGGACCGAGCGACTGACTCGTAATTCCTATTTTAAACAAATTCTGAGAGGCAGCACTTTGAGCAGCTCAGAATCTCCCCTCTATCAAAACATAGTGCAGATTTGGAAGGACGCACCAAACTGCTGCCTCACTCTTTCCTCTCTCCTCAAAGTCATTATTGCTGGTGTGATTGAGATAAAGGGGGGTATCGGGGGAGGGAGGCGAGGGACAAACAATAAGCACCATGTAGAAAGTTCAGTTCACCGCGTCCTCCTTAGCACCTCGTTTCCAGATCCAGAGGAAAATAATAAAAAAAACTTGCAAAATACATACAGCTCCGTTTCATCTGCTCCTCCGTCCTGTTCAGTTTGTCACAGACAGCAATGAAGCAAGCATTAAGTATTTTTGTTGTCCGTTTGGTAGACCTCCTACATCTCATTTGTCCATTTAAAATGCCCGCAGGAGCTTCAGTCCACCTTTTCCCTGCAGCAGAACGTTTCACAACATGCTTGTCCCTCTGCTTCCTGTAGCTCCTTTCTGTTTTGTTCTTAGTGTGCTTGTGGTGAAGTCGTGCACTTGCTTTATTTAAAGTCCAATACCCTGTCTCCTAAGCATGCAGAGTGAGCGTGTTGTACGTGTCAAGATTCGTTCGGTTACGGTAGTCCTCAGGCAGTGCGTTCGTTTGTGTTTTTTCTGGAAACAAACACACCAAAGTTTATTTTTTCTCCCTTTTCCTTCCGCACGCATCATTTTTGAATAAGTTGAATTGTTACACAAACACACGATTGTTTCTGTTGAGTTTCAGGATCTTCCCCAGTCTCTGCTTGGCTGTGGCCATTCCTTTTTTGGGCCGCTTGCCTGAAAAACAAAAAGAAAGAAACCAAAAAGGTGGTCTACTAGTGCTGTAAATAAAGAATATTTGGTAATTGTTGAGTCTATACATCTATGAAATATTGAAAAAATGCTCATCACAATTAACTAAAGCACAAGACGACATATTAACAGTCCCAACCGCCGAAATATAGTTTACCCCGTTTACTATATTTAAAATTCATATTTTAGAAACGAAAATCTGTGAATGATGATAAGAAACTCTGCACATACATCATGCTGCACAGTCACAACAAGAAGTAAAAATCTGACTTCCAAACCTTTTGTGGCCTGATTGCTGATGGGTGGGGGGGGATTGGGGGCGTGCCTCTTGGACGGGTGCAGCGGTGGAGACATTGAGGGGTCACAGTACTGGTAGTCTGCCTCTGGGCTGCCGCCGTGGCTCCGGCTGAGGGGGCTGGGCAGCCCCCGATTGTCCCAGGCCTCGCTGCTGTTGCCCTGGCTGTCCATCGGGCTGTTGTCCCCCTGCAGTCGGTGCTGGGCCTCCTCCCTCTGCTCCAGCGGCGAGCACTGGCTGGAGTTGGACCACCAGGGCTCCTGGGACGAGGCCACCTTCTCCGGCTTGGAGGAGCACAGCAGACCGGCCATAGACAGCATCCCCTGAATGGCCTCTTCTGTGCTGGGTGAGGTAGGACGTTCTCTGCAAGAAGCAGAAAGGATTTGATTATTTACCGTAAAATAACACACGGCGGAGCCATGACGGGACCACATACAACATCTTTGACTGCGTTTCTCACCGTTTGTGTTTGTGCCTGAGTTTCTGGCCAGACGGGTCCAGCTCTATGGTGTGGCCTGAGCCTCTCTGCTGAGAGGAGCTCCTCTCCTCGTCATCCTCTTCCTCCTGGGAACTCCCTGAATCCTCGTCAGAAGAGGACGACGACGACGATGATGATGACGACGAGGACGATGACGCTTTACGCTACATTGGAAGAAATATTCATTAGAAAGGATGCATCAGTTATATCATGAAAAGGATGTCCTTAATTGTGGCCTTGCTTATATTGTGCCAGAGTGATTCATGCATTCCATGTGTTGTATTTGTATCTTTTAATCTGTTTGCGTCTGTGTTGCATGTTTTAAATGGTACCTAATAATGTAGTATTATTATGTACTATGTGACATTTTTAAACATAAATATCCTCTTCTCTTTTAACGCTTTTAAACAATTTCAATACCTTTTATTTTCAATTAAAGGTACGTAAACATTGTGCATTTACAGCAATGTAATTTTCCCGGTCCAGGTTAAATAAACCAATCAATGATTCATAATCAATAATAAATAAATACTGATTGCTCAGTATTTACCTCTGAGGGAGAGTCACTGTCTGAATCCGTGTCCGACACACTGGAGTGTCCGGAGACTTCTTCCCTGAGTTCAGTCTTCACCCTCTCCAGAACACCTGAGAAACACAGGAACACCGTGAGCTTAAGACACTGATGTTGACCCTACAATGCTAAAATATATGTTTAATAATAATGATTATTAATAATAACAGCCCCTGGTGACTTACTGAGGAGTGTGGGTTTGTCTTGACTGTCCTGTGTCCTCTCAGACTTCACACAACTCTTTGGCGGGCCAACAGATGACCGTTCACCCTCCGTCTTCACCGGGCTGCTGGCTGCTCGCCTCACATCTCTGCACACACAAAGATCCAAAAAATATGATTTCACCATAAAATATAAAGAATCTGAACTATAGAATGGAAAGAGTCACATCAGCAAAACTCTTTGTCTTTTAAAAACAACAACAATTGAAGTCCTCTGTTTTCATTTCCTGTTTCCTGTTATTTAAGGTTGTTATTGTTCTTTCTGACTCCAGTTTCAAGTATCATTTATACCAAGTTATCAAAAGCAGTTCTTTGAGTTTGTGCCCAAGACTTTCTCTGGAAGGATTTTATTGCACAGAATGAACGACCGCCGAGCTTTTACTTCTAAGAAGCACGAACATCGCTGTGTTGCCCAAAGAGAAGTGAGCTTTCACCTGATGATTCTGCCGTTGACCAGCATTAGCCGTAGGTGGTTGTCCTCTAAAGACTCCGCCGCTGCTGATGCAGTTGACACTTTGTTGAGCTTCCCACGGACCTTGGCACAGAAGGCAGCATCCTAAGTAGAGTAGATCAGCCTCAGTCAATAAACACAGACCACAACATCTTTTAGTCCACATGTTTAAACTAAAAGGAGCATCTACAACGTTTCTTTTCAAGTGCCACGGTCAGTAATCACTGCCTGCTCACCTCCTCCAGCGGTCCCACCTCCAGCCTCCTCAGCACCTCCCTGGTGTGCCGCTCTAAGATGTCCAGGTTGGAGGGCATTTTGGGGGCCTGCCGCTGCTGCTCCCTCAGCCGCCTGGCGGCCCTTCTCGCCTGCCGGGCCTGGCACAGCCTCTCCAGTGTGGCGCGGGTGGCCGGGCAGGCGTTTGATCCAGATGCTGCTCCACACCCGATTCCCTGAGATTTCACTGGCTTGCTACCACCGACTGGTTCCTCCTGATAATTCAAATAAAGCATAATGGAGTCACGTTTTGTACCAAAACTAGGAAGTAATTTACTGGTTCACAAGTTCACAAATTGCCTTCAAGAAAAATACAGCCCACATTTAAACGTAATTGTATTAGAATTTGCTAATTTAATGAGCTTGTGTGACGCATTTAATGACAACATTTCTTTTCTTCAGTGATCTAATTCCTTCACAGTGTGTGTGTGTGTGTGTGTGTACTTTGCATATTCCAGTTTATGTTTAAAACCAGAACCGTAGCTCCTCTCTGAGCCGACATCAACACCTGCATCAGGTTTAAAAAGGTCCAACCTTCTCCTATATCCTCACCTCCAGGTAGCGGATTTCCTTGGTCAGCTCTTTAATGAGATGGTTCGGCCTGATATGGTCTGGTACCTCACTGGTGGGCTCAGTCACCTGCAAAGCCACAGCAGACCACATTCAGACAGGAGAAGGGAACAGACAGAAGCCTGTTGTTGCCCACTGACACACATCCAGGAGATAAGAGCAAACAGTGGGGACGACTGCGGAACAATAACCATCTGGACTGTGGATATTCGAGGCAGAGTCAGGTGCAGCTATACGGAGATGATGATGACCGTGAGAACACTGCTCACCTCTCTTTTCAACCAGGTCCTCAGAGCAATGATTAAAGCCTTGACTCCCTCCACTAGGTGTGTTGGTGGCGGACAGTTGTCCTCTCGTAGCTCTGAGAGGAAAAAAAAAAGGTATTGAGCATTTCTTTACATTACTTCTTCAGTTGAAATGTGTCTTTAAAAAAAATCATTGTCAGAGTTGAAAACAGAGCCGTTTATGACAAACATGTTGGAGATACAAAGTACCCACAGGACAGCGAACAATACAGATTTGGAGCATGCATACACTGGTTATTATGCAAAATGGGACGATACAATACCTGAATGGTGTCTTTAACAATGGCTATTATTGTCCTTTTAATTCCATCACTTAGACCTCACATATATGAGGGGATGCTCCTACCAACCATTTGCTTTATCTGCCTCTATTATCCTGACAGGTCAGATACAACATACAGCTTTTACCTTACATCTAATATCACGTGTTCTCATCTCTGTGGTTTGTACATATTATCGTTTGACTCACCTTTTAGCGTTTCCAACAGGTTTTTAGCCACATACCAACAAATGGCCTCGAAGTACGGAAACTTAAAGAGGTCTGGGGTTTTCAGGCGACGCTCCATTTCATAACACCTACAAATCAACAGATGAAACACAAAATCGTGTTTAATGACAAAGCAAAGATGTATCTAGACTAAATTAAAATAATCAAGTCATTTTTTTGTGTGTTATCCGAGCCGTTTACCTGAGCTGCATGCCAATATTGAGGTTGTGAAGGAAGTTCCCTCCAAACGCCATGCAATCCTGAGAGGTGAGAACCGCATGGATCCAGCCTGTAGGGGGCGCCAGAGTACTGATGTTTACACAACTCGCCCACAGACCGACTCTCCATAACTTAAAGAGAAGGCGGCTAAACTGACACCTCAATAGTGGGCACTTGATCACATACGTACTCATGAGTGATCTGCATGAATATATGTAGATATTCACAGCACGTAAATGCCTGACTGTGCACTAAAGACCCATATGTGTACACACAAAAAAAAAAAAGAAAAAAAAAAAAAAAAAAAAACTTCTTACAAAAAAAGATAAGGTTGTCTATTGCAATGATGTGCTCCCACTCAGATAAACAGTGCTCCTTACACAACACAAAGTGAGAGAAAGCAGAGTCTGGGGGTGGGTGTAAGGCTGATAGACAGGCCTGATAATGCACCGGTTGACTGACCTACTGTGCTCTCTGACCCCCCACTTAATTCCCACCTCTCCACACCCTCTCTGCCCAAAAGCGCTCTTTTAAAATGCTGCTTGAGCCTGCTGAGAAAGCACGACTGGAAGAATGATTGAGGACATCCAGCCGTTGATGGGCTGAACGGAGCTTTGTCTGTCCGGCTGCACGGGGAGAGCATAGGAACTCCGTCGGCTTAAAGAAGTCCATTGAGAGACTGATGGATGGATAATAGTATGACTGGAGACATTAGCTTTACAAAGCATGTCATATTCACTTAGTGACACGAAACACAAACATCTTTTTAGTCTCGAAACGCAACTTCTAATTACCGACAGCAGCACTGCTAGTTAAAGGAACGTAAGAAGGAAAGCTGTGATCTACAGCGCCACCGCTTCTTTCATCATATTACAGAAGAGCACTGGTTTCTCTTCATTTTTCCATTGAAATTATGATCATTAAGAACTGTTTGGGTTGTTGCTCAGGAAGACATTCCTTCTCTGTTATTTTCCCTTGGCAATGATCGAGGACCTTGCAGAAGCCTGTATTTTCCTGGCAAGAGCCATGGGAAGCCCGATTATTTTTGACTTTTGAATGCACGTGAAAAGACAAACAAATCCCTACAACCTGTCAGCCGGGTTGGTGCAGACGGGATAGTCCTGCAACCACTACGATGATACGACATTCGTGACACATGTCCGAGTGTCTGACAGTTGTTGAGCTTGTAAATCACAAAGTAGGAGATCATCCAAGAAGACTAAGGGTGACCAACGCCATGATTCTGTGATGGTAGATTTGTGGTTTTATCATGAATTCAAATCATTTGGAAACACTTATGTGCATCAGGACTTTTCTCTAATTGATCCGACAGTCAAAGCAGTGATATCTGCAGTGAGCTGAGCTTGTATCCTACTCTGTGTACTTTGGCAGCTCATTTGAGTCCAATAAAAAGTTTACAACATAGCAATACAATAGTAAACCCGCACAATACAATCCAGGCACCTCACTAATACACAACCAAACCTCCCATTCTTAAAAACAATCATTGAAAAGCCTGTTTTTCAGCACCTGAACACCTTCTTGGCTGAAACAATCGTTGTGTTTTACAGTCAGGACTTCAACCACAGCACAGAGACGGCTCTTGTTTGAGGACATCCATTTGTACAAATGTCAGCACTGGAGCTCTTTCGGCTCTGATGATCAACAGTCACACAAAAACACTTCACACGAGCATAAACATCACCACAGACCTGTCGGGATGAGCAGGGTGGTTCCTCGGGGCACGACACACTTGTAGCACTTTTCCACTTTGTCCCCAAAGAACACTTCACTCTGATTGGGCGAGGAGCTCCATGCCTCATATAGTGCAAGGTTGGCGGGAGTGGGCTTGATCAAGTAGAAGATCTTCTCACCCTGCAGAGCAGATGAAGAGGAGTTAGATAGTCGGCACACTTTAAGGACACTTTGAGGGTGCGTGTGTTTGAGCATGGCAGCCGTGGTGACACTCACCCAGAGAACATGGTACCAGACAGAAGTGCCTCCGAAGTCTATGTGGAAATCTGTGTAGCTGTCCTTGACCCCCATAAGGCAGTACTTCTGGACAAAGGGCTTGGGGAAGAAGGAGTCGTCGGGCCAGTAGTTCTCTACCCAGGACATCTTCTGAGCCACGTCAGGAACCTCCACCAACTCAGACATCCTTAGTGGCAGAAACAACAAAAGGTAGGTTAGACTTTGAGAAAGTTGGTTGTCTTAATATTCTACAAACTAACATGTTTGACGTTAGAAAAAAAAAATACTCAAACAAAATCGATAAAGCCTCAACGTAACCTGCTAACAATGTTAATTTGCCACACAGCCAAAGCTAGTTTATATAAGCATGTCCTAAAGTGTGACATGACCGTCAGTGTTTATTAGGAAAATGTGTTTACTGGAACTCTTACTTGGTGTCAGAGAACTCCAGGCTGATGAGGTTGAGGACCTTCGGCCGATGCGGGTTGGTGTAATACTTGATAAACTCGCTGAGCTTCATCTTGCTGTCCGCCTGCCGTGCCACGTCTATCACATCGATGACTTTGTCGCCACCTAGATAGGAGATAGGTACCATTTAGTGCACATGATATCATATGGAGAAAGTACAGTAGTCAGTGACTCCTGAGGGGAAAAACATCTTCAACTTTTTTAAATTGGCTGCCGAGTGGGCGTGGGGTTCACTGGGGTCAGCAGCCTGCTGGCATCTCCGTGTGCTTTTAGAGATCAAGCCCTGAGGGAAACTGGCACCAATATGGCAGCACGGGGAGGGGTTGCACAGGGAGGCAAGCGAGACAATCTGTCAATCTGTCCGGACCACCGGTCCCCGGGGAGGAGTGGGTGGAGGTGAGAGGGCTGCTGTGTTCAAAGCATATATACGTGCGTGGGAGACCTCGAGCATAGAGGTAAAGACGCGTCTAGATGTGAGAAAGAGCGTGTGTGCATAGGCTTCATGTGGTGTGTTTAAGAGACAGACAACAGCTGCTTAAAAAAGGGAAAAAGAAGCTGAACGCAGCTAACAGTCGGAACGCTACAAATCACACTCGGGTGACACATGGGGCCGGAAGTAGGACCGGGGTGCAGTGTGTGTAGCGAGACAGCTGCTTGTTGTATTTCACCCACACCCCTCACCTTTTTTTTATTTTTTTTTATTACCCCTTCGCCTGTTCTTCCCCCCCCCCCTCACACACACTTGCACTCACATGCACCTCTGAAGGCCCAGCTGGCCAGCGTCTGATGACAGAGAACAGCTGGAGTGAGACAAAGCTGCCTGGAAACCACACAACGCCAAGCTCACAACCCCACCAGCAAGACAAATACCACAAACAACACAGCTCGAGACACACAGTAACGTTAAAGAGCTCATTAATTAAGGTAATCGTTGGAAATATGTCTTTGTCAACATGCTTGAGCTAGAAACTCATTCTTATTGCTTCCATTTAAAAGCAATTTAAGGTCATACATTTGGTATTAATCATCAATTTATACTGCAGTTTTCAGGTCTTTACTATCAATATAGCAGTGCACGGTTTATTATTGTTATTATCAAATATTGAAGGTGCATTAGTTTTCTTTCCTTATATTTTGTATAATAAACATGTTATATCTGTGACCTCAGCACTGCGTAATTCATCCACAAAGCGTTTCCGAGTCTAAGCTTATGGGAAAAAGTCAAAATGCTGTTTCTCAAGCGTTACCCAGCAGCATCTTCAAAGGTAGTTTTGTGATCCCCCAGATGTGTACTGTCTGCCTGGAATGATAAAGTATCTGCCCGGAGTCAAACCGATGCTTACATCCAGTATTTCTATAGAGAAACTCTTCATCAGCGGAAGTATGTTAAGTCAGCTGCAAAGACATTTGATCGTTGTGGGTCGACATCTGTTAAATCAATAAAGTACCGTAAAACATAGAACTTGCTGTTGTAATGTAGAAAAAAGTTTTTTTCCCACTTTACCTGCTGTGGTTTATGTCGGGAATGCTATTTGACAGAATCACAGCGTACTTATAGCCTCACTTACATATTTAACTTGCTATATTGTGTCATGTTACTCTATGTTTGGTTTATCTTATAAAATTATATATATAGAGACAGACAGACAGACACAAAGAGAGACAAACACAGAGAGAGACAGACAGAGACAAACACAGAGAGAGAGAGACAGAGAGAGACAAACAGAGAGAGACATACAGAGAGAGAGAGAGAGAGAGAGAGAGAGAGAGACAGACAGACAGAGGGGTAAGACATGCAACAAAGGTCTCCGGCCGTCTGAGTTACATAGTTTGTGTCTAAACCAGCATGTCCCAAACTTGACATCTTTTCACGATAACGTTTGTATTTAACCCTTCTGGGATCAATCAAAGTTGAGTCCATCATTAAGACTTCCACTGATCACTCATTGATGCTCTGCTACTCGGCCCGATCATTAGCTCATTGACTATGTTGACGACACAACCGTTTAGAGACCCTAGAAGACACACAGAAGACACCAGCGTTCACTCACATTGTCCCATTATCTCCAAACTGTAAGAAATGTAACCCGACACCCGGTCCCTGCTCACAACACCTGTGCCTTGGCTTAATGCTCAATAGGGAGAGAGAGAGATACAGTGAGACGGGGAGTCTGTAATCTGAACTTAATGATAAAAACACCAGCGGGCTTGTTAATGGGCTTGTAATAGGAGCCGGGAAGTGGCAGGACGCTTCGACAAGGAAGCGTAGTGTCAGAGAGAGGGTAGTGAAAGCTTAGCCATCACTCATTTAGAACTCATTCAGCCATCGCCTGATGCCCGATAAGTGGGTTAAAACCCCATGAACCTAGAAACCTGTTCTTATTGACACACAGATGGCGCCTGCTCAGCGATGGCCACTTAGCAGGCTGGCGTTGGTTGGTTTCATTAGCTTTTAAGCAGACCGAGGCTACCGTGCGCTCCCACATCCGTCCACGAAGGACAACCACGGGTTCTTTATGAAGTGTCCTTACCCACGTACTGCTCCACGTCTTTGACAGAGAATGTCGGGACTGGTAGTTTGAGTCCCAGGCCCTCCATCTCCGTGACCACGATGGGGTAGCTGAAGCCGTGTCTCTCCAGGTACCTGGTTGTCACATGCTCTCCCTTCATCTGCATCATGATCTCCTCACCACTGAAAACAAGATCATAACAAGTTCAGTAAACGCAGTCAGTCGTATCTTCAGAGCCTCCACATGTAGGTGCCATTACACTGCAGGCTACACTGCCTCCTCAAACACGTAGCTACACGTTACAGTTTCACAGCGACTTCGAAGACACCATGTGGAGACTGCAAGAACTGTGATGTGATCCATCTATGGCCCTGTGTTAAACCAGCTCTATGAGGACATCATTATCTAGTTCAACAGATGGGGAAACGAAGCATAACCCCTGGTGGTTGACAGGTCAAGTGATTTATAAGTATTACATGTGTCTAGATTGATATCTACCTGGCGAAGGTCCTGTTCTGGAGCTCCTTGACGAACACCGAGGTGCCAGCCTGCACCGGCTTCGATCCATCGTTTGGCTCCGTGTAGTCGTGCCTGTGGCCGTTGTTGCGCTTTTTCACTGCAACAAACGAGAGACATCCGAGGTTCACGGGGGTTGTTTCATGCTAATTTCATTATGCAGTTGTCCTGTTGAAGCTTGTTCTTTCAATAAAAGTGGTAAGTTACGTCATCCGCCATTTTTTGTAAAGGACATTAATTCACTACTCAGAGATGGGGCTGGAGGGGCTTGTCCAATCGAAGTGGAGGGCTTACAACACCATTCAATTAGCCTGTTAATGTCTGCCCTCTGGGCTGTCTGAGATTGACCCATCCCCCACCCAAACTTGAGTCACACTGCAGAGCGTCTCTTCTCCCCCCCGTGACCAGTCAAACTTACAAAGACAGGGGTGGGAGGGGAAAACTGAATGGAATCAGAGGGCAGTTTTGATGAATGGGTTACATGTTAGGGCTGAGGTAAGAAAACAGAAAAAGAAACATCACACAACAACACAAGAATGACAAACAGCAGTACTCACTCAGGGAGGGTCCGAGTACAACATCACAGTTGGGACAGTGGTAAACATCGATATCCACGGCATGATGCTCTTCTACCTGCACACAGCTGGAGATGGACAGGAGACGCAGTTAGAACAAGTTCATGCAACAAGTTTAAACACGATTCACGATCTACCCCACAAGCCTATCACATAGAATATATTTCAACTGCAGCATAGCTTCCTTGGTGTCAAAACTCCTGCCCATAAAACATGATTTGGAGTGTTGACTAACACTGTGGGGACCATTGATTTATTGTATCTGAACAAGACAAGTTGACATACAAGTTTATGCCAAACTGTCAAACATCGTGTGTGTGTTACCAGAGGAGATGTCAGGGGTCATAGTTTCAGGATAAACAAACTCTGTGATTGTACTGTTTGGGTCTGGAAAATAACCTTCACTCTGATCAATTTTCCAAACAAATGTTCTACAACTGCAGCCTCACTGGAGACGGGAGCAGGAAACCTGAAGCACATTTCAAAGCCTTTGAACAACAATCATGCAACGGCACTAGCATGGTGCAGGCCCTGGTTTAATGCCACGCCCCCTTGCAAATGCAGTCATAATAATCTCAATTACACGTATTTTCAAAATCCCTCAGCAGCTACCAGGCTTGCAGTAACCATCTTGGAATAAACGTGAACACTCCCAAGTTGGATTAATGGGAGGTTCACCCCGTTCTTCCGTCATTATGTGGCCGCAGAATTGGGTCAAACCCTTGGCTGAGCATCAACTGCTTGCACGGATAGTGAGGTTTGTTGTGGCTCTGCGTTTTTTTCTCTCCCATGAATCTGCAACAGCGTCACTAATACTGCTACCCCCGACTATCCCGCAGCAGCCAAACCACAGGCACCAACACACATGGAATTCCTCTGTCGCATACCAGAGCCCCATACCAGAGCAACAGCAACCAAGTTGCCATTCAGCCTGAATGGACACCAGGGGCTATTTAGAGTTAGAAAAACTGCATGTTTCTGTGACTCGAGCATGTGCACAGGTGACTTTTATGGTTAAGTGATGTGAAGGAGAGGTCACACACATACAAAGGACCCTCTGTGCTTAACAGGCCACCATAATGCTTGTCATTTTATTGATGAAAATTAATAAAACGTGTTCTACGGGATCATAGTGTATGTCCCCACATGACCTGGAGATAGACGTTTCTCATGCTCTTCATGCAATCCATGGACGTGTGTTTACTTGCTCAGACACTTATTGGTGTGTTCATATCCGTGCACAAACATCAACACAATAAAAACGTTGGATGTTTGGATGGACTACATGTAGTTTAGAAAATCTGATTAGAAGCAAGTTAAGAGCATCCAGTGCATTCATAATGGTTAGTTACTACTAGCACAATCAGACCAAGCTACCGTCTTAATCTGACATTATATTTTTAATTATTTCACTTCCATTGCTTGATTTTAACTCGGCTAATTAAGAAACATGATGCTAAGCACCATTAGCACTGCGATGGCTGACCCTAAGAAGTAAACAAACCATATGCAGCCATAACAAAACTGCAAGCACACGGACATGAAAGTTAAAATGTGTCATCTTCAAACCATCTTCGAGCCAGTGAAGCTTCAGTTTGACAGCTAGCATAGTGGCATAGGTTGTAAATGATTGATTTGTGGTGGATATATTGTCTGTTTTGGAAAGGTGAACGCCTGCAGGAGGGACAGAGCAGACACCAGCCTTCCATCCGCTTTGATCTACAAGACATTGCAGGAAACTGTGTAAAAGGAAATAAAGCCGAGGGGCCATTAACTCAACAGGAAGTGGTGAGATTGTGTGAATGCTGGCCCCATTCACCCCGGTGCACTAACAGGATATCAACAGTAGCTGCCTCGCTCCATTTTACCACATGTAACCTGCTGCTGTCATTGGCTGCACTGCAAAAACTGTGTTTGTCATGCTGACAATTATATATAATTATATATATTGTATTTGCCATTAAGTGGGCTTTTAAGTTGGATTTTTCACAAGTTATTTCTTGCCTCCAACATCCATAGAAAGAAAAGTAGGAAATGGCAAAAAGTACTGCTGCTCCTGCACGTGAGCAAGCGGATGACCAACAATAACAGTGCTTGGCTGCAGTGTTAAGCCTCGCTCATGTACCAGGAATCTTGGTTCACATGTGGCCGTTCGCTGGAGGAACGCATGAGTCACAGCTCGCTGCCTCCGGCCCACGTCGGGCTCAGCCGAGGTGACCTCGTTGTCCTCATCTCACTCGGTACTTTCCTTTATGTAATACCACAGTGGGAAATCAGGGCACTGTGCCACATACAATGGCTTGACTCAGCTAACGTGTCAACCTGTTATGATTAATGCATAACAAGGCGCTGAAGCTGGTGAAACTGTGTAGACCTGGAGATAGAGAAGGTAAAAAGAGGGGGGAGGAAACTCAACTGAAAGGGGAAAGAGGGCCAAGTATTTCCTGCCTTGCTCAGGCTTGATGATGTATTGCATCACTGCGAAGTGTGCAAACAGTTCTTGCGCCAACGTGAACCTCATTCCTCAGTTACTCGGAAAGCAATCGTGGCGAGGATCAGATTGGAGGCAACTGAACGTCTAAATCTTTAATGACATTATCACATGTACTGCACGACAACAAGAGCACATTGTGGTCGAGGGTGACACAGAGTACAGTAGCCAATATGTCTCACAAAGATAAAAACCTCGCCAGACTGGAGACAGGAGGGTTATTCTGTGACGGCATTGCAGCAGATTACCAAGCAAAACATCCCTTCCTGAATAAGAGGAGATGTGCGTACTTGGCTAAACCCCTGCCATCAACAGCACCTCTCCCACCACTTCCTCTCATCAAGGGCCTCCTTCCTGTGTGACTGAGAAGGCTTATTCATTAGTGCACGCACTGTGAGGGGTTCATTGTCCTGCATGATCAGTGCAGAAACACAAAAGCCTGGAGGCGGGCGTCTCCATTATTTTCAGCTCTAAATAACCGCTCTACATGGGGCGGCAACACGCCTACATTAGGGAACTGGCAGATCCCTAATGGATGGGTGGTAGAGACAGAGATAGAGAGGAGATGAGGGCAGTTAAACACACCTGGCTTTCTTTATCTGCCCCGGAGGAGCACCTGACTCCTCCGGCTCTTTTCCAAATGCACTCAACCGGAGCTTACATAAACAGCGCTGGACTTGGATGGCAGCAAGAGCCACTGAGCCCTGACAGATGGATAGGGATCTGTCATTTTGGCTGTACTGGTTAAATCATTTCAGCTCGCTGTGCGTAAAAGTGACCCGACATCCCCGCAGTGGTTACAGCTTGAAAGAGACCTCTCTGTAGTCAGCTGGTAAACAACAAAAGAGGATCACTTTGTTGTTTATGGGGCGGCAGGGAGCCTCGGGGAGGTTTAACAACTTAATCGTTTTGGGTGCAGGTTAGAGTTGCGCTGAGGCTCTGAGCACTGAGGCTCTACTTTCACACGTCTTCAACATGGTTGTCTTAAGGGCCTCAGTTCCCCAGTAAAACCTACAAAGTCATCAGTCTGTTGTGACTGTCTGCTGCTGCCGTCTACATTATATTTCAGACGGTTGTCACAGTTTTTCAACATGGCACAGAGAGATCCAAATCCACACCCAAACTAAGTTGAATGCCATCTATAAAGTGCTTACTTTAATATCATAATTCAATCTGACTGCCAATCAATACACAAGGCTGTTGACCCCCTAATCAACATTGATCAAGCTGGATGTAACGCAGTTTACCTCCCCCCAGAGTCAGCCTGGCTAATGAACGTAAACATAGCTTTTAACAGGAGCTGTGAGGCAGCTCTTTATTTTGGCCAATTAACTAATCAGACATCTAAACAGATGATCTGAAACATTTCTTTCATGGACAACAGCGGTAAGAAAAGAAGAAGAATCCTTCCCCTCGTTCACCCATCCACTTAGCGTAAACACTAAAAAGGCACTCTGTAGAGGCTATCCATCTCTCTTTAGTGTGCTCACAATCTGTGCGACATTGACGGATCGTGCATTGAACTTGGCGAGCCGGAGCGCCCATCAATCACTCCCTCTGTCCCATTGAGCCCCGCTAGTCTATCATCACCCCCACCGTTTGTGCCTAAACCAGACGGGCCTGACTGGAGTGGCTGACACCTACACCGGGGTAAACCCTGTGATCCGACGTGACCCAGTGAGGGTTTCCAGCGAGCCAACATCCACAGTGTTGACGTAAATTGGCATCTTGGAAGCACTGGAAACAGTCCATTTACAAAAGCAGGCCTTGTAATTAGGTGAGGCTCTAAATGGTAAATACCAGGGTTCAAACTAACATTTGTAATCTAAACCATAGGCTCTGGTAGTGG
Organism: Anarhichas minor; assembly: GCF_050575085.1. NCBI lineage: Eukaryota > Metazoa > Chordata > Actinopteri > Perciformes > Anarhichadidae > Anarhichas > Anarhichas minor. Next base: position 7,047,552 of record NW_027466491.1, read on the forward strand.
GTTTCTGTCCCTAAAGGAGTACTTGAGGGCAATGGTACTCAACCTATGATGAATCTGGGTCGCAAGAGGATTGAGAGGATAGAATATAAAGTATATATATTCATGATTAATCTACACAAACTTATTTTTATTTTTGACTTTTTTTTATTTTTTTTTAAATCGTGGATAGTTTTATAGCTTCTAAAGATTAGAGGTAAATCAGTGTTTGGTTGACCAGTTTCATGATTCATCGACGTATCAAACCTGTGTCACATAAACTTGTATAACAATGTATCCCACTTTTAAATTGTACGTCATAAAAGTCTTATTTGTGGGTCCCTGATCGACCAGGGAAATGTATCTGTATATATTGTGAGTTAGGACTAGACTCAGGGGCCATGTGTTTCAATACAAGAGGCTACATATGCAAGCAATTAAAACCACCGTATCAACACGTGATCTCTTTGCTTTCCAGTTCACCTCACCAATCACTACTCCAACACAGAAGAACCACAAAGTGTCGTTCTAATAATGCCCACGTCCTCATCCGGTTAAAGTCTCAAGCTGTACTGTGTACCGAGACACAGATGATGTAAAACAGGCATCGAGACAAAGTCCCCCACACAAACACAGCTAGCAAACTGACAACCAGGCACCGGGAGGTTGAGCTTTCCACTCCATCGGCGTGCCATCGTCCACAGCCAGAGAATATCCCCTTCCTTCTGGCCAGCCTCGTGGGAAAGAGACAGGAAATGTGGCTGGTTTTGGAGCTCTGCTCTGTCTGTGTGTGTGTGTATTTGCTGATTAGTCATCAATGGGGGAAGCTCCAACATTTGTTCCTTTTCTTGTTGGCATATGACACACAGCCAGCCAGTCTTGATTCACCACAAATTCTGGCTGCCAAGTTTTTTGGCAGAGCACTTAATGTGGTTACGCAACGGCTTCCGTCATTCCAACACGAGCAAAAAACAGATTATTGTATTCATAAACAGTTGCTGTGGAGATACGCCCACACAGGCTGATTCAAGGGACTGAAGAACGGGGTACGTTGACGGCATTGCAGCGTGAAAGTTAAACATCAGCTCTTTCTGGTTCTGGTCTGACACGTTATTTGACAACAATAATGTTCCATACAGTACAATAAAATCTTGTTATCTTCCTTCTCTCTCAATCAGAACAATTAACAGTCACCTAAGCAGGCTTCATAGTGCTCGATGGTGTTAAACCTGATCATTCAATTTAAATTACAATCAACTAGGTCACTGTCACCCCCAAACCAGTACAGAATGATCTTGACCCCACAGCGAAAGGGTGTTCATCACCGTAACAGGTGTGGACTAGAACATGCGTAACTGTAATCTGACGTTGTATTATGCAATACATGCTCAGACACAAAAAAAAGGCATTATTACACAACAACAAAGTACTCATTATGATTTCGACAGCCACCGCCAACCCACCCACACACACACACACGAATCATAAAAGGTATCTGCAACACCACTGGTCCACTTATGTAGTAAGGATAGGACATTACAAAACAAGAAAATAGGACAAAACAAGAGCATAAGCAGCCCAGGGACATGCGTCTGTCTGGTACCTTTAAATAGTCCCCCTGTTCACCACTAGGGGTCCCCTACCATGTGCCTCCTCTGCCTCAAAGGGGGATTTAAATTTCTCAAACTGTCAATCACAAAGCCCCGACCATAACAAGCTCCTTGTTCTCAACCGTGTGCTTTCTTAAAAGTAAACCACCAAAAACACATCAAAATAACAAAGAAAAAAAAGGTCAAACTGCATACACATCTCTAAATTGGTATATATTAAAATATAAAGTTAACTTGTCAGATATAACAATAACCTATAGATGTAGTCCAAACAAAATAGAAGTTGTTTGGGGAATGTAGCTCATGTAAATTAGGTTTTAAGTAACGTTACATTTGAGATGTGTGTGGCTGCCATTACCTCGAGTGACCTATCGTTAACTTAAGCCAGTTTGCGATTTATAAGCCACAAACTAGTTCAACGTTAACTGGATTGTAATCCCCTAAAATCAACATTAAACATCTGAAGTGACTACAAAGATGTGGTAAACATGCAGCCTTTCTATGTCACGATGACTGACACCGCTCTCCTGATAGATCGACATACTAGTAGATAAAAACTATTTTTTATGGGCTCCATTTGCGTCAATAACGTTTATTATCAACATAATTACATACACTATATACACGCCATGTGTTTGTAGTCTAATTGGCAGGAAAACAGACTAATTTCAAGCCGATTTCAGAGAGAGAAACCTTACTTTCTTTCTCAAAAGTCGTGTCAATAGACGGTTTAAAACCCACCGCTAGCGTTAGCATGCTAAATGAGCTTCCAGTCAACACCACTCAGAGAACCGTCGCCTTTCTTCAATAAACTCTCCGTGTTTGTCGCTTCTAACGAGCCGCGTGCCTTAAATGCATTATAACCCACGTACCTGCCGTGGAACCAGTCTTTACAGATGTCGCACTCGATCATAAACCGGCTAACATCATAGGGCTGCCGGCAGACACAGTACAGCGGGGCCGCCGCCATCTTCCTTCTGTCCCCAAACAACGCAGGAATGAAGCGGGGCGGGGCTTTAACCCACGGTCCGGAAACAACCCGAGTTTACCCGAGTGTGCACGGGGTCCTCCATTCTAGGCGATCCCACGTCTGACGTCAGTTTCCAAATTATTCATTTCCATTTGGTTGTGGGCACACCAACAATAGACACAAACTTTTTTTTTTTACCAACAAAGGAATAACATAATTATACTGTTTTGGGAATTTTGTCAATGTTACAATCTGAGATTTATGTTCAACAAAATCAGATTTTTTTAGACTAAGTGAAGGAAAATGGTGAGCCTGTTTCACTATATATTGTTCATAGTAGCCTATATTATTATTTAAATTAGCATTGTGTTAAATATATTTCTAGAAAGTTACTTTTTATACATTTTAGTGGATGTATTAATTTAATCATAACTAATGCAGGAGGACCCTCCAGGAACTTTATCTTAAATTGTAACACCCAACATCTTCATACAAAATAGGCCAATATGACTAATATGCATGAATGGATATGGATTGACGCACAGGCATTTAAAAGCAATTGACTTATCTGGTTAAATATAGGTAAATCATAATAATAATAATAATACAATTTTACGAGGCCATTAAAAGCAATGTCTTAAATATTGACATTTTAACTCAATATTGCTGTGACTTCAATCAAGGAGATGAACAAAAATACATCACAGGATATGTTATTAGGCCATGTGCAAAAAATGTTTTAGCTGACTGAAACTACAGCGTCAAGTACATTCTTCCAAATGTGCAGCATCAGCATTTAACTCATCAGTAACCTAAAAGAGCAGCTGATGTGATGCAAAGAAAAAAAAAATAAGCACAATTGTGTCACCCAATCCAAAACTGCTCCATCGGCAGAATATTTGCACAGTTGCAGAGTTTGCCTTCGTTGTGTTCTCACACCTCTCAACAAAGAGCGAGTCGCTCTGATAATATTCCTATCTATGGCAGACATAACGGAATAGCATTACCAAAACACAATATCCACCCCTGGTATGTCTCCATGGAGCGTGTCTGACATGCCCTACGTGCTTGTGTGGTGAATAGCAATGGGACCACCGACCCACAGCTTGATCTGTGAGCTGACAGCACCCATCCCCCAACACGCCCATCTGTGCTGCTCTGCATAGGCAAGCAGGCCTGGTGCATGCAGAGACGCACGTGCACTCGCTGCACAGAAGACACATGTGATTCAACCATTTCATCTGCAGATCTGAATTGTTTTTTTGATTTTTTCTTTGGTGCATTCTCAGCCTGCACCAAGATGTAAACGTCTCCTCCTTTGTGCTCAGGGGGATAATACCGTTGCAGCATGCACCAGTTGGTCGTAGTAGATCATTATCACAATAGGGTTTTTCTCTCTCGTCAGTGCGAGCAGTGCAACTTCATGTCTGGTGTGCAGATCCACCACATGTCTGTAAACACTCCTCCTGGAAGTTAATTATCCCTCGTAAGTGGAGGTCAGTGCCTCTTAAGGTGCGTTAGTGTGACTGCTGATGAATGGACAAAGTCAACTTCTCCAGTTATCAGTGCTTTACTACCACTAGTACTACATTATTTGATTGATTTATGAACCAATGTCATAAAATATAATACCACGTTGCACACGACAAAGTGTAGTACATATAAAACTACATGTCAAAATATGGAAAGTGAAACTAATCTGTAAATAATCTGAACAAAACGTTGCTACGGTTGTTTTGGGTTTCTCTTCAACCAAAGACTATAAATATACATCTTGAAAAGTAAAAAACAAACCCCCTTCTTGTCTGCCTTTATTCATACTAATCAGTAAAGTTGTTTCAAAACTGAGCTGCTAACCAAAACCATCTGACTGCATTAAATAAACTGCAAATTTGAAATTCTAAATTGTCCCAAAGCATGATCATTTTAACATATGCTACACATCAGACACTAGAAACAAGTCGAGATTAGACCAGTGAAAAGTTAAATAATAAGTCTGCTATAATTTTGTTTGACATAAAAGATAATGAGATAATGCAAACTTTTCTAAATTTAAAGTGTTTTGATCAGATATTGGCAAGTTTGTGATGGAAGAAGTATTAAGCTCTGAGCAATACTACAGTGTAAAAATACTCTGTACAACTAAAAGTCCTGCATTAAAAACAAAGAACTAAAAAAGTATAAGCACAAACATAGAGGCCTATATATAATATACATGCAGTGCAGTGTAGATTAGCAGGAAAGTACAAGTATTTTAAAATAGTTTGAGTAAATGTACTTCGTTACATTCCACCACTGGCTAAATCTCAGAAATCATTGCTATAGAAGTTTGTATTTTTTCATATATTAGGATAATTTTAGATTGTAATTAAATAAATTGTATTCATGCATTGTAATATGATTGTGTATGGAATATAGTTTGAACCCTATAGATTGACTATTATTCCAGTGTTAAGGCGCCACCTCCTGACAGAATATCGACACTGCTCTGTGCGCGTTCACGTCGCACGCCACGCGCTGGCTGACGTTTACCCAAACAAGGAAGACGCGAGACCGCCCCCTTGCATGGATGTGTCATGGTGCACTAACATTAAGATATCATTGAATAACTTATTGAGTTATGGCGTCCAGGGATCCTGTACCGCGATTTAACATCTAACCAGATGATAAAAGAGGTAAGATGAATTATAAATAAATGGTGTTGGAGGAGCTGTGCTGCTGTATTGAAACGGTTTACAGTTAGTAGATCTCTTCACTTCATAAAACATCTCTACTGTTATATAATACTCTGTAGGACTTTGCAGAATATCCATCCCAATATTGACTGTATAGAAACATTAACATCTGTTCGCTGCAGTATTGCAGTGCTTATAGCGATGTAAAGTGTATTAGTATGTTATATGAGCATGTGTTGTGGTGTTTGTGTTGAGTGCATGAAATATTCTGCTGATCAAACAATAATTGCTCGGTTGTTTATTTTATTTTTTATTCAATGGTTTATTAAAATCATTAGTGTGACATCGGTGCAATTTTAATAATACAATTTTATTTGATTATCACATGTTTTAATGAACATAAACATAAAGTTAAAATAATATTAATAAAACAGAGAAGATTAAATATTATTTTCAAAAAACATTTTGAATAGAATTGTATTACTATTTTATTTCAAGATGTTTACACAGACTAAGTTTTGACTGAGGCAAATGTTATGCAAAAATAAATACAGCACGTTTTATTCATCTGAGATGGAGACTTGTCTTAATAGGTCTTTGGATTGTATCATTTTATTGCTGATGAATATAAAACAAATATGTCTTGAAAAAGAAAGTAGGGTAATACGTCAACAGGAAGCATTTGGTAATAAATCAGGAAAGCTACTAATGAAGAGTGTGTTTTAAGATGTTCTGCATCTGTAACAAGCCTCACAGTGTTACTGTACATTTAACAGTCACATGGTGGTATTAGCATGAAATGAATGTGTTCCCCCTTTGGTAAAGTGTACATTTGCATCCTTAATAAAACCATTACAAAGCCAGAGGCTGCAGACTGGGGTTCTGAATGTAACACTAACGGATACACTGCGTTTTATTTGTGACGGAGGAGGTGGAGAGCAGCCCTGAACCTGAAGATGAGGCGGCTGTCACGTAGAAAAGCCCTGAGCTTGGTGAGGGAGCTGGACGCCTTCCCCAAAGTCTCAGACAGCTACGTGGAGACCTCGGCCTCAGGAGGAACAGGTGGGTCACTCCTCTGAAGACAAAAAGACGACTATACGGTCAAGATATCAGAACGGTAACCAATCTGTCTGTCACATCCACAGTGTCGCTGATTGCTTTCGGTGCCATGGCACTTCTGGCTGTCTTAGAGTTCTTTGTTTATAGAGACACTTGGATGAAGTATGAATATGAAGTTGACAAGGATTTTTCAAGGTACTAATCAAACGAAACATTCCCAAAACAAACTTGCTCATATTTACAGTGTATGGCAGGAAATGACTGTCGAACAGATATTATTAACCCTCTTCTTTTTTTGTCATTTGCAGTAAATTGAGGATAAACATTGACATTACAGTTGCCATGAAATGCCAGCGTGAGTATCTCACGTGGATGAATTGCTCATCGAATTGCATTACAGATGTAAATATGTGTCAGCTGCCTGCATGCATATTATGTCTGTGATTGCAGACGTTGGAGCAGATATTCTGGACCTGGCTGAGACCATGATCACATCCAGCGGCCTCCTGTACGAACCTGTGAGTGAAGCATGATGTCATGTTTAATTTAGCGTCAGTCATTTTCTTTCCAGCTTTTAAAAGATGTTGCTTTTCACAACTGCATCTCTTCTCTTTGTATGTTTTTTTCAGGTGATTTTTGAACTGACTCCACAACAGAGACTGTGGCAAAGGTGAGCTGTCATGAAATCATGAAGGGAGATATTGAAACAACAGGACGTCTGCAAGTCTTGTAGTGTCTAAATATGCTATCTAAATTGAAGGCTGCAGTGGCGCTAAATATAGTATTTTGTATCTAAAATTCAGTTTAAAATGTTGCAGGATATGAAACCATAGTCATACTATCCTCCCTCTTAACAGCTACTTTCATTTCCCTTTTTTGTGTGATTAAGTTTAAGTTTGCATTCTAATTGTCATTTAAAGTCCTTAAAGGGATAGTTCCGATATTTTGAAGTGGGTTTGTATGATTACTTATTACATATATTCGCCACCTAAAAAAATCTGTTTAAGTGCACGCTATACTTTGAATACCTTCAACGCTTTACCTTGCCATCAGACAGCCCTTTCCGCCGGGGAATTGAAGCCATTATCTATGCTCATACACACAAGACTCCTTTTACAAAAACTGGGCACGTACCGGTCGCCATGTACTGCAGGTAATACACTGAATATGAATAAGTATGCAACCCCACTTAATAAAACCTGAACTATCCCTTTAAATGTGTAGCTTATTTGAGGTGATACAACTCGCAGGCACACTGAAAAATAAAGCTGAAACTTTAGATTTTAAAATGATGTAGAAAAAAAGAGTAGTTGCATTTCTACAGTCAAGATGTAGTTTAAGTGTAGCCTTGTCTTGCATGCTGCCAACTTTTCTTTTTTCATCCCTAGGACGTTGCTTCTCATACAGAACAGGCTGAGAGAGGAACATGCCCTTCAGGAAGTCCTTTACAAAACTCCCGTCAAAGGAGGTCCCACTGCTCTGCCCCCACGGTCAGTTACATTACATGTGTTCAGTTCTTTATTAATCTTACAAAAGGCTAACAGAGTTTTATTCTCTACACAGAGTCAGGTTTTATTTTCTGCAGATATTATGCAGCCTGTAAAATGATGTGCTTAATGATTATGTGTGTGTGTGTGTGTGTGTGTAGGGAGGGCGTCTCTTTGGATCCGCTCAATGCTTGCAGGATACACGGGCACGTCTACGTCAACAAGGTGGCAGGAAACCTGCACATCACTGTGGGAAAGTAAGAAACCAGAGGAATTGTCAAAAAGGTGCTGGCAGATATAACTAGAGGTCGTTCAGGAATCTCTTACCACGGCCCAGTCATAACTATATAGAGCTGTTGTTGACTCCAGTCCTCTTATACCTCTTTTGTCTTTTCCAGGCCCATCCACCATCCTCAGGGTCATGCCCACATTGCAGCTTTTGTGAGCCACGAGAGTATGTAACAGTTTTTGTAATTATGCTTGCATATGTTTTCTTTGGCTTGTTTAAAAGTACAGTGTTTTAATATTCTGCTCATGGTGCACAAAGAAAAAACTACGACTGCTAAATTTGAAAAAAGCGACGACAGACATCTTCCTCAGGGCATTTACTGAATCTGAAAGCCGATTTTTACATCAATGATACTATTAAATGTTGCATTTTTACATATATATTATAAATCCCTCTCAGTTTTCTATTTCATACATTTTTTATCACTGATCTGTAAACAAAGCAAGTGCAGAGTACATTTGTCCAGGTTCCCCCAGAACTTGTTCAGTGATGCTCCACGGCCTTGATTGAACCTGAGCTCCCTCTCATCTTTGCATCACAGCGTACAACTTCTCCCATCGAATAGACCATTTATCTTTTGGAGAGGAGATACCGGGGGTCATCAATCCTCTGGACGGCACGGAGAAAATAACCTTTAACAGTAAGTTACTGCTGTGTTTCAAGAGAACGGAGAGGATAAAACAGACTTTTACTAAATCACGAGTTGACTCAAACTGTCCTTAGCTCACCTTTGATGATCACAGCGAACTAGATATAACTGGAAAGAGGTCCGCTATGGGTTGGTTAGTTGCATTGTGAGTTTCTTCGGTATAGTTTTCCTAAATTGATGTTACATTTTTAACACATTATTCGGTTTTATTACAGATAACCAGATGTTCCAGTACTTCATCACAGTGGTTCCAACCAGACTGAACACATACAAGATATCTGCAGACACTCACCAGTTTTCTGTGACTGAGCGGGTGAGTGAAAAGTAATTAGCGGCCCAAGAGGAGGGATGGACGGAGGATGACGCCTTTCAGAGAAACCTGGGATAACACTAACCACCACGCTGTCTGTTTGCAAGGAGCGGGTGATAAACCATGCAGCGGACAGTCACGGCGTTTCAGGCATCTTTGTCAAGTACGACACCAGCTCTCTGATGGTGACGGTCAGCGAGCAGCATATGCCACTGTGGCAGTTCCTGGTGCGACTTTGCGGCATTATCGGGGGTATATTCTCCACGACAGGCAAGTCTGGTTTTCACCTGCAATCACAATTATTTATTTCTTATTTTAACAGGGACAGTGCAGATTAACACGGACACATAGGAAGACAAAACATAAGTAATGTATATGGGGCTTCTGGACTTTTAAATTCAAAGTCCATTCTTAAAATGTGATTTCTTAAATGTGTGAATTCATCTATTTATCACCACGTGTTTCTCTCTTAAAGGCATGCTCCATGGGCTCGTTGGCTTCTGTTTTGATGTTATCTGCTGTCGCCTCAAACTTGGAGTCTACCGGCCCAGAGAGGTGAGTCTTGAACCCACAGTCTATGGTCTTTATATCCAAAATACAAGTTTCCTTTTCCTCAATAAACAGGCCGTCTCCATAAAATCCGAAGGAATTGTTTCTTTCTCTATGTAAACTCAACCATTAAGCAGATCTAATGGGCTTACCTGTACTGGATCTATTCTAGGATGTGCAGCTACACAACCAGATGAACAATCTCAACAATCACCAGACTCCTTTGTTGGCCGACGATGTCCCTCAGGAGTAGTGTTTTTTCAGGCTTTTGTCCATCGTCAAATGTCACCGGTTTGTAAAATTGTGTTTTTCTACTGAGAAAGGTGAAGCTGTCTGTTAAACACTGTGGTGTCTACTTGAAAAATAGCTCATTGTGCTACTACTACATTGTACTACTACTACAAATGCAGGTATACTTGTGTTTATTTCATATAATACATTATTTCCTTTCTGTGATGGGGTTTGTTACTTTAGACATAATAGCACATTATACAGATTGTTTGGTTGTCATTTTGACTCCAATAAAATTTAAAGATCCACAAATTTAAAAAAATACCAGTGAGTTTTTTTCCCCAAAGCATTGATGTGTGGAAAACATTTAAATCTTCTTTGAAGTCATAAAAAGATGGGAATGGTCTTCAAATACTTGTCATACTCATCTTCTGGCCTTAAGTGGAAATCCTTTTAATCCAATGTTTAAGAGGGGGATCGTTCTGTTGCTAATAACTTGTGTTTTAGGTGTAGCATGTGAGGTTGTTGGTAAATTAACAAGCGTATAAATAGTTAGTTTAAGAGTTAGACAATAAGATAATCTGAAGCCTAAAGACAGCTCAAGAGAATAAAATTTAGACTATACAGTTGAAAATTACAATAAAACTCTGGCTCTGCCTCAAGGTTTAAAGGGTACTCGAGTGATTTAGTATTGTACTGACTAAATATATAAATAAATAAAGGCAGCAGAGACCAAAACATCATAACTTTTAGTCCCTAGTATAATTACATGGTGAGGTAGAAGTTTCATGGACTGCAGCACACTTTTTCTCCTCTAGTTTATTTCAGTTTTGTCAAGCAGACTTTGAATGAAGTGCTGTCAGAGCAGGTCATAAATGTGGTCAAACATTTTGTAAATGACACCAGAAAGCACAAGATGAAGTCATTGTTTACGGGTTGCTGTAGTTTGTTACGTACAGTAACAGTAGCTCCAGCCTGGGGTTTCCTGTGCCAATGGTGCTCTGCAGCACTTTGTTGTGAAACAAACACAATTGAGCAAAACTCTTTAAACGAACACCACAACAATAACTGACAAAACCACTTCATTGTACAGGCCTCGTACAACTGCAGACATTTTGGTTCATTATCCCCCTCTGAAATTAGGAGGACGGTTACCACGATTACACCACAAACATGGACTTTGCATGAACATTTATTTAGTTCCGTCCCTTTTTCTCCCGTATAGGCTCGTAACTGTTATGTATTTGTATTCTGTCAAGAGTCAAGCCACAGACAATACTGTACACGGTTTTCTCATTTGTTTAGTAAAAATCAGACTTGCCTGTCACACATAACACTTTTGGTAAACTCTGCGGGAAGCTCTGTGGTGGAATCCTGTGAAGACACTCACCAAGCAAAGATCAACAGTCAAATACAATTTTTGGTACTCTATAAGAATAATATGTAGTTCAACTATTTACAGATCTTCCAAACTGGGGTCAATGATGCAATACCAGGAGGGCTTTAAATCCCTCTTTTATAACCTAGCACTTTTGTGATTTAGGTCCAGACTAACATATAGGTCACAGTGTGTCTTGCTTCAAAATAGAAGTCCATTTCCCCATCAGGTAAGGTTTGGCAAACCTCAAGGCTCCGTACTTGGTCCACTACTTTTCACAATAGTCTTCCGTTCTGCAGAATCGTTTGCAGCTGCAACATGAATTTTCCCTCTGATGCAGATGACACTCGACTTAACATTGCAATAAATTCTTATGATTGCTCTATGCTCTGTCCTGTTTACTAGCTGTCAAAAGCAGTTTGAAATAGATTTTCTTACATATAGATGAAGCTGAAATGCTTCCCCCCCCCTATAGTTTACGACACAGTAGCCTTGCTGCTTTGACTTGTTATTCACACTAGAGGTGATTTTCTTTCTTTCTCAGCCATATTTAACAAACCTCATGACCTCTTCAGTATCCAGAGGCCTGCCTCAAGAACTAAGATACATCTTATGTCAGTAGTACCTTCATCTTCACATTTCGTTAAAATACACAGTCTGCTGCTATCTGCTGGGTGCCCTGATGGCTCCATCCCTGCTGCTGTCACTCTTTGGAAGAGCTGCGTCTCCTCCTGCTCCAGTTTGTGCCTCATGTATTAGTACTATTGAGAGGCACAAACTGGGGTTCGGTCTCCTCCAGCTTTCAACTATTCAACTATATTGCCTGCTTTAAGCTTTGGTCCCCCAACCTCACGAACCTTAGACCTTAAATCTTGGATATTTGACATCACTAATATTGAATTGGACTTGGATTTACTACATTAGCATTGGACCTTTTAGAATCCCATTGTTGTATCTGGCGTGTCCAACGGCTACAACTTGATATAATTTGTACTTTTTCCCCACCTATGGCTCCTATTTCACCCCCAGCCAAATGCCTTTTGAGGTTCTGGGGGAGTTTGTCTTCTTAGAAAACGTGGGCTTGGTTGGTAAATGTTGGGAGACATTGTACAGTATGTGATGCTGGGCTATACAAATAAACTTGACTCTGATGTTCTCTTATTTATATATAATACACTGCCAAGGTCTACCACATATATCAGACTAGCCTTTGACGCAAGTATAAATATGTAAAAGTAGTAAACTTAGTTTCAGTACAAACTGCTGTACAAACAGGCAAAAAGTGGATGAGCATTTAAACAAACAAGGTTTATGTTCAAAGACATACTGAGATTATTGTTTGTGATATTAAACAAGTGACCAGCTCGACAGCAGGAAAGATGGCAGATCTGTATGTTTCCGTATATGTAGTGATACTGTTATCTTGTGTGGTCAGAATTTAGCTTCAATACTCGTCTCAATCTGTGTATTGGCCTTGAGACAAAGTTAGTTTTGGGTGTAATCTTAAAAAGGCAGTAGATACACGTAATGTAAGACAAACAGATAGCCACATCACCTGCGTATTAAAGAGAGGAGTTGGATATCCCAACAGTAGAAAACAGAGAAACAAAATAATCTTATAGAAATCGTCCTCCAGTGAAGCACTGCCGTATTTCAAGTATGAAAAAAAAAAAGTCATCACAAGGCAAGGCAATGTACCAAGATTCAAGAGGACGGAAACGATGATGTGGAAAAGAAAATGGAGGTCACACAAAAGGCTTTTCGTTGCATATATAATTGGCCACGCTGAGAAGAAAAAGGTAGGTACAAATGAACACTTTTTTTTGGATGGGGTCTAGTGACTGAACAGTGCAGGTAATGATGACAGATTTCAAAACTAAAACAAATAATTCATAGCTAGTAGACCTCCATTCCTCCCTCCGAGTGCTTCACACAACTGCAGTCTCCCACCTGTAGAGAGCCCACAGCTAATCCGCACATAAAGGAGGATTTAGAGTGTCCTTTGTGGACAGTCAGAGTCTCAGACGTTACATCCTGCTGACAGCTAAAGGCGAGGGCGGCTGTCTCTGGTTTGAGGCTTGGAGGAAGACTCAGTTGGTTATGGTGCTGGATGCGCGGAAGTAAGAGAGGAACTTGAAACAGAGGCTGACCACAAAGTACCAGATGTTTCTGGCCATCTGGGAGCGAGCGATAAACACCCTCCAGATGAAGACGACCAAAAGGGTGTTGAAGGTGTAGCGGATGTTCCTCAATCTGGGAAAGTGAGAGGAGGAATGAGACAGGAAATAACGTAAACCTTTTAAATGGGTAATATAGAGATAACAATGATGGTTAGGGGAATCTCTGCTGAAGTGAATTTATTAAAATAACTTTTCATTGACACTTATCACTGAGCTGAAATTTCTGTTATTTACTTAGGAAAGAGAGATTAATAGATTTACCACCTTCTAGTCCTGTTGTACTTACTTCCTCAGATGCTGTCTGGCAGCAGGAATGTCGGACATGTCTTCATTCAGGACGTACTTCTTGGTGCCGATGCAATAATTCTCGATGTACTCGGGCCAGTTCAGCTGGCGCACATCAAAGTTAAATGTCTGCAAGATGGAAAAGATGGTTAGGAGGGCGTCGAGACAAAGACAAAACCAAAGCTACTGTTTTGTTTGTAATTGAAGAGAAATGTGAAATTCCACTCTTCATCACTAGATGGAGCAATAGACTCCCTAGTAATACCTGCATCAGATACTGTCAGGCGAAGCAAATATTGTTCAAACAATCTGGTTCCTAAATAAGCTTAGAAGGTGGAAAATGTGGCCCAAACTGGCAGCGTGTTTGTGGATACGCATACCTTCCTGTCCTCCGGGGTTAGCTGGCTCATCAGCATGCTCATGTTCTCAGAGTTCCACTCCCAGTCCTGGCTGCTGAAATACTCCAGCAGGCCGATGGCCTTGTGCAGACGATTGAAGATGCGCATCATCCTAGAGCGAGAGTGGGGTTAGAGGTTACGACACACTCGAACTTCTCTGTAGATTTCGAGTGCGACAGATAACAGCTGTGAGTCTTACTGCGGCTTTTGTCCAGAGAGACGCAGGACGAGGTCGTAGATGAGGGCAGGGAACTTGTGGCTGACCAGGATCCAGTACTGGTTGATCAGGTAGTTGGAGGTGATGTTGGCGTTGGGCCTGCGGAAAGCTTGATCCAGCGGGTTCCTCTTGAAGGACGACATTACATGGTGCTCTGCAAAATGGGCATGGTTTAGGGATTAAATTAGACAGCAAAATAAAGTATTTATCTCTGAGAGGCAAATGGAAAATGTACTCGTTCAATTATCTAGTTCAAAAACATTTATAATAAATAATTTGAATCATCTTGAAGACTCTTTTTACCAACTAGGTGAAAAAAACATTACATCTGCTGTACAATAAAATACTTTTAATTGTTTCCTCATGCAAAGTGCCAAAAAAAAAAGTTTCAATAAGTTTAAAATATGTTTTATCGTGCAGTGGATAGGATACTTTTTTTTATCCAGATCGTTAGATGAGGATTTTAAAAAGCCTTCAGCAGTAAGATTTCAAATTCCCCAGTTACTTAATTTTGGGCAAATCCAAAGCTTAGCTCTGTGACTGGAATGTAATGGAGGCACAATCTAGGGCGAGCCTTGCTTTAAAAGTCAGCGGACATGTGGGGATCCCATGATGCAATGAAGAATAAAAAAGGTCCTTCAGAGCAACTGCAAACAGTCTGAATTATCAACATCCAGTGACCAGGAACAATGAAACGGGTAAACAGACATATTGCAATTTCTATACAAGGATCTTGACTTCCAGGAACCATCAGCTGGCCTTAATGATGACATGATGTTTTTATCTCTCGTTCTCGGGGGGGGGGGGGGGGCACACAATGACTTCGCCCCCACTGGGCAGCACAGACGGCCCCTCCTCCAGCAGCAGCCATCCACAGACACAGAGAGCAGCCGTGTGACCTCACACATTACATCACACACACAGCACGCCAACTACAGGCCTTGCACCGCTCGTTTCCATGGAAACAGATATGCAGGGGTTGCAGGGGCCAAGCAATGACCAGATCCGAGCTGACAGCCAGCTGTGGCCGCCCCCCCCCAAGAGTACCCGCAATTCTTTGCTAGCAAGAAAGAGCTGGATCCTCCTTCTTTACTTGTGGTCTTACTTGGGGGCATCTATTGTTTTGTTGGTCTCATTGTAATTTGTGCTTCGTTGCTTCTGATTTGGGCCAGCGAGATGAGAGTAAACGGTTCCTCTTTCATAACCGAGTTGCAGTGATGAGACCTAATCCTGCTACGAGCCATCTGGTAGCAATTTCCTCGGTGGAGGGAGCATGTTTGCTAATCTGAGAGGAAACGGGGTTAAAGAGGGTCCCTTGTCATCCAGCCAGCCTGACATCCACAGCTCTCTCATCCCACTGTATCTGATGACCGCTGGGATGGAAACAATGAGACTTTTCACCCTTCATGTGGAATTTCATCGCTACCTCATTTATCAGAAACCATAAAAGCTCTGAGCTCGAGCACCAATTCATATCAACTGCATCAAAACACACCTCACATTTGCACAACATGAAAATCTACATTTTGTGGAAATCCATCAGAGTTTCAGCGTTTGGAATGTTTTGTTTATAAAACCACAGATGTCAACCTCATGCAAAAGGTAAAGGGATCACCAATGTCAGTAGGATTCATCCTCTGGGGACCACGAATGCTCATGACAATCATCATTCTATAGTTGTTGAGATATTTTCCTGGATAAGTGAAAAGTTGAACCTGCCTGTGGAACTAGAACAAGGACAAGTCAGTGGATCATACCAAATATGACGGCAATCCACCCAATAGTTGTTGTTGATACTTCTGTAAGAATCATGTAAGTTTAATGAAAACTAGTGTTATCTAACCTGCTTATGTATGAAAGTAAATCAGGTCTTGAGTATAACACCAACACCCTCCAACTTTAAAGCCATCTTCTGTCTCTTTCCAGCAGGTGGCAGACACTCTCCACAACAGCCCCGACCACAAACAACACAACTTAATACACGGCAGGCGACGTTATGTCACAACACCGAAGTATTGATTAGAGACGATGAACACGATATTGTGGGATGCCGGCAGGCGAAAAAAAAAAAAAGACACGCTCTACAAATATCCGCCTGCAGCGAAAGGGTTCTATTACCTTAAGCAGCACAACAAACAATGTACCTACCAATCTCTCCCCAGTGGAACGGGTTGATGCCGCCGGAAGTGCAGTTGTACACCAGAGCCGTTTTAGGTCTGCAAGGTGTGGGAGAAGAAGGTCACAATGAAGCCAATAAAAACACAGATTAGTCTGTATTTTCTGGACTATTTGAGCATCAAGCTATGAAACTATAGTGCTATAAAAGTGCAAAGGTGATTCTTGAAAGCATATTAATCTGAGACAACACATGCAGACCTTTAAAAGAGTGCTGACAAGATACTGAATATACATTTATGCTGGAAAACTGAGGGGTAACTAAACCTTTTAACATACTTTCCAATGCGGAGTCAATACTTAACTTTCATTTGTCTGTTTTTCTGTTTTCCTTCTGAAAATAAGTACAGGTTGTCAGGGACATAAACACTGATATAATCACATAACAGTTGGTGATGTTGATGTATTATTACATTTGTGAGATATGATTTATTTTCTCCTTTATAAAATACATTTGTTTGGATGTAGTTTAGGTCTCAAAACCCAATGTTTTTAGTTCTTTTGCATCTTTTTATCTTATACCATTTGAGAGTGGTCTGTTCAGCGTTCCTTAATATTCTGTCCAGCATTAAAACTGACCCCAGTCAAGGGAAACTTTTCTCGTGACCTTCTAATAGTCCATTCCTCAGACTTTCTAATTATTTTTCCCATTTCTGTCTGGCTTAATAACTTTCAGCATCTTTGACGTCTGCTACTGCCAAAATAGGTTCTTCTTTTTCAAGGTTCAATAAAAAAAGAGAAGTTACTGCCTGTTATTTACAGATAAAGGGAAATTTGGGAGTAAATATACGTGTCTGAAAAGTGAAGCCAATCCAAAGTGCCTTAAACGTGCATTATTTTTAATGGCCATCAGGGGGCGACTCCTCTGGTTGTATAGAAGTCTATGAGAAAGTGACTCTACTTCTCTCTTGATTTATTACCTCAGTAAACGTTGTAAACATGAGTTTATGGTCTCAATCTCTAGTTTCAAGTCTTCTTCAATACAACATGATGTTCATTTAGTAAACTATGATCCATTTAGAGTCAAACAGACCATAAAGCAGGGAATGCTTTAGGATGCGGCTACTGTGTGATTGACAGGTCGCTACCACGACGTTGTCGATTCTGGGATTTGTCCCTGTTTTCATCTTTCAAACATGTTGAAACTTTGCTTAAAATCTAGCATGAGCTTTTACACAGTGTGGACTCTCGGACTCATCTCATGGTATCCTTCTTGTAAAACGTTTTTTTACTTCTTTTATTACTTGAGACTTTAAGTAATAAAGGTGTTTGTTCAACGTGAATGGCTTTCTGTTAAAAGACAGTGACACCAGGTTTTTATTAGGCTGAAGAGCCTTTATACAGGCTCAAGATCCTTTTACCAGGAAAACTAATATCATGATTTTTATTGAGTACATCAAGAAGTATCCCACAGTCTTTATGTATACACATCCATTCTTTTTGAAACAATAGTTTTAAGTATTTTCTCGGATGGCAGCATAAACACATACAAAACATTCAACCCAAATATACCTACATATATATATATATATATACACAGTAGATTATAAATTCCTAACAAAATGAAATAATATTGTCAGCTTTTTCTCACCATCCCTTTACTGCAGCTCAACGATGAAACACAATGAGGGAATTTCATGTTCAAAAGACTTGGAAAGTGTGAACCTGTCCTTTAAGTTTAGGGACCCAGGTTAATGTCAGACAGAAACCCTGGGTGTGGCACTAACCTGCGCTCAGCGGTGTACCAGCCAGCAGCCAGCGTGAGGTTGATGACCACGTCCACGGGGATCAGGTCAGCCACGGCGTCGTTGTTGGCTCTCATGGTGCGCAGGATTCCCTTTCCAGCCTGATCACAGAAGCACACTTAGGACTCCAAAACGTGTCTGTGTGTTTAAAAGCTTTGAGGTTTAAGAGTTTTAACGCCGTCACTTACAGCAATGAAGACGCCACTCGGCCCGTTGAAGTTGTCGATCCAGCCCTGAGGTGTAAGAGCAGAGAAAACGTGTCAATCCAAATCAGATACAACATTAAGTAATCGATCCTGACAGCAACACATTTATGGTTATTAAGCGCGGAATTACATGTTCAGGGTTTTGTTACTTCCTGTGTTGGGAGAACAAGGGACGCTGGGAAGCACTGATTGCCGACTTCAATTAGAGAGCATTAAAAATGGATGAAACCACTGGTTACAGACTGCTGCAGTTTACAACGTGTTGACTGGAGAGCGATTATGCGGTCGAGGCCGAGGTCGACTCTCTGGTGCAGATAAAGTGCACAGTTGAACAGGCCAGAGGTGTTTTTAGCAGCACTACAATCAGTCGATTGCCCGACTAAAATGGCAGATAGATCTTTGAAGAGATATTTTGCATCACATTATACGTCGGCTATATGGTCAACATCTGGAGAAATGAAGCCACAAACTGACGAAAACTAGATGCATATTGTGGTTGTAAACACACCACAACACAAACGTATAAATAGCCGCCCCCCACCCCCCCCCCCCCTTTGCCTCACAGCGCCTACTGGCACGAGCTGCCAAGGCGATTGCATGGCCAAGCGTGAGTGAGGCCTTTTGAAGAGTCGCTGCCAGGCCGAGCTTCCAACGGAAGGCTGAACACAGAGCCAGGATCTGCCGTCAAGAGTCCCGGCGCGCACGCACAAGGCCTACATTTCCCTGACGCCAGACAAACAAGGACTTCCTTGTGTTTTACTGCTATTTCATTTATGCAGCATCATCTCTCAGAGCACTTTTGATTATTTCACGAGAACGTCGAGAGCGACCTTGAGCATCTAAAGAGTATGAGTGTATCTAAAGAGTAGCTCTCATCTTATTGCATACAACAGTAAACAAGCTCAAAATAATGACCTAGAAAGCAGAATCAACTGCAGCAATTCAAGACACTTCTTCTATGATCTCTAAGCAGGTTTATGGACATTAATTCACGATGGACGAAGTGTAAATCACACTGAATCTAAAAGAGAGAATGAGGATATTACTCTGAGAAAGATCAAGATTTTTTCTTTCTTTGCCTCTATTTTTAGGGTTTTAGGGTTGAAAAATTACAGATTGGTCCTTTAAGATCACAAAAATGTTACTTAATATAAAGACTACAGGTTATATAACAGTTGATATTCCTTTTATTTACTTCTTGCAGTTAATGCAAAGTGATTCAAATCCTGTGAAATGCAAATGTTGAAGATGTCAGGATGCCTGCAGCACCAGCAGCGTGACTGAAAGCAGCTTAAATCGTGGAAGAAGTGCAACTTTCGGAGTCTTAAGTCCTCTGGCCTTTACATGAACTTCTCTGCACTCTTCAACCTCTCACCCTTAACGGACATTCGGTTTGTCAGCGTATCTCCGCCCTCGGTGTCCCGTTTCAGCCCTCCTCACCCCCCCCCCCCCCCTCAACTCCCCCTCCACAACAGCTGTTTGAGTTGACTGACTTGGTTGAATGACTCAGGACTTCTTCAGCCAAGATATTAACCGATTTGTTTGAATCGTTGGCTTGTAGTAGCTCTGTAAGAGGAAAAGACTCACTGGGAAAGGCTCCTGCCAGCTGGCTCCCACTATGGAGGGTCTGATGATGGCGATGTTGAGCTTGTCTTGCTCTTGCTGCACCAAGTACTCGGCCAGGGCTTTGGTGTAGGTGTATGTGTTGGGCCTGTCGCCGATGAGCCGCGGCGTGATGTCGCGCACGATGCCGTCATCCATCCACCTGGAGACAGACATGAAGGGCTCGGTCAGAGAAACGCAGCATGCATTGTGCTGTTGATTTGTGTATTATTATCACTAATAACTATGTTAATGTATACAGAGATCAGCTTTGACTGAATTAGTCTATAATCTTCTGGGCCGTCAGCTTACAAGCTACAGACACAATTTGGTAACTTATCACTTAAGAATCCATTGTGTTTTATGTTAACACAGCTGCATACTCAAAAAGAATCAATGAAAAGTTCCTTCCAAAGTGTTGATGCTCCTACATCTCCACCAAACTAAACTGGCGCTACTAGTGTTCAACACAAACACCAGGAAATGTAGCTTCCTGTGCGCTTCATGTAGAAGTCATATTCTACTTTTCTGGAACCCGTTCATGTTTCATTATTGCCAGTGACTTTCAGAGCTGGGTTAGCCAGATATTTCCATTTCATTTCACTTCTTTCTATCCGTTCTTTTTGAATCACTGAACAAATCAAAGGATGTGGGTGATGATTTACTGATTTGGAACAAAGCTAAGACTTGACATCAAACTGAATACTGAGGGAAAGGTGTCACAGGCAACTAGTGCTGAAAATGTAAACAATAAAAAAAGTTGGTCAGAATCTTGGTCTGGTTTAGCTATTTGTTTTATGATCTACCTAAAGAGTAACTTCGGCATTTTTCAACCTTGAAATCGGTCAATTATTGAGGGAGAACACCGCAAACAGCAGCCACTAAACGGGCTGTAATGTAATCGCTCGGGCACTTGTTGTCAATGTACGTCCACTAAAAGTGCCTGTGTTTGCAACCGACAGGCTCAGATTATTATTATCAGTGTCTGACAACATTATGGAAAGGATACTGCAGAGAAATAAAACGTCTTTCTTAGTTTTGTATGAGCTCCATAGGGTCCTTTCCATATTGTTGTCAGACATAAGCACTTTTAGTGGACGTACATGAACTAAAATTGATTCCATGCCCTCAGGGGGGAAACCCCAGCCCTTCCTCCACTCACTCCAGGGACTCGATGAGTTTCTTGGGCTCGACGGGTGGCGGGTAAATGACCTCGTCGATGTGCTTGCGGTTGCAGTTTGCATAGGCGGTGGAGATGTGAACGAAGGCCTCGAGGTGGTGCATCTGCTTGGCCAGGCTGAGGAGCTGCTGTGTGGCGATCACATTCAGCTGCAGGGCGTGTCTGCCGGAGAGAAGAGAGATGTACAGTTAAATAGTGTGTGTGTGTGTGTGTGTGTGTGGGAGTGAAAGGTTTGTGTGTGCTTGAGAATAAATGGGTGTGTTCTCCGTTTGAGGGTTCGCATGCAAGAACTTGAATCTGCAGAACATGATGATAAGCCGGAGCAGAATGACAGGACGCGATGGTCAGACATTAAACCAAACAGGGAGAGAGAGGGGGAGGGCGACATCTGCTCTCCTCATTAATGAGTCTCATCATTATTTTCACTGAACACAGTTTTCAGCACACACCATCACTCATCAAGCCATGAGCACTTCAGCAAACACTTGATGTAGAGGGCATGCCAGATGTAGTAATTAACCGTTAACACCTTCATATAATCTTATTTCTACATGTCTGTAGGTTTTTAATACTTAAGTACGGAGTGTGTTGCTCAAATTGTAAAGCCGATTTTGAGCTTTGTAAGTAACTGACCCGACAACGCCGCCGCATTAGAGGGGAGATCCTATCATCAAACCACGCACTCTTGATTCCTCCATAAATTGCATCAATAAATGACAAGATTGCATTACACCGTGTGATGAAGTGTGCGTACGCAGAGCGTAAACAGAAACAATCAAAGATGTTTTTTAGGAAGACAGAGTAACATGTTGAAAGAAATATATTTTTTTATTTATTTTTTCAATTAACAAATAATCACTTGGTCTAGAAATTTCAGAAGAATGATTTTTTGAGTACAACAAGTATTCTGTGGACAGACAGACCCTTGCACACACCACCGAACGCATGATCTCCCTATTCTATACTCCCGATGACGATAAGATTCAAAATCAAGAACACCTCTACACCAGAATCACGAGGAAGAACAATTATCCAACTCTTGTCCTGACATTGATTACAGAGGCACAATAAATATAAAAACATTCTCCCAAAGAAGTCATAAAATAAATAGTGTTTCTGGTTTTATCCTGAATGGTGCAGCTCTAACCTCATGTGGCCAAAAACACCAACACACCTTTCTCTCCATCAGTTGGTAAACCTGCTGCATTCAGCAGTAGATCTGTGTCAGCTCTGGAGTGGAAGTGCACCAGCATTCAGAGCCCATTTCTGCTCGAGGCGACAGTAAGAACTACTGAGGGTCAGTTAAACACAGAGACTGTGAGATAGAGTGCTTCTCTGGCTGTGTGTGGGTGGTGCTTGCAAGGTGTGTGTGTGTGTGTGTGCGACAGGAGGTTGGAGAGCGCGTGGTGGGCGACGGGTCCATCGGCATGAATCAGATGTGGTCAGGTGGTGCCAGCTTGTTAGCGGCAGCACAGATAGATGCAGAGTGGGGACAGTAATAGGGAGGGTGGTGTTGGTTGTGCGTGGGCTTGTCGTCTTCCCACCACCTTCCGCGCCGTCAGGAAAAGATGGACACCCCGCTGTGCCCCTTCCTGCATCTGACTCATCTCCCTTCTGTTTTTGCTGTTATGTTCTGGGTGAAACTAGAGAACTCATAGGATCATTTTATTATAACTTTATTACATCTTGGGACATTGTTTATTATAGTAATATTCTACTCAACAGACTGTCTGTGTCCTTTAAGTGTGGATAAAGACCAGCTGAGATGTCAGCCGCTGACTGAGTCTTCTGACTTATGCCGTGGTGCTGCCTACGCCGCCGCCGGTCGTTGCACACGAGTAATGACTCCGAGAGATGACACAGATGGGAGGGACGAGAGAGAGAGAGAGAGAGAGAATGTGGGAGTGAAAGCTAGATGAAGAAGGGTGAGAAGAAAAAGGCGAAGGCCACTTAGCGAAACAGATGGAAGGTGAAGCAACAGAGAGGGGAGTCAGAAGGCAACAGACGGGACGGATAGAGATGTGATAGCAGTAGCGGATCGATATATAACTCTGTGAGGAGTGAAGTGCAGCAGCTTTAGCCTAACTGAGCAGTCACTCAAACCGCCTCCAAACACACAGCAGTTCAAACACCACCTCTACCGTGAGCAATCCACCTCCACACATGCACGAGAGACTTCAAACACAGTACATGAACGGCCTTATTCTGCAGACATGTTTCTTTAACTAATCCATTTAACACACTGCATATCAGATCAAATAGAAGATGCATATGTTGCTCTACATTCTTCTTTTCTGCACACTGTTTTGCCTTTATGGGGCACCAATTCCCTGTTTGTTATCATCAGATGCAAATAATCCAAACAGTTGTACCGCTGTTGTCTTTTGTTACATTCCTAAACTACAAGCATCACTGGAGATTTGACCTCTTCAGACTTTTCACTTCTCCATGCACCTTGAAAGTATGAGAAGTTGTGCAGAAACCCTCCCTCTCCATCTACAGATAAAGAAGATGAAGCAGAAAGTACATGTTTGCATACCAAACCTGTTGGCAGTGTAATCAGCTGTGATGTGTTAGCATTAGCACTGTGTGACAGCAATTCACCCACAGATGCACATTAACGTTAAAGGCCTGGGATGTGTTGTGGCCGCCTGATAACGGAGAACCAAAGCAGACCACCAGGCTTCTTGTGCACAATGTGAATAAAGAAGGAATCACCTGTCTGTCTGTTTTTATGTATTTATAACCGTTGATTTCTCCACATCCCCATCCTTACTTCCTCTTTGCTTTAAATAGAACAAGAGTGCAGCTTGTTCAGCGAGTTGCAGATCCTCTGGAGTAACGTCTCACAACAGGAAGTCCCGGTTACCGAACCATAACCAGATGTGTAAATTATCAGATTCTGTGAAATGCCAATAAAGCTGGTAGTGGCAAAGAATTTCAAATCAAAAGGGTTTCAAATATATTCTTTTCTGGGAGAAAGCAGCAGAATGCAGATATGAATCAGTGAGTGGATACAGAGTATGTTTTCGTATGAAGGAGGGATGGTGAAGAGTGGGTGAGGGTGTTTGTGTTGATGCATTGATGCGGCATGTGATTCTCACTTGAGGGGCTCGTCGAAGCGGATGGTGGCGGCGCAGTGGAAGACGACGTTGATGCAGGCGGAGAGCTTCTCGACGTCCTCCGGGCTGATGGCGAGGCCGGGCTGCGTCAGCTCGCTGCTGATGGGGATGATCTTCTGGTGGAAGTCGGGGTCGTCCTCCCGCACTCGGTCGAAAAGCTGCCGGACAGAAAACACACCGAGAGAAAGATAAGTTTACCCGGCAACATCTGCAGCGTTCAAATAATGCAGCGCAACAGACTTTAATGCCACTTATATTTATGGCCATATTGCACAAGAGCTGGAGGGGAGATCAACTGTTAAAGCTGACGCATGGATCAACAGCTAAACACTAAAATAGCATGACAATGCAAATGATCTCAAGTCAGTAAAGACAGCAAATGTGTTCATTTGCATGAAAAAGTAAAGCACAATGTCTGCCGTTTTATTTCATGAAAACAAAAAACACGGCTGCCACGAGACAGGTGAGACACGTGGATTGGTCAACAGTGATTATCAAGGTGTCGAAGACGAGGACAACAGAACATCTCCTTCACACTGTCAGCTATTATTAACAGTGTTGAAATTAAAAATCATTCATCTTTCATTTGTAGTAAAAAGGAACTGTGGATATAGCCTAATATATGGGCGAGAGCTGCTTTCATTTCTTAAAATAAATTGGTCCTTATTTGACATTTGATTGACTACAATTAATCTACTGATGGCATCGAAAGATCGACTGATGATTAAAATTATTGTTGGTTTCAGGCCTAACTATTAGCAAGGGTGAGGCATACAGATAAAGCACAATAGTGATATGCATATCATGATACGGTACACATATTATCACAATTCATAGATCAAAAATAACCAAATTAGAATGTGTGTTTCTGCATAATCCGGCAAATTAGATTTCTACCAAATTGATGCATCTAACATTGTCATGAAGCTGTCCTGCTCAGAGAGGCCACTAATTCCAGAGAAGGGAGAGCAATCGCTCTGTACGCAGTGATGGCACAATGATCTAATTCATTAGAGTGCAACATTATTCATTCAACTGAAGGGAAATATGTGTAAATATTTGCACTAATATTTGAAGGGCCTCTGTAGGTTTGACAGACGGGTTGGGTTGCACAGAAAAAAAAACGTGTCGCCGCTGTGGACCCACGAGTTTTGCTCGTCAGTGCTGTGAGTCGAAGGCGTCCTCTCTGATGAATGTCAAAGAAAAGAAACGCACTCCCTGTTGTATACATAACACAATCTGTGCTGTGCACACCAGACATACATCCAACAATGTGAGACTGAAAGCACAAGCAAGATTAAACACTTATGTCTGAGGTTTGGTCTGCGAGGAATGATTGTTTTTACAGTTTCCTTGTTTTAAATCTACAATAATCTTTACATTTAAAACTGCTGCATGTTACATTTCAGCACAAGCAAATGGATCATCCCTCAGGTTAAAAAAAACTCGTCTAGAACTGCCTGATGGCGACGAGTGTGCGAGTACTCGTATGCTCATGCGCTACATATCCTACACGAAGCCCTGCTTGTGTGATATCATCCCACCTTTTACACAGCTGTTTGCTCACTGAGGGCTGCAGACGACATTCCAACATGGAGGGGGAATAAGTCGTCTCGATTTACCAGCTCATGTCTCTCACACACACACACACTCACACACAACCCTCGCTGCCTGACAACCCGGTGCACCCCGCAGAGCGCTAAGCACCCCCTTACCACTGTGCTGTAGTGGGAGACACTAACCGAAGGCAGCAGAGAAAGTCAGTCAGATGTCATATGGAGTCATGCTTTTCTTTGTGCGGTTCCAATCAGGAGTCGCAAAGAGAAGTGTCGCCAACATGGCTGACATTTCTGGCAGCCGTGCACAAAGACGGGAGATGGCATGAGAAGAAGAAAAAGAGGGTGAACGAGAGGTGAAGTGAGGGGATTGGCATCAAAGTGTGTGCGCTGTCCGTTATGAAATTGCAGCTCTCTGTGTGTGTGTGTGTGTGTCTCTTGCTGAAGAGGACAGATGTTGAATTAAACAGCTTCAAACAGCTGTTTATATTCATGTTCTGCTTAGCCATCATTCTATTGCTTCGTAACGCTGCTCTCCAAATACCCAAACGCCAAGTCCTGAAGTAAAGCATGTGATGTCATAACCAAGAACAGTTCCCAACTGGGGGGAGAGGGGTGCATGCGATGTTTTCTGCATGACAGTGCAGCACTGTTTTCATTATGTAATGCAAAAAATAGTAGTGCTTTCCCTCCCTCTGCTTGAGGCCAACGGCTTGACAGTAACAGAGACCTAAATTCTGTATTAAACCATACATCATCAAACATATCTTCTCTAAATTGACAGAGGTTTTTGTTAAAAAATGTTGTGATATTTGATTTTCTCCTGCCCCGTAAACTTCCCCACTTTACTGGATGATTCACAGAGCTGTCGATGTCATGCAGTGACCTCAGTTCAACTTCCTCTTGAGGGCGTGTGGCTTGGCAACGCTAAACAAACCACCCAGACATTGGCAGCGGCCCGTCGTGCACTAAACCTTGTGGGTTGCATGAAGAGGATGTCTAAAATGTAAACTCCTCTGACAGCCCCGATTATGCTGCCTGTCACACACCGTATCTGTCAGAGACACATCAGGTGAAAGAGTTCCTTGTGACAGAACGCTGTCATAAACGTGACCTGCCAAGGCCTTTTGGGTTTCTCCAGCTAGTCAAATGCTGATTTTACGTGGGGAAAATATTAAATGCAACACATGTGACTCACTCGTGATGTTTGCAACTGCTACCAAGACAAAAAACACAAATGTAACACCAGAAACAGCACAAAGGAAAACCTCCTCAATACTGCAACGAGAAGTGTTGGTTTGACTGAGGAAGAACTCATGACTGCAGTCGTAGTTGTCATACTGTGTTTAAAATAGAGCAGGCACAATAAGTTATGATTTAATACAAAGAGTAGCTGGCAATATCATACGGCTGCCCCCTCATAGTCGATTATTAGTCAACTAATCTGTTGTTTGGTAACACTTTTATTCAGCATAAAAAAAACGAAGACCAAATTGGCCGATTAGCCGACTCTGATTTCTTAAGTCCATTTGTCGTGATGCTTTTTTGAATGTTGTGTAAAATGTTAGCAAAGCTGAATTATAGAAAGACCCCGAGGGGAGAAAGTGCATCGGGGTCAAAAGGGTGAATGAGGCCGTTGAATGTGGGCTTCAGAGCGCTCTTTGTTATGGGCACAAGCAGAGAATGGCATTGTGGGATTGTTCTGTTCTCTTTTCTTGTGCCAGCCTTCCATCGCTCGCATTGACCGTCACACCCTTCTCCGAACCCCACGGGCTATTGTATGCCTTGTGCAGGAATACAATAGTCCACCAGTTTGCCGTTGCTCAACACTCTGCAGGGACGGCTGTGGTAATGTTTAACCACGAGTGTTTTAGTAGTCAGTCAAACAGAGTCGTGGCCTTGAACCAGCACAGATAAAGGTGGTCTATAAAGTCAGTTCTGTGAATGACTTTTCCTTCGCTTAACCTGAAGAGGTGGCTTTTACATGCGGCCACTATTTGTCCTTTCTCTGCTCTGGACACTGTCATCTTTCCCTTAGGACAATACATCTTCCATACACATTGCTTGAAGCAGCCGTTCGTACGACTTTCACAGAAACCCAACACTAATGGCACTTTCCTTTCAGCCCAGCAACCCGAGATGCCATTCAAACAGCCTCTCTGCTCACTAACTGCCCTTTAACTGGTCTCCACTCTTTTCACAGCCTCCTTCACACAGACCTTTCCCCCGGAGCAGAGAGAGAGAGAGAGAGAGAAAGGGCAAGAAAAGACGCACAGAAACTGTGAGCTAAGTGTTTTGTTTTTCTGTCCACAGGGTTTATCGTAGCAAAATGTCATCGCTGTCTAGTGTTTCGGAGAGGGTCCTCATGTATGAGGGGGGTCAGAATGGGACAAAGTGTGAAGCAGAGCTAAGTTCTTCAGAGGTGTAAGATAACTCTTTGACAGACTGGCTACATCCACACTTCTACATTTTCGTTTTAAAAGAACGAGTATTTTAGTGCTGTTTCAGAAATAATCTCTGTCGATGCTACCATACCATTTGCTACTATTGTATTAATATCATTGTGCTGAATATCTTTGTTTTTTGATGACTTAAACTGCTTGATCACGGTTGATAATTGGGCATGAGCACAAAAGTCCATACAACACATTGTGGAGCATGTGGGCAGTCGTCATTAAATCTCAGATACCAGCGAGGTTTCTCTTTCTCATCTGCAGAACTGACAAGGCTGCATACTAAAAGGGAGAAGTAAGGAATGAGAGGAGTCTCACGGGAAGGAGTGAGGTAGGGCAGACATGGCTAACCCCCGGGGCTGTCAGCATATTAAGGAGAGAAAAGGTTCATCCCTGTCCCTGCCTCTGCTGCAGTGTCCCAGCGGCATGAAAACAGATTGAACCAGAAAAAAAGTCCCCAAAACCTCCAGTCTGTGGAGGAAACCGCCTGCCTAAAAATCTTGCTTATCCATTGGCGTACTCCTGGATGCCAAGACAACGAATGAATGTTGGTGAAAAAAAATGTAAACTAAATTCGCATGAGGGACCAAGTGTTCTGGTTTATCTTCAGTTAAGCACTGTCTACTAACAGTGTAATATTTCACGAGTGGTCCACTTAAGAGAGACAATCCCGGCTCTACTCTTTATTCAACTCTTTCAACCCTGAATCTCACAGCTTCTTAAGAGCTTAGGGTATGCCGGTGGCAGACAGTGACCTCATGCTGAGCCAAGGAGACTTTTATTACCCTGCAAGAGCAAACGGACAGACATAAGACTCGAGGTTTATGATGGGTACCGCAGGCTTTTGTGTCCTCATTAAACGCCACAAGGAATTGAAATGGGATTGAACGGTGAATCAGCTTCTTTTGAGTAAGATGCTTAGACAGCCAGTCAGAGCATTTTTAAAATATTAGTCTTCTGAAGTCATCTGAAAGAAGTCAAGCCTTCCAGAGAACAATTTAATTAATAGATGGATGAAAAAGACATTTCTGTTAAAAAGACAAACTCAAGTGGTGAGTATGACATGAATAAGAGCTGTAGGAATGTACATTATGCTGAATTAACCACTTGAGAGCCGCTGTTGTAGCCTGCAATATTTTTTAAATCTTGATCTAACTAACCTGTATTTATCCGCTTGTTCTCCTTAAGTCTCAAGTCCTCGTCTCTGCAGGTACAGCAGTGCAAATGAAAGACTACATGACACGCTGTGATGAAACCCTTTCTCGTGCTGAGGCAACCACAGAGAAACGTGCGGTATTGTGGCCAAAAAGCTCTTGTGTGAACCACTTCCACAATTTCTAGTTTCTTGAGTCCTGACAAGAGAAAGTTTTGTATCACATTGGTTTCAGAGTTTAACTGAAGACAGAGCGGCTGCAGGCTGTAATCTGGATGAACATGATCCTCTCCGATATGGAGAGCAGCTTCTCATCCGTCCTGCCACCAGGCGCCCGAAGCCTCCACCAATCTTCTGCCCCCCTTTTCCGATATAAAGCAGAGTTTCACTCATTTTGACCCGAACAATAACACCCACACATGCACTCAAACACTATCGACTAAAGGCCAAATAATAATGCGAGGACAAGGAACCATGTTTTCTCTACTGCTTTCCTACAGCTGTTTACACGCTATTGACTATCCTTTAAGTAAATCCAATACTAAAATGCCAAAAGACAAAAAAAAGTGCCCTTTAAAGTTTATTGAAATTTTCATTTGGTGTTCCCAAAAGGCTCCAAATGTATTTTCCCCCTCCTATAAAAAGTGCCCATAAGGGTGACTTACTTCACTGACTAAAGAGTCTAAAGCAGGTCTAGGTGTAAGGATTCAACGATACCGATATCGGCCGATACTGACTCAAATATCTGGATCAGGTATCGGTGACAATGTGGAGGATCTATACAATTCCCCCCCATGTTTAAATACTATACACATTATATACTGGAATTTTAATCCCTGTCTACATTTTGACCAATTTGTTGCTGCATTACAAAGATTTACACTTGTATTTCCTGTTAATTTAGAAGATTTTTTTAGACTGACAGTATGAGAAAATGAAAGAAATAAATATATCTTTTAACATTAAAGCACATAAACACGTTCTAGTAGAAACCCAAAATACAAGCATGAACCTGAATGCATAAATTCCTAATGTCTCCTTTAAAGGCTCGCTCTTGGATCGTCTAAAGAAGAATCTCAGAGGTCTTAATGTCATATTATAGATATCTGTGGAGCCATAAGGACGCATCTCCACACGCTGTGGAGGCACTGAGCTGTGCTGCAACAGTCCCCTGAAGAACCCAGTCTTCACTTCGCATGTCTCCGCTCCCTTAACGACTTCACCGGTGACGTTTAATGTGCTAATTTGTTTCATGAACTGGAGTCAATTTGCGGCCTAATTAGACGCAAACGCATCGGTCCCCCCCCCCCCCCCCCCGCCCCTCTCTCTGGGGAGGAGTTGCAGGGCTATTGGTTGCTTGCCTGCCGCATTGCATGCCACAGATGAGCAGCGAAACCGGCTCGCAATGTGCCAGTCTGACAGCCTCGACTACTCCTCAGAGTCCCCGTCTATGACACAGCAAATGACCCGAGTGAAGCCTGAATGAAGGAAGCAGGTCAGAAATTGGTCCGCTCCTGCTTCAGGATTGAGACGGACAGCGGACATTAACAATTCAGGCAGCTCCACAAGTGGAAACGCATACAGCAGAGCTGCCTGTTGGAGCCGGCAGGAATCAATACATCTTGAATATTTATACTGCTGGAGAGATCACCCGGCTCCTGGACGCACACAAGAGCAAATCAATAGAACAATGTAGTCATGTTGGATCAGAGTGTGATAATGGGCAAAGCACTGACCACCGCGGAGCACCTCAGCACAGAGAGTCAGAGTCCGGTGCAAATGTCTTCCTCACTCTGTAGGAGCTTAAGTTGCCTGCAGGTTGAGCCGGTACAGTGGCTGCTAACAATACAAGAAAGAGCTTTTGTAAAATAGCTTTATAAATAAATAAGACCAAATGCTGATGCCTCCCGACTAAAAGAGCAGCCAACCCTGTAATAACAGAGAAGTTGGCTGTTTTCCCTCAAGGAATTACTTCTGAGCCGCTTGTTTAGCAGCGACTACTGCAGAAAAAGAGAAACTTAGAAGGTGAGTAAGTGCAACAGCGCTCGTAGATACAGTATATAAACCTGCTGTGCATCCGTGTGTGTCTAACATGCACAACAACTTAGCAAGCCTCCTACAAACATGCATCCCCTCTCTTGCAGAAGACATGAAGACATTATTCAGCTTGAAGATGAATATCTGCACCGACTGTTACTGGGTTCAAATGCTGCACCGATGCTGCACCGACTGTTACTGGGTTCAAAAGCCCGCTAGTGGGTGGTGGGGGAGCATGCCACTGAGCAGGAGAGAGGCCTTGTGTACCCAGTGGCCTACTTGTATCAAGTGCCTGACGTGCCATTCAGTGCTTGGCACCGCAGCAAAAAGGCCTGCAGCCGTCTAAACATTCCCACTGAATCAAAGTAGCCTCCGAACAGGCAGACGGCGCTTCAATGTCAAAGTCGCTGCAGTGGAGATGCACACAGACAATGTGATTCCTATCCGTTCGTCTCTTTTTTTCCCGCCCGGGGCAGCTCCCCTGATTGCATCCTCAGAAAAAAAAAAAAAAAAAAAAACCCCACCATGGGACGGATCAGATGGTCGTTTCCTAGCAACAGGTGGTGAGAAAGATACTGGCCTGGCTCGAAGGATGGAGAGGAGCGGCTACTTGGGAGACAAAAAAACCCCACTGTTCTCCTTCATGAATTATGCCGATTCTGAATAGAATAATACCGACCCGGGGACTCGCATGAATACCAATCGGAGCTCGAGGCTCGGTCATGGAAATTAATGACATCACTTCTGAATGCGGGTCGAGCGCGAGGTAGTTTGTTTTTGGCAGAGCGTCAAGCCGAGGACACGATAAGAGTGATGCAAAAATCCAATGGAAACTTGTCAAGAGGGGGAGGTACTGCAAACGGTAGCAGCAGTTAAATAACATGTTGAAGTGTCTTAAATACTATCATCATCCACTGTTAACCAAACTTTTCTCCTCTCCTTCTGTCTTCCGTTACATCTTTTGCAGAGCTCACCAGTGGCTGCTGTGTCGCAGACGCAATAAAAGTTTGATTATCACTGCTTATGTGCTACCTTAATAAGCTGCAGCAGAACAGGAACAGGGATTTGGAAAAAAGGTGTTTGTATCCATCTCTGTCGCCCACTCTGATGTGCAGAAATGACAGGGTGTGAACCGGCACTTCAACAGCACTGAGTGAACTAATTACATGGTGAGAGGTATATTCTACCAATCCCGGATGACTGAAGCGTCGCGCTCACCTTGACGGAAGGAGGGGAGATAAAAGAAAAAGAAACACAAGTGCTCGAAAGTAGTGAGTAGAGTAATGAATGCAGTACCGAGGTTCAATGGGAGCGGAACAAAATAGATGCTATTACAAAAAGGGAGCCAGAGAGAGAGAGAGAGAAAGGGGAACACGGTGAAAGTGTGATTTTCTTAAGTGTGCCGACAGTTTGAGGCCAACAACACCCAACCAGAGCAGCTGCTAGTCAGCACATCAATACGCACCCAATGCTTCGCTCCTCATCGAGTCCAAAATAGTTTTTCGTTGAGTCATGCTTTGCTGCTTGGCCCGATGCAGCTGACGCACACATATTTGGAGCTCGTCCCCCATCCTCACTCCTCTCCCCTCCCCTGGTTTTTGTCTTTCCTCCCTCACCTTCCCTTCCCCTGATCTTCCTTTCCTCACCTCCTCTGTCCTAAAACCTTCCTCTACTCACTTTCCACCCTCTTCTTTCTCCCCGTCAGTATTTTCAATAAGAAACCGTCCAGTTCAGTTAACCTTTCACGACTCCTGATCAGACTCCTCATTTCGCTCTCCGACGCCTCGTGTCTCTGCTAAAATTCAAATATTGTTTTGGGGTCATTAAGTTTGCTTCACCATGGCAACAGCAGCTGCCGCTTGTTTACTCACAGGCAAATTTCCATCGCTCTGTACACACGTACAGCTGCAATGCCATTCGAACAACCCTGGATTTGAATGATGATTTGAATCAACAGCCCCACTAGCCAAAATGTCCAAACATCTCCTGGTTTTATGGCCTCAGAAATGATGCTGTAATGGTTCAACTTTCTCAAAAAACGGCCAGTCAGATGTTCCCATCACAGCTGTAGCAAATTCAAAACACGTGGGAACAAAATAAGAAGCCGCAGTTGTTGAAATTGATCAAAATTAGACTTTGAATCTGAAAGTGAAGCTTTATTTAAGCTGCAGATTGTGTTGTCAGGTTTCTAAAGAGCTTCCACTCGTCTTTCGCAGCACACACGACAGAATACAAAGCTTAGTGATTGGATAATCTCTGCCACAATGCACCTTGGGAGTCGTACTTTACTTAACTTGCATTGCTATGTACTCAACCTTGAGAAACTAATGTACCGGTAAATTCCATGTAACTTTGCATAGCCGGAGATGAAGTTGGGTAACAGTGAAGTCAAAGCATCAGCGAACACCTTCAGCTCTCACCTTGCACGTCATCATGTCGCTGACCCTCTGCTGCATGGACTGCCCGGCTTTGGGCCTGACCAGGAGGTAGAGGGCTTTGACCTCGGGGCAGGACCTCAGCAGCTTCTCCACCAGCACTTTGCCCATGAAGCCCGTTGCTCCTGTGATCAGCACGTTCTTGCCGGCGTAGTATTCCGGTATGGACGCCATGCTGCCGCCCGTTGTGCAGCTGGAGATGTCCGTCAGTCGGGTCTGTCCGTCTGCTGCCTGCTCTCCCAACCCGCCGAGGTCCCGGTCCTCAGACCGCTCCTGTACAGGAAGCAGGAGGTGGTTTAAATACAGCATCAGGAAGTACTTGTGTGTTGTGAATACACAGTGAGGTTCAGTGATGAAGCTCAAACCTGACCTGTGAATCAGACGTATGTGGTAAAGGTTGTAAAGAGAAGTTCTGCATGAATGTAATGTTAATGACTTCAGTTCGATGTATATTTGGTGGAGGAAAAAAACCCACATTTCAACAAATTCAAAACATGGACCTGTGGTTATCTCTCTGTTCTGACATTCACACTGCCAGGAGAAACATCATGCAACTAGTATGCAAATAAGACGAATATTCAAACAGGCGGAGAGAGACTGAGAAATGATTTTGCATTCATTTGTCATTATCAGGATGTTTATTTATAGAGAAAACAAAAACATTTGAACTTTCTTTTACAAAATTAGTAAAGCTAAGTTTAAGTCAAGGCTTACACATAAAAAAAAAGATCCCAGTCACTTCCACACAGTGAGGCATTCAGCTTATTATTCAAACATGGACGAACCCACACACACACACTGTGGAACACTGTGACCTTACGTCTCCACAATCGACCCACCACAACAGCACAGGATGTACAACTACAATCACACTCTACGTCAATATCCCAATCTTCTATCTGCTCCCAAAGTTACACCAAGGACACTTCCAGCTTGTTTTGGAGACGTCGCATGACATCCAGCCGTCGCTGCGTTTGTTCGTGTAATCTCTCTCGTTCCACAAGGTCTCAGGGGAGTTTCTCCGAAACGCAGCTCGTCCGTGTTGACTCAGGGTTATCCTTGCATGATGATGAGATTTATATGGCGACAGATCCAAGCCAACATTAGCTGGAGGCCTTGCTGGTGAGCCATAACATTTACACAACAATCTCCAGCCGTTGACACGCAGTCAAAATCAAGAATGCCTCAAACAATAGGCTCACACACCTGCTAAGATACACACTAACTCAAGATAAAGAGACCCAGACTTGCATTCTGTGTCATTCTTCCAGTGATTTCTGCCACACTCATTCTACGGCAACTTAATTGGATCAATCACTGGTCTAATGGACTGCGCCTGCTTATTTGGGCCAATTCAATACCATGAATCAGGAGCTGCGTTTGCTGCTTTAGCAGTGGCAGGCGGCCAGGTCCTAAAAAAGCCCTGATCCTGAAAAAAATCCCTGTTGGCTCTTTAGCCTTTATTTTATTTCTAACTTGATGACGACAGAGCTTCCTGATTGGGCAAAATTTGGGGCAACTGTGGGTTAAACCGTCAATTCACCTAAATTACTAAACACATGTTTTCCCACTTGTCCCTAGTAGTACATTGTGATAGCTTTGGTTTTATGTGCTCATGTTGTGAGGTATTCTCACACCTCATCACTACTTTTTGCAGAAATGTATGTAGTATAAGCCCTCTGATAAACTAGGGCTGCAACTAATGATTATTTTCTTTACTGCTTAATCTGCTAATATATTTAATGAGTCGAGAAAATAATTGTTTGGAGAACAAAAATTGTAAGTTTCTCAAAGTCCAATGTGACACTTTCAAATGTTTCGTTTTGTCCAAACTACAATTAAAGATAATATTCATTTGACATAAACTGCAAGACAAGCGAAAGCAGCAAATCTTGACACAAGAAGAGGACGACGTTGTTGTGGATTTCATTGCAGTTCTTTGTATAATTTGATGGCTGCCATTCTTTCAGGATGCGAGAGAGGGGGAACACACCAGTGTTGGAGAGGTGCTGATCACGGTGAAAGCACAAGTGTTAACTTTTTTTAAATATTTCATAAATTACCGACGTTTCAACATGACACCTTCTCACTACTCTGAAGACTACGCGTGTGACTATTTTCCTTTACACTTATAGTGTGCTGCCAGACCCCCCCCATACACACACACACACACACAACGATACTCCAGCAGGCATTTATAGCCACTTCAGGAAATGAGTGGGTGCATGGGAAGTTTATCACGGTGAGATTATGGTTAAACCCGCCGTAGATGTAGAAGTATCAACACGAGTACTGACAAATACTGTTTTGCCCTAAAGTCAGATACTCTTTCAGAAAAAGGTGACAATGTTCACATCATCAAAACTAACCCTACTAAACATCTCTGCTGGGAATATGACAAAAAATGATAATGTATGATTTAAGATACAATTTGGGGGTGATGAAAAAGTGAACTCGTGAAAGCCAGTTAGGAAGAGTAATGTTGGTATTTTTTAGGGAAGCAGCACAGCTCATTCATAACTATATGGCCTTATACATAGAACAAAAGGGGATTTGTATGCGTTATTTTGAATGCTATATTGTGCTGCCAAACATTTACAGTCTGAGACTTTTATCTTTAATCCCTTTAGACAACAGCTCTGAGCCGGCATGTGTGTCTCTCTGATCATTGTGCTGGATGTGTGGGCTAAAAGCTTCGCAAACCACGCTGCCAATGTTGCTGTTCATTTGTGTGTGTGACCATGAAGACGATGCAGCGATACATCTTGAAGACAGGATGACAGCTTCCTGTCTCTGGTTGGCATCATCCTCTTTTTTTCCTAAACCAATCATAGGAGCAGCGCAACATTTGCCAACCAGCCACTAAAACAAAACAAAGGGGCTGACGGTGTTTAGTTGTAAAACTTGGCAACAAAAGCACAACATTTAGCCAAGATTGTCTCTCGATCGGCACTTTTAATGACTCAGTCGAGCTTGTGATTTGTACACAAGATGAGTTTTTTCCCCCCCTGCCGTCTGCTTCTTTCATCCTCTCTCCTGGACTGAGATTCCCGGCAAGTCTGCCCCAAAGACAGACGACGGAAATCAAATCCTACTGAGCCAAACGTGGCCCAGATAACAAAACAGTCTTGTATTAGCTTGCTTTCCTTCCTTCTGTGCTTGCAATATTGAATTACACTCCCTTAAACACACACACACACACAAAAAACAATCTGTGTATGTTTGACGTAGTCACTGGTGTGCAGTGGAGAAGAGGCGTCACAGAACAAGAAGGCCCGACTTTCAAGCTGAA
Organism: Anarhichas minor; assembly: GCF_050575085.1. Classification (NCBI taxonomy): domain Eukaryota; kingdom Metazoa; phylum Chordata; class Actinopteri; order Perciformes; family Anarhichadidae; genus Anarhichas; species Anarhichas minor. Next base: position 7,084,771 of record NW_027466491.1, read on the forward strand.
CGCAAAGTCCACTGAGCTTTACATTTACACAGATTCTGACGGATTAGTTAATCCCTTTAATCTGGATCTATAATTTACAGAGAAGGTAATATCTGCAGATTTAGTACTCCGTATGCAGAGACGGTGAAATACAAAAGGGTCAGTCAAGGTCCTCTGCCGACATTCCAGCTTTGTGCTTCACAGAGATTCCCTGTGGACACAAGGACAAGAGCAGGGGGCCTGAAAGTCACCACGGATTAACGCCAGACAATGGAAATGTTCCTGCAGCTGAAAAAGTGTTGGAATGGACCCGGCACATATCTAACCTCAGAAGAATGCAGTAGTGGGTGTACACAACGCCTCTTCTTCTGCCTGTCAGTTAGGCTGATTATGTCCAGGCCGCGGCTACCAGCCAACATGGAAACCGGAGCTAAACTGGTTACGTTAAAGAGTCCAGTTTCTGCCGCTTGATACTGAAGTCCCACAGCGATTACTGGGGCTGAGTCAGGGCTCAACCCTACATTTTAAATATGGCATCTGCACATATCTGAAAATATGGTTGCCATTTTTAGTCGCCTTATTAAGATGCTATGCAGTTACACATCATCTAAAAGTTACTGTGAGGAACTTATTTTTATGTTCTATGAAACAGTCTCATTCCCACCACGGATCCATCGGCCCTTCAGCATTGAAGTCTTGGACTTTGGGCACCAACATCAGCTTGTCCATCATCACTACTTTCAGAGATGTCCTCCAATCTCAATTTCTGTTTGCTGTCCCTATTTTTTAATATGTTAATAGATCCCAACGGCAACTGTTACTTTCGAGCCCGGTGGGAATCATTTTCCATTTTTCGATACGGCAGCCAGACAGTCGTGAAGGACTGTCTGGCTGCCGTCGTCCTCGTCAATCATACGCAGAGTGAAGGACAAGCGGAATGAAGCTCAGACGACGTGTGTCAGCATTAACCTTTCCGTGTTTGTCACTGATGAACAAGACGGAGTTCTTTTTACAGTCTGCATTACGACTCGAGAGGAGAAATGTCAAAGCACTGGGCAGCAAGGAACGAGCACTTAAACCTTCAGGGACCAGCTTCTCAGGTTATGAAGCCATCTTGACTGCGTCATGTCCAAAGTCACTCGGGGTCGTTTCAAAAAGTTTGGAGATGCTCGAGGCTGAAGAGTGCGGCTCAGCTGCAGCACTCCGGCCTTATTTCATGCTTCCTTTTCTTGTGACTGAGTTTTTTTTTTCTGCGTTCCTCAAAGCTTCGCTCGGCGGGAGGTCCATGCTGTTTGTCGGAGGCCGGTTGTTTTAAGCCGCAGCTCTGCAGCCCTTCTGCTGCCTCCGGCCTCTCCTCACACAACCCCTCTATTAGTGGGTCAGCTGTGTGCTGCTGGAAACACAGGCAAACATGGAGCTCTACAGCTGCACGCTGGCCAAGACTATTATCAATGGACAAAAGCCGACAGAGGCGGGAGGGAGGGGGAATAGATAGAGCAAAATGCAGTCAACAATTAAGGCAGCATTAGTCGACTTGAATGCCAGTGCAAAGCAACACAAAGGAGAAGTCAGTGCCTTTCACTGAATAACACAGTGCCAACATTGTAAAATAAACAAAAACAACCTAGAAAGCGGAGTTAAGTGTACTACCAGGCGTTTCTACATCCTGGTGCCAACATGGAGACTTCTGAATAGACGAGTCCAACCTGTGAACTCAAGCCAGGAGACAGGAAGGTCTCAGGGGGCCAAACACGTCTCGTCTTATCCAGGATCCAAGACTCCCAGAACGGAAACCACCACCAACACCGTGTCTACACACAGGAGGTGAGCAGCTCCGTCTGCGTACAAAGGATGCGTTCAGGCCCAGTATTGAGTTGTAGGTCAACCGTTGTTTCGGCATGATGATCATCCACAGCTCCTTCCTGAAGCGGAACAGGAGATAAGAGAGGAAATGAACGAGTCCCGGGTCGGGTGATGACCCGATCATGAGATTAGATTAATAAAATATATGAGCTCCTGGAGGAAAAAGGAGCGGAGTTCATCAGACTTAGTGATAAAACTTGTCAAATTGATTGTTTGGAGGTTACTGCTGCTACGCCTGTCAAGCTCTCAGATTACCAAACATATAACAGTGATGACAGAGTTAACAACTCTTTGGCTACAATAAAGGGATCAAGTCTCACCCGTCCCGGCGTCCACCATGACAACTTGTTCCGGAAAAAAAAATCCGAAATAAATTCCATTGGGGTTCATCGGAGGGGGCGGGGCTTCGCCTCTCTATAGAAACCAGTCACATACTACAATCCATAAAGATGCATCACTATGAAACATCTTTCCCAGCATCCTCCAGCGCGACTCCCCCGCTCCAGGAGGTTGTGACATTGGCCCTTTACACAAACCCACGTAGTTGAACAGCACTTTTAGGGGCTCTTATCCCAGATTGCATTACGGCACAAAAACCAGCAGATCTTCTCAACCACTTAATTTTTTTTTTAACGAGTAAGCTAAAGGCTAATCTCATTAGAACTAATTATATTAGCTGTGGGCTTCAAGGATTTAAGCAGTGTCTCTTTAATTTTTCACATTCGAATCAGCACATGAAGGTTGTTGCTCAGTATCAGATATCTGACCACAGGAGAGTCAGTGTGTGTGTGTGAGAGCTTATGTTTCTGTGTGTTTGCATACTGGTGCATCAGTGCGTTGTCTACATTACGTCTGATGGCGGAGGGGTTCTGTAATTACACCAGCGGTCTGGGAGTGACAGAGCCTCTCTGTGCTGTGCTGTAACTTTACACCTGACTCAGACGGTCAGTTGTTCTCCCGAGAGCTGCGGCCGGGCCAAGAGGTCATGAACCTGCGCTGTGGTCATCATGGTATCAATCCCATGCTGCGCTTTCTTTTCTTTATTCTTTGTACAGAAGAGCAGAACGAACGCATGAGGGCTAGATGAGGCACACGTTACTTTTACACAAACCTTCAGGAAAAACTCAGATACAAAGAGAAGAATGACTCATCAATACTGAAGCCCAGTATCCTTAAAGTGTCTCATTTTCTCACAAAAAGCCTGAAAAGGTAGAAAATACCTAAATATGTGAGCAGTGTCCACACTGGGTCCCAGTTAACTTGGATTTCTGTTCACTCTTTCCAGTAACTAAACCACAATGTCTCCTAAATAAAGTGTTGAACAGCTTCTTGCACTCACAATCCACTGTTGAAACAACAACAAAAATATATCTATATATCTGATAGGACTCTCTATGGCAGGAGATAAAATAATGAAGACCTTTGTAAAGGTAAATAAGACCTCTTCACACCCTTTAAAGCATTTTTTAAGGGTAACTGAACTCTGCAGAAACCGCTTTGGAAGGTTTTTCATGGTTCTGTTGTGGATCAGGTACAAAGTTTAGACCTCGTATCTAACATGCATTTTAGATAGACGTGCCATCTCATGATACGTCTGTGATATACTGGAAATAATATTGTTAATATTGTGACACTAGCAGCCAGCATAGGGGTGAAGGACTGTTCAATAATAGAGTACTCTCTCTCCCCTTTGCACATGCCACAGCCACATTTATATGCATGAGAGTAAAACTGAAACCCCTGTGGTACAATATAAACTCCACACCCCGTCTTGTAATTCATGACTCGTCCGTGTCTTCGAACAACAACCCGCTCGCTTGCATAGAAACCAATATCTGTGACGGATATCCGGAGCGAAGATGGATTACAGCGAACAAGCAGCAGTAAGAGTAATGCACTACTTCACACGCACATTACTCGATAGCTTCACCTCGTGCTGCCGACAGCCGGGTTCATAATTAATGACACGGGAGCTCTGGCGTCAATCGGTGAGCTGTTTGAGTATCTCATCCATCCTCCCATTCAGTATGCAGATTAGAGCCGGAGGTGGAAAACAAACTGGTGGTTTTTGAACACTAGAAGCATGAACCATCCACAGATTATTTCAGATTTCACGCTGCTAGCAGACAAACACGATACCATCATGATCTTTTTAAGGTTGTTGGGGAAAGTGACACACACACACACACACACACACACACACACACACACACACACACACACACACACACACAGTTAATGCAAGTAGAGCCGTGATAGTATCTGAGACAAACAAACTTCTCTCTATGATGACCGATCAAAACATGCAGAGTGCTGCTGCTGCCAATATCTGTGGATGAACATATATCTGAGCCAGAAGGACACCGTGTGTGTGTGTGTTTGTGTGTTTCGGGGAAAAGAGGATGCAATCAGCTTTGGCTGTCTGCTGGGTACAAGGCTAGGTGGAGAGATTAAAAAGGAAGGCTGCTCTCTTCCTGGGATTGGAGTGAGGATGTGGCCACTTAGAGCCGTATACCTTCCTGCCAGAGTGACCGATGTGGTCCGAAACGGAGGTAAAATAGTAACTTTTTAATGGAGCGAGATGCCCTTATGCCCTTGTGCTTCATTTGAACAGGTGGTAAACATGATTCATTTGGAAATGGCAATAAGAGGGTAACTAGAGTCTTATTATTGCACAGGAGTCATTAATAATGCTGCAACTAATGATTACTGTCAACACCGATTACGTATTCCTATCATTGTTTAGTCTGTTAAAAAGTCACAATATAGTGTTCCTAAAGTCTTTTAATGGCTTATTTTGTCCAATTAACCGTCTGAAACTGAAAGATGTGGAATTAAATCCTCACATTTGAGAAGCTAAATAGTGAGAATCCATCCAAAATGTTAAATTGGCTAATTACTCATTAATTAAAGGATTTCTTCTGTCAACATTTACTGAAGTTGCTTTCTTTGACCAACAGATATTCAAATGACTGACAGAGAAACACGTCGCATGAAAGAAGCTGAAAGCAGCAAAAAGTATTGTTCTTGATGAATGACTTAAAGCCGCATAATCACTATTCTTATAATAACAGTGGATCGAATGGCTAATTCTAACGTGGGAGTCGTAGCTCATAGTGACAAATTATCAACTGTATACATTTTAGCGAGCGAGCGTTTAGCAGCTAGAGATGTTTTTCTCGGGCGCTGGTGGAGACCAAACCCGAGATTACCAGCAATGGATCTGAATGAATGAAATGGAGAGAAACATCCAAATGAATGCCTTAGTTGCTCCATGTCTGCTGGATGTGTAAACGGGCAACTCTTTGCTGACTCGTCAGCAATAGCAACTTTTGTTTTAGCACAATAACCTAAAAGCAAGATGTAACGGCTTTGACCTATAGGGGGAACACATCAGTAGAATGAAAGGCCATACTGTCAACGACAACTTGCTAAAGGGCTTCAGTGAATGCCAGATAAAAGCAGGCTATTTACTGCCTTTGATCCGCCTTTACACGGTTCAGTTTAGCCCGGGAGACGCTGCCTTTATCTCTTCTGTATCTGTATGATGCATTGTGTTGCCTGCGTGGAGGACTCACAATAAGCTCCTGCTCTCTCGCTTCTGTTCCACTAATCAGGAAGTACCCTGCTAGATATTTACGCTCAGGTCTCAAGGAAAGAAAAGAGCGACAAGTATGAGGAGGAAGATATGCGTGGGCTCGGCTGACGGCCGTTCCGACGATGCAGTGGAGGGCTGGGCGTTCGTCCAAAAAGTCCCAGACACAGACAGCCAGGTTGGGCCTCCCTGCTGCCACAAACATCACTAATGGGTTCCAAGACAAACATCACTCCAAATTAGCCTCAGAGGCTTGTTACTTTAAAAAAAGACAAAACCTTGAGTTGTGGCTTAAAGGACAAACAGCATTGAGTGAATTTGAGAGAAGAATTGTAAATATTTCCTTCTTAAAGCAACTAAACATGAAAGCTTCAAGCATTCAGTTGGCCAGTTGCAGCCTCATATGATGGAGAACATTGTTTTGTCTGAGTTCACATCCCCAAAAAATGTACAAACAGTAAAAAGTCTTTCCAACAGTTCAAAATGAGGAACTTTGTGTTCATTCTTGGTGTCGTATTCACCAAGCGTCCACAACAGATCCTGCAACAGCAAGAGCAACTTTAACTGCCACAAAGTACGGCCATAACAAGGTCAGCGATAGAGAGAATACATTACAAGATAATATATGTGCGGTGTGACCTCTACGGCATTATGCAGTCAACAGAAAATCTCTTTTCATTTTTCAAAAGACCAAAACAAAAGGGACACGCTTCCTGGAAAAAGTTAAACTTTTGCTGAAATGGTAAAACAATTATCAGCAACACTATCTGCAAATATGTTCATAATCCAACTATCTTTTATGTCAACTTCAAACTCTCTGGCTCCAGCAGCTTCTCAAATATGGGAACCTGCTGCATTTTCTGACCATTTTAGAGAAAAATGGGATTTAATGGAATAAAATACCAGGAGTGCAATTAGCTAATTGCTCAGTTGCATCATTGAGGCCGATGATGTCGAGATCAATCCATATCGTCACCCGATGCTCTCAATGTCATGTTAACTCTGTCCTCACAAGCATTAGCAGAAACAAACCTGCGAACAGATGAAGTGTGAAACAGCTCTGTTCTTTTACAGACTCCTGGTTTCATCCTGTACAATAAACCACCGGTTCAGATTAAGAAACCCAACCTGCTCATTCTATCGACTCAGAGCATCTTCTCCCTCCTTAACTCACAACGACTAGTTCACAGATAAGAGGAATCCATTTTCATGTTTGTATCCAACGCCAAATATCGTGTTTCAACAAAAACATCATGTTATGGAAGCAAAGATATCATTTCATGGAGCCTTTGATATCCAACAGAATAGAAGAAGCCTGCAGTGTATGGATAGTTTCTATTATGAACCTTTTGGTTTATTGTGTTAAAGAGCTACTGCTCACTTCCTGTGTTATGCAATTTATATGAAACAATGTCAGAGGCGTTTCAATAAATGCCTGTTTAGTCACCATATACCGCAGAAGCACGTAACACAATGCAGACTGAGCTACTTGTGAAAGTATTGCAACATCTATATATGTGCAGTATTACAAACTAGATAATATTCTGGGGAAAAAAAATGCTGTATTACAGTTTTTCTCCATTGTATACACACACAAAATGTAAATATACGCACAACTCTGAAAAATATCACGTTAGTATGAGATTTCGGACGCAGCCACAGACTCCTTTGTTTTCACTCAAATAGAAATTCAACGGATATCTTCTGGATTGCCACTTTAACCGAGCAACGTCCGCCTCTCACCCGGCGGGTCGCTGCTCTCACACAGTAGACCCTCACGTGTCCAAGTTCGTGTATCCATGTGTGCAAAGACGCCCGAGGCCTCGGTGTGGATTTCTCGCTTACTGAGTTGCATCAATTCTTTGGAAAAAAAAACAAACGTGTAATAGCCAAAGCGCTGAACCACCTGCAGAATCATGTTTCTGGAGACGCTAGAACAGATTACGGTTACCAAGAAAGTGAAGTCGCAACAACCGCCAGCTCATCACAGAGTGAAACATTCACTCAATGTTGCAGTAATGGTCACTATACAAGGTCAAACTGGGGTAGACGGTAATAATAGAGACGTGTATCCAACTCTCTTTGTTAAGAAGCTAAAAACATGCAGAGACTCTCGTTTGGTCCTTTAAGGTCAAACAGTGTCCTCTTTAAAAGGACCGTCCTCAGGGTGATCCACACTCTCCCTCCCTCTCTTGGCCCCGTTCTCCTGCTCGTTCATCCTCACCGTCCACAGACGTTTGCCCCAAATGCTGATTCAAACCGACCCGGACCTCCCACGAGAAACAACCACAGGTGGCCTGGCACAGCCGACAGCTAAACTGTGTGCTACTTTTAGCTGATTTAGCTTTCATACCTTTTTTTATATTCAACACCTGTTTTCTATTTACTGAGTGTGTTTCTCTTAAATTGCAACATTTATAATTCATGCACAAGAGCCGTTTCGCTCTCCGGCACCGGTTTGACTGGCATGACTACGAGGTAAACACAGACGGAACCGTCCTGTTGTGACAGTATTTCCACATTTGCAAGTTACAGTGTTGTTTGTGAAGCCGTCCGATCACGCTGCTGGCACTAAAGTGGAAATGCCAAAGCAAGCAATGTGAACGAGGAGACAATGTAACTAAACAGCTCAAGAGACGGCTGCAAAACACCCATCAGCCTATTAGCTAATGGTAGCATGCTAAAGTAACAATGTTAGAAAAGCATTGACCTTGAGACGAGGAAACCGGAGTGCAAATATGCCGAACATTTCCATGTTTTAGGACTCATTCCTGCAGAGCTCTTTAGAGGACCTTGCACATTGTTGTTACACGAACGTTAGCGTGATGGCGTCAGCATTCAGCTGAGCTGTGCCACGATGAAGGCCGACAATCACACTCGTCCCAATGCTGCATTTCTTGGTAGAAACCTGAAATGTCACAGAGACTTTTAAGCTGATGACATTTCCCTTCAGTTGATCTTCGAGGACTCGGCCGTTTTGATTGAAGGATAGAAGCTAAGGCTAGAGAAAGGTTTGGGTTTCTCTCCTCCTCCACACACACACACTTGTACCGACAATATAAAAGGAGATTAACATCCTATCAGTGGTTGTTTATCCGCTGAGGAGGAAGCACACTGCAAACCCCTCACCCAAAGACCACATCCTCACACCACACGGCTTCTCTCAAACTGTGAGCAACAAGTGGACGCGGAGATGCAAGGAAGAAAACAGCTCCCACGCTGCTCTCCCATCATGCCTCTGCACTCACTCACCGTGACGACTCTCTGTGGTATGGAAATGCTCAGAGGAGGAGGACTGGATTCAGCATTTCAAATATGTATAAAGTCCTGCAACAAGGATGAAGAAAGAACTGTTGCAGGAACAGGTGTGGCTGGAGGTGAGAGAGACAAAATAGGGACTTTCTAAAAAATAAAAAACAACCTTGCCCGGTTCTTTGTTATCAAATCAAACACCTTTAAACTCCTCAGAAGAGTGAAGGAAGTCAGGTTGAGAATAAAAGGCTCTCTGGCAGCATGTGATCGTTCTTAGTGCGGCTATAAATACATAAATGAGCACACATTCACCAGCATGTGTGACCACTTACCTAGCGCTTATCTGGGAGCAAAATATAGCTCATCATCCCGTGATGATAATTAGAGCTCTATATTTGTGATCCTGATTTAGAAATCAGCTCGAGACACTCGTAGCCGAGATGGTGACAGGTTGACGATCGCGCATCAAAACACCCTTTTTCACAGTTATGTACAATGTGATGGACTGATGTTTCCTGTTAGGTTTTTCTAAATTAAAACATTTTAACAATGTACAAAACGATTAAATCAAGAATATTATCAATATCGAAAATAAGTGTTAGTTGCAGCTCTACTTTAAAATCACACAATAAAGCAATTAATGCCACTTTTAACCGTCATTTTTCTTCTGATTCTTCCTGATTATATTTCAGTTCGGATGGACATGACACCCTTGCATTGCACCCTAAAAAGGAGGGGGTGGTACGTATAGTATGACAACAGCAATGCAGCAGTTATGATGATAATGCAGCTAGATGAGGAAGTATGCAGCAGACTACAGTAGAGTTCATCTTCCATAATCAAAAGTGTAACAATAGAACTCGGTAGAGATACAGGACTGACTGCTCTGATGGGAGGCGACATTCTGTTTCAAGATCTTAAAAAGCACACATGTTCTCTGTGAGGGCATTTCTGATCTGGAAACTACATCAGCCTGGAGATTCAAACGCCTCCACATGGCGCGCGCGCATACACAGTGGAAATGACAGGGGGGGGGCAGTGGATTTGTTTCCCGGTTGTAATTATGACTCATATTTCTACGCAAACATTGTTATTCTTTCACAGCTAAAAGGGTGAAGTAACGAAATGAACATGTTCACAAATCCGTGCCAGCGCTCTTCATCTGATACGGTCCAAAAACAAATATTGTTATAATACATTTTCCGGTCAGACCTTTCAGAATAAAACAACCAAAAAAAAGGTGAAGCAAGAGGGGAAAAGCACCAACAATAAGATGAGTCGATTAAACTGCCAGCTATTTTGTTTGGGCTACAACAGCTAAACAGTTTATTTTCTGTCAATCAACTCAGATTAATCAACTACTTTTTTCTTTCAAACCGAACTTGTAAGAGAATAGAAACGGTTTTGATATTTTGGTTTGAGCCTTTGAAGGAGGACACTGGTACTTTTGGGTGAAAGTCATATTTGATTGAGTCTAATAGTGTTGAAAACTTCTCATGTCCAGGATGTTAAAAGAGCCAAAGGCTCAAAGTTTAAGCAAAACCTGGCAAAGTCATGAATCCAGCGTTGCTTTCAAGGCACTTTACAAGTACTCTAATTGGGGTGATGGGGACAAATACAGTCAAATTCAAAGGGTCTTCTTGTAAAATAGTTAATGTGTGATAACGTGGTTTTAGTTTTAAATGCAATATTTCTCGTGCTTTTCTTTTGAAGGCCACAGCTCCGCACTTCCTGTGTCGGCTGCTGGCTTTAACGCAGCTGCTCCACACTGACTGCGGCTCGAGCGGTCCCGCTACCCCGCCGCCCTGCTGTCAGAGGCGGCTACAGATCCGCGCTAACTGCCTCCTCTCTCTCGTTACACAACTCCCACGTTCAGACTGAAACAAACGAATAATAAAATAGATAAAAACACTAAATTGACCAACTGACTGGCGCTCGGGAGACGTCAGCCCCGGCGTGTTGATGCTCAGACTACACAGACCGACAGAACCCGGTGAAAGATGCTCCGTGCAAGCGGCGTGCCACGACACATCTCTGCTCCCCAAAATCCACACTCAAATCCCGATAAACAAAACTAAAGACACACAATCCTTCTTACCGTAGACATGGGTTTGGTGCGCTCCTCTTGCGGCTGTGAGAGACGCTGTGCGGTGCGCGGCAGCTGCGGACTCTCTGCCTCCTCCCACCGGGCCGCCTCTGGGCTCTGGCTGAAGGTGGCTGCTGAAATACTTCCACGGGTCCGCTGACCGCCTGTCTGTCCTACAGCCTACAGCTCTCACACACAATGTGAGACACCGAGTCAGCAGGGCGCGTCACCCTGCCCGTGGGCCCTCCCCTAGTCCCCGCCGGTACACGCCGTTCTGTGGGGTGCGGAGCGAGCGTCACGCCAAATTTCATCCAAAAAAAATCGAGGAAGTTAACGCGGTTTACTGGATGTAGAGTCGTTGGAAAGCAATTTAATGGGAAATTTCTCTCTGAGTCACCAGAATATTCGCAAATGCCAAACACACATTTAAACGCATTATTTCACTGAAATATGACGTTTGAATGCTTTACAAGACAAAACACAGACAGTGTGCTTTTGACTAAATCATAGACTTGTCTTTTCTTGGGGCCTGAAGAATGCAGGATGATGATAGGTGAGATGATGATGAGTGAGCAAAATTATGAATTAAATCGAACCCAATTCCTAATTCATAAAGCAAAACCTCAGAGATTATTCTTGTGTCATATCTCTATGGAGTTTCTTGATATACTATCCATGTATAATCCTTCTGGTATCTAAGAAAATGATTATAGCCTGTGAATAATCCCCCAAAAAATGTGTTGTGACCTGACACGCTCCCAATTTGACCTTTTGTTTCCAGAGGAGCATAAATCTGGACATGAACAATCAATACAATCAGATAAAAGACCGGGACATGCTCCATGTTCACTCACTGATGTGATCAACTTTACGTGCCTCTAAAGTATTCGTAACAGTACACCATTTATCTCCTGACATAAAAAAAGGGTGTATTGATCGCTGTTAAACTGAAAGACCCATTGTTCATTCTGCAGCTAAACCATCATGTGAGGGCAGGCCCTTTCTATTGACACCCACATAAAACAACACGCACGGCAGATCATTCGCTTCCCTGGTTGCAGAACAGGGAGTTGGTGCAATTACTTCTCAGTCTCACGGCTCCGACTGTGACTCACAGTCACAGTTTCACTTGCACATAGCTGAAGGGCAGAGTTTGCTTTTTCGCTACAGCTGCACGGCAACAATATCAATCTCGATCAGCTGTGAAAGTATGAATACAAGGTGACACACCTCAGGAACAGGTTGCATGCATGCATGTGTGGCAACGACGACGTGACTGCACACCGGGCCAGGACAACAGGTAGTCCTTGTTGTGCAACATGTTATTTGTGGCCCTTTAAATGTTTGTTTTCCTCAGAGGCCTTTTGCAACCACCATAACAGGATCCAGGCTGAATTTGTTTGCTGAATGTTTAACCCAAAAGTCATGGCTGACACACTGTATGCATTATATAATTCAACAGTGAGGGCTGTGATACATTCAAACTGGGTTTCAGAGTTACCGAGCATGAAATGGACTTTCTAAAACCGGTGCTGCTCCCAAATGAGTTGATTCTTTTTTCTCTGTAAATCTTGCTAACTAAGGACGAGGGAACAGACCTCTCGTGTTCAGCTCATCTGGCCTCACACACAGTGAGATACAGAGGAATCTGCTTTTATGCAGCTAAACATTTCCTTGCTCACCTCAGATAAAAAAGGCTGAGGTGAGGCAATTCGAGACCTAGATGCTAAAACCCTTCATGAGGTGCTGTCTAAGATATTTTTGTTTTTGTGCGATACAAAAAAGTCTTCTTGAAGGATGAACTCATTGCACTTTGTGTTATCTCTGCAGTGCAGTATGTTCTGTTATTCACATTAGTGTGCACATTGCTGTCAGATGCAACTGGGATTTCAGCCATACGGGTAAATTGTCATTTGTGCCGCTTAGATGAACAGTTTCACCTCATAAAGCTGTCATATAACCCCCTGGCCCTCATGCGTGTGCGTCTGATTTGAGCACAACAACCTTTAAACTGGGAGTTATTTCCTTTGAGTGCCGTTTGATAAACGAGTCAGAGGTTGTTCTTCAACTCTTAACGGGCTTAGTGTCTCTTCAGAGAGAGCAGAGCAGTCTGCACTGAGCTCGATGGAGACGTTGAGTGCAGCTCTGGGTTGATTCTCCCCTGTGGAGGACACAGGCAGCATCCAGCTGGCAGCAGGCCGCCCCGACCAGCGCTGCCTCTGCAGGAGAGCTCGTTCTCCGGCTCCCGCGGCGCTTCATCTCTCACCCCGGTGCTTCTTTTTCCTGTCTGTCTGATGCACAAGGTCTCTGTATAAATACAGCATGTTGACAACCTCTTAATGCCGTGAGGCAAATTGCAATCAGTATTTCACATGTTTTTCATGTGTATTGCAACAGGATGTACGTGTGAAAACCACAACGTCAACTGGAGGAAGCGTACACACCAGTGTGTTTTCAATTTCCCAAAGCTGCCGTGCAGGTCATGTAAAGGTCGACCTGAGACACAAGAGCTGGAGATATATCATTAAAGCCATCGGGCCATCATTTACTGTGTATGCAGTATTGACACGTCACACTGGATGATAAAAGAGGAAATGTCTGACTAATAACTTTATGTAAGTTCAACAATGATGAAACCAAACGGCAAGGAAATACATGCCTGATCTATGCTGCCCTCTAGTGGAGATTTGGAGAATGTGCACACAAAGTATGAAACATTGGATTTTCTATTCAACGTGCACCAGGTTGACAATTAGTAGTTATATTTTGTGCGTTTAAATGTTTTTTTTACGTATGTATATGCAAACCAAATACCTCCTTGAAAAAATCAAGTCATTCAGGCCATTCAAGTATTATCCTCTATAATTCACCTGGTTTACCAGATGCCCCCATGTGGCCAAATAGTGACACTACAAAGGTACAAACATTAGAAGAAAGAAGCTCACAAGGAGTTTTAAAAATAACTTCCTGACAATCTTTGTGTATTTCCTTAGAAAAACACAAAACACTGCTCACAACGTATTTTGTCCCCTTGACTAGCGAAACTATATTCGCTGATGAAGGCCATGAGAATCACCTGAAAGTGATCTAGTAAGTAGACCTTCAATTAAAGGGGCACTCCACAGATTTTACACATGAAGGTCAGTTCCCCCTCAGTGAGTCTACTACTTTTAGTCTAGTTTAGAACACATTACAGTGTGTAATAAGCAGTATATATATATGTATAAATTGCTAATAAGTGCTGAACAGGGGAGATACAGTAAAGCCTTACCCATCTATGTGACCTGCATGCTTTAACTCAAACAGACACCCTTAATAATGAATCACACAGCAGCACGTCCTAAATAAATCTTTCACGTCGTGTCAAGAGTTTCTTTTATTTTGACAGCGTTTCAGAATATCATACAGGTAAACAAGATTTTTGCAAAAGTTAATATATCCATAGTGTTGCATTTCATAAAAATAGTTGCTCCACTTACAGTCTTTGTGACCATCGATAGTACACGGAGTCATATTTATAGAGATATTTCTTCAGGGTCTATACACTGCTATAACACTACACAGTGATACTGAGCCGCTTGGGTGGGACTTTATAGTGCTGTTAGTTCAACACACACTTTGTTTTTTTACACCTCTAGATGTTTTTTTTTTTTTTTGTTGCTTTCCGTAGCAAACTACTTACAATGTGTCTGAATGGAGGCAGCTCAGATGTGGGAAGCAGTGAGTTGTGCAAAGGTTGAGCAAACATACGCACATGTTTTCTTTTGTTTGCTTCAAACATAAAATGAAGAAGAAGTCCAGTCAGATGGTGCACGGTGACACAGTATGCAGGCAGCATTCAGTCTGACGGATGTAACAACGTACTTCTGGGCCTCGTTTAGTGATGCTGCCCCTGCACACCCTCTAAAAGTGACTGAAGGTCTGAGCTGTTTGTGCCTGGCTGATGATTTTTCTCCGCCTTAATAATTCCCAAACCGTCTGAGAGAGATTGTGCTTTAAAGTCAGCCCGCTTATTCATTGTGTAATTACGGATCACAATGGCAAACATAATGACCGGTCTCCCTTTGCTCTTTCATTCCTTAAACACTGTTTGCACTTCTCTCAGCAGAGGAGGAGGAGGAACCCTTTGTTCTGGTGTTATGGCTCTTTTCTCTCTCCTGTTGATGTCGTCTCATTCAGAGGGGAAAGATTGCCAGGCAATTTTCACATCTGCAGAGAGGATACGGACGCTGTGAAAAGATTTGTTGATCTAAAAATTGACAGTTTGCGTAAAAAAAACAAAAAAACCCTGCCCCGAACATCAAGTGTTCAATCACAGCTTAGCAACTGTAACTAGGCACTGCAGACCTGCAGAGCTTTTTGGGGATGCAAGCCGTGTGCACGCGGCTGAAGTCTCAGCAACGCTCAGCAATTTAAGAGTTTAAATCGGTTTTACTTTTTGAGCATTTCCAAAACTGAAATCCCAGGAGCTGAAGAGAACTAGTGAGCAGGACATGCTAACACCTGCAGCATGTCCCGCTCACTAGTTCACTCGCTGGTTAATTGTCCTGCAAATCTGTTGATTTGATTAATTAAGTTCACAACCCAGCATCACCTGAGAGCGTTACCAACTTCTTCACTTAGTCCTCATCATCCTAAAAGACCTTTCTCCTGGGACACTCCGGAGGCTAAACAACCACACCGTGTTATTTAGACTCAAATAACTGATCTTACATTGTTTATTATCATATTTAATGAGTTATTCTTTGCAATAAGTAGATCAACTGGTGAGGATGCTAACCTTTTGCCTGGGATATGTCGCTTGACCCTCTTTTGGCACAACTCCATGAATGTAGCATCAAGTGGATATTTAAGACCGACTTGTTTTAAAATGAGTCAGCTAGAAATGTCAGAGAGTCGTCCGGAGACAACTCTTATTATCTAGAAAGCTACATGTGATCAGTGACAGTCGTCCCTTCAGCCGACACCAGCTGGAGATCAGAAGCTGCTTTTGTTTACTTCAGTCTGAAATCAAGGACTCTTTGTTTCAAATCTCACTGAGACTTTCTGAGTCGTACATCTTCCTCCCTTGTGCCAGAATGGAAAGCCTGACAAGCAGCAGTATCTCAGGGGGAGGGGGGGGGGGGGGGGGGGGGGGGGTCAGGGCTTAGCGAAATGTCAATGGACAGGTTGTATAAAAATGTAAAACTTCACATTTAAGCCAAAGCGCCCTGTATCTCATCCACAGGGAGCTAAGAATCACTTAAAACAAATCAGACCTGTTCTCTGGAAATAATAGAAACGCTTCATTTTCAAATGGACTGCGTTGGTTCATCAGGTCAAAGGTTGTTAGACGAGCAAGCTTCTGACGAAGTGAGATCGATATCAGATTTGAGTTTGTTTTGGACTTTGGGTGCATCTCTTATGAGAGACTCTTCATGGAAATGACTAAAGTCAGACCTCATTAAGAAACCAGCAATGACAACGACACTGAAATGAAGCACTTGCACATGTAGACCATCGATAGCTCTGTCAATGGACTTATTTCCACACGTAAGCTTGTGAAATAAATCCTATATTTCACCGTATCACACTCGTATCTGAAAAAATACAGTTTATTATTTATATCTGTGAAGTGGATGTGGTATAGCAGCCTGTTTTGACCCTCTTAAGTGGTTTGGAGTTGAACCTTTTGACTTAAAAGCCAACCTCTCTGTCAGTCTAAGGCACTCTGCCCCTCGGTCGGTATCACGCGAGCGCCTTCTCTCGGCGTCCGGCCGGACACCACCCCCGCCGCGGATCGCTCTTTGTTCGTTAAGCACAGGAATGAGGAAAATGGATTGGCATGACACCCCCGCTGAACTCGGGATGATTCAAGCGCAGAGAGATCGCGACGTCAACAGCAGCAGCAGCAGCAGCAGCAGCAGCAGCAGCAGCAGGCCTGCTGAGACCCCACACTGTAATCACAGCGCTGAACGGGAGAGTAGAAAAGGGAGACGTCGGCGTGGTGGAAGTTCTGGTCCGCGTGGCGCCGTTTGGCTCGTCTCAGCATCGGACTAGAGTTTCCATCCAGGTCGCTTAAAAGATGATCTTATTTACAAAAATGATCCCACATATTCATTATAATATATCTGTGTCTGTAATCATCTGATGGATTATTCAAGATGGATTCAGGCCCATTCAGTCTCTGTTAAGGCAAAGTTCTGTTGAGTTCATCTCTGCTGTCACTCTTTGATCCATTCGCTCTCGTCAAAAAACAGGCAAACCTTCTTTTCAACATTCCATTTCATAAAACAAGACTCCGCCGTGAAGAGAGACAGAGATCCAGTCGACAGCTGCTTCCTGTCAGGTGTTTTGTGTTTGCATGTTTTGTCCCCCAGTTCTGCTCGGGGGGGAAATCAAAATATAGTTCTTTTAAGGTTTGCGTCCCTTGAACACACATTCTACTTGCTCTTCCATTACTTTTTTTTAAAAAGTGGATGATTTTCCAGTTCTTAAGGTGGTGGGTGTAAAATATTTCTCAAAATAATTTAGAGTACAGTATCATAAATAAAACTCTAAAAACACGTGGTACAGATCACCCTGTCCCCCCTTTGGTCCTGACTCTGTGGGAGAACGGGATGGAGGGGGTTGGGGGGTGGGGGGGAATGAAGGAGCACAGGAAGGTGTGGTGGTTTCGTCCAGATGTGGCCGCTGCATTCTGCTGGAGCCGCGGTGTTATCTGCTCAGCGTGGACGTGCCCGTGCGCAGTGTGCTGGGCAGCTTGTCTGATCCGGGGATCTTCCAAGGCCCGGGAGAGACCGTGGCCTTCCTCCCCGCCGCGCTGCCGGCCGTGCTCTTGCTGGGCAGGCTGGGCCGGCTCTCTCCCAGGCCCCTGTCCGGCTCCCTGGGCCTGGTCCTGCTCAGCTCCGAGTCCACCTGCTGCTGCTGCCCGCCGCCGTACCGTTCCACGTCTATGACGCTGTTCCCGTTGGTGTGCGGGAGCTTGGAGCTGCTGGTAGATTCGGTGGATTCTCTGTCGTCCCCGGTACTTCTCTCCTTGGACCTCCCTCTGGTGCTCCTGGAAGGTTTGGGCTCCCCGCTCTGCCCCTCCTTGCCCACTTCCCCCTCAGTAGTGGGCTGGACTCTGTGTCCCACGTGGGTGGACCTGCCACCCTCCTTCTTGGCTCTGCCGCTCCCGCCGGTTGAAGCCGCTCTCCTCCCCTGGCCGATCGGATCTGGACTCAGCAGCTCGGCCTTCTGGGGGCTCTTCGAACGCTCCGTCCTGCTGTCTCGTGCCACCGGGTCTCGCGGGACGTCCAGAGGCGGCAGGTGAGGCGGGTCGGGGGCCAGATGAGATGAAGGCGATGGCATGGAAAGGCTGTCGATGGGAGGGGCTACTTCCGACAGGCTTGGGGAGGCTGAAGGGCGAGCATCCCATGGGACGGCATTATCTGGAGCACACACACACACACACACACACACACAGTCAATGTGGAAACCACACATGCCTTCTGCTTAAAAGCTTGCGCGCATGCCACCGCACAACCAAACACTACATCAAAACAAACACAATAAACGCAGCAATCATTCCTATTCTACGAGCTAAAAGCACTAAAGTAAATTTCAGAGCAGCACTACAACCTACTTCCGGACGTGTCACAGGGCGACACTACTTTTAGACAACATCAATCTGCCTCCCATAGCTCTCTTTAAAGCCCCGGACAATCTAAAACCGTGGCGGAAAATCGAAAACCGGTTTAATGAAATGGATGATGTGCCCAATAGGGTGCTGCTATAGCGAGAATGAGAAACCTCGGGGCCAGAGCGTCTCTCTCTCTCTCTCTCTCTCTCTCTCTCTCTCTCTCTCTCTCTCTCAAGCCTGAAGAAGTCTGTTTCCAGCGCAGCAGCTGCAGTGAATCTACAGCGCGCTCCTCCACAACTCTCCACTCCCACGGACTGTTAGCTTCTGTTTCTGCACCGATGGGTCTCGGTCCCTCGGCCATCAGTCATTTTCAGCGGGCTCGGCGTGGGTTCAGAGGCGAGGCCAGCTACACCGGCGCCACGAGACCCAATTATGAGCAGACTCCCATGCAGCGCTGGAGCACATTAGATCCTGGACTAAGAGGGAGAGAGAGAGAGAGAGAGAGAGAGTACCTGCATCTCCTACAGTATGCCTGCTACAGTGGAGTCCACAGAGGGCTCTACATGTGTGTCTGTGTATCGCTATGTGTGTGTGAAACCTGTGTTTATCCCATGCTGTGTTAAAGCTCTGGTCTGCTTACGTTTCTGCCGAGTCACCATAACACAAACTACAATATGTAGATGTGTTCTTTGTTAGAGAGGCATAAAAGATGCGGGCTTGTTCTCATCATTATTTTAAACCTGCACTAAGCCACTTGAGTGCAAACACTGTGAACCCAACATAGACAAATCTTCACCTTACAAGTTTAAATGGGGGAATTAAAAGGTGAAACAGTTGCCTAATTACATTCCAGCAGACACAGAGCAGCATTAGCATTCACTCGGAGTCACGTTTGTGTCCGTCTGATGAATGTGAATCCAATATTCGCTCTCCTTGTTCACTCCAATATTCCAATATCCAATATTTACTAACTCCTGAGGGAAATATGTGTCTCTTTGCTAAATGCTCCGCTGTGTTCATTAGATGGGGGGGGGGAGGGGGTGTATAGTGGGCTTTCAGGGAACAGCTGCCTGCTGTGACAGAAACAACTTTATTGAGATAGATAGGGTGAAACAAAACAACCCCAATTATGAGCTACATAGAATGTGATTATGGCCACTTTAAAATACTTAATATAAAGTTGTCTTTTTGTTTCCATTCCGAAAAACAACTGTGTCCTTAAGTCAATTTACTATTCATAGAAAGAGCTGAACTATCCCGCCAGTGAAAAGAGTTCTGAAGGACTTCTGTGGCTGTGAGAGAAGATGGAGAATGTTAATATGTAATCTGGGTTTGGGCTTGAGAAAGTTTTTAATGGGAAGTGTGCCTTAGAAAGTGTCGGCATTGAGTGGGCGTTTACCTGGAACAGAAGGTCTGGCAAGAGATGAAAGTAACGGAAGGTAATGAATGAACTTAAAGCCCCGGAAATAAAACAGACTTTTATAGAAAACCCCATCACAGAGAACATGTGAGGGTTTCTATTTCTACATCCTGGAGCCTGACTGGCTTTTCCTCTGATCACACGTCATTTATTATGGGATGTCATCCTTTAGTTTGCTGGAGTGTCACTTTGATATAAATAGCAAAAAACTTCTACTATGTTTTTTTTTTGTGGTGCAACTCTCAGGCCCTTTGATAAATATGCGCTGCAGATCTAACACACAATAGAGGCACAAAAACACACACAGCGCGTCACACACACACACACACAAGGCACACGATAATATTCATGCACATGCCAAACATATTCTCCAATTTTTCTACTTGGTTTTGCATTCAGCTGTTCTAAAAAAACAACCTGAGACAAAAATAACTTGCTCCTCTGAACATCAGCATGCTAATGTTTTAAATAGCTAGATTAATCACCAGAGATGATTTGCATAACCTTCCAGTATGCATATGAAATAAGAGCTGAGGAAATGCTGAATCGAGCGCCGACAGAACAGACCGAGTGGGTTCAAATGTTGCCTCTGCTTTTAGGCGGCGGGGGGGGGGGACTCAACAGCTCTCTAATGATGGAGGACTGTGTCTTCTGGCTGACCACAGTAAGACTCCCTGTGCGCATATTTCAAGGCTAGAACCACCTCAAGGCAAGTGTTACAAAAGCTCTCCACACGGAGAGATTAAATCCCCCGGCCCGGAAGAACAGGGCCAACACGGGGAAACACCATCATACTCCATTTCCTGTGTTTAAGTGCTGGAAGGTGACTGCCGAGGCCAAGCGCTGATGAATGTGTATCACTGGGGGCTTTGGTGTCGCGGCGTTCCCCTGAAACGTCTTTCTCTCTACTGGGAGGACGCGGAAAAGTGAGCGACGCTCCGGAGCTTTATTACCCCGCGGTGTCACCAGAACAAATTCCCCCTTCCACGCCCAGTTTGTGCCGCGTTGAGGTTTCACCGGGTAAATAATCTGCCGAAATATTTCACGTTCATCTCCTCTGGCTGGCTGTTTTTTTTTTGGGGGGCCTGTAGGTAGCTGTTGATTTATCTGCTGGTCAGGAGGAGAGTTATGTTCACTAACTTTACAACCTCCTGGAGCTCTAAGCCATTTCTGTTGATTATTTCTGAAGGAAAAAAACATCAAATCTTCAACCGCACAGGGTGTCCAAGGTCATAAAGTAAGTTGTTTTGATCTGACAGCGCTAAGTGCATCCTGAATAGGCGGTTACAGCAAAACAACACACAAAACCACAGCACAGAAAGCCAGGGTTACGTGAAGAGAAAAGCATTCGTATGATCACAAACCGTGTCTTTAGAGGGGCCCATTAGGAAGAAATAGGGGGAGCCATGCTTGTCACTTTTCATGCACATGGAGAGACTGGAAGATACCATTCCTATAGAAGGGGAAGTAACAACCTAGACCAATCAATTAGTGATGGGTCACTGAAATGGACAGAAGATAAACTGATGTTAGTCAAGATAGAAGAGACATATGATTAGTTGTTTTAACAGCATAGTGAAATACAGAACACAGAGTCGATAAAGACAGAAGATCTAACATGATGCATGCTGGAATAATGTAGTCAAGAGGTAAAGTGATATTAAGACAGAGAACAAAGTACAGTCTATGAGTTAAAAGAGAGGTAAGACATGATCCTGAAGACAAAGAAAGCTGATGTGGACCTCTGCGTGGATACTTACCGTACTCTGGGACCTGCCCTGTGCCCCTCTTCAGGAGAAGACGCACGCGCCTGCCTCCAGACTTGATCAGCTCGATGGCCCGGGCGTGGGTCATGTTCTGGGTGCTCTCTCCATTGATCTCAATGATTTGGTCCCCGACCTGGACGTCAGGAAGTGTGTGACAGAGGACGAAAGAAGTTGTAAACATCTGTCGGAGAGGAAATGTGCACTGACGCACATGTTTTTTTGGTTCAGATTTTAACCTCAATAAAAACTACACTATATGGAAAACGGTGTCCACACAAGCAGAGGAAATCTAACGCCACATCATACAGGCCAGGTCCATAAAGACGAAGTTGGGTGTTCGAAGGACGAAAGTAGTCTTTTAGCTGCCAAACTCTTAAAGGAACTTTGTTGAGTCATTGATCAACACTTTGTGAGCACTGGATCAGGACCCGAGCTGCATTTAAAGATGTTAGAGCATCGTTAAAGCTCTTTGACCAGTTACTGTGACGCACGGGGACAGAAAGGGCCAACGCGCTGTATCTGTATTGCAATGTGAATAATGGAAATGTTAAGAACCTTCAAATATAGACGGACATGTTTGTGTATGAACAGCATATAAGGAACCTTGGAAGGTGTTAACTGTAGAAACAATTACATGAAACACTAAAATCTAATTATAAAAGGCGCTACAATGTAGCAGAAACCTGCCGCTCGAGTTCACAAAGGTGAAAAAATAAGACGAGCAGGTTAATGAAGGTGTTTGCATTCATGCTAAGATTGAGTCAGTTATGATGTGGCAGGTGTGCAAATGATCCCACCGTCACTAAATATGAAATGGAATATTAATCAGCTTCTTTTATAATGGACGACAGTGAATAATAAGGATCACTATGGATCTATAATTCACCGGCTTTCCCACGGGCCTCTGCAAGCGTTAATAAGCGTTAATAAGCATTCATTTTGGCAGTAATGTCGACATAAAATCTGAATGGAATTAAGGCGGACCCTTCTCACGGGGCGGCTGTGGAACATGTTAGCCCACTGTGATGAATACTAATAACCTGGCCATAACAGCTAATGTAAATATTAACTGGGCCACTTCTCCCTTTTGTGACCACACGGATGGGTCAAACGGCAGTCCCCCCCCCCCCCCCCCCCCCCCGCCCCTCTCACTTCTCAGCCCATCAAGAGACGGCTCCGAGGTTGACTAATGGGGGAGGATCCACGGGGAACAGGACAAAAAACACGGCGGCCAATTACGCTAACAAATGGAGAAGTCCTGCGGTAATGGCAGGGGTAATTTGAAAGTCAGGAGCGAAGTCAAGAGAGGGGGAGTCATTAGGTGTCACTGCAGTGGTCTGAAGAGAGGTGGAAGGCAGGACGGTTCAATCATTATTCCTCGGCTCCTTACAGCAGCGGAGAGTGATCTCCATTTTCATCTTTAATAAAGGGGGAGCTGGAGTCGGATGGACGGCACGTGAATGCTGAGCACGGGGAGCGTAAGGTGGAAATGAATCAGCCGACGCTCGCGCACGACTCCGTCTTTTATTGTAGGTTTAAAGCTCAAAGAGGTAATTAAATGTGCTGAATGATTATTCGTAATAACCCATCACTTCGTGCAATTTTCTTAAAAGCCTCTGCACTGCCACTTGGACCAAAACCCCCCCCAAAAAACGCTTGTTAAAATGTGTTAGTGCTCCTTACTGATTAGTTTGTGACTTGCAGGATCAAAGTAGATCATTTTTTCCTTCTTAAAGATGTGACAAAGTGGCTGTTGAGGAGAAATGACTTGGATTCAGAGTGTCGGAGAGACTGCAGGGAGTCACGGTGCAAGAGAGCTTTTGGTTCTTGCACCTTACCGCGTCAAAGCAGCACTCAAATCCACAGTGACAGGCATGTCGAATGCCTTTTACCCCAATACCTCACATTTACTTAGAGTTAAATGCAGATTGATTCCTCTCTGCATTCGGCTGTATGGATCAAGGATTGTTGATCAAAGTGGTCTCTGCACCGTGTTCTCTGAGGTCGACTCAACAGCACAGCGTCGAGTTTATTTCAATATCCCACCAGCAGAGCGACTGTCTGGCAATTCATCCGAGACAAATCACACTCAGTGGAGGAAAGTAACTCGTGTGTTGCTTGCGTGTTTTTTGCTACTTTATACTTCATAAATTACATAATCAGTCTTCTGAAGTTTAAGTACTTTTTACTTTTACTTTACACTATTTTACTGGTACTTTTACCGAAGGAAAGGATCCGAATATTCCTTCACTGCAGCTTATATGCTGAATTTAAGTGGAGCTCAAGAGGGATTAATCTTCCTCTTCCACCTGCATCAAGGCTCACTGGACTCCCATCGACTGCACCAACGAGGCAGGAAAGTAATATCTCCCCCGGGGGCATTTTGCACACATTATCTTTAACGGGTTCATTGCATATAAAGAATGTAACGCAGACTGATGCCATCAGCCCCACACATAAAGAGGACATGCAAGAAAAGAGAGAGAGAGAGAGAGAGAGAGAGAGAGAGAGAGAGAGAGAGAGAGGTCCAGAAAGACGTGCTGGCGGATTCATTCTGCATTGACAGACAGAGAAAAGTATTGAAGTTGCACTTAATGTTGCTAGCAGCAAAACACATGGAGCTAACGAGGAGACAGCGTCAAGGGCTTTATTACATCTTTATGAATTCAGAAAATATGCGTCTGCTTTCTCTGGCCGAATAGTACAGTAGCAACTATAGCTAGAGGGAGAATTGTGCAGCTATCCAAACAGCAAAGTATAATTTAAGTTGGCCCACTTAAATGTTTTATCTATCTTTATCTTTCTAAATATTATCCGTTACTAAATGCAAAGGAGAGATGTGTGTTTTTTAGGAACTTGGGAGGAGAAAAACTTCTAAAAAACCTCAAAAAGGACGAGCCATCTCTGCGTTATTTTGACTGATTATTTCGTAATCGGCTCTGAAGAAGTTGCTGCTGCAGCTTTGATAACATCAGACAATTACAGTGAGCTTCTGCCATGTAATCCAAGAAGATAGAAAGCAGTTTAATCTTTAAACGGGGTGTAGTGGCTTCCTAACAGGAAATGACATCATCAAACATACCCTCATCCTCCCGTTGCGGATGGCCGGTCCGTCCTCGGCCAGTCGTAGGACGAACAGGTCCATCTTGTACTCCCGTCCTCCGCGGATGCTAAAACCAAAACCTTTCACACTTTTCTCCAGCTCCACCGTGAAGAAGTCAAAGTCCTGTGAGAGCTGAGACGAGCAGAGATCAGATGCCCTTAGAGTCGACGTTATCTGAGGAGAAAATGGGCCATTATAGCGGAAAATAGTCCCAGGACTCAGCAAAGGAAAATAAGTGAATAAGAAGGGAGCGAGTGCAAGGTAAACAAAACACTATATTACACACATATATAAGAGGTAAAGAGGTTTGTGCCAGCTGTGCACTTTGTCTTACACAAACAAGCTAACTAACAGTGAGTCAGCCTTTCTCAGGACACTTTCACAGACACACAGTTTAGTATTTCACTCTTAAGTTCCCATTTCTTATTTCTAGTTGGCTGGGAAGTAATATCATATACAGAATGGAATATATTGAGGCAGACAGTGTCAACTTTAAGCAGAAATATATGAAGTGATGTGGCCCAATAATAAAATATACAGAATATACAGAAAAAGTAGTTGAACAGCAAACAGTTGCCTATTTACACATCTAGCAGGCACAGAGCAACTTTAACAGTCATGGCCACCTAATAAATTGTAGTCCAAAGTTCACTCTCCTTTTATCTCTGCTTTGGTCTCCACAGACTCCTCGGGGGAATATCGGCCTTCTAAGTTAATATAAAAATATTCAACGCAGCTTTAAAGAGTCACATATTCTGCTGTGGGAAACATCCCGACTTGAGTTAATAAAAAATAAAAAAATGTTTTGCCTGCGAGGAAAATGTTAAAGATTTGGATTATTGCTGAGTCAGGTGAGTGTGAGCCAACAGCACATCTTTACTGTTATTGTTGTTGGTTTGAGGTTCAGAAGATGTGCTTTCAACCAGATTTCTTTCCGGTGATATTGGGTGATGTTACATAGATACTGTCAGGGTCCATATTTATTTGTAAAGTTTCTAGTGTGTACACCTTGAATATCAATCAATTTAGAATGCTAATTAAACGTCATTAAACTTTATATTGGAGGGATTTCTTGCAAGTAGAAATGATATAAAAGAACATTTGGAAAAGTGACAAATGTTTATTGAAGCTGAAGCTGGTAAGAAGAATTGCTCTTTGTAATAAACCTGAAAGACATGTTTTTCACGACAATAATGAAATGAATCTGTACATATGAAGAAGGAATAACCTTTTGTTTTCTCTCTCTTTTAAAAATAAATTCATTTGTTTCTTTTCTTTTCTTCTTATGTCTTTGTGTTCATCAGGATGCATCAGTTTGATTTTATTTATTTTATTTTGTCAATAAAAACCCCATCCTTACTTGGACTGGTGGCATTCGGTAGTCTGGCAGGAACTGCCTGGTGTCGGTAGCTAGCTGTCTGTAGTCCAGCAGTGGCGGGTGTCTGTAGTCCAACGTGGGGGGCTGCCTGTAGTCCGCCACAGGAGGGTGCCGGTAATCCACCGGCGGCTGTCGGTAATCTGTGAACGGCGGCTGTCTGATGTCTGGTTTAACATCTTGCCTCGCCTTCACCTCTGACCTGTAACTAGCAGACCAATCAGAATGAAGGAAGAAACCCCAGCAGGCCTTCTATTACCGTCATCGCTATCTTGGGATACGCTGCAGTACTTGTTAGGTTTCCGGGGCTGTGAAAATAATGCTTTCTGACAAACTGCTGGGTCACCCAGTGCAGATAGAGACGGCTTGTTTTGGTTTGCACTGACAACCATTAAACAAGACTTAAGTGGGGAAATTAAACTGCTTTTCTCCACACATCGCATTAAATGTTTATAATAAAAACACGTTATCTCAGGGGTGGCGGTGCTGAGTACTGCGTAAAGCAGAGGGGAAATGCAATGACATTGTAGATTTTGGAACCCTGTAGTTCTTGGTAAAATATTCAACGGATCTCTATGAAGACGCAATTTATGTAAATAATTTAGCGGTCCATAAGAGTTAAGTGATGTTATACAACAAGCTGAGGAGGAAGAGAGAGGGTGAGGGATGAATAAGGAGAGGAGACGATGTTACTGAGAGAAAGAGGGGAAAGAAACGATGACAATCGATAAAAAAACATGAAGGAAAGGTAGAGAGAATGGGGACAAGGGGATAACGTTATGTGCTTCACTCATACCTGTACTCTCAGAGGAATAGAGTTTGCCCCAGAGACAGATAGAGGGGTTTGTCTATAAAAACTCTTCACTGCAGCAGTGAATCAAGACAGCAAATATGACGCTGTAACTGTAGCGTGAGGATGAAACCGCTTTCAATTGAACTTTGAGAAGAGGTGGTGTCGCTCTGTAACCTGGAATCCTTATCAACGATGTGTTACCTGCTCTCGTGGGGGTAGGTCTGAGGCGGAGGGGCGGGCAGCTGGGTCACGGGGCTCTGGTGAGGCATCGGGTTGGGCTGGCCGACAGAAGGGTTGGGTTCTGTGACCGCTGGGTTGGGGTGCGAGGCAGCGGCGCCTGGCTGGGTCTTGGGGCTGTGCTGCTGGGCCATGGGGCTCTGCTTCTCTGAGCTGGGGGCTGATGGGGGATTACTGATCTCTGGGGTTCAGAAAGAAGGAGTACGGGACAAATCGAATCACAACGTGTACTTTCAAGCTTTAGTCTTGAAGTCTATGAGAAAATGACTCTACTTCTCTCTTGATTTATTACCAAAGTAAACACTGTAAACATGAGTTTATGGTCTCAATCGCTAGTTTCAAGTCTTCTTCAATACAGCATGATGTTCATTTAGTAAATGATGGTCCATTTAGAGTCAAACAGACCATGAAGCAGGGGATGCTTTAGGGCGGGGCTACCTTGTCCGATACTAAACTTCAAACTAAGCTACTAATATCTGGCTCTTTAGCTGCTAAATGCTCCACTATGTTCAAAGTAAAGTTGCGGACAGGAGCGCTGAACAATGAGCTGAAACTCAATATAAAGATCCATAAAGCTGCTGCAGATTGGGTGCTAATTCTCTGTGCGTTCATCAGAGTGTAAATCGCACTACTCGCATGTACAATACCAACAAAACAGAAGCCCACTCCACGACTACTAATAGTCAAAAACTCCATATGGATATCTTTAATGTAGCTCTAAATAACGAGGTAATAAACGTCCATAAGGGAGAAAGCCTACAACAGACGAGCAGATAAAGAGAAGGAGGCAAAGCAGCCATTATTATCAATAACCACGGTGCACACTCTGTCCATCTTTTAATGTAAACTGAAAGTCAGTCTTGCTTACTTCTGTTCTGTTCAAAGTGGTCAATAGAGACATGAGCATGATTTCAGCATTAGTACAAGAAGAATCGCTCAGAAACTGTTAAAGTAACAAAGTCATTGTGTATTCTGTATTAACGTAACCACAGTAAGAAACAGCAGCTCCTGGTAAAGCAAGAGGAACACCACTCGTGAATGTGACGTGTGACAGTTTATCTAAAAATAGAATCACATTTTTGCAAAACTCATATTACAACTTTGATTTAATGGAGCAAAGTCAATTGCTATCATAAATCATTGCCAAAGTATCGCAGTTTCAAAGTCCTCGTCTATCATGTCCACGTGTCGTGTGTGTGTGTGTGTGTGTGTGTGTGACCACGTGTTCGCTCACCTTCCTGCGGTATGATCCTCAGGGTGACGCTGAGGCCCGCATCCTTGATCAGCTTAACGATGTCGGCGTGCGGCATGTTGACGATGGACTGGCTGTTCACTGCCAGGATCCTGTCCCCCACCTTCAGCTTCCCGCAGCGGTCGGCCGGGCTGCCCTCGATGATGCGGCCAATTTTATGGGGCACAGCTGTTGGAGGATTCAAACACAACACGCTGCAGGTAAAGACGCGCTCAGCAGCAGATTGGAGGATTACGCCTTTCTGTGCTCACACACACCACTCACTGACTGACTGAATACGTCTCCGTCTCTCTCATTCTGCTATTCACCCCAGGCTTACGTAAGGCATCCAGTTTTAGTTTTTCTCATGTGTGTGGGCGATGCGCCGATGCTCTCGGCAGCATAGCAGAGATGTGTGTGACTGGCGTACCGTGGGAGGGCATGTATAATTGAGGAGATGGAATGAGAGAGGTGCTTCACTTTTTATGGAGCCGTGACCTCTTATACTTAAGACACATATCTTGACCCTATGCACTCTTAGGAATACGGTTCTACCCAGAACCATTTGCTTCTGAAGAACCCCTTTTTTAAAGGGTTCTTTTATAAGACAATAAGTTCCATTTCCGGAAGAAATTGTTTTGCAAGGATTGTTGAAAGCATGGGTGTAAAAGATCCAGAAACTGTGGCTATGAACCGTGATTGTTGTGGGTTGCGCTGCACCACATCATCCTTTACGAGCCTCGAGAGGAAACGTGGGCGGGTTCTAGATGCAACCCTTGAAATATTGAAGGGTTTTCGGTAGAACACTCTGGGCGGGTTCTTGATAGAATACGACAGAGAGAGTTCTGGGTGGAACTGGAATCTGCATGCGGCCCACCATTGGCACACGGTAGTTCAACCAATGGCACACTAGCAATCCAAGTCACCTCTTTCACAGCCATTATTTACAATAAATTACTTTTTACATTACAGCAAAGAACCTTTATAAAAGGTTTCACCAGGAACCAGATTCTCCTATAGGGAGAAGCAGAAGAGTCCTGTATGGTTCTAGTTAGCACCTTTATTTCTAAGAGCGTATCGTGACTTTACATTGTAGTTTGTATGAGTCTGAGAGCTTTCACACGAGGTTTAGCACTTGAAGCACTTGTTATGCAGAGTAGAGGATGACTGATGATGAAGCGTCTACTTAACTCCATAATCAAACGGCACTCAAACAATCACCGGACTCACTGTTGCTGGCGGCTGCCTCGGGCCTGTTGAGCGAGCTGATGATAACAAAGCCGAAGCCTTCGCTCTCCTTTCGATTGATGACGACATCGCTGGGTTGCGTGTTGGCGGCCGGCGTCCTGTCTGAAGTGGCGGCGGTGTTGCCCATGGCGGCGTTGGGCGCCTGGGTGGTGCCGGTGCTGTTGGCGTAAGTGAAGTCACTGCGTGGGGAGCTGTGCTGCGTGGAGACGGAGCCCGGGCTACGGCCGTTCTCCGGACAGGACTCACCTGCAGCGGGAGGTAGAGAGCTGAGTATTTACACGGAGACAGTACTGGAAGAAGTATTCAGAGGGGTACGAAGAAGACATTTATAACCAAAACCCTCCAATACAACAATGTTTTTATGTAAAAATTTCAATCTCAATCAAATGCAGCCTGTCAATCACTTCACGTTGTTATCTATAAATGAAGGCCCTTTAACATTCCCCACACTGTGCTGTAACATTCCCCGTGTGATACATAACTGCTTCGGCAGAATCTAAGGATGATTCTGCATGTGCAAAAACAATTAATTTTTCAGCAGACTCTCTTCTCCTCCTCTTATAACTGCACAAGCTGGAGCTGAATCTCTCTGAAGAATCAGGAATCAAAACAGAACACAGAAATAAAAAAACATAAAAAGCAGAAGCAACTGTCACAATGTGGTAAAACAAATCATTAAAATGCAGCATCGTGTCAATCCAGCCAGAGCAAAAGCAGCTTCTTGCACCTCTTGCTTTTTTGTGTGTATGCATTCTGGCATACGGAGCAATCAAACCCTCTGCTGCTGTTGTTTTGATAGCTCACCGAGAAGCGGTGAAGTGGTTTTTCTCTTGTGAATATAAACTGTTGCTTCAGCTTACTGAATGCGAAGTCACAGCGAGATTTGTCACTGTAAAAAGAGTACACGTAGTAGTGTTCCCTTACACCAGCAAGTGTCCAAATAGTTGTTTTAGGAGGAGAAAAATAGACAAAAGAAGAGAAAGAATTGTGTAAATTGCGGGATAGTGGGTGCAGGCAGAAGAGCGGAGTCTGACACCTCGCAAAGCGCCAGTGGGAGTCAGACAATTAGGATGGAAGTAAGGGCCACAGAAGAGGCCAGGCATGAGTCAGACAGTAGCCTTTGGTGAGAAGAAATTGACAGAGAGGGAGGAACGGAGTGGGAAGAAGTGGATTGGTGAGAAGAGTGTGTGAATGTGTGTGGGGGGGCTGTAATAATGAGAACAGGGAAGGCCAGAGTTCAAAGGAGGAAGTGCCAAACCCAGTCTCCAGGCTGAAATGCAAAGAAACTTGAACGAGGACCAGAGAGCAACGGTGTGTGTAAGAACAAGAGCGGGCTAATGTGTTTCTTTGGGGACGGCTTGGGTGTAATTACTCAGAGAGAGATTAGTGCTTCAGTTTTCTGACTGAATAAATGCTGTTTCCTGAATCATTACGGGACAAAAACGGTAGCAGTGAACAGAAAAGGAGAGAGAGGAACGGAGAGAGAGGAACGGAGAGAGAGGAATTCAAAGAAAGAGAGAACGGAGTGAGAAGTAAGCCTGTGAGATCAATTCACAAAGCACTATCCTACAGCTGTTCTGTGCAGGACTGACCGTGTTGAAATAAAAAGCCACGCATCAGCTTCATTCATGCTCGCTCACCTGCTCCCTGCACCCGCCTCCTGATGACCAGATTCACCTGGCCGTTGCGCGCCGCCCCGTGCATCAAGTCGATGACGTATCTGTGTGGCTTCCCCACCACCGGGATCCCGTCCACAAACAGCAGCTCATCGCCGGGCCGCAAGCGCCCGTCTACGTCTGCTGGACTCTTCTCGATGATCGCCCCGATCAAAATCTGTTATCACATGTAGACTGTTACACACAGGAAGGAGAGGACCGCTTTGGATGCTGGACTAGTCTGTGAGTGTCGCATGCAGTGGGTGTTAAGTTGGTGGTTATAGTGATACATAAATAGCTCAATTACATGATTGAAATATTGTTTTGTTACTTTAACAGACAGCAAAAGACATCAAAGCAGCCAGAGCCAGCACTCTCTCAGGGGTCAGAGGTCAGGGGTTAGGTGTACACAGTGTGTGTGTAGCGGGTTAGAGAGGAGAAAATGACAGGGTTCCACGCCCATCGCCATACGAGCCTTCTCACGCGTCTCCGGACTCACAGGCTGCCCGGCCTCGTCCCCGCCCAGCACCCGGAAACCGAAGCCGGACTTCTGTCTGCGCAGGTGCACCTCCATGTCCTGGTACTCCGCTGCTGAAGCGACAAGACCACAGACGACATTAAAATCCTGTTATTGCCTTATGTTGTCTTCAGGTTATGGGCAGTTAGAACTTTCACAGTGTCCCTGCAGAGCTGAGGGGTTTGTGTTACCTGAGGAGTCCACAGGAAAAACGGTCCTTGGTTGGCCAGGTTCTAGAACAAAAGATGTAGAAAGCAGCCATAAATAAAAAAAGGCACCACTATTATACTATACATACACAGACACCCACCCACACACACACACACAGACACCCCCACACACCCACACACAGACAGCAAACACAATCTCCCATAAAGGCGAGAACAAGGCAGAACGGCCCTGCCTCAGCATTAATGTCACCGCAGAATTTCAGCATCATCCATAAAAGTCAGGAAGCGCTTACGGCGTGTAATATACCCATCTCTTATTTACAGAGTGAGGTGGGATGCAAGCACTGATCTGCAATCAGGGGCTTCACACAACGCCATGATCTGCAAAATGAACTCGATTGCAGAGAAGAGGCTGAGAATGAAAAATTGATTCCAATTGTAACCGTTTTAATCACACCGAGCGCTCTGCTGGGACACAGCAGGGAGAAGGGAGGAAGAACATCACGGCTACAGACGGGAGAGGAGTGACACAGCTGTTTCCACCAGAAACCACAAACGGCGCTTCTTATAGAGCGAGCTGGTTTTTTTGCAGGAGAGTAACAAGGCGAACACTTCAAACTGTGCTTTCTGCAGTCAGAAAAACACGTCAAATGACTTTCACAACTAATCTCACCTCGAGGTCCATTTAATAGCAGTTCTGAGCTCATATCACCATTTTAATCACCAGATGTAATTTCCTCCATTGTCAAGATTTGTAGATAATTTCCCCCCCCCCTTTTTTTTCTCAGCTCATTAATGATGTCTTGTCTTATTTATTGACAATGTTTTGGTCTACTCAAGCTACCGTGTAGGTCAGACATCACAGCTGTGTGTGTGTGTGTGTGTGTGTGTCTCTAATAATTCTGCCACCAATAGCCACATTTCTTTCCAAAATCAGTGACCTGTTATTCTGGATAATCCACAGAGGGACTATTTCACACCAAAAACGCTCAGCCTCTACCACTAGAAATAATAATCAAATAGAGCATTCCTAAAATCTGTCTGTGAGCCTGCTGGGCCTCAGCAGACCCGACCCCTGACCTTTTATTGAAAGGAAGACAACAGTGAATGTCACACCGATCACTGTACATCCACGGCTGAGGAGAAGGGAGAGACGAGAGACAAAGAGGTTTGAAAAGGAGACTTCCTGACAGCCACGTCCTCTTGAATAACAGGTGTCTTATGCAAGAATGAACACCAGTCCCGTCTGTGGAAACGTTTACTATCTCACGTCAGCCATGGCCCACCTCAGAGGAAACAAAAGAGCCCTCCAAGAAAGTGCTGCCACACGCAAAACAAGACTTCATTCATATTTGTAATAACATTTACTGCCATCATTGACTCCTGCACTGCACCAGCCTCGACATACTGCACATATGAATTTAGAGGTTTTATGAAACTATAAATTCCCATTTGAAATGATATTAAAGCATTTAAACCTTCATGTTGGGAGATACAATCTAGAGACGGAGTATTGAATTAAATTAACTGAAATAAAGAATGAAAAATCCAGATATTCATTTATAAACTTGTGTTGTGGTGTTTCTCAGTGTTTCTTTCTTCCTTCTAAAATCCTTGCTACAGCCCTGAACACACATACACCCATAAAACAACATATATACTAGTTTCTACTGCCTACAATTCCCACCGGCCGTTAGAGTTTTTATGGTGCATCCTGATGATATCCTAACAAGAAAAAAACGACTTTCTCCACATTTTACAAGTCCGGGGATGGTAATAATGCTGGCACCAAAGCATTATGTCCAGCTGCTGTATGGAGTGTTTATTCATGGACACATCTCCGTTTACGACGCGAGTCGGCAGGATGTCGATGTCTGAATGTAAAGATCCCTCCAGTCAGTAAAAAGACTGAGCTGATAGGATTGTGTGGCCGTTTAACAGAAGATCTAATGAGATAATAAGAGGAATTAGTGAGTGTTTGGGCTGAAACAGGTCTTTCGCTTTGATAGAAAGAGGCAGCTCATCCGAACAAGCTTTTTAATTGTTTTGTGGAGCTTCAAAGGTGAACAACAACAAAGAATCTGTGACTCAATTTCTGTGCGTTTGTGAGAAAAAGAGGAATGAATCTTCACTACTCCACCTTCCAGTTAGAAGTCCATTTGACGTCAGTGTTTTGTCACAATGCTACACCTGCAGTATCAGCTCTGGTACTTACGCCTACTCTCATAGATAGCCCTGGACTTCTCATAAAGGTCATAGGGGTCTGGTTTAGCCAGGGCCAGGGCCAAGGCCTCGGTGGCTGAGTCTGGGACCGAGGCCCTGTGAAGATGGTGGGTTGGGAAGGGGGCGTGGTGGGGGATAACTGGGGCTGACAGGCTGGTCTGTGCAGGGATGCCCTGGCCCTGCTGGGACTCCCACTGCTCCAGCACCTGTAAAGCACAGCAGCGGCATGAGGAGTCAATATTTCACGACCACCTTTCCCACTCGTGACAATCGCTTTGATCTCGGTTAAACTTGAGCAGAGTTTGCTTTCATGACTTCTGACCGTTCGCTAATCCCCACCGCTCCTAATTACTGTCGCTACTCCTGTCAAGCCTTCTGTTCTTCACAAGTTATCCCTAAAATTACCTATAATTAAAAAAATCTTCTGGATGGTTTGGATGCTCATAAAAAAACTACTTGGACAAGCAACAGTGTATTAGAATACATATATTATCTAATATTATAATGTTAGGTTAGCTAAGCCACTTAGCGAGGCATGCTAACGTTTAGTTTTTTATCTTAATTCTTCGGTTTTCGGTTTCTAACAAGGAAAGCTATTCAGCATTAGGTGTGTTATTCTATCGCCCTCTTCACGTCGTGTAGGAGTGCGGAGAAGCCCAGAGCTTGACAGGTGTGCCGTGCCTAGTTAGGTGCTAAGCTACGATTGGACAATAGCCTTCTGGAGGACGGGGTTTAGTGAACGATCAAATCATGGTAGACAGACGGGAAGCCGGACAGTTAACGTTAGTGAGGTTAGTAGTTGAAAACAAGCAAAAACAATCCCAGCCGCTAATTTAACTGCAGCGCATATCAAGGATGTGTGTATGGAGAGGAAAACAAATAGAAGGGACCGGGACACACAGATAAATATGGCCTTAGTTTGGGAATGATGAGGATCATTTTGAATTGATCTTATTGGCTACTCTGTTTTCATAAGGTAGCCTAGTAGATAGTATATAACACCAAATTTACATCCGTTTCATCCAAAGACACATTTGGAAATGTGCTGTCAAGTGTTTGCGGTGACACCGACAGTTTTGACAACACCAGTGAGTCAGAGTGTCAGCCTTGATGTGTCAGATAAGTCAGGCCGCTCCGAGTCACAGCACGACACTAAGCAGATAGCCAAGATGACACGTTGGCATGTCAGAAAGCGTGAGAGACGGATCCGGGGGGAGCGACAGGCTTTTTGAAAGCGAGACCGGCTGCATATGGCACGCTTTAATATTGAGAATTACAGGGCATCTGGTTCAAGATCTAGCGAGAATAAATATCAGCTTCATAAAAGCTCCGGGGCGGAATCAAAAGTGTTTCCACTCTTTGTGGTTTCATTCCCGTCTGCTACTGATGTGAAGCACGTCTGCACGGGGCAGGCTGCTGAGACCGGGGAGCTTGTTAGAGCCGGGATTAGACAACTGCATCCTGATCTCTCTTTGACTTTCTCTCCGCCTCTGTTCGTCCGTTTGATTAAGACTGTTGAAGGAAGCACACTGGCTATGATGGTCAGATGAGAAGAGGACACTGCGGGAAGGTCTCCTTTATATTTTGGAACAAAAACACCTGCACATGCTCCAACATTACGTAGCTGTTATGTACAGTATGGGATTTGACAGACACGTCTCAATAAGCCCTCGAGAGCTACAGTCTGAGCTCAACTGTAGGACGATATGACAATCAGGCAATTCCCCGTTCCCTTATTAGTCAAATTCTTCCTCCATATTTCATTCTCAGAGCTGCAGAAGTCTTCTTGTAACAAATGATACCCAATTAAACTGAGAGTGAACTCCGGTGTGCGGGGGTTCAGCCGCTGGGGGAGAAGGGCAGGGCGAGGTGGGGCAGCCAACAAATGAACACTGGGGGGGTAACGAGAGAGAGAGAGAGAGAGACAGAGACAGAGAGAGAGAGAGAGAGAGAGAGACTCTGCATGCCGTCTGTGACGTTCAAAGATTTTTTTTCCTCAGCGCTCAGGATTACAATTATTCTGCGGGGAAACGGAGGAGATTGATTAAAATCGACCGGGAGCAGAAATGGTGAACGATGAGGAGGAGAGCTTCAAGTATCCTAAAAGCTACACAATGGATGTTTCCTGTGTTGTTTAGCTGTGATCTGGATTGAGGACAACATGAGCTGGGGGTCAGGTTCTGGTCAGGGCAGCGCTGGGAGGACGTCCAGGCATGAAATGGATTACACACATAGTCGCACTAAGAGAAACAAAGAACGATTTTGGCACTCGCGTGCAGGCAAGTGAGTGAGACAAAACACACATGAAGACGAAGTGAATCGGATCAAAGAGGATGTTTGGTGGATTGAGTGTTTGAGTGTGCTCGGGGACAGCAGACGATACGACAGCAGAATATTTGTGGTGGAAGAGGCTGAAAGATAAATGACCAGGGAGCAAGGTTAGG
The DNA here is from genome assembly GCF_050575085.1 of Anarhichas minor. Lineage (NCBI taxonomy): Eukaryota > Metazoa > Chordata > Actinopteri > Perciformes > Anarhichadidae > Anarhichas > Anarhichas minor. The sequence goes on from NW_027466491.1 coordinate 7,121,331, forward strand.
GTGGTATGAAAGAGCTACAAAAATCGGAAACATTGCAAAAATGTTATAAAAACAGGATGAATGCATCTGGGCCATGCCAAAGCAGTGTGAACGGAGGCCTAGCAGCACTTCGGCTGCAGCATAATTCAGTCGCCCTCAGTGCGGATAACCCTGAAGGCACTAGTCAGGCTATGAATTAGCTCTGACTTGCAGGATCAACAGACAAGTTATGTGACGAGCAGGCCACTTGACCTTTTCTTGTCCTTTGGCAATGACGAAGGGGCTGAGTATCAGGGGCTAGCTGCTGTAAAAGCCACGGACGTATAGAGAATCATCAGCAGAGTTAGTGCGGCGAGGGAGGGACTGAAAAGTAATTTCTAGATCTCACAAACGTGTAAAATAAAAGATTAAAGTCATTCTGATCAGCACATACAGTTTGCACACCGCAGCCATTGGTACTAACGTGAAACTGTATTTTAATGATTAAAAAGCAGAAATGGGGACAGTCCCGAGTCCTGAAGGCTGGTGCGTGTTACCTGCTTAGGGGTCTTCCAGGGTGAATAGTGACCTGCAATGTCGAGAGAACAAAAAAAATGCTTTAGACTGAAAAAGATGGTGGAAACAGATCATGAGATGGGCGGATTAATTTCAGCTGTGAAAGCCAATTTCAGGGTGTTTATGAGGACAATAAAAGGAGGGAAAACAACAGGATTACAGATAAACCACAAATGTGACATAAAAAAGTGTTTGTGAATGGTAGGAAAGACAAAGAAAAGAACAATTGACTCAAACAGGAAAAAAAGTAGGAGACGGAAAATAAATATGGACGAGGCTCCAGGTAATCTGTGAAGCGAGAGAGATAAAAACAAGAGAGGCCCAGCTGAGGAGCATGCTCACACAGTACGAGACGTCTTCATATTGAACTGATGGACATGATTAAACGTGGCAGTGATCAACAGGTGGCGTGAATGGTATGAACTAATGATTTTAAAGGCAGCGATGAATTCATCTTCTCCAATAGCGGTTAGGGTTAGAGTGTGAATTTTGATTGGTCCAACGATTTATCTTTGCACTCCTATACTATTGTCAAAGACGGACAGTTAAAACACGCATTTGTCTTCCTCAAAACCTCACACCTACACTAACCACAATGCAACTCAACCGTCACATGGAGATGTGGGCGTGTTATGCTAATAGAAGCTAATGTAGCCTCAAGCCGCTAGCTTCAAGCAGAGGCTACAGAGGTCCGGTGAGCTCACCTCTTTGATGTGCACAATTGGTGGAGTTCCGTTGGTTCATCAGAGAGTTTTTGATGAAGATATTAAATGAATGAGAGCGGTGGGACTGAACCAAAATAGCAAATACAGTACAAATAAGGACTCGTGTCATCCAGTCTTAATTTACTAACATCCACAGCTGCTTTAAAAGTGATCCATTCTTTATTTTTTCCCCATGTGCAACTTTAAAAAACTTCCATCTCTTCCAACCAAAGTTTCGTCATATATCAGCTCCCAGAAGAGCTGCTTTTCTGTTCTCATTGTTACCAGAAGAGGGATTTGTGGATCCATCATAAATCTGTCAGGGCCCTCGGCTGTGACAATGAAAAGGCAGCGGGATTTGAGAATGCTTTCACGTAAGTAGGTTCAGGACGACTGTACCTCACAATGAAGTGGTTTGGGTTTGTAATACAGCGCAGCGAGGTGAAGGGCACACGTTCTCTCTTGACTTTGCCATTCATCTTGCTTTGACCTTTACTAAGGTGCGCCACATTTGTGCTGTTTACAACATTGCTCGAGCACACAACACCCAGGCGTCTATCTCGGATGGTGAAAGAAAACAATCAGCAGCAGCTGACATCAGTACGTGATACACGCTCGCACACAAATGAAGTAATGAAACATCCAGCACCGTTCCGATACTCAAGTCCACAGGAACATGTAAAAAATGAGGCGCGCACTCCATCTTCCCGATTCAATTTCTCTCCTTCCTGTCTTTCAAGTGCTGCCACGGCCTCCCTTCTGGGATGCTACGAGCATATGCAAATGGGGGGGGGATCGAATTATGGGGTGACTGCTCGAATTATGCGCCAGCCTTCCCAGTGTTGGCCTGGCGAGGCTCCAATCACACAGTAAAAAAAACAAAAAAACATTCATCTCACTGAGCCGCCAGTGGAATGGTGACAACATGAAAATCAACAAGAGCGACACAAAGAAATTCAGCAGTGTTTGTCAGACTGTCAGCTTCTCTCAGTCAAAATAATCCAAACAGGATTTATATTTATTTAACAGCTCGTCTGAAACTCAAAGGATATTATGAAAAGCATGACAACAGCGAGGGACAGAGAGGATTTTTGCTTTTCTTCCCAAAGAAGGTCAATCAATGAAAAAGGCTTTCTGTCCAAAGTACCTAAGTCAGGATATCTTAGTCCGTGCGAAGGGCACAGCGGGCGAAAAAGAGGCAACAGAGCAGTCCTGACCGAACCTGAGCTGACAAAAAGGAGCGGCGCTACCAGGCATCACTGACCGAGATGATCCTCAGGGTAGAGTCACTGTTAACTCAGGCCTACCAGACATTTAGTTGGACGTGGGCGTCAGAGTGCCCCACGGCTGATCGTTGAGAAGGGGGCGAGAGACTACAAGAGAGAGTGAGAGAGAAAGAGAGAGAGATAGGAGCTGTCCATGGTGCTGAAAGCCCTTAGCCTCACTGCCAAGCAGACTTGTCAGCTGGGCTGCAGAGAGCCACTGTACACGAACCCTGTGGTGTCAAACTTGCACTTAGCTTCTACGCTAACAGGTGTCACGTCCCCCTGTAAGTGTCACCCCTTTGTGATGCATGCAGGACCAGGAGGGGCAGAACCGCTTGCTTATTCAAGCCGGGTGCAGAGAGGGCGAGAGTCCAAAAATGAATGTGATTGTGTACACCCCCCCCCCCCCCCAACCTCAGCCCTGGCAGGTAACGATGACCGGGATTGGTTGAGGTCATGCCTCGTGTTTCAATTTCTGCCCCAAATAATTCCAATTAAAGAGTTCTGAACCGAGAGCCAAAATTGCACACGCATCCAACCATCTGACATGCATAAGGCTACATTTATTCACCCATACAAAAAAACGCAGATCTCTTTAATTTCAATGAATGAGACTATGATAACACTAGAACAGTGCTTGCATCTTTCAGCCCTTTATGGACGCGTATCTCCCTTTCATGAGGGAGGCTGCCAGCTTCACAGCCACAGCAGAAAACCGATTCTATCCACTTCTATTCACATGCCCGTCCAATGTTTGTCTGAGGGTCTCGAAAACCAGCCTCGTTGAAGCTGTGTGCAAAACAAATTATTTGCAGGGTACACGGTTGAATACGCATGATCTTGAAGCTCAAAACAGCACTATTTATATCACCGCGCTCATGCAACACTAGGTAATCACTCCGTATCCATTAAAACTCAAATAGGAGCGCTTGATTTGTTTAAGAGGCAACCAAGGTTGATGTTTCTACACCTCCCACACACGGGGAGGAAATGCGGAGCCTAACTTCTGCTTCTGTGATCTCATTTCGATTTGCAATAAGGCTAAACACCATTAGCTTTGTTTAACTCTTTCTATTTCTGACGTGATCTAATCTCAGCATCTCGTCCATCATGCACAAGGCTCGGCTGTCTTCTCGCGGCCGACCGGTTGTGATATCGATCCCTGGCGGGCGGCCCCTCCGGGTTTGGTAGGGACAGAGCTGTAAGTGTGAACATGGCCGACAGTCTGTGGTCTACTGGCAGAGAGCCGAAATCATCACTCTCCTGCTCTCTCCTCCCTTTTCTCTTCCTCTCTTTAGTTTCCAACTATCTTGCACACACACATCCAATGAATCACTGTCTAGTTACACACCGATTCCCTGGGAGGCTGGAGGAGGCTCAGTGAATCAAACCCTCCTTCTTCTTCTTGTCTTTCTCTACAGAGCAGACCTTCACCTCAGGTCCGCATGGTTGTTAGAGCGGCCTCCGGTCATCCGTGTGCACACGACCAATCTCAGGTGAAGGGTCGGACCAGGCAGCTGATTCATAATGTACGATTTACCCATGATAGTACGAGAAAGGGGGAGTTTACGTAAGAGCGCGGGGGCTTGTGTGCAGAAGGCTGCCTTGGAAGGTGTGCGAATAAGACGAGGAAAGTGTGTGCGTTGGCTTGTCTTGTGTAGGTGTGCGTACAACCTGTGTGAATCAAACCATGTGGCTCGGCGTTTGTGTGAGTGTGTGGGCGGGCTCCAGCGGGGGAGAACGCGGCCCGTTAGAGGAAAGCTAAATGGACGAGCGTACACGGGAACGAGCTGAAAGTCTCAGCAGCTAATTACAGCCCTGTGTGTCTGCTGGTGTGGCAACGAGGACACAGCCTGTTAATGGTCTAGATAGCCACTAATGAGGCTGTCTGCCTTGCGCGCGCACACACACACACACACACACACACAATAATGACTGGTGATGAGACAGCGTGCACATTTGTTGGGCAAAAACGGCTCAGGAGTCAAACTCAAATTCAAGGGATGACTAAATATCATAACTGTATTATGAGCGGGAGCTTCTCAAGGTGATGGGGCTTAATGGACTGGATGGTTTGATCATAAAAGGCTCAATGTTTGGACAGGAGAGATGCCCCGGTCACGTTTCTGCACCAGACACACCGACTGACGATTGTTGATGAGACAAATCTGCCGATAGCGATTGTTTCTTTGTCACCACCGTCCCGTAAAATAATTTCAACGTCAGTGTAAACACTCAAAAATTCTAAATATTGTTCTTTAGTTTTGTTATTGTCATTTATAGTGGTAAAGAAACGCAATTCAAACGATTAGACAATCCATTTTTGTGTTTTTAGAATCTCCTCTCGCTTGGGCATTTTAACTACTTCCCTAACTGCTTCCCGAACTTTTAATTCTCACTCTAGTTGTACAACGTTTCTCTGCTCCTTTCTCACTTCACTTCTCCTTCCTTTCTGTGTCTTTGTTCATGGACAGACAGAAAAGCTGAACCAAAGACAGGAGGTTTGGGAGAGAGACACCTGTAATTATTGATGAAGCTCAACCTGTGAACCTTCCTCGCCTCCCCGGCCATTTGTGATCTCTGATGCTGGACATGGAGTGTGTCGTCTTAGCAACTGCATCATAAAAAAAAAAAAAGACATTAGAGTGTTGTTTGTGGGAGTTGTGAGGGCGTATAATGCTGCCAATCCCTCCTCTACTTTACTGTGTGTGTGTGTGTGTGTGTGTGTGTGTGTGTTCTCCCTGAGACCACATGCTAAGAGGTGGCAGCTCTGTCCGCAGCACAAAGAGCTAGTCAAATAAATTCCCTCATGCAGAAATATGCACACTCGCACACTTCTACCCTTCGCCAGCTCAACGTGCTCGTTCAAGCCTCCGCTTCAGATTGAGTTTACGGTGAACTGGGCATATCAGTCGGTGGCCTCTCTCTGCACTACGCTGGCGAGCGTGCACGAGCACTTAACGGCCAGTTCAATTAGATTGCGTGGCCAGCGTCCAGTGGTCTGAAGGAAGGGGCCGAATGGTTGTGTGTTAAGAGCTGGAACATCATTCCAGCAGCATGGTGACAGCTTTATTACGACGGGTAATAGCTTGGCTAAACGGTCGAAGCTCGCCTGTCTGAGGAAGTTGGGAGGGAAAAGAAAATCAGCTGCTACTCAAACCTTGCAGTGGCTGCTGGGAGTCTGACACAGTTCCCACTTTAATATACAGTATTCATGTTGCTGACAACCCTTGTTGTCACTGTACGTTTCTGCAAAGCACAAGATTTTTGAATGCTGACGTTTCTGAACTTGTGGAACGATGCAACGTGGTGAACGCTGGGAGAGGATTGGTTAGGTTTCGGCAATAAAACTCCGTGGTTAAGGTTAGAAAACTGTACTTGTAAAGCGCTTTTCTAGTCTTTTCGACCACTCAAAGCGCTTTCACACTACTTGTCATCATTCACCCATTCACACACTGATGGCAGGGGCGAGGCGCCACCTGCCGATCAGACTGTCCACGTTCATACACCGTAGGCACAGCTACGGGAGCAATTGTGGGGTTAAGCGTCTTGCTCAAGGACCGACGTACGACTAGCGGAGGCGGCCTAGATCGAACCGCCTCTGATTGAAGGACGACCCTGCTCTCCACTTAGCCACAGTCGCCCAAGGTACAAAACACAAGGTAGAAAGCACTTTCGAGGAGAGACAACAAAGCTAACATCACAAGACTTTAAGAAAAATAACAAATAATTAGCTTTGCCACATCAAAAATAAAAAAACACCCTTTGTTCCACTTTTCTTGTTTATCTCCATCATAAATAAAATAGTAGTTGAGAGACAAAAATTACCAAGACTTTATTGTGACCGTTTTTCCTCCCAGGAGGGTCTGAAGTCTTACTGTGTTTCCTGAAATCCCCAAAATACTCTCAAGACATCTACGATGACTAAAACTCCACCCAAGTGGGATATTTGGCTCCTTTTCTTAGCCGTAGTCCTTTCTGCACACGTGAGTGCCGTATGCGTCTCGCTGCCGTGAGAGCAGACCGGGTGGCACGGACGGTTTTTCCACCTCTCGCACCCGCAGCTTGTCAAGTCACAGCAAATCAGCACAAACAGATGTGACACCGCGCCCGGCCGTGTTGTTGTGCAGTGGAGCTAAGCCACATCCAGATCCGGAATAATGAGATGAAATATAGCATGTAAATAAGGTTGCCGTTCTCTCCGCGGGCCGACAGGCTGCGTTTTATACGGGAGCGCTCGTTTCGACCTTCCGAAGCTCTGCAGCGAGTGACGAACCGGGACAGATGGCGGGAGCGCTTCTCCGTCAGCTTCGTGCGCAGATGGGATGCTGTGTGTTTTTATGTTTGAGTGTGAAGAGTGTGTCGACAGACTGGAGATTTTTGAGGTGGTGGCACAAAACTTTTGACCTCCCCCATGTGTGTAAGTGTGTTCATATGTCGGCGGATGTCATTTCAGAGGTGCTGGCTGAAATATATTTATTTCCCCCCCTTTTTGGGATAAGAAAACCATCCCTGCTAGAAGCTCACTTCTGTTTCTTGGCTCCCAGCTCACTGGCAGAGACATGGGCAGCCTAATAAAGAAATTAATAGAAATGAATCTATTCAGAGAGCGCCGCTGACCTTTGTGGGTGAGTCTCAGTGGTGTCTGTGGCACCAGGCAGTTGGCATTATGATCGGTATGTGACATTACGCAACACAAAGAGGGCAGAATACAGAAAATGACAAAGTGGTTTCGCACAAAAGCAAGAGCAGCGTTGGTTTCCCCCAATCCAGTTGGCTCGGCTTCCAGCTCGCACGACGAATGAGCGCGAGTGCTGAAGTTCATGCGTCGTCACTGAGAGGACGCCAAGGAGAACCGGGGACAGGTAAACTCAAAGAGGGGAATCATACGACAATACTCAACAACAAGGTTTCAGAGACAGATCTGCTCGGTTGATTAAGAGCCGCCGTTGCCATTTCTAGATTTAATTAAAATCTAGCGGTTTAATCTTCAACGTCGGAGCTTTTGGCTGTGTCATCGCTGGCAGACGGACAAGCTCAACAATTCAATAAGTGTGCAGGCTCAGTTTGTAGGCAGACCACAGCGTACACGCAACTTTCGTTCCGCCATTGGAACGATGCACACGAAGACGCGACGGTGAAGCTTTCTTCTTTTTCTTTCAGTGTCAAAGGCGTCGCCATTAGATGTACGCTGTCTAATGCACACGGGCGTTTCGGCACACAGAAAAACAGTCGGCTACCTGTTGATTCTGCAAATCACAACCCTGTGTGTGACTCAACACAGGGTGCAGTGCATAATTATGATTGTCAGAGGGCCACACGTTCTGAAAAACACAAGGCGGAAAGCACTTCAGAGCCATTTGCAGTTTAGCAGCATTATTCTGTGAAAAACGGTGCTACTTTTGACAGGCCTTCATTTTGGGGGTTTTTATTCACGGCTCACAAAAAAAAGGGTAAAGTTTGCCATACATTTAAAAGTGACTTTGAAAATAACTCAATGCTGCAAAAGGCATGCACCTCATGCAGGATATTTGTTGACCACTCTGGGTTATGGGTCAGTGAGCAGAGAGGCATCTACTTAAGTAAAGTGAAGGAACGGCTTTCTCCCGATGTAACAAATGGGAAGGGCACTTGAAAAGAGCTGTGCATCAGCCAGCCATTGTTGAGCACTGCAGGACTGCATGATAGGTTTCTGCAGCCTTTGGAATAGACCTCACACACACACACACACACACACGCAGACACACACTTGGCTCCAACAGTAAAAGATGACATAGATGAATAGGCGGACAGATATGAAACTAGAAAGGCAAATATGGAGAAGACCCGGAGAGATTGGAGGGCTCGCGTTGAGCCAACAATCCTCCCACCGTCCCTACCTGCAGCCATCGATCTTACCTGTTCCACCCCTCTGAACCACCAGGATGGTCTCTGCTCCCACGGCACACTCCTTGAGGAGCTCCACCACCTGGGTGTGTACGAATCCCTGCACGTGTTGCTTGTTAATCTCCACAATCAGGTCGCCCTCGCACAGGCCCGGGCAGCCCTGAGGCTCCAGCACCTGTTTGACCCGCTGGCCCGTCGCGCTGTCCGCGATGGTGAAGCCGAAACCTTCCCCGCCCTTCACCATGGTCAGGGTCAGCAGTTCCCCCTGGGTGGCCCCCGACGACGCCATGGAGACGCTGTCGGGAGGCGTGGTGCCGGTGGTGGGAGGAAGCGAGCCGTCCAGGTGGGTGTCACCCGGGTGAGGGGTGAGCAGCTGCTGCTGGGCGTTCACCTGGTCCTGGCCGGGGTCTGTGACGAAGCGGGCCGTGCGGGAGAGATAGTCCAGGTAGTTGTCGTAGCCCGTCCGGCCGTTCACCATGATGGGCCGCTGCTCCATGATGCCCAGCGGGGAGAGGATGGTGGTGGTGGTGTTGTTGGTGGTGTTGCCGGCTTCCTCCGGGTCGTAGGGCAAAGGGTAGCCACGGCACAAGACGAGGGTGACGCTTTGGCCGATTGGCACCGACTGGAAGAGTTTGACCACGTCGGCGTGGGTGGTGCCCAGGACGCACACGTCGTTGATGTAGACAATGACGTCACCTGGACACATGGAAACATATTGGTCAGGTGTAAAGGCCGGAACACTGAAACTCAAACAGAAGCTACAGAAACCGCAACTTCCTGTGAGTGTTTGACAAGCACCAATATGCCACTAGTCAGGGATACCAACAGTGTAATATCATTGTTTAGCATTTCCCCACAAACCTAAGTCTTGAGTTAACGTCACTAGCTTGATTAAGACCGTTGCTTACAAACTAAAATAGATGTGTAAGTCCTACAGGACTCAACATGTGTATGTGTTTTCAGTAGCACATGCATAAAAAGAAGTTGTGATTTATGAAACGTATATCTTTGTAATGGCTGGTTTACTTATTCAAGATAACGTGAAGCGATGCAGAATCGGCTGGTCAGGAACATTGATTTATGCACAAATTTGCTTTTGTCTTGAGTTATAGATAAGGCTTAGTGCGAATTGAATCGCGATGGTTTTTCATTTTTAAAGAGTGGCTCCCCAGAAATAAAGTTTGGGAAACAGATGTTCGAGGAGGACATCATGGCTAGGGGAGATATGATGATGTATAATACGCCCACTTCAGGAGACCAGCAGTTGCACAAATGCGAACAAATGAATTGCTGCTTAACCTTTTTTTGAAACACAAACGGTTCAAATTTGAACAGCAGCTGCTGTAATATGGACTTAATTATCTTGAAATTAGAATATGCAGAATAAACTCCCGGTCTGAAAGACTAAAAGAAACTCTCAATGAGAAACGGCATTGAGTAACAGATGCTGGTGTTACAGCGAAGGACTGAGGCTGTCTGCAGCTATTCTCGTACTCAATCAGCACCGTCTCTCCTTTGATTTCACTTTCAGCTATAAACAATCTCTCCAGATAAACATTACCACGCATAATGTCTTATCTCGCTTTCAAGTGTAGGATGCTGCTGATGACAAGTGGCTGAAATGTTTGCCTTTTATGGGGCCAAGTGCTTTGATTTGTTCCCCGCAATATACTGCACCGTAGATAAAACCCAGCTGACAATTAACTGTTCCCACACTAAAGCGCTCCACAGGCTTATCTTTGTCTCAACCGGATTACTAAATATAGTGTTTTGTGCTCTGCTGTGCCGGCACCATGCAGGTTTTTTAAAACACTGGGCCAGTGGGAACACAAGGCACGATCCACTTTAAAAGTCTGACAAACAGCATTACCCTAGGTTGATTATAAAAACAATTATTTCCTAATTGCAGGTATAATTGTCGTGCTCTTTAGAGAGCGGGTGGCTGCAGAGAGAGTAGGGGAAAAACAAAGATCTTTCATCATTAATAGGGAAGGCGTGTGCTTCAGTGATTGACCCTCACCTTGTTAACCACAAGCTCCATGCTGTCCACTTCCCTTAAAGCGTGAGCAGGAGGCTATATCAGCAGTAAAGCAACATGGCAACTCACTGGGGTTTCTTGGATAGACTGTTGAAGTGGAGGCGAGCTGCTGACCCCCTCTGAGAGACAACAGCAAGATGTCACCGAAATGTTCCCTCATTGTAAACCGCGTTGCTGACAAACGCTTTCCAAGTTTAAACGCTCTGCCGGTATCGACGGAGCGAGCTCCCGCCTCGAGGCAACGTGACGTGAGGGACTTTTTAATTAATCCGGATAAACACGGACGACGTTGGCCTTGAGCACTAGCGTCACAATCAATAGTTTGAGCACACTGGCAGAAAACAAATGCTGGTGCCGTGACCTCGAAGCGCCTTCGCTGAGCACATAGATCTCATTCTTTATGACCGGGGGGAGGGGGGGGGGGGGGATGCAGGAGACAGGTTTGGCTTTATGTGCCAATGTTTAGTGACATCTGCCTCTGAAACTTCTATCACCGTCCCAGGACAATGGAGGTGAATTGAGTTGTATTGGAAAGGACACTATGTCTCGATAGAGCTGTTGACTTTTTTACCTCAATGCAGTAATGCACTCTGAATCCATAGATACCACTAGGGCTCAGATTAAAATGACCCTTTATAAACACTTATGCTTACAGGTGAACCGAGACAAAAACACACACTCATGGCCACAAAACAGCCCCCTCTCCATCCCTTATATTATATATATATTATAATCCCTCTTGGAGCTCCCTTGTATACTCTAAATCACACTGACCTTGACCGTAAACACCACACTCACTGGGAACAAGGCCCACGTTGCTACTTCATCTTTCAATGTCCCATCCTAGAATATTCCTTATGACACATTCATCTCCGGCTAACGGGGTGTTCAAGAGTCCGTCGACATAACGAGAGGCCTCTGTGGCCTGTGTGTGTGTCTGTGTGTGTGTCAGGTTAAATGAGGTCCAAAGTGCACCACGGCCGTGTCAGACGTGCAGACGTGATTAGAATAACTAGTGCAGCGCTCGTTTAAAACGGGACTTTTCTGAGCAGCTCGGCCCTCCGGTGTCACTGCTTTCTGGAGAGCCGCTCAACAGCTTCACCCTCGACACTGACGCTTCCTGAGCAATACGCCCGCCAAGTGTGAAGTCGATGGGATTAACGGTTGTCGAGAGAAGTACTAATGGACCTCATGGACCTCCGGTCTCTCTTCCTTTATCCGAGTGACGGAGAGCGAGCTGAACCCAGCATCCCGTTCGGCGGTGTAACAGCAAGTAGAGGACCGCTCTCGACATTCTGCACAGTGTGAACACAACACACTACTCCTAATTACATCCCGCAGATCTCGAGAGCTCACACTCGACCTTGGGTCCTCAGCAACACGCCCGCCAAGTGTGAGGTTGATTGGATGAACGGTTGTCGAGAATATTCAAAGGACAGACATGTGGACAGAGAACATTTCAGTTGGATGATAGGAAGATGAAGATAAATGGAAATGTCCGCTAAAGCTTTGGTCAATTTTGACATGCTGAAGCAACATGCACAGGGCTGTAATAAGAGAGATAGTTGCTTTACATGTTTCCTTATAATACTGGGACAACTATCTCAACACTGCAAATTAAAAAACAGTGATGTTTCTTTCTGTACATGTCTTCTACATGGATCATTAAGGATGCTGACTACACTACGACATGAAGCTTTAGCCTCTGTCTTTCAGCGCTATATCATGGAGCATTAAGTGCATATTTAAGGAAATTTAAACTGTAAGTCAGCTGGAAACATTACAAATCCAGGCAACTAACTCGTGGAGCTAACATTAGCATAATCTGCTAGCAACACCTTGTCGTATTAGCCGAATAAAAGGACCCAATGTCAGTGTGCTATTCTTTGTCATTCTGAATCAAAATGTGATGTTTGAATCTGACTTTTTAACTCATTTTAGTAACACTACAAAGGTAAGTGAAGTTTGACACAGTTTGACGTGTATCTTATACAAATAGAGCACACGCTGTAGTAACACTGTGAGTTACAGCAGTTAGACTCTCCAGTTTGAAACATATTGTACCAAACAAACCCACTGAATTTTGTATTAAACTTTGCCTCTGGCATTTAAACACAGCCTCTCCACTTCAAGCTCTGTATTCCACTAAAACATCACAGTTAACATCTCACAAAACACAAAATATCTCGCCTGGACAAAAGTGCGGTCCACCAGTCATAAATCCGATAATCTAAAAAACTTCTACAATAAGAGAACATGAACATGTTTCCCCCCCGGTGGTGTAATCACGTGGTGGAGACAGCCAGGAGGGGTGATGGAAAAAGAAAGTGGCACAAATTATATATCTGGAATTGTGAATTTCACACCTCTGTAGTCCTGGTTCTACGTCCGTGTGAGCCACTGAGTTACTGTGACCGAGCTATCTGTTACTGCAGAAGTAGGACACACAGTCTGGGGGGGCTAAGTGGCAGGGGATGGAGGCAGGATGGTGAGATAGAGATGGAGATGAGCTGAAGGGAGGAACGCAGTGGAGAGGAGAGGAGACGGGGGGGGTGAGAGAGAGAGGGGAATTCTAAAAGAAAGAGAGAGGAGGGGATGAGAAGACTGATCCTGAAAATGTTTTATAAGCATCATTGTCAGGACAAGCTTTATTACTCATCAAGGGATCTTGCTCTGGACCGCTGCACCGACACATTTATACAGAAACAGACTTAATGACTCAATGTTCTGCAAAAAGTCACAACTGAAATCTATTAGAATTCAAAAGCGATTTGGAGAAGAACACTAGCTCCACTACAGAGCAAACTCCCAGAGCAGCTTACTTTATGTGTGATACACGACCACCATACGCTCCGTGTTGGCTCCAGAGTATACGGATAGAAACATCACAGCATGCTGACAACACCTGCTCGTTCCATTCCCTCGACCTTAAGTACAGCTGCTCCGTCCCAGTGTGTGTTTGTGTGCATACGTGCTGCAGTTCCACCCGCATCATGTGGCCGCAGAGCCAGGAGTTATGGTGCCCATAAAGTCCCTTTCATGATTGATGAAATGGAAGAACAAAACTCTGCAGTTGGTGCACAGGCATGTGCACACACACACACACACACACACGCATACAATGCGTGCGTTATCCATGTGCGCTTGTTACCATGTGAAACGCGTACCGTGTTTGTATTTGGGTGTTTGTTTTGAATGTCACCATCTGTCGGCTGCGGAGCGTTTAAAAAAGTTGAAATGTGGAAAAAGGTTTGCTGATAAATGGACCAGATACGGGAAACCTCTAAGAAACACACATAATTGTCATGCTGACATCTACGGGGATTTCTGTAATTCTCTGGAAATGCTCTACTCGTTATGCATATTTTAACACCTGTGCTATCTAAATGTATGATGTATGATCAAATACATGCCAGTCGTGTTTCAGGAGGAATGTCGTCATATTAAATTAGCGAGGATAAGTTTCTTTTGTGCCTGTCAGGTTCTTGTTTATTGAGCTGCATGCGAAGGTTGTTCATTGACTGTGTGTGCTCTCATGTGGCCCTGTGTTTAGTATTTTACGCTGCCAGGTATCACAGGAGTTCATGGTTGAATGAAAGAAGAGAAATGTGTATTTGTTGGTTTGCGTGAGAGGTTTCTGGCCACGCCTGAGGCTTACCTGTGGCCATCTTTCCGTCAGCTGCGGCAGGCCCATCGGGGATAACGCTCTTGACCTGGAGGAATTCGTCTGGCTCGTCTCCTCCGATTATAGTGAAGCCAAAGCCCATGTTGCTCTTTTGGAGTGATGTGGACAGAAAACTGCCTTTCAGCTGAGTGGGGTCTCGCGTGAACAGCGGCTTCTCTGTAAAGGACACATAAACAAACAAATTAACCAAATACAAACGGCTACCGCTGTGAACGTTTTATAGCAAATGCTGAAAGGACCTCAAAGCTGGTGCAGGGCAGTGCTCACAGGGTGGGGGGGGGGGGGGGGGGGGGGGGGGCATGGGGAAAGCTTATCCGGTAAGACATGGGTGTAGCTACAGGAAAAACTGGCAGGGTACGATCTTAACTGCGAACTTGGACAGAGGTGGGTCGGTGGTGCTGAAAGATGCAGGTGCGGCTACCGTGCAAAGGTACAAATGCAACATCCCTCCTGGTAGACATACTGAACTTATATCCGTTCCTCTCTTCCCATGCTGGGACATAGTGGGCAGAAAGGGTGCAGAGAGCGTCAGTGGTGCAGGTCTTCAGTCCCATCACCAAAGGCTACCCAGGGAGCAGCAGAATTCGGAAAATGACATGCTGTCAATCAGGGAACAGCTCCAAGAGAAGATGGTTGAGAGGGTTAGGGAGGAACTGGGGAGGGGGGGGGGGTTCTGGAGGGAGGGGCGCCGTGTGTAGGAATGAGAGGATCTCAGCCAACAAGCTTAGTTACACTCAACCAAGTCTCCCATCTTTTCACCTCGGAGGGAGACGAGGCTGGTGCGCTAGTTTACATCCCTTTGTTTGCCGTCACTGGTCCAGACATCGACTGAGTGATTACACTCTCTGCCTGCTCACGCCGGGCTATTAGACGTGTCATGGTAAGCGCTCGTCACTCAAATCCTCAAACTGCCTCAAGCGAAAAAGCTTGCTTTGCGAGCTAGCATGCTTACAGCAAGTCAAACGAGCGCAGGCAGCCATGAGAACGACAGTCAGCCTCCCTTTGCTTCTCTCTTGGCCTACTTACTGACAAAGTGCCACAGGGAGAAGGGGCTACAGACGGGCTGCTCTAGCACCACAGCGCAGGCGGAGGTGGGAAGTGGCTGACACTGCTGCTGGTGGTGGTGGTGGTGGTGGTGGTGGTGTTGGTGGTGGGGGCACATATTCATCCGCCGAGTCAGGACACGCCGGAGCGGGGAGGCGTCGGCGGAGGAGGACGTGGCACACGCGGCGGCCTGGCGGCCCAGGGTTGGCGAGCGGGAGGGGTCGCCGAGGCTGTGGCAGCGCTCGGGCACCGCGCCGACCTGAACTCGGGCGGATCTGGGGAGGGTGGAACAGGGGCTGGCATCCTCCACTGGCAGCCGAAGTTTGGAGTGAAAAAAGAGGAGGAGGGAGGAGGTGGAGGAGGTCGGGAGAGGGAAGACAGAGAGCCTCACTGGAATGTACACAAAGTGTAACCACGGAGACAGGCTCTCGACTCTCGAGCGGCGGACTACTATGTTTCTATGGAAACAAACCTCCACTTCACGAGTCCAGACAGTTTTTATTCTTTCTAGCAGTGCATCCCACTGCTGTGGCTGCTGGAGACTGAGCACTGGAATCAGGTAGCAACAAACCAGCCGTTAAACAAAATAATGAAGTCACGTTTAAACCCACACATGCTCGCTGTTCGTATGACAAAGTGTTATCATCAGTCCCAATAGGATGCTGCTGGTCCTCCGACTGTTTGACTGACGCTTAACAATGAACTCATTGTTGCATCTTGCTGTCAATCAACGCAAAAATAGCCTTGTTCCTAACGAGCAACATGTGTGCATCAAAAGAGAATCCCGTATTGTTTCATATTGTGCACACTGTAATGATTTAAGACGGTCAATTCATATGAAATGGCTCATTAAAAACATATTCTGGTGTACAGATCGAAATGTTTAAGATTTCTCAAGTATTACACAGTAAATGTTATGAATTCTGATGTGGACATGAACATCTTTAATTCCGGATCCGGCTTGTATGAATTTGCGGTGTTATGTAAACCCATATTTGAAAGTTGTTGTTGGTTAATTGCTGTCAGTTACACAATAATAACTCACTGATTTCAGTGAAGTTAGTTTTCCAATTTGTAATAAATACGTGTTGTTAACATGAATATAATCCACCAAAATGTTTTCGACTGCAACTACTTATGTCAAATTCTCTTCATTTTTAAATAGACGTGGTTATAATACATTTGAAAATGTGCAATACATCAATATATGAAGCTAACAAGAAACTTTCTGGGGCTGTAATAAAATGACTGAAACTTAGAAAGGTAATGAAATGACTAAGCTAGACTTAGCTGTATTGACTTAGATATATCCTCTACAAACATACAGACAGAGTTTGACTATATTCTCTCATAATGGGAAATGAATGGGGTTCATCCGTGGTCTTACCTCTGTAGATGGTGGGAAGGGGCAGTGAGGACAGACCCTGGCTTTGCATCTGCTGCTGCTGCTGGAGTCTCCTTTTAGCCTCCAGGACTGGGTTCTCAAACTGGGTCCTTCTATTTATATGGCTGTGATGATAAAAAAAAAAAAATACCAGAAGAGATTTCAGATTTCCCTCTTTCTACTGCTGCGTTTAACTTACCCCCCCCCCCCCTCTGAGCAGAGATCAGATCTAAAACTCTGGGCACAACAGCAGCTATTGCTGTGATGATTAATTAAACGGTCGGTCCCACAGATTATGTAACAGAGCTGCAGAATGGCCTTGCTGAGTAAATAAAAGAAAAAAAAGAACAAACGACCGACTCTGGGCTTTTCCTCCCGTCTTATGAGCAGAGTTATGTGAATCAGACACTGGGAGGAGACCCACACATGGGACAGTGACTTCCTTAAATGTCCCACGTCGTTCTTAATTTAGTCTGCAACTTGGAAGATGTAGTCAACGACTACAAATAATGTAATTTGCCAGTGTGAAATAATTAGTCATCATTAGATACTTTTCCTCACTCTCTGAGGCTGCATTGTGCTCTCACACACACACACACACACACACACACACACACACACACACACACACAGTCATCCTCCTCTTTATCTTTTAATGAACACCCCAGTATCATGGTGATAATTACAAAACAGCTTGACTATATTTTTTTACATTGTTACATAATTTCAAGGTCTGGCAACTTCTTCTATGATATTTACATGACGACAAAGCGAGACAAGAAGATCTCGAGAGGGGAGTGCACATAAGCACATAAGGCAGTAAGTAGTCAAGTGTCATTTCTTTAGCAAAGTCGAGCCAAATGACTCCCCCTGCATGTCTAAAAATAGAGCACGGAGAGCAAAGAAATGACACCCCCGAACAGGGAGGGGACGTGCAGTTCAATACAGAGCACACGCTACTGCAGCAGTGGAGATGAAGATGGTGAACAGACATGCAGAGGCTTTTAAAGAAAGAGACACACTGATCTCTGCTCATGAGCTAAGCTACAGATATAGATGCAGACGAGTGTTTCCGACAGAAGGATCACACGTAAATATGGAGAAGCACACAGAGACAAACAAACTCCCCCTGCAAACAAACAGCCAGCCGTCAGAAAGCAGACAGAGGGAGCAGCCGCTTCCTGGCTGCAGAGCCAGACTGCTGCGATTGGAATATGATTAACACAGCACCACCGGGCCACATTGAAAAATCAAAAGCAAGCCGTTGCATATTAAAGATGTAGCCGACTTACTCAACATAGTAGCTGCCGTAAATGGGGTCATCGATTTTCTCCCAGCCGTACGGAAGCTCTGTGAAAAAAGAAGAAGAAGAAGAAGAGCACCAGTGAGACGACAATAACGAAGGGGCTTGTTTATTCAATGAACTTAAAACAGAATATTGATCTTACATGAAAACATCTTTGTGGCAGAATTAGTCTACAGCATCGTTTTACTGCCAGTAATTACCAGGGGGTTCTGATGGCGCGATAACTGTGTTAACTGGAGGGCCGTTATTCACGCCTGTGAATATTCTGAAATCTTATCTTTCATTAAAAAAAAAGGGATGGCGACAAGACATGAGATAAAAAAACATTTGAATACATATGTTTTCTAAGCAGCTTGTCACATCGATTGATTTAAAAGAGTTGCAAAATAACACCAGACATTGATAGATCTAGTGGCGGAATTTAAATCAGTGAAATATTTATGCGCTGCATGTTTTCTGTGATGTAAATATTGGGTTTTGATGTGAGAACGTTGCCGAGATTAACAGCTTTAAACTAGAACATGCACAAACCCCGAGCTTGTTGAACCTGCACCTGTGTCAGCTGGTACATCTATCGGTGGTTAACAGTTAAATAGCACACGACAGTCAGTTATTGTCAGATGACAGACGGATCAAAGAGCGGAAATGCTGTGAGAAGAATTTGAACGACACATATCAGTGTATGAATGTCAACGCTTCAACTTTGGATTCATCGTTTAAAAAAAAGGCAACAGTGAGCTGACATGAAACAAGCCGGATCTGTAAGATTCTTGAGCAGATTTCACAACAATCTACACAATAGTTTTTCGATTTCACTCAGAACCACAAATGTCAACTTAGTTAGTGACTCCAGAGGAAAGGTCAGGGGATCACTAAGGTTCATCCTCTGGGAACCAGGAACCTCTGAACAGAATGTCATGGCAATCCATTCAACAGTTTGTTGAGATATTGTAAGTCTGGACCGATGAATCGACGTTGTCATCAATAAAACAAGTCGCTAACGTGGCTAAAAGGTAGCTGCTCAGAGGCAGTGAATAGCTTTGACTTGGCATTTCCAGAGTGGCCTGCAACTTTTCCAAAGAACTGTATGAAGTGAAGGTCATAGACATTTCTGCTCTCTCAGCCTCTTTCAGTGTGTGGACCGTACTGCTGAACACGCTGCCTTTGTTCTCAGTGATCAAAGCTGAACTTCCTCAAGCCGCTCACAGTCGTCAGTCACCCTGGACAGGATTTTCAAAGCTGCCCTCTCCTCTTTCCTTCGCCCACAGCTCCCTGAACAAACACGGCTCTTCAAAACACGTCTAGAAGGAAGTCCCCCTGTTTGCTTTCCAGGATAAGAGCAATTTGCATTAATAGCATATTCCCAAACGGTGATGTTTTAGCATAATAGTGTGATCATTCGAAGCCAAGATGGGGACACAGCTCCTGCTGGTATAGCATCTAAGCTGAATCTAGCAGCAGAGCTCGGGGACAGCGTGTTCCAGTGCAGCCCAGCTGCGGAGCAGACCGGCTTTGATTAGTGACAATGTAAAGTTAATCAGGATGAGAGCGGAGATGACGGCAGAGAAAATCCTTCCTAACCAGACAGGGAAGCACCGGACGAGCTCAGCCTGTGAGAAACACACGCAGACAGCCACACACCGAGGACCCAACATACTCGATGGTCATTGCATTCATTCCTTATTACTACCTGGCCTAGTTTACAGACTCAAGAGATAGCGGCGCACACTCCCATCCCTCCCACACATGGCACAAATATCACAACAATGCTGGTGCATTGCTCGTGCACGCGCCATATGCTTCTCTGAAGCCCTTTCCCCATCCCCTCAAAACAAATGATTAAACTTTCAGTAGGACGGACTATTTTGTGCCTGCGCACTCACTAAAAGGCGCACATACACACACACACACACACACACACACACACACACACACACACACACGCGTGGATGTGAGTGATATAACAGCGTGCTGCGAGCAGGTTGACAGCCCACGGGAATACCTCCTGTGAACATTCCTTAGCCCCATCTCCACTCATTAAATATGAAGGAGAGTGTTTCATGTTCTCACCTTTACTGGGCGCCACACACACACACACACACACATTACGTTACTTACTTTACACGAGCGCACACTTACCCTCCCCATCATTTTGCATATGCACACACACACACACACAGACGCACACAAATGTGGGAGATCAAAGGGTTCAGCAGTCTTCCTGTGAAAAGCTTTTTATATTAAAATGTCCATAAGAAGAGCAGCAGGAAGCCAGAGATGTCTCCGCTTTCAGGAGAAGGGAAGACAGACTCGACAAACGAAGCTCCTCTAAACACCCCAAAAAAACATTACACCGTCTTACGTTCCATTCGTTTGGCTCGCTCATTCCACTTACGAGGATGTTGTACTCATCGTGTGAAATGCTGAAATCTGGGAACGCAGCAATTAAGAAACACAAGTGATCAGACGGATTGTAAACAAGACAAATCATTCAAAGGGACAAACATGAAAAAAAAGTTGAGAACCTTTGATCAAAATCTGCGTTGCTTATCTCAATACAGTCTCAGGGTTCTGCTGCAGCTTTACTTGGTCTGGTGTGTAGTAGCTAATGTTAGCAGACATTACTGAGCCTGACCACGAGCTTTATGTCTCTTCTCCACTGCTACTGTTGCTCTTTAGAATGTAATGCCATAAATGATCCTGTAGTTGTTACTCGTGGCCACAGTGGCCACTATTCCGCAGGCTGCCTTTCAAGTGTTGTCATTGCAGCAGAGACTCACATGAACACGTACACACCACGACATGCTGTTGCTTCCACTGAGCGGTGTGCCGATAAACGCTGAACTTGGGTGGATTGTCTCTTTGCTTCCCTGTCTCTTGTTTGGCTCCGCTGAGTGTCGTCTATAACCTCTCTGTCAGCAGCCTGCGATGGAGAGCTAACTCGGGACAAGGAGAGTGTGTGTGTGTGTGTGTGTGTGTGTCTGCCATAGAAAGCCAGCACTGCTTATCACCGCCATGCTGCATGCGTCCACGGAGGAAATGTCAAGCCGGTGTGAAATTTCCAGGTAGGAAAATGATGGAGCCCCGAAGCGAGCGGAATAGTGTTTGCAATCTCAAGTCATGCCACAACATCCATCCTGCAGTCACAGGTGGAGGGCCATTTACTGCCAGCAGGAGGCATCCTGGCATCTTCCCCACATTTTCTCTCCCCCAGCGCCACTCAATGATATCTCTCCTCTTCACCTTATTTCCCCTCCGTCTCCATCGCTACTTCTTCCTTCCTCAAGTATCCTCTCATCCCTCACGCGGTCTCACAGTCAGAGCCGGCCTTTTGGAAGTTTCATGCTCACAAGCTCGTGCATTTTTTATTCAGTTTTCTTTTTTTTTTTTGGGGCAAACCACACAGCCCGCAGACACTGCAGTGATTTACTCGTGTCCTGTTGCCTTTCGTTCTTTTCATCCATCCGAACCCAATCATTTTCAGTGATTCAAGCCTTTTGACGTCACCAAAGAAAATATGAAAGTCCTTTTTTTTTTCTACCGGATGCTGAACTGTTCCGGTCACCTTTGAATTCAAGCAGCGAGTTTACTGTGAAAAACACATCACAACCGATTAATTAAAGTGTGGGCAGGTCCATATGAGCAAAACATCCACTGGCTAAGGTGTGATGTTTAGGGAACACTGATTTGAGAACACACATTTGGCAGCACACACCAAAGACATATACAGTACGACATATAAACGTCCTAACACATTTATTAGTGGGCTGTTGTTTTCAGCGGTGGTTCACACTCACCTACTGCAGAGCCCTTTCTTTGCAAGCACAATCCAACCTCAATTATCTAAACCTCAAACTGAAGTCTCTGAAATGCCACCACAGACAAAGAACATGTGCCAAAGCTCCAACACTGGCCATAATTATCCCAGTCTCCTTCCTCAAATGTCACTGAAATCACAGATTCAGATTTTATGGTAGAATAACTGTGATTTTGATATCTCATAACATGAAATGAACAGTGCACACTCGTTGGCTGCTCCTTCTTTGATCAAACCGTAGTCAAATGTATTAAAATATTTAAAATTTCCAAACCTTTTTGGGCTGCAGAGGTCTGGTGAGCTCACTTCTCCAAATAATGCCAGCAGACCCCAGGAGCAAAATGAGGTATCACATGCAGGCACTATTTGTTTCTATAGCAGAGACAGAACCTGCTGCCCGCTTGCCCAACAGAACATTAATACACCCAGACCACCTGTGAATTCAATTCCCACCATGTTCAAGGTGATATATAGCGGTGTTTGCAGAAAAATGAAGCCATTTATTTTAAGATTAGCCAGGGTTGCAGGTCCACCTTGACGATCAGCAGAAATGTTCCTGGTGGAAAACCTCAGCTAACCTTCTGAGGCTCAAAACAACCCCGTCTGTACAAAAAGCAAACACGGCAGAGTGCTTGATGACGCTCTCTTTGAATCTTCTATCCTTTTATTCCCATCACTGGTATTTGTCTTCTCAGGAACCACTAAAATGACTGATTGTGACTCAAATATGATATTTTTGGTAGACTTGACAATGCTGATGAACAGAAGTAAATATTTCCTCGGCCAGTAGAAGCTGTGATTTATAAACTCGGCTATCTCCTCAGTCAACAAGAGGACCATTTTCCCACATATGTGCAGATATTCACTCTCCTGCCTGTCACAATCAAAAGCACAATCAACAAAGCTGTAAAGAAAAAGACGCTGGCCGGCCCTGTCACATGCAATATTCCCTGGCGTCGCTGAGCTTGTTGTTGGTTAAGCACGAGCTTCTTTTGTTTCACTAGAGGGGGGTGTGGAGTGAAGAATAAATGGTTGTTTATTAAGGGACAGAGGCTGGAGCAGCACACACACATGATGAGCCTTTTTATGTCACCTGAAGGCCACCGTAGTTCTCCCGACGTGCTTGGAAAGAGAGAGGTGAGCAGAGGGGTATTTAGTTGGCTGCAATCTGCCACCTCACCAGTAGACGTCACTAAATCCCACACACTGCTCCTTTAAGGTGTCTTTACGCTGCAGTAACGGTGATCTGACATTGTCGCACTAAGATCTTGGTCATGATCGGCATCAGACTGTAGGATAAAAATATGATCAGGATTTAGAAACGGGTCGTCCGTTGGACACCATAGAAAGAATTGGCCGTCGATTGATTTAAACACGATTCATGACTGTCGACTTTCGCATTTTGTCATGGGACAATACAACATAACACAGGGGCAGGCAGACATTGTATAGCCACGTACCTTAGATATCTATCTATTAGGCCCGTGCAATGAAGCTACTGCACGCATGCTCAGCACTCGCATATGTTACGACTGTAACTACATAATCAACATGCCAAGGCTCCCTGAGGACAAGTGCACAAGCTAATAGATGTCAGATAATCATATATCTGTTTCCAGTGTGATAAAACTACACAGGCCGGGACAGGGTGTGACACGGATTGATGCACTGAGAGATACCCTCATATTTTCACATCAGAAGCCACCGGGGGAAAAGGCTCATGGTTCAAGTCTTTTAGAAGATCATTAACAAACCAATACATCTCCACCGTGACAGCAAAAGTCAATGCAACAGCCACGGCACTGACAACACATCAGTTAATTGCGTCAATTGCTGGCAACAGTGTTCTCTTCGCGGCGTGTTGTGCTCCATTTCAATGAGCTTCAGTTTTTTTCCCCTGTTAAAAAAGCACCTGCGCTGCGGAGAAATGCATGTCCTTACATTCCCTCTACCGCTCGGTCCCACTGGTCCCCGTCTCAGAGCGAGCAGACAATAGCTGAGCTCCAGAATGAAAATGAGAAAAGAAAAAAAAATAGAAGAAGCTGAATTCACAAGCTTCTAGCTTATCAGGACATTCCAGGGACAGAAGGAGACGTACTGAACTGTGACCTGGCACTTATTCTCTCCTCTTTTGCCTCCAAAGTTCTGGTGTACTTGGGGAGCTCCATGTGAAAATACAGACAACAACTTACAGCTGCACACAAAAACACACATACTTTCTCCTCTTCTGCTTTCCATCTGCACTATTGCTCTACTGAACCCGCTCACTGTCCCTGTGGAGTCAGGGGTGGAGCAGAGAAAGTGCTTTCTTTGTGAGACCCTTTTGTTCGGTCTTAAATTATGTAAAGTAGCTTCTTTTATAACGGCTTCCTGGATGCTGTCGATTAGACTAGATTATGTATTAAGCTGAATTGGATTCAACATATTTCTAACTCAATTAGAGTCAAAACAGACAAATACTTTAAAAAAGAGAAATATCGGATGGTGTTAAAAGCAATTGCATGATTCTGCCTTGCTTTAAATTGCTGAAGTCAAATGGTCTCGCAACATACTGATCGGAAATATAATTTGAGCATAATCAAATTCTAACGAAATTGTATCAAATTAGGCAGACAGGTTGGAAATATGGATGAAATCTTCTCACAATGCAGTAATTCTATAACCGTTGAAAGAATCACTTGATTAGTAAATTGACAGAAAACTAATCTGCAACAAGTTTGACAATCAAGTACATCTTTAAGACAAATTATAATCAAGGTTTCTGCTTTGTTCAATGTGAATATATTTTTTTTTACAATAGCCAAATGAACATTTTCGGGTTTTGGACACGTTTGAATGTGTGCTGTGGGAGAATATAAAGAACATCTTCGGATATAACCTGTGATACATGTATCTGGAAATTGGTTATAAATAAAATACCAGATGGGAATTAGCACTGCTGTGCAGTATATTTTAAAGCTACTAAGAGGAACTTTCAAATTGGGTTGATTGTGGCGGCCCCTGTGGACAAAACCGGTAGTGTTTCTGAGCACCAGATTCCCTTTAGAAAGTCCCTCATTTTACCTGCCCCGCTCAGGCCTGGTTCTGGTTCTCCCGTGCCTCCATTGCATCCACAGGACCACGAGGAATCACTATTTGTGCTTTCAAAATGATGTGTAATGTGAAGTTGTAATGATTCACTGTTCCTTTTTACGGGGCTTAAACACTCAAACTCAAAAAAGTACTTCACTTAAAAGAAATGAAAAACAAACCAACCGAACAATGCATCAGTCCGTCGTCTCAACACTTTCTGACTTCCCCATCCTATATGTGGGACTCGGCACCGAGCACATTAATCCCTATTGAAGTGTCCTTAATACAGTTCACAAATATATAAGATATAGTTTTATTTAAAAGAAGGCTCAGCAACTTCCCAAAAACAGCTGGGCTCTGTAGTTCGTAGCAAACATTACTCAAACGAGAGTAAACAGCGTGTTTGTCTTGGACTATTTTTATACTGTGGATTAATACATGTTTGGTGCTCGGGTATTTGGAGTATTTTTGGCAGCAGGACGGTGTATGTGGGACCAAAATAAACTGATGTGCCAACGTTATGAAGGAACATGTCACCCTGTGCATGTGCATGAGTTTTCAATAGTGGGAAATCTGTGGGATACGCTACAGTATATCAAGGTTTGGCAACACAAGTAATACACGTTCGGATCAATTCATATTTGTATAGAATGAAAAAGATGGTCGACATTATCCTTGAACTGGAACGCAGCCAGAAAGACCTAGAAAGTCATACATCTTGATATCACGATAACCAAATCCCACACAACACGGGATCTTATATCAAGATATCATGTTGATTTATTACCAAGCTCAACTTAGTATATCAGTTGGCTTGGATGCAGATAAAAACATCCATTGCTGCTGAACCACATACACACACACACTGACAGCTAATTCAGCATGCACGCGTCCCACACACAGACACACACACACACACAACTGCCACACAGTCTTTTTGAATCCTCCTTCCAATCTCCAGGCCTCAGGCATGCTCTGTTGGGGATGTTCTCAAAATACACCCATCAATCACTTTGCAGACAGCTTCACCTGGCCCTCCCCGCTACTCCTCGTGCCTGCTGCAGGAGTCTCAAGGTGAAGGAGGGCGCTGCGTCTCTCCGTCTATAATCACTCACCTGTAGGACTGCACACGCGCGCGCGAGCACCGTGAAAAGAGTGTGTTCTTGCATTCAGTGTCCCCTAAAAAAAACTTCCTGCATTCCCCCCCAAAAAAAAGATCACAAAAGGTTCCACTGAGCTGGCTAAAAGTACAACTGAGCGAACAGGAGAGGTGACATTTCCAAAACTGGAGCCTTGCAGTGTTCACGTGGACATACGTGATGAAGTATCGGTGGAACACGCACACAGAGGGCGGCTTTTTTTAACTGAGAAAAAGAAAATAGAGTAAAAACACAGGCCCTGCTTTATGTGGAGAGAGGACAAGATGGGAGAGTCCAACGCCAGCCTGAGAGAGACCATAATAACTTCTGCCTGTGAAGCTCCTCACATGACCAGAATGTAATTACACGTCCAGGTTTGGTGCTGTCTGTTTTCATACGAGTGAAGTCTGCTGGGACACAGGCAGACAGAAGACAAAGGACGCTGTAATACGATTAAAATCCTTCAAACCTGAGCATCATCAAAGTTGGAATCCCTCTATGTGACTACGTTTACTCATATACTGTACACCCGGTGCTGTGTGTGCTTAGCGCTTATTTCCAGATGTCGTCTGATGAAACATGCTGAAATAGTGACGAAAACACATCTTGGAGTTTTGTCTGATTTTAATTCACTTATCAGGGGGATTCTCGCTACCTGCTTTGGCATACCTGAGATGAAAAACAGTGAAGCAACAACGGGCACGCTCGAGTTTTTCTCAGCCAACAAATATTTGGCAGGCCGGGGGGAAGCAACTTTAAGAGTGGGGGAGAATGAAAGCAAACAGCGAGGTTCTGTTTGCCTGTCCTAGTTCTACTCGTCCACCATAACAAGAACAGGAGACAGGAGGACAAGTGGGAGGGGGCAAAGACGGATATGGAGGTAGGGAGAGAAGGTGAGAAAGATGGAGGCAGAGGAAAATATATAGTGTGAGTTATGTAACAACAAGGCGTCTGTGATGTCAACTGCTCCATCTTCAGTGGAGCCGTCGCTCCTTTGAACGCGCAGGAATGAGCGCGCTGAGCCGAAACACACATTTATTTTCACTGAATCTGTTTGTATGTGTTGCAGCTGACATTCAACATGAGAGAGAACAAGTTGTCTTTACCAGCGGTGGAAGCGTTTACTCACCTACTGCATTTAAGGACAGTTTGGAGGTACTTTACTTGAGTATTTCCATATTGGACTTCTTTATACTATAATTCTACAATAATTCAGAGGGAATTATTGTACTTTTTACTCCACTTTCTTTGCTACAGCTATCACTTGTTAAGCAGGTAAAAACAATATTGCTGAGATGTCCATTGTAAACATCCATCACAGTTTTCAGATCCACTTCCTGCTTGAACTTTGACCTACCGAACTTAGTGCGGTTGTGCGCACACAGTTTTCCTGTGCAATGAAGGATTATTACCAACATTTTGAACACTCTTTTGAATTTTACCTCAAAACAAAGTAGTTTATATAATCTTTAAAAGTACATTTTCATGATAATACCTACATTTTTGACAGCACAAAACATGGTTTTCTTTTTACTGGAGTATTTTGTGGTGTTGCTAAATCTAAGTAAAGGATCTAAATACTTCCTCCACACCTGGTCTTTACTGCGCACCAATGTGCGTCAAACTCCACGCTTAATACTCTCGCTCTGCTCCTCTTCCTCCTCCTCTGAGCCTGTTGTCCCGTCACAGCTCACCGACTCCACCCTGCAATCCTGTTAGCGCTTATCAAAGCATGGCTCGGGTCCAAACACCGACTCACACGTCTACCTTTTCCACCAATCAATAGCAAATTTACAGAGGCAGCTTTTCTCTCCCTAACTG
The DNA here is from genome assembly GCF_050575085.1 of Anarhichas minor. Lineage (NCBI taxonomy): Eukaryota > Metazoa > Chordata > Actinopteri > Perciformes > Anarhichadidae > Anarhichas > Anarhichas minor. The sequence continues at coordinate 7,149,026 of NW_027466491.1, forward strand.
AGCTCAGCTCTCGAGGGTTGGCTGGTGCCACGGGGCCTTTGGAGGTTTTTGGAGGGAACAACACACCTCTCATGTGGCTGCTCACACAAACCCCTTAAACTGGAAACACACTTTTACTGCAGACAGTCGAGAAGACGCGAACGCTGAACAGCTGGGTGAATGCAGAGGTGAAAAAACTGAATGATTATGTCATAAAACAAACGCCTGAATCTATGTGAGAACAAGAAATCTTTAAAATCAGGAACAAACATCCCTCTGCAGCCACGCTAGCAGCTCTGTGAAGCTGTACTTACACAGTGATGCTCTGAGCTAAACGCTAACCTCGCCATGTTAGCACGCTCACAATAACAATGCTAACATGCTGATTTTAGCAGGTGTAACGTTTTGCATCTAAATTTAGCGTGTTAGCATGCTCTAATTAGCTCTACAACTGAGGTTGACGGTTATGTCATTAGCTTTGCAGGGATTTGGACATAAACCAAAGTATTGGGTGAATTAAAATGAAACAAAATGGTCACCAACGTTATTACAATACATCTTCTAACCTGGTCTAGTGTATGGCCGTGAGATATTCAGTCTGGACCACAAAGGATGAGCGACAGACAAGCTAAAACGTTTATTTTTGCACAAAAAAGGCAAAAAATTACTTTATTTCCAGACAGTCAGCACCAACTCACTCAGAGTCTGACAGAAAATTATGAATATCTATTGGCCCAACAATGGTCATGTGTGTCTACTCACATACAGACCAGCTGCCACCATTAAGCACTACATTCTAGGACTAACTGGATTAGTTGCCCAACCAGATCAATAACAGTCCTCACAAATATCAGCACACCTCCCCTGGTGGAGTGTCCTTGGTGGATAAATAAGATTGGAAGTGCTGGAGATAAAAGGCAAAATCAAATTTTGAGTAATTCCCCACAGGCGTCTCCGTCTTTGGTTCTCTGTCATTTCATCATGTTGGAGATCTGTCTCCCTTTAATGTCTTAAGCTTGAGAGGGAACGGGGGAGATTCAGCGACAGCACTTTTGAATAAAACGCAAGATCAGGGAAGTAATTCTACTGCAAAGATGAAACAGCCAATGTGTCAACAGGAAGCAGTGCCCGTGTTTAATGCCATCACACACTGTGCAAATGTTTTCAGACCAGGTGCCATTCCTCCTCCCCTCACTCTATCTTGCTGCAGTCAAACGGCGTCTGCAAACACCTCTTAACATTTGCTTTGTCCAGGCAGCAACCCCCCGGGTCTGCAAGGTGAAGCTAATGCGGAAACTTACATTCTCTCTGGTTGCAAAAACAACTAACTAACTAACTAACTAACCCTAACTAACTAACCCTAACCATCTGATATTATCCTCTGTGAGACTGTTCTTAGTCAAAGTGGTTCTTTGAGCTAAACGCTAATGTCAGCATGCTAATATGCACCCAATGCTAACATGCTGATGTTTAGCAGGTGTAGGATTCACCATATTAGTTTAGCGTGTTAGCATGCTAACATTTGCTGATTAGCACTAAACACAAACTACAACTGAGGTCGATGGGAATGTCATTGGCTTTGCAGGTATTTGGACATAAAACCAAAATACTGGACAAATCTTAACTTGATGATGCTGCTAAATGGATTGTTAAGTGATCACCAAAGTTATTACTGTTCATGTTGTTGGGAACGCAACTGTCTGTACCAAACTTCACGGCAAACCATCCACTAGATATTTCATTGTGGACCAAAGTGGTGGACTGACTTTGTTTTATTTCAATGGAAATTGAATCATTTGGGGTTTTGGGCTGTTAGTCAGTGACTAAACAAGCAGTTTGATGGCATCGCCTTTGGGTCTGGGAACTGAACATTAAACAGAAAAAGTAGCACAATGATTAATTGATGATAATAACAATAATTAGCTGCAGCCCCACTCAGCACTGAAAGGTCCCACACACCTGGCAGGTTGAAGCAAAAGCAAAGAGTCGTTTGAAAACAGTTTTCAGGAGTGCTTGTCCGTCTCTCTGTCCGCTCGTGTGTCAGCACCAAATGTATTTTTAGAGAAACTCCAGCCGTGTGGTTACACCTTTACCAGGAATAGGCACACAAACTCCCCTACCCTCCCACCATGGACATACACCAAAACACTCACTCAGACTCACAAAAAACACACAAAAAAACCCCCGACTGTCATTTCTTATTTGTTGTCTCTGTCCATCTCCAAAATCCAGCCCCACTCAGCTCCACTACCTCCCCGTCTATAACTCAGGCGATATATCTCCTCTCAGTCGCACACATAAAGAAAAGACGAATGGGGAAGTGGGAGTGAGGGCGAAAGAGATAGATGACACACTGGTATTTATGTACGCTCGTCTAGAAACCCGCTGCATTGACATTCATCCTTTCTCCTTTCTTTCTGGTGTGTGTTTGTCGTGTGCGTGGGCGGGTGAAGGACACTCCACATCTCCCTGAGAATAAAGAAGTCTTTGTAACCTCCAGTCTCTCTGGACCCGGGCTTTAAACACATATCATGGGGCTTCTTATCCCCAGCGACACACACACACACACACACACACACACACACACACACACACACACACACACACACACACACACACACACACACACACACACACACACACACACGCCAACATTTTCACTGCATAACACCAAAAAAAAAAAAAAAAAATCCTACGCCGGCTCACAACAATCAGCAAATGTCCCTCAAATGAACTGAAGTCTCGTACGAAATCTATGCATCTCATCAAATCAACAGGCAAAGGTTTAAATCTTGAAAGATTTATGCTGTGGGGAACTTGTGCAATTAAAATGTATGAACACGAGGAGCAAGGAAATGAGAAGGAAAGGAAAAATAGAAGATAAAGACGCAGTACTCACCATCCTCTTTGCATTCCTCGGGCGGCTTTGCCTTCTTGGCTAGCCTCGGGTCCAGCCACGATGTTGTCTTGGTGTTGTGGCTGTGAAGAGACGACAGAGAGAGAGAGAGAGAGAGAGAGAGAGAGAGAGAGCGAGAGAGAGAGAGAGTGTGAGAGGGAGTGTGATAGATGGCGAGAGAGAGGAGACTTGGCAGAAAGAGAGAAGGAGGTCGGTGGATTCTTAATTCGGCCGGAGAATCATTTCAGAGAGGAAAGATGACTCTCTTGTGTACCTACCTCTAAAAAGGTGACGACAGAAAAAAAAAAAAAGCTTTAAGTTAACAAAATGGCAATCGATACTTTTAATTAGCTTACTGTCTCTCATTAGCAGGCAGAGGAGGAGGGGAGGGGAAGGGGAAGGAAAAGATAGAGGGGGGGACTGAGGGAGTAATGGAGGGGAACAGCTGTGAGCTTGGCAGATTCATCCAGAGCCTCAGGCAGAGAGCTGGATCTAGATCAGTTATGATGTGCCAGGGAAACCCGTTGCACCTCCACAGTTCAACCCGAAGCTGCGGAGCCACAATGGCCTCCCTTCATGGTGACAGTAGGGAGGGCAGGGGAGGTGTACACAAAGGGCCAGCGGTATAGAAACTGAGGTGAGGAGACGAAGGAAGATGATCCCGTAAAGACGCGTCCTGGTATCTTTGTTCTTTCCAGCACTTTCAAGGTCTGCACATGTTGACTTAAACTTATCTACCAACAGAGTTTGTTTTGCAGACAGATCATGGGAATGCACTAATGACAGGAATAACAATCTATGTAAGAAAACAACAACAAAGCTCAAAAATATGAATCTATACAGATGTTAGAGCTGCGTTAATTATGTTTTATTTGCCAAAGCAGAGCTGAAAACACAACATCTCATATAGTACCACTTTATAAAGTTGTCCTGGTGAAGGAGTTTTACACAACATGGACAAAATTCACAGTAATCTATCCAATATTTGTTGAGACATTTCACTCAAAAACAAAAATGTCAACCTCGTGGTGGCACCACGTCTCCAAAAACGTTGCGCTAAAAGAAAACTTTGGAAATTCAAATCTGGACCAAAATAGTGGACCAACAGACGGACATTGCCATCCCTAAACACGGATAAAAGTGGGAGATTAAGGCCCGCGCCAAATACAGAGCCAAATAAAGTGCAGTCCAAGGTAAGGTAAAGTCTGTTTAGCTTTTGATTCTGCTCCAAAGCATTTCACTCGTTTCCTTGCTCTTCCTTCCTCTCTTCTATTGCCATACATTACTATTTATAGTATGAATATCCACTTCTACTGCATCTATCCAGTCCTCCCACTCACCTTCTTTTCCCGCCCAATCTTTACTATTTTTAATCGCTGTGACTTTCTTTTCCTTCCGCCTCCATTCCTCTCCTCAGCCGCCTCACTTCAAGGGGCTGCAGGTAAAGAAATTGATCTTGTATGGAGGCCAATCAAAGGCAAGCGTCCTCTTGGCGGCTGCTATCACTTTGGCACGGCATCACATACGCCCAGACAAAAAACTGGAAGCTGCAAATTCAGTGGGCCAACTGCATGTGCTTGATGGGTGTGGGAGCATGAGATTTGTCTGTTTAGGGGAGGAGACATATGGTGAGTCGTCTGCAGCGGTGGGGGGGGGGGGGGGGGGAATTAAAAGTCTGCCTCTGTGGCAAGTAGACACGTGCCCGGCTGGATGAAAATCACAGCTGTCTCATTTCTTAGGCGGGTGTTGCTGCGCAGCTTCTAACAGTTTATGATGCGTTCAAGTGCGCCGGGATTCAATCAACGCTATGGAGAAATTTAGCCTAATGACTGGAATGATCTATTGATGCGATAAAAAAAAGTATTTCTAATAGCAGAATTTCCTGTTATGGCTACAATTAATTGATGCTACACAAGTACACATGTCCACGTCCATGAGCAGATAATTCCCTCACCACCACCACCACCACCACCACACAAACACACAGCTACTCCATTACGCTTAAGTAACAAAGACTCACCTCCAACGGTTTTACTGCAGCTGTAAAAAAGCTAACAACTCCAATGAATTCAACTTAAGAGCTAACAGAGTTCTGTGCAGCAAGGTATTTCTAAGGACCTCTAAATCTCATTAAACCAGCCAGCATTAATTATGACCTCAGTGTGTGTGTACTAGTGTGTGTGTGTGTGTGTGTGTGTGTGTACACAAGGGAATATACAGGAGTAAATTTAGATGTTACCGAGCCGTAATGTAGTAACTCTGGTTCAACTTCATTTTGTTGCTGGAGAATGAAAATATGAACTCATGTTGCTGGAACATAAGCAAAGTTGTTCGGGAACAATCACGCGGCTGTTTCTTTTAGTTCCACTACTTTAAAGCGGCACTAATCGATATTTAACAGCATCTTTTATCTCACTGCTGTGGTTTTCAGGCCTAAACATTGCTTTGGTTCGCTCTCAGCGCATCACTTCCATTTGCAGCAGAGGAGTGAATTGAATGCTACTGTGGCTCCGCGTCTGCTGTATCCCTAAGTAGGCAACAGTTCGCTAACACGTTCGCCTTATCAACTTTATAAGATGGCGATATGTCATTGTTGTGTTTACAGCTTGTTCTGCTGCTTCCAGGTGGCCATAAAAATCAATGACTGCTGCTTTAAAAGTCGCAAAGGAAGATTGCCTTCCATCTGGTGAGTTATTTATATCTTATTGCAATGGGTTTTATGAATGCCGTAGACTAGAATATCCAGGTGTCATCGGTGATACAGTATGACAGTCCCGGATACAGTTGATGTACCCGTGACACTTACTCTATGAAGTACACCTCTCCTTTCTCTGTGTATGCCATCTCCCAGTTGTCCGGCAGTGGCCCTAGCTCGTCGTTCTCCTCTGGTTTGGGTAGCGTCATTTTCGGGGACTGTCCGTCTTCTTTGGGCGCCTCAGGTGGGGCCTCTGCTGGGATGCTCTGCGGGGCGATGTCCCCCGAAGCGTCTGTGCTCTTGTCCTCATGTTCGCTCGACTCTGAGGTGACAAGAGAGCAGGAATGCGTCAGACACCAGTTTTATTGCTCCGGGGAGGAGAGGGGGATGACGAGGGTGAAGCGGGGACGCGGAGACGTGGGAGGCAGGGAGAAGGAGACTGATTTAGAGTCGGGGGGTTAGGATGGAGACAGTAAAAAGGAAGGAATGATCAGAGAAAGGTGAGCGAGAGGCGGTGACTCGGGGGGGGGGGGGATGGAGGTTGACAAGACAGAAAGACGAATAAAGCAGAAGAGACAATAAGAGATGGAGAGAGAAGCTGGCTGTGATGCCCTAGTTTGAGTTGTGGCAGCGCATTCACACACTGAGAGAGAAATGGTGTGTATGGAAGAAAGAGAAAGACATGCCAAGTGTGTGTGTGTGTGTGTGTGTGTGTGTGTGTGTGTGTGTGTGTGTGTGTGTGTGTGCTTCCCAGACGAGCGCTGCAGGAGGGAAGTGGAGAAGGGACGAATGAGAGGAAGGGATTGAGAGATAATCTATGGGAGGGAAAAGAGCGAGCTAGCTATCTGCTTAGATCACAGAGCCTGCTGCGCTCTATTGATTCCCCTTCAGCTCTCCTGGTCAGCCCACACTCTGTCCGTCTACAGAGGAAAAACTCCTCCTGAGCTGAGCGCAGCAGCCCACTTTAGGATCCAACACGCCTCACTGCACAGCATAGAGTTATCGAGCATCTCCCCACCGCCGATAGGAATCAGTCCAAAATGTTTCCAGCATTTTCTCTCGGCGCAAAGGAGTGCGGCGGGTGTCATCTGCATCATTTGGAGTAACTGCAGATAAGAACTGGGCACTGGGCAAGCTGAGATGCTCAGATAAAGACCCCAGTAGTGCTAAATCAAGTCTGGAGAGTAACTGAGCTTGTTACTCTACTATAAACTGAACATGAAGATAGACAGCATGAAAGCTCCCCTAAAAGTGAAGCCAAATTATCTGTATCGCCCCCTGCTGGCTGGAAGTAAACAGCTTGTGTGGATGAATCAGAGAGCTATGCTGTATCATGATGCAAGTGCCTTAGCTAGCTACAGTAGACGTAAGGTAATAAGATAATCCTCCGACATGCTGATGTGCATCTAGTACGACGAGCTCTGTCTCTACGGGTCATAGTCTCGTGTTAGCGGCTGGGACATGAGCCATATGAAAAAGTTAAGATGGCTTTTGTTCATTTAGGTAGTTGTTATCACACTGATGGATCTTTTTTCTGATGAGTTTGGTTTTAATCAGTTATTTGACGCGATATATAAATCACGATTGACAGTTGAAGAAAGCGGAGACGCGTCGTCCATCTTTACATCTAGTCTACGGTCTCAGACCCTTAGACCCTCAGGACCACAAGGAATAACTTACCCGAGGAGATCAGGTGAACAAAAACATTGCCTTCTATAAATAACTGGAAATCTAATTATATTAATTGCCGTTTCTGTAATTTTCTATTTCACCTTTAAATTACTTATTTTATCGATTATCTTTTTCGATAACCTTTTTCACATCTTTTAATTTTACATTCACAGTAAATCTTGTTTTTATCTAATTCCCATCGCATCTGAATCATCCTCTACTTAATAAACATGACGAAAGGTGTCATATACTGTACATAAAGTTTTATTACTGTTACATATAAAAGTCATTTTATGTTGTCATTTTACAACTAGGGTTAATCTTGTTCTCAACTAAGCAGTGTGTCTTTCCTGTCTTATATTCTGTAACAGTAGGAAAAGTGTCATAATGGTCTTAAAAGTTGTGTTATTGTTACATTTTCATCGACAGTAAGTCTGTAATTCTCTTGTTTTTATCTCATTTCCTGCACTTAAATGATCCTATAAATGTTTAATACACATAAAGTAATTTTTTCATATTTAGGGTAAATCTTGTTTTTAAAATAACTTTGTGCATTGAATTATTCAGTCCGTCTTTCCTTTCTTTTATTCTGTAAAGCACTGAGTGAAGATTAGTAAAAGTGTCACACATTGTATATAAAGTTGTATTATTGTTACATATTCATCGAAAGTAAGCCTGCAATTTCTTCTTCTTCTTCTTATAGCAACTACTTTGTAAACATTTAAAGATACCATATAAATAACGTTTTATTACCATATCGTACAGGATACACCACCATGTATTTCTCTCTATAATTAAGCGTCCTACCTTGTTTGAGCTCCCTGCGGTATGAAAACAAGAATACTTCTGCCCAACGCTGTGACGCCGTCGTGTTGCGACTGCTGTGAGAGACGCGCTTGTCCTGAGGCTACGGAACCAGCTCAGGAAGTCACAGGACCAAAGCTTGGCTTTGGATTTGGAATCAGAAAAATCAAACTCATAAAGCCTCTTTTATGATTCATGTGATCACGGGATGCATTCAGAGGGTTTGTTTGTGTGTAAAGCGTGTGCATGTGAGTGTGTGTGTGTGTGTGTGTGCCTACTTTGATATCCAAACAATGCAAGAAAGAAATAACGTAAAGTTGATACTGGAGTTTCGTATTCAGCCTCGTTCAGAATGCTGTTGTTTAAGGAAGCACAAAGAAAGGCCCCTCTCTATTATTTATGCCTCAAGATGTTTGGCCTCGTGGCGCGCGTTGTTAAATGTCACTCCCGCCTATTTTCAGGATTTACAGAGAAGGCTTTGGACACGGCTGAATCACAAGTGAGAGAAAACACTTAATAAAAATGTCCCTTGTTTATTAAAGAGGCCGCAGGCTCCTGTTGATTTGGAGAGCAACGGAGTACGTGTGTACGCCCTGCGGCTATCTGGTGCTCGGTAATGACACCTAATAAATGATTCCGCATTCTACAGAGAAACGCCACTAATGCTTTAATCATAACACGTCTGGTGTGAGAGTGAATTATAATTCACAGTTTACATATCATGCCACTACACTGCACATAAAGATATTTTGTGCAGCCAATTAAAAGTGATAATCTGCCATGAAATCGGGGTTTTTTTTCCCGAGAAAAAACATGTAAAAGCAATCTGTTGCTGTCTCTGTTGCCAGGCAACCACTCCCGGAGCCCAGACTTAAAACAAGAACTGCTGCGGATCGGACCGGCCCGACCCGGAGCGTGACCTCGGAGACCGGGCTGTCACGGCGAGGCGTCTGCCTGGAGAGACCTCGGGCCCCTGCGCACCGCGGAGGTCGTGTTTGGGGCTGACCTGGGGTGACAGCGACGCCGTTGCCGTTGATGGCGGGTCTCTCCTCCTCCTCCTCCTCGGGGGGCTCGATGCCGGCTTTCTCCATGTTGCTGACTGACTTGTTACGCTTCCTCTTGCCCTCGGAGGTGGGTCTGGCGCCCGGCAGCAGCTGGTCCGTTACATTTAGCAGCAGAGCGCTGGGCTCAGCCGGAGGCTTCGGGGTGCCGTAGAAGTTATCTGGAACAGAGAGGAGGAAGAGTTGTGGGACATCTAGAGGCATTTTATGTGCTTATTGCTTTCATCTTTTATTTTTAGCCAAATGTCTGTCTGTTCGTGTGTCTGTCTACCACTGTGGTCTTAAAGGGACGCTTCACCCCAAAGTCAAAAATGCATATTTTTCCTCTTAGTGCTTTTTAATTGTTTGTTGCAAATTTGAACAGCTAAACATCAGCATGTTAGCATGGTCCCTGTCAGCGTGTTTAGCACCTTGGTGCCTCAGTACAGCCTCATAAAGCTGCTAGCATGGCTGCAGACTCCTCTCATCTTGTTCCCTTTACTCTAAAGTGTAACAAGACAATATGTTGTTATCAAGAGGGAACAAGGACACACACACGATGACTAAACTCTGCATTTACATATATATATATATATATATGTCTGTACTAAAGGAAAACACAGAGCAATGAAGATAAATCCAAAGCACATGATGTAAATGCAAAGAGAAAGAGAGAGAGAAGAGGCCTGAAGATCAAAGACATGAGGATGAGAGGAGTGGGAACAGTAGAGGAGGTCCGTGACACCTCTGCACCAGCTACAGGGAGGACGAGGGGCTCCTGACAGCCCGTCAAACTCCACGTTGAAGCCAGCTGACCCATGAACACACAAGCTGGGGGCTCAAGATCACGTCTTACAATATTAACGATAAAATCTGCACAAAGCAAAGTAACGCTCGCCAACAAAGACTCTTTAACGTGCACAGATCTGTCCGTCCATCTTTTCCTCTGCACATCAATCACTTACTTGTCTGACATATGGTTGAATCTCTATGTTTCGGTCTCTGGTCAGAGGCAACGACCCACCTCTGGGAACTGTTTTCCACTTGGCTCAGACTCAACAGCCCATTCCAGCCTTTTACGTCGACTTTACATTTTACTGTCCTCCGTTTGTCTCCCGACAGCAGCCCTCAGTCTCCATCAGTCATTGTTAAAACCACATAACTTCTCCTTTATATGAACATTTTCTTTCTGTGGACTATTTTCTTCTAAAAGGTGGAGGAATGCTGCCAGCTGAGTCTGTACTGTAACTGTGCGACTGTTTCTGGAAAGACATTTAAATGTTACGCTTTTCAAATGAGAACAAACTAAATTCCATTCACATCTTTTGTATTATGTATTATGTATGTATTATGTATGTATAGAAATAGCAGCGGATATATCAGAACCCGAGCAAATCAAAGCGACTCTGTCTGCATGGGGGTAAATAAGGAAGTTGTGTTGTATTTTTACGAGTGAACTGACCCTTCAAATGAAAAGGTTTCTATGTTTCCTGAAGAAGGCACACGACTCTCGTGCTTGTGAAACATTTGGAGTGAAATAACTCCAAAAGATATTGTAGTCAAGCTAGTAGTCGGAGTCAAAATGTGACATTTGGGAGGTTTTCACACAACAGCAGCAGGGTTTTGTGCTTGAGTCACAGATCATGTCGTCCAAAGTCTGAACGAAGCTCTTTTCTTTTAAAAGATCAGACGCTACTCGTCTCTGAGGCTGTTGTTTTTAAATCCGCGAGCATGAAAGAAAGAGAATCAGCTGAGGGGACATCCGCCACAGTTCAGGTCTGCAGTAGTAGACCTGAACTAGCTGTAGCCATCCCTTCAGCTGCACTCAAGAGGGGACGTATCGAACGCGAGGAGACAATGTGTGTGTTCACTGGGCTCCAGCATTAGAGACTAACGCAGACAGTTTTGGGAACAAGAAAAGCCAGATAGATTAAAAAATAACATAAATTGGAAACATCAAGTTCACGTTCTGGAGAACATGAAGACTGCAATGAAAAATGGAGGAGAGGAGCTGTGAACAGATTAGGGCGACTGTCGGGATTAGAAGCCCCGAACCACAGACGCAAATCCCGGAGCCTTAACGAGCCTGAAGATTTGCCTCTGAGGAGAAATAAAGAGCGAGTCCGAGCGAGTCCGAGCGTGAACTTAAATCACCCGCAGCAGCATCACAGAAACCTGCACTTTGAAGTTCCGGTAAGTGGGGGAATCGCTGTCACATCTGACACGCCGCACTGATTTCCGTCTAGACTCTCGCTCACATGCTGAGAAAAACGGAGAAAAAGAAATTAAAGTCTCAATTTACAAAATCCAATGATTCGGGGCACGACGACAAAGAAATGCCGAATCATGATTAAAATCACAACAACATTTAGAGACAAGATCATCACATTTAGTTTGATGCTTTTAGATAGAAAATCAAAATGGAAAGCGGTTTTTTTTTTTGCTTCTTTTCATCGTTCTGTCTGGACGCTAACAGCCTGATGGATAAAGGATCCTAACACACACATTTTTAATTTAGAGGAATCACTTACTTTTCTAGCAAGGATGTAAAATATGTTCAACACAAACACTTGAGCTCGGACCAACAGCGCTCTAGTTCAGGGGTCCGTGGACCCCCCCACAGGACAGAACACTTCCTCTTTTCAGCCGAAATACACGAGGCCTGTTTCACCGTGATAAACAAAACCACATTTCAGTTTGAATCATGTAAACAACACTTTGATTCTTTTAAACACAGGGTAATTGTATTCAAATTGCATTTGGACTCAACTTGACAGCCTTTATACATTTCAAGTAATTGATATTAAAAGCTTTCATGAATTGAACCGTAACAAGACTGGCGTAGTCCTAATAAATCCAGACTTTTAAAATGACCAATTTAAACTTGTTGCTGCGTCTCACAATCATATCAGAGCTCCTGCAGGTCCAAAGCTGGCAGTACTGGACACAACAGGCTCGTTTTATTGACGCAAATGTTCTCCATCTGTATATGTGCACTTTTTAATGATCCGGCACAGTTTTATAATTCAAAACAAATCATTTTGATGACCCCCATGGACCTGGAGAACAGGTCTACTAGAACATGTGACTGCTACCTGAACTAAAGAACTCGATTTAGAGCCACAACAAACGAGATTTCTCAGACAGAAGGTTCACAAAATGTAAAGGTTTGTGCCATAACATTGTAATATCGCTAAATTATCCCCCATGCTTCTTGTTGTGTTCCTAAGAAACATTGAGGATACCATTGAAAGGGAAGAAAGAAATATTCACAAAATACTAAGGTTATTCCTCCCACAGAGGAATAACAATGAGATGTCAGGAGTTCATTCTCTCTGAAGGACACTCGCAGCGGGACGTGAACCTGAGAGCTTCCAGTTCTTTCTAATAACCAGCTAGAACCTTTCTTCTGCTCCGACGGCAAAAATGATTTCCTTTTACATTTCACCCCTTCTGCTTTCCCTCCACGTCTAATTGGCCTTTAAATGATAAAAATAATATAAAACGCTCCACGGCGGCCGAGTGACCACGCAGAAGAAACTCTCATCTCCATCTCCCCGAGGAAGGCAGCTCCCATCGCTGAAAGGATCTAACGCTGCTTCTGGAAACCGACCGTTAAATTGGCCATCTGCCATTTTTCTATCCCCCCCCCCCCCCCCCCTGTGCTTCCTGCAGTGGAGTCAGTTGGGAGAGGAGAACGTTAGCTGCTGTGTGTTATGATGGCGGGGGTCTCCTGAGCTTTAGAAGCGGCTAAATGCAGACCGAGGGCTGCATTTATTCGAGTGGTTTAAAAACCCAAGCCTCGGGCCTGTCTGACCACAGGAGAGAGGGGATTGATAGTGTCTGTTTGTTTTGATTAGCCTCTGCAGCTCAGGACCGAGCCAAGAGAGAGCCAGCATTGAAGGTACTGCATCCGTGTGTGTGTGCGTGTGTGTGTGTGTGTGTGTGTGTGTGTGTGTGCTGGCTTCTCTTCATTCAGATATTGCAGAAGACTCCTTTTAGTGTCCTACATGACTGATGACACTCTCGTCTCCACAAAGCCAAAAGATGGATGGGTGGAAGCACACTTGCAGCGTGCGGACGTGGAGTGATGAGCCCGTCTCAGCATTCATTCAAACCACTGTCACTCACACACACAGAGAGAGAGGGAGAGAGGGAGAGAGGGAGAGAGAGAGAGAGAGAGAGAGAGAGAGAGAGAGAGAGAGAGAGAGAGAGAGAGGGGTGCCACACCGCGGCATGAGTCCAATCAAAAAAAAATTTGAGGATATCACAAAAGAGCAACGGCAGCAAATCACGAGCGTGACTCGACTGAACCCTTACCTTCATACGTTCCGCTCTCTAGCAGGGCTCCACTTTTCTCCAACTCCATAAAGCGGTCAATGGTCACGAACTTATAATCCACCCCCGGGACCTCTCCCTCCTTGGGCTGCCTGGTCGTGCCTGCAGGAGATAAGCGAGAGGAGTTAGAGCCGCCGGAGCTTTGAGCTGCTGAATGAGAGGGAGACTTTAAGTGAGAGCGACTCATTGTCGAGTGTTTTAAGGAGAGATCAGAACACACCAGAGCTGAAACACGCTGACCCTGACCCAGCTCTATTCATTAAGTGCTCTTTATTCCCCCCCCCCACCCCCCCCACCCTCTGCCTTTTTCTTCCGTACACAGCTGAGGCTGAATGTTTGAGCGGTGTGCTTTCAGGGGGGAGTGGCAGCATACCGTCTCAGGAGCTAAGTGATGCAATTTGGACACCAAGAGGAGAAATCAACTCCATTTGCATGGAGCTGACATCACGTCGAGGACTCCCCGACAGGAGCTGCGGTTCTGCCAGCTGACGGCGACGCGGGAAGTGATGAAAATATATTTTTACCCTGTAAGTGGCAGAGCTTTAAAGTCAACTTCCCTGACACGCTCATCAGCTCTCCTCCAGTTACTAAAACAAAAAGACAAAGAGTGTCAAAGTATTTATCACGGTAAACTGAGGTACAAACAACTTCCTAAATACATTCCCTCGTCACCAGATGCTAATTAGACTTGTTAAAGCCGATCCCGGCTGTGATAACACGCAGGCACTCTGCCCCCGAGGTGCAGAATGGGTTTTTCCACATCTGAGCAAGGGTTGTTCACACTAAAAGAGGAGCCCGTAAAACACACTTGATAGGCCCTCACCACAGCATATTAAGTATCCATCTGTGTGTTTTAAAGTGAGCAGGGGAACCACTGTGCCACTGATCACCCCTGGTTGGTGTCGTGGGCCGATTTGACTTTAAAAGGCCAACTGACATTGCTCCTGCATCTCTACACAACGCTGGAACAATGCCTGAGCTGTGCAGACACCGGGGCCAGGGAGAGCCCCCACTTCTTTGTTCTCTTTTTTAAAAATTAGACTATTTATTGTAGCGCAAAACTGTAAAAACAGAAATCATGATCCGAGTGACAAAAAAATGGAAAAATGCTCAGGAAAAATAACCAAATCTAAGCTTTTTAAAAGTGATTTTGTCTTATTTAAAATGTTGTAAAACATAGTTTGTTCGCACGAACCACATCCTGTGGAAAACATTGAATTATGCGCCTCTTAGTGTAACTACAAAGCCGTGAACGACTTGGCTGAGAACAACAGTCGTGTGACAAAAACTGATGAAACCTCAACTGAGCTACAGGCTGTTTATACAGAGCAGAGAGGAGAGGAGCGCCATTCTTTTCCATATACTGGCAACACCTTATTTTTAACTTTATGGCATTATAACTGTGTTATACGGCTTTTTGAGTTCTCTCATCTAGCCACGATGGTGCCGCGCCGGAGTGTTGTTGTAATAAACTAAGACGTGTTGTCTGAAGGAAACAGCCCCACTACTGTCACAAGTACTGACCTCCCCAGCATCAAACAGAAGAAGAAGGTCCATCTCAAACATTTAGGTGGTCCGATGTTTGAGGAACGTTGAATGGATATTATTGGACTACAGTTGTGAATGAAGACGTCTGAACTGCCTCTTCATAAGAAGAAAAAGCAAAACATCTTTAATCAAGACTCTAGTTCAAAGATATGGTTTTTAACTTCCTCCAGACGGCATCAAACAATGCCATGATTGGAAAATGAATGCAAATGAGGCCATTAAGCCGCTCGCCAAGCCTTTCCAAAGTCGCCTCGTTAATATGCTAATTAATTGGTCCTTAAATGCAGAATCTTAAGCCGCAAAAGGCGTTAAAATCAGCTCGTCTGATGCAGACTGCCGCAGTTGAACCCCTGGTTTTCTTTACAGAAAATGTATTTTCCTTCTCAAGCTATCAAGTTGTCAAACACGACTATCGTACGGAATAAAGTGGCACCCTGTATGCACTTTGTCAGAAATGTACTGTCGACGACCTTCAAAGTCAAAACATCAAACCCGGAACCTGCTGACTGAGTAATTTGTCAGAGCTTATAAGAGCAAACGAGCAGCAGGGAATGCCGTCATTTGCTGGGGAAAAAAAAAACTGTGTAAAATGTCTGTGTGTGTGTGTGTGTCGCACCTCCAGCGAGAGTTTCTTGATTGTGTGTCTGCATGGGGGCTTGTGTACCCGTCAGATAAGCCTCGCTCGCAGGCGGAGACACTGACTGAGCAGCGCGCACACACACACACACACACACACACACACATTTCAAAGGGGACCTTTGATGTTTGATATTTAGCAGCATCTTCTGCCGGGGACTTCTCTCGGGTGACAATTTCTAAAAGGAGGCAACCACAATGCCTCTCGATTTCCAGTCCTTTGTATCTAGGTCATGATCCTGTGGTGTTCTCAAAACACAGCGACCTCTGTGGAGTGCAACAAACAATGATCTCGGATATTTTTAGGAAGGTGTATAACTGTTTGCGATGCCTTGATTACAGCAAAATTTGGGAAACTCATTGAGGGTAAATACTGCGTTCATCTTTTTGTCAGCCTCCAGGAGATGGGATTTTTAAATCCCCTCAGGTGTGGTTCTGGATTTGGGCCATTTCAGGAGCGTGGGAAGCTCACTAAAAATAAGTATTGATGTTTTGTTTCTGCACAGACGCCCTCCCTATCTGCCAGGTGCCTGTTTAGTCAGGAGACTGAAGGACACAGAGAAATAAAGAAAGACAGATGAAAAACATAACCTGGATCTTATTCAGTATTAAGCTGGATCTCTAGACTGTGTGTGAGGACGTTATGGTCCAGCAGTGGATGCTATGCACACTGGAGCTGATGGGCTACAGTAACTACATTAGAGCCGTGGTGGCAACAGAGAACTGTGATTGGTCGACGGGGATTGTTTGTGTTTTCGCCCACAAATTTACGATGTCAACGGAAACCGACAGCAACAACAGGTCAGGTGTCAACAAATCAACAAATCAACCGGAACAGAAATCTTTAGGATGCACAAAAACACAAATATATATCTTCAAAGTAAATACGAGTTAAAGAAGTTCACTTATTGTTTTCTAGCCGCCTTTATCTGCTCCTTATGAAGGTTTGTAATTAAAATAATGCAAACATGCCCGGCCCTTTAATCATTACTTTAGCTATAAATGATTTCTCATTCTCGCTCTAGATCACAACGTGAATAAAAGAAGATACTTTGATGATGACTTTGGGGTACGCTGAAATTAAAGCGTGACACAAAGCGGCAAACAGACGCGACACAACGCTATAAATCAATCCCTTCACTGGGACCATCACCTGCCGCGCACCAGTGCACAGAAGTATAAATCCTCCTTTAAACTGTACCGCTGCTTCTAGCCGTCTCCAGCAGACAACAAACAGACCACGGCGATGAATAGGGAACTGGTGAACAGGTCGTTTGTTGCAACCGTGCAGGAAATATTAATGGGAGCCGTTTCTCCTCTTGGGATGCGATTCAACACACCAGACAGAAATAAAAAGGCCACAAAAAGCGAGACAGGGAGGGAGCAACGATAATGGCCATCGAGATGGTGATAGTAGGAGTGAGAAACAGGGATGTATGAAGGGAGGCAGCAGGTGTAATGGATGAGAGAGCTGCTTAAGTTCGAGCGTGGGCTGAGTCTCCCGTAGCCTTCAGCCACCCTGCGGTTTTCCAGTGCGTCCTCGAGGCCGGATTCAACTCCACAACCACGGGGCCACGAGTCCAACTATCACTTGTGCGGCTGAGCACCACTACCGACCGCCCCGGGTCACAGCTAACACCTGTAGTGATATCAAACCGTAGTGCTCCTTACAGGATACATTAACATCGCTGCAAGCTAGCCCTACGTTAATAAAAGAAAACACACTGTATTAAATGCACGACCTCTATGCTCGGCTTCACATTTGCACATTGCGCTTTAAAAACACTATAACCTGAGATAACTGTAGGCAATAGGAAAAGGCTCAACGTGGGACCCAGACGATCTGTGGAAAGCGGAAACATTGGCCTCCATTTGAAACAAAGGATTCATATCCAGAGAACATCCGGAGGCATCACAGAGACAGATTGTAGCCGACTGTGTATTCGTGTCAAAGCGTGTGTAAAGACCCCGAGGAAATGATTACACCATGAGCATTTAAACGAATCATTTCCATAAAGTGAAGTAGCAGGGTGTAAAGCAATCGAAACAAAAGAGAAAATACAATGTCTCTAATGTACTGGTTACAGTAATTGTGAATGGTAACACTTGTAGTGTAGTGTCCTTCTACTAAATATAGACAGAAAGCCAGAGAGAGAGAGAAAGAGCAAGAAAATAAGTGACATAATGCATGATCAGCAGAGAGCAGATCTCCACCAGGTGTGCATCATGGATGGGAACATAACTCAGGCCGGGAGTCTAACGTCTGTCATGGCCGATCTCCACAGATTCACAACAGACCACGCATACTGTACCGCTATGTTTCTGTTTAAAACCAGCAGCACAGTTCTGAGTGACTCTATCTGCCTTGGGGCCATTTTTCAAGAGGGCAAGATTAGCCGTGGACAGATACAGAGATGCACACACACACACTCACTCACTCACACACACGGCCAATCTCGTTATCTCCTGGTGGAGATAATGAGCAGATATATGGTGTATATTTAGAGAGTGAGACATTATACCTGCTAAAATAAATATTTTTCTATTTTTATTGTTAGTGGAACTCAGCAACAAATGACACTGGTAATTGTTAGCAGTGACAGTATATATAATTCATTAAAACAACTAGCACCACATATATTTTACGGTTATTGCTGTAGCTTTGGGTAGACATTAATGTTAAGCAGCTTGTAGGCATCTCTAAATGAATGCCTTGCCTCTGGTTTAAATACACAAACAGCTAAATACAGGCCTTGTTAGCCATACGTTGAGTGTCTTTGATCAGTTGAGTGTCGTAGATCTGAATGTTATGTACTATGTGGTGCATGAATGAGGAAACGTCTGGATAACAGCCACAGTGATTCAGTCTCTTCTCTCTTGTTTCTTTAACCGTCTTCTCTACACTAACCTCGAATGTAAAAGTATTGAAAATGTCATCCTACATTAGGTGTATTACAGCAGCTGTTGTTGCCGTACAACCATTTGCTGCTGCTGATAAAAAGAACGAACTGTCAAGTTCAGGTGCATTAGACCCGATGCGTCATACAGCTTTGAAAGAGTATTGCGTCATGGGTAAACTGGAGTCAGGGGTTATAGACAGACTGCTAGCCTCCAGCAATGTCCGCCGCCCCTTTTCATTCACTTGTATAACAGCCCAGTGTTTGTGGACAATCGACCGGATGTATAAGGTAGGTCCTGCCCTTTCACACCCTAAGCCCTCTGTTATGACTGGCCACGACACTGTCAGCACAGCCTATTGTAACCACCCTAATCTCGCCATTAGCCAATTAGGAAGTGACGGGCAGCCGTAATGCCCTTGCATTAGAGGGATGGATTAGTTGGCCATTCAGCGCCTGCCTGCTTGCCGCCTGTGGGCTAACGGACTGATGGGGGACAGCGAGCCACCGAAAGCTGCTTCCACTGCACTTTGCCTTCCCAGACAGCAAGTGTGCTTATGCACTGTTTTCACTGATGATGCAGCGGGTCTTAATCAACTGTGATTACATATCATTTAGGTGGTAATAAAGTCTATTGAGCAGGGAGTGCAGAGGAGGCTGCTGTTTTCACTGAGCGGATAATGAAAGCTAATATCACTGCTTTGCAGTCTAATCACATTGACGGGGGAATGTTTCGCTTCCCTCGGCAAAGCGCAGAGGCGAAACCTCACTTTTGGTTCTTGACCGGAGTTCAGTCATTTCTTCGCTTCCACCCCCCCGCTTAATGAGATTTCAGGTTCATTCAAGTTCAGTGAGAATGACGACGTGCTGCTCCCCGGCTTATTGACAGCCAGTAATGTGGGATAGATCGGAGGAAGCCAGGCAGTGAACCACGCTCCCCCCCCCTTGCCTGTTGGCCCTCCGCCGCCCTCCCCTGAATGCCATTAATAGCTCTGCCCTCCAGGAGGTGCTGAGTGGACCGCCTGTAACACAGCCAGAGATATTGACGACCGCATCCTCCCCCCCAAGGAGAGGGAAGAGGAAAGGCCGAGCTGAGTGGAGAGGGCTGATGAAGAGCTATAGAGGAAGCAACAGGGGGAATCTTCTTGGAGGGCAGTATTTGAAAAGCACAAAAACACATAACTCACTGCCTCGCTAATTCACAAATAAGACTCTCTCTTCTGACACATGGGCATTTTCCAAACTGAATTTATGTTGCTCGCATATCCAAGAGAGCGTTCCCTCTCACTGTAATTAAGGAACATTGATATGTAGATACTACGGCAGAGGTGCAAAGATCCTTAGTAGTTTGAAAAATCACAGTGACACTGTTACTGCGAGGAAGTCATGTAAGGAGATCAAGGAGGGCTTCTTGAAGTCTAATTCATTCAAACACACACGTCAGAGTGAAGCAGACGCCTCGAGTCCCACCGAGCTACATCCGGTAAGGACAGATTGTAGCATCTGATAATATAAATACTCTTTCATGTGAATCTATTAATGCAGTTAAAAGAGGTATTTTGACATTTTCTGCAGATCTGACATCAGTAAGAGTTTAATAACTCGTGTGCAAGTTAGAAACTATCATTTTTTATTATTTAAAGTCAAGGAGATATAATAAATGAATGCGATTACATTTGGAGCTTTCTTGTAAACGAACAGAAAATATCCATTTATTGCCAAAACGCATTGTATGTGTAACAAACATGCTGAATGCATTTCCCTCCTCATAAAACATTTGCAAAGCCGATACCTTGCACTGTTTACATCCGTGTTTGCAGATTAACACCACTGACTGTCAATCAGCGGAGTAGCGAGACAGCAAAGCTGTGTATCAAGGTGCTCAATGCCTGTGCTCGTGTGTGTGTGAGATACAAACTCTCCCTTTTTGTCCCTTTAGAAAACCTCTCATTCTGTCCGACAGTCTGCCCACGCTGAGTCCTGGTTCTGGAGCAGGTAGAAGGAGACGCTGCTGCCAGAAAGAGTCACCTTCCCCCAGACGAAGGTGTGTATAAATGAGTGATTTATTGTAACTAGTTTTCTCGAGGAAGTGCTTTAACTTGTGGCATAAGGTTAAAGCCATATAATACATATACTGTATATATATAATATGCACTTTGTCATACTGTAATTCTCTAAAAAGTGAGACAGGAACAAGAAGGCTGCTGAGCCGAGTCCAGTTTCAGCCAAAACTATCAGTCAATCAACACAAAATGAATCATAATAATAATTAGCAACATAAATGATTTGTCCTTGGAACCTGTTTTGAAGCAAAATTGGCAAATATTCATTCGGATTCCAGCATTTTTTTGTTATCATATGTGAAGGCAAAGTGAACGTCGCCATGATTCCAAAGTCATTTTCTAACATTTTATGGACCAAAACAATTCAACGATTAATCCCGAAAAACAAATTGCACATAAGCTGATAATGAAAAATAATGAGTGCGTTGCGGCTGTACCCCTGATACCAACAAACGCAGATAATAAGACAGAAGCGTGAAAAACATCCTCCAGTTAATGGCCACTAATGACACTTTCATCTCAAACTGTTGATGCCGAGTGAATACCAAGTCCCCAGCTCGGAGCAGATGTTACTCTGGAGCCCACGCACGGCAGTCAAACACTTAACAGGGAGCGATAAACTACAACGGAGTCCGTGAAAAAGAGCTCTCTGTATTGATTAAGTGCTGCGTCAAACATATTCGGGACGAGGTGTGGTAGCGATTCCCAAAAGTTGGCAGCGAGAATTAGACCTGACATTCAGGAAGTGGATCTACTGTATAGGCCGATCCCACACATGAGACACAGTGTGCAGCCGGGATAAATATACACAGAGTAAAAACAACCTACCCCTACACAGGGATGTCATCATGGTATCTGTTATCATTGAGAATTGAATCAGAGCTCCTCTATCCTCGTCTCTCTCGTGGGAAGATGTGAATGGCCCCTTTCATCGCATCCCAAGCTCCCCTCGATTTCTTCTTGTTCCTCCAGCACGCCACTAAAAAAGATCGCCTTTGGTCTTGCTCCGCATCCCAACTTCCACGGGAATCAAAGCCCTCATGTTCGCAGCGGGGGAGGGGAGGAAGGAGAACGGTTGAAATGAAGACGAAGAAGAATAATATAAAAAAGGCACCCCCGATAATTCAGAGCTGTGGAGGAGAATCGTGACAGGCGGCGGCTGAGCGAGCGTCGACCAACTTTAATCTGGAGAGATCCACCAAAAGAATATCATAGAAAACAGAAGAGGGCTGTTTCATTTTCTCCAATTTCTCCTCAGAATCCAGAGGAGGACCGCCGCACACGTTCACACACGCACACAGCCGTCGAATGGCAGGTACAAAGAGAGGAGGAGAAGAAGAAGAGAAAGGGAGGACAGAGATACAGAGAGATTAAGGGGAAAACTGATGTCATCCGTTTGGATCCGTGGCCCTGGGGTGGGTGTTTTTTCAGGGTGTGCGTGAGCAATGTTCATGGATGTGAACGTACTGCTTTGTCAGCCTAATCCCCCCCCCCCTCAACCCAGGGCCACTGGCTCAGGTACATTACCACCCAATGACACAATCTGTTTGTCAGGACGGGCCCTGTCACGACCGCTTAGAGCCCGGAGCCTCAGACCGCCCGTCCTACCAGAACAACGACCCGACGTGTATCGACCCATCCAACACCATCCACCCTCCCAGTCCTCCAGTGTCAACAGCTGCAACGTTGGGGGAGCCAATTTGTGCGCTCGCAGCATCCTCTTCGGATCGAGCGGATGGGATTTGAACCGTCAGCCTGTTGGGTCAGAGAGGCTGGAATAATCATCACACGCCGCAGGCCGGTAATCACCTCATACTGAGACCTCTTGGCCTTTTAATACCACAAGCTTAGCTATCTCACACTGCCATCACTTTTGCCCCTTTCCTGCTATTGGACCTACTGTGTGTGTGTGTGTGTAAAACCTTTGAAAGCCTTACCTCTACTGTTAGAGCGACAGGAGATTACACCAGAGTGAGACATGCCATTATTCCTGCGTTGTTTTATGTTCAGCTTCAGTAAGATTAGTTTTATCAGTTGTATCATCTTTGACTCGCACAAAAAGCTGCTTTTGAGCTGAAAAAAAGAGCTGTTATTGGGTTTATATATTTTTTTAGGTGAGAAAGAAACATTCTAGATTCCCAATGTGTGACCAGTTTATCCAATTAACGGCTATTTGGAAATTTGCACTGGTAATTTTCAATCGATCTATCTAGCTATAGCTAGCGCTAGACAGTATAAAACAGGTGCTTCGGAAGACTTTTCAAGAGGTGTTGAGTTGCTCTGTAATCATTCAGCCTGACACTTTGTTCATGTTAGTTTGCTCTGATATTTTGTCCCGTTTTACTCGAACCAATCAGCAGCGAGCGGCTTTTTCATGCTGCCGACATGATCAAAGAAATATGCAGATTTAAAGAGCCGTTATCTCTGGAAGTCGACTTACGACAAACAACATGTACAGCTGTGTCAATCTCACCCACGCTTGTCTCCAATTTTTTGCGAGCGAGTTTGGAAGACGGTGTCCCCATTCTTCATTCTCCATTCTTCCTACTGAGCTCTGATTGGTTGATTGTACACAACCATATGAGACAAAATCAGATCTAATTGAATCACTGGACACAGTGAGGTGTGTGCGGTAATTGTTGCAGAAGGAGTATGAAAATGTTTTTATCTATATGTACTAAAATGTCCCAAAGTTGACGTCTTAAAGAAGAAGCATTGATTTTGTTGTCAGTGGTGCATTCAAGGCTTCTTGGATTTTTCATGCCTCAACTAAAATTCACTCCAAAAGTTGTCCGAAGTTTTTTTTTTAAGTATCCAAGCTAATACAAAGCCGTGAATAATGAATGGTAACCTTGATAAAATATGACAAATTATTCATGAATCCTATCCTCCTTCCTGTTACTTGCTCACGGACTCCTTGTGCAGACTCCAGAGCAACGTGCTGCACAAGGTGTAAACAATGGTTTGCAGAAAACGTTTCCATAAATAATAATAAAGCTTGTTTCAGATAGTCGGCCCGCTGAAGGTGGACTGAAGGACGGAGAGGAGCAACGTGGTGAGTTTAACAAACAAAGAGGCTATTAAATAAGTCTGTTAGTTACGGCGGCCATTTCTTCTGACAGCCAAACAGCCATTCATTTAGCCAGCATGATGGACGGAGCGGGAGACGCGTGTATTTCATATGACTAATTCAAAAATAAGTACAAATCATTTAAAAGCAAACATTCACACCGAAACTATAAAATAATCTGCTTGATAAAACTTGTGTTTATGGCCATCATACATGACATATACATGACATATGAAAATGAGGCCCTCACTCTCTCTCTCGAAATGTTTGTATTTGTGTGACGGCCAAAAACAAACAAAATCTACAATTCCGTCTTTGTAAAACATGGCTTCCTCGGCAGCAACAACACAGCGACTCCCAAATAAATGAACTCAAAGAAAATTGAATCCAACAGCAGCGCATGCATTCACATGCCTCGACTATATGGCCCATCAACCCCCCTCTCACACTGTCACTGATGCAAGCACCCATTACTTCAGGATCCAATTACTTGGATCGTTCCGAGGCCCCTCCCACTCGTCATCCATCTCCGATCGCTCGGCCAATGGGCGACTCTCTCCGCGCGACAGCTCAAATTCCGTCTCCGCAAATAATCCCTCACCAGAATGCTGCTGCCAACGCCGGCCAAACTTTAATTGGATCCTTTTAATAGTGCTCACTATGGCCACTTTCAGCATGTAATTAGGTTTCTCCTCCTATAGAGTTTAATGGTTGATGGGTGGCTGAGACTGAGAGAGAGAGAGAGAGAGAGAGAGAGAGAGAGAGAGAGAGAGAGAGAGAGAGAGAGAGAGAGAGAGAGAGAGAGAAGGAGAGGCTAGAAAAGGGCAGACTTTTAGTCTTACACCAGGCTTAATCCAATTTCACCCAGAGAGAAATCATCTCATGCCGCACATACTTCTTCAGTGGGGTTTTTATGGGCCACCATATAAACCATAGACTAGTGTTGAATCTCCAGCCTCATTGATTTTTTTGGCTGGGAGCGGAGTGGCCCTCCCTTGCTATTAGTTTCTCTTTCTGTTTTGGGCACCTTTTCCAACTGGCGCCCACGACTGATGCGAAGCTCCACACGAGAGAATAAAACTCTTGATTCCCTAAACGCCGCCGTCAAAACCCCCCGAACAGAATGCAGATGAGGGGATTTCAGGAATGATTAATTTCTGCCACTTGTGAGGCGATTAGAGGGAGTCAATCAAATGAATAATATATGTATAAGAACTCTATCAAAAGGCAGCGGCACGGTGGCGGGGATGAATGGATGATGGGAGAACAGTAAGCAGCTTAATGGCAATAAATACAAAGAGACAATCCCCCCCAAGGGACAGAGAGAGAGGGCTGACAGAGGGGGGGAGACGAGAGGTGTGATGGCATTATGGACGAACAGTAGATGGATGGGCCACTCACCTGTCCAGGTGAGAAAGGACATTCTCTGACAGTTCATACCTCAGCAGCAAAATAAATAAATAATACAAAGTTTGTTTACACCTGGATGTCGATCTAAAACTGTGCTCATCATGAAGACGGATCATCTTGCCCTTAAAGATGGCCGCCGCCAAAACAACAGCGGGGCAGTCCATCACCGCCCACACGGGGGAAATGATTAAACAACATATTTTCTAACAAAAGGTGTCTGACGCAACGTTTATGTCATGATTACAAGTCTGTGACTTGTAAATGCACTTCACATCAACATAGGCTGACATCTGACTTGGAAAACCCAACTTAAATAATATCGAAGTGCCAGAAGAGGCTCACAAACATCGACGACTCACATCAGCCAAGTCCATTGTTCAGAGTAAATAAACGCAGATGCAGCCTGATCAACAACAGGCCATGTTAAGACTAATCCAGCTACTCACTCGCCCGATCGGGGGAAAAAAACTGTGTCAAAACTAAACATTCTTAAGACCCTCACACGATCAGCTCTGCAACTGTTGAGTTGTCTGATCACGTGAATGCTGACTCATCTTAAACATGGTACTCCGCACCACACTGGTGGCCTTGAGTGCAGGATGAGATCAAACTAAACCGTTGTTGAGATCTGGAGCTGAAACGACGAGCGCTCAACCGATCAAGTGACCGTTAATCAGCAACGATTGTGAAAATCATTTGAGTGACTGACAACAGCAACAAAAAGAAAGCCGTATATCTCTTAATCCGGCTTCTCCATTGTGAAGACGTTCTGCTTCTCTTTGTCTTACGTGACACTGAAGTGAAGCATCTTAAGTGTGGAGCGTTGGATGGACAAAAAGATTTCATGACATCAACTTAGACTTTAGGAAACGTGAAGTGCATGTTTCACTATCTCATTTGCATTACTGACGAACGCTTTATTGATTAAAAGAGAAAATGGAATGAAAACAATGCAGCTGCAAGCTGGAAAATGGGAGAAGCACTTTAAAGCAGCAGTTGCAGCTGAGGGAAAGGTGGAGTCTGTGGGCTGAATCCAGCAGAACTCATGTGTCTCTCAGGGAGTCGGAGGAGAGAATCCTCGATCACAGGTGTATTTCTACTACCTCGGGGATGCCAAGTGGCTTCTGTAAAAGTCAAGAGAGGAAGCATGGAATCAGAAAGAACAGGAAGTGAATACACAGCAGCAGGAGGAAGGGACTTGCACTTTTACACTATACGCACCTTTTTCCTGCTGAAACAAAGCGTTCGCCGAACTGCCACAACATTGAAAAGCATTGTAAGATTACAACGTAAGCTCCGAAGCATACGGCAGCATGAAATCACCAGCACGGCCATCTGGCTGCGGCTGTAATTAAACACACTTAATCAAATTCCAGCATATGCAACACATTGGTATGTGCAACACGGCAGTGCAGCGCGGCAGGGCGAGACCAAAATAAAATCCATTTTGATTAAGACTAAGAAAAAGGACTATTTCTGAGTGGCACGACGCGTCATCACGGTGCTGCGAAACGACGGCGCTCACAGGATTCCATCATTCATTTCAACATGTTCAACATGTTGCGATTGCACCTGATATCAATATCAGATACCTCTGTCTCCTCTTCGTGCTATTAATGGCATATGCAAGATTCCACCTGCACCAATCAGAGCCGAGGAGTCTCTATCGCAGCTGTCAATCACTGCTCGTGAAGCTATTAAACTGTCGACCTAGGCAGCGCTGATCAAATATGAATCCATATTCTGTCACCGCATTGTCTGTTACTCACCTCAAATGTACTCAGAAACATATTGTCGTGTAATATTTAGCTGTACAATGAGGTAAAATAGTCACAGGAACAGAATCTGGATTCATATTCGACTTTGATTGGAGTCCGCGAGCTTCAGTGGTTGGTTGTTTTTCTTCGGGCGCAGTTGAATCTGAGTGACAGGGTTGAGCAAATATGACAAAAAGTAATTTTTTTTTATAAAAGTTACCAACTGCAGCTTTAAAGTCCTGTTTGAGTTATTTCATATTTGATAGTGCGGTTATGCCTTCTCAGTAAAAGACCTTCATCAAACCAACAGCTATCAGCAATCAACAAATTACCACTTAATTAACGAGGCATCAGCCTGATTGACTCTGTGTATGACATGTGTTAACGGCTCCAAAGTAATAGACTTGGTGATGGCTTTGAAGGGATAGGTTTGCTGGTTGATGAGCAAAACGGCTTTTTAGGATTCGTGCTGGAAACTTTATTCGCTTTTTCAAATTGTCTCATCAAAAGTTTGGTAAAAATTGTACCGATGAATAATAATAATGAGCCTTTTTCTGCATTCATTTGATTGAATGTCTTTGGGCTATGTGTGTGTGTCTGCCAACAGTGCATGTGTATGAACTAGGGTTGTGTGTGTGTGTGTGTGTGTGTCTCAGATAGCATGCAGCGTGCAGCTTAGTGTTCACCTATCTCGCCCGTCCCTGCGTGGAGCTGATAGAAGCCCCTTATCACGGACCCTCAGAGCCCTACACCCCCTCTTCTCACCCCGCCGGCACAAAAGTGAGGCAAAAATAAATAAAATATGCAGGAGAGGAAGAAAGATACCCTCCCAGAAACTGATATATTTTTTTCCCCCTGGAGAGGCGGAATCCATTTTTGTTTGTTTATGAGTGTGTCTGCCTAGACCTTAACGTCCCGGATGGGTAAAGAAGAAAGACGGCTACAGGGAGACTTAGAGAGGATGGAGGGAGGGAGGAGGGTCTTGGTTTCTGACACAGAATGAAGGTATTACCAGCTGGTGACGGATGATACTTGGAAGGCAGAGGAGGAGAAGGATGTTGAAAAGGCACAGAATAACAAAAAGTCAAGGAGAGGAGACGGGGGGAGAAAAATGGTGATAAATGCCTGACGTGGGAAAGTATCAATCCACACAGTTTTTTTTTAAAGAAGAATGGGGTCTGAACACAATAAGTGCAACGTGTGAGTGTCAGGAATAAAGATGGGTCAGCCAGGCATTTCCTTTATCGGCCATAATCCCGTGGGGGAGGTGATATAGAGCTAAGCATCATGGGACGTTTGCTTCCCGAGTCCCAATGGGCCAGGCGGCTCATTTTCACCTCAGAGCTGCTTTGACTGGAAGAAGAAAGCGGGCGAGAAAAAAACAATAATGCAAGAAGAGAGCAGGAGGCTAACAGGGGAAGACGGTGTTGATCGATGATTGTGCACAAAAGAGTTATTGGACCTCATGATTTCTCCTGAGGCTCCGCGAATGTTGCAGACTTCACCAGACAGAAAAGAGAAGAAAAGAGAGGTTCTGGGTTCTGTTCACGACATCAAAAGATGAGCGGAGTGCTGTTGCAATTAGTTGGTTACTTGATTAGTCAAATCAATGACAAATGTTGATAATTAATTGATTATTCAAGTCATTTATCAATGAAATCGTTCAAAACTACGCTTTTTCGATTCCTTGTGGAGGTATCAGAGCACACGGGACTGTGTTGTTTTAAGATATGAATGAAATATGATCCAGAAAGTCCAGTTTGAGAAGCAGATTATGTGTTTAAAGGTTTATAATACGCCAAAACTCACAAACAGTTAAACTCTGGCAGTCACATTACAAGGCAGAGGGAAACAGTCGGATTACACAAACAAGATATAACGTGTTCACCGACAACATCTTTAGACGTGCTGGTTGGTGGATTCTTTTTTAACCTTTGGACAAAGGCAGGCTAGCTTTTCCCCCTGTTTCAGGTCTTTATGCTAAGCTAAGCTAATCGGCTGAGTAAGAAAGTGAATAAGTGCATTTCCCAAAATGGTCTAACTTTTCCTTTAACGTCCCAGTAAAATGGAAGCGAGAGCGTCTTTATCTTCTGCACTGTGACGCATTCTCCAGTGGAATGGAATGTTTCAGCACTGTGTACAGCTACAAGAGGGATTTAAATCAAATCCTTTGCATTTGATTGGACCGTTAAAAGATTTTTTTGTAAATATTATTGCATATAGCGCACAATATGACTGGGCATGAACTTATTTTCATTTCATTTCGACATTGAGTAAAGATGCCAAACATTTGCTGGTTCCAAGCTGCTCAAGAGCAATCTCATCATTTTCGAGAGAGTATCTTTGGGTTTCGATCGCTCAGCCGGCTGAAAAAACAAGCAACTGAAGCGGTTACCTTGGGCTCGATGAAAGTACACTAAGCAACACTTTCGTTTTAAACCAGTAAATGTATGAAACTCTCTTCCTCCCTGAAGAAATCCGAAGTGATGGATGAGGGGAAGTGATGGAGAGGTTGGGGGGGGGCAGCATCCTGCACACCTGGCCTGATTATCCGGCGAATATCAACCAGGTCGGCAGAATGTGACAGCACATGGTGATGGGTGGTTTTCCGTCTGAGTGACAGATGGGAATGCCCCCCCCCCCCCCCCAAAAAGCTGATGGATAGGTGGGAAAAAAAAGCTGAACAGTCAGACGGAGCCGGCTGACTGTTCAGAGAAAACTAGTTAAACTGAAAGCTGGGAGGGGAAGTTAATATAGAAGTCACAGTTCAACACTGACGGGCTGTGTGTTCACGTACACCGTTTCTTTAAATGACATCATGTTAAAATGTTACTGTAATGAATAGAAAACCTGTTATTTATCCTGTGAAAAGCCACGTGTGTTATTTAAGTATGTGCGCATGAATTAACAGAATTGTGCAAAACAAAGAAAACGAGGGGATAACAACACAATACGCAGGATGAAAACTTGTGCACGAGCTCCGTTTGGTGCTCGCGCTGTAAGCATCTCGTGCCCTTGATGTTCTAAAGCTCGGCCTTGATGTTCTTCGCGGGTTTTTTTTTCTCCCCGTGGCCACGACTGCACTGATCTCTTTCCAACATAAAGAAGTGAGACAAAAGGCCAGAATAACAGCGGAGACTAATTAGGACAAATTCTGGGGTATACACGAGGAGATGAAAGAGAGGAGGAAACGAGTGAGAGAGTGGCCATTTCATGCGATATAATTCAATTCAAATAAATTGCCACTGCATCTTACACAAGTGTGCGGTGAATCTGAACCTGCATTCGCGTAACTGCCGATTCACAGTTAAAGCAGAGCAGAAAAAACTGCAAGACGCGCATAGAATCAGGAGAGCTGACACGTCGAGTACACTCTAGAGCAGCAGACTCGCAGTACTTGGCTGATGATTCGTATGGATTACAAGGTAAGAGCTGAACTGCCAGTTGTTAAACTCGATTCCTCCTTTACACTTATCATTCAGCTCAGGCCGGCAGCAGAATATCAGTTTAGTCATTTAGTCTATAAAGTGCCGAAAAAAAAAAAAATCACCACAACCATCAAAGGTGACATCTTGGAACTGCTTGTTTTGACAAACCACTAAAATCTGACAGAAGACAAACTGGTGTCTGGGTAGATCACACGTCTGCTAAATGTGTGGATCTTTGTATTGAATAGCGGTGACCCTGTCTACCCAGGGTCCCTCTATTTCTTTTACCTCGGAGGCATCGACCCCACCGCGGGGCTGCAACTAGTGATTGTTTTCATTATCAATCAATCAATAATCTAATTTCAAAAAATTAAAAAGAAAGTCCCTTAATTGCTTGTTTTGTCTGACCAAGAGTCCAAGAGCCCGAAGTCATGAATGCCTAATGATAGAAACACACATCCTTACGTCGGAGAAGCTGAAAGGAGCAGATGATTGGCAGTTGAATTGATTATCAACACCGTTGTCGTTTATTCTGCACAAATCGATTAATCAACGTATGTCCCTGGCGTCGGTGTTGAGTGTGCATGTCATCACTGGGAGGTAGAAGCCATTACGCTTATCCCAACAGGAGGGCGATGCATATTAATGCGCCCCTCTCTCATTACTTTAGTCTACATTGGGCTTTGCAATAGACAGTCGGTGTCATGGCAGAGACTGCTTACAAACACACTGCCACGGAGAGATACACAAACAACCTTGGAGAGAGAGAGAGAAGTGTGGGGCGGGGAGGTGGGGGAAGACAAAGAGGGGAGGAGAACCGGCTCTTCATCGCTTCCGCTCCTTTTGATCTCTTATTGAGCAGAAGACGTGTGTGAATTTGAATGCGGAGAAAAAAAGGGGGAGGTGGAGGACAAGTGAACGAGACACATGAAGACAGAAACGGAGAGAGAGGAAGACATATCTGTTCCAAACCTCTTGCACATCTCACTCCAACCCAATTCCATTACAGTCTAATCCGTCCTACAGCCACGATAAAGCTCTCTCTCTCACTCTCTCTTTCTCTCTCTCTCTCTCTCCCTGCATCTTCCAAATGACAGCAGCGTTGCTGCTACGCTGGTCTTCATTTGCACTGTACCATACTGTGTGCTCCTGGGAGAGCATCTGTCACCACTATTTGAACATGCTGTGTCAGTGTGTGGGCCTGTTTCTGCCATGATAATCATGTGTGTGAGTGTGTGTGTGTGTGTGTGTGTGTGTGTGTGTGTGTAAGCGTATGTGCTGAGCGAGTGCATTCCTGCTTGAGCAACTACTGCATCTGACGTGCTGCGAGGCTTTATTAGCTAAGTTAAACAAGTCTTCATATCCGTCTGCTGCTGCTATCGAGCGTGCCAGCGCCGATGTGCAGGGGCTCAAGCTTTGGACGAATATGCTAAAATGTGTGTGTGTTTGAGTGTGTGTGTGTGTACCTTTCTGTGAGTGTTGAAGAACGAGCGAGAAAGGAACAACAGAATGCAGAGTGTGCAACTGGGAATGTCTTGGCAGCTGTGAACAACAGTCGATTCTCCAAAAATGGAATATTCTTCACATTTGGCAGCGCTGAGAAAGAAAATAAAACCCTGCGCTGATGTCTGGAAGGAAACGATATATTCGATCCACAGAAAACTGTTTTGATGACCAAGTTGAAGGCATCAACTTGGGAAATTGTGTATATGTATATTGTTTTATTATTTTCTGCCACTTTATGCGAACATTTGCCAATCAGCTGTCAACACAAAGTGCAGCTGAGGATGGCTTGAGCGGTATTTGTTCATAAATCAAAGTATTGGGGAAATTAAAATGTCGACTTCATCAGGATTCATCCTCTGGAGACTATGAATGTACAAAACATTTGATTACTTGAGGATGACTCGTTAGTTGCAGCCTAACATCAACTATTAGATAAAAAAAATGGTGATATAAATGTTTAATTCTTATTTCTAATCCATCTCTTCTACAGCTCTAGTGCCACTAAGTCCTTTCTTTGCCTGAACGGCGACGGTCTTCTCGTTAAAGATGTAGAAATATAACATAAAAAACACCATCCATAGGTGGAGGGGGGAGTGTACGAGCGGAGGTTAACTACCGCTGTTCATCACCACACACATGCATGAACTCACGGCTGCAGCCAGGATGTAGAAACACTGAGGTCAGGGGTCTAAATTTACCCCGACGACGACGAGAACATCTTGGCAAGACGCAATAAACGTAGCCCTTAAAATGTGTTTAATTTGAAGAGTAATACATCATGTATTTTATTCTAATACCTTGTCTTTATATTGAGTAATTGTTTGGTATATAAGATGGTGGAACATTAAAATGAAATAAATGCTGATTACATGCTCCAAGAGCCAAGAAGGAATTCTTCAAAATCCTTGTTTTTTCGAACTACAGTTCTAAAGCCAAAAATATCCCGTTTACTGTCGCGTGAGACAAAGAAATCTTGGGGGATGAAGAAAAAGGAAACTTTGTTCTTCCCTCCACCACCTCCACCCTGCTGCGCTGCGTCAGGCAGGACATGAGAATGAAAGAGACAGGTGAGCTCGGGCTCTTCTGGTTCACAAGGCCACTGTTCATTATCTGCTTCTCTTTGATGAGTATCTGCTTTCAAAAGAAAAGAGCTGGTGGAAGAATCAAAATGGCAAATTATGCAAAGGCCTCCAGGAGCCAAAGGAGCCTCAGAGTGTCGTCCTCACATCTGAGAGCAGAGGTGGAGTCGGCATGAAGTGCGAGAGTGTTGCTCAAAGTCTCGGAGGAGTGGACGACCTCCGGGCAGAGCATCCGGACGACTGATGTAGCTTTAGCACAGAGAGAGAGAGAGAGAGAGAGAGAGAGAGAGACACACAGGTGAGGTGCTTCAGCTATTTGGGATTCGTCACAAACGACGCAACACTCCAAGTGTCTTGATGGGCCGTCTTTGATGCTCCGGTGAGCAGCGATTACGGAGCGCCGTCCCCATCCGTCCCACACGGGTCAAACTATTCAGTCAGACGGGGGACATTAGATGCTCAAAGAGAGAAATGGGCCCTGGAGGCAAATAGGCCCATATTAGCCAATTAGCTTCCGTCGCTGGACTACAGGGGACGATGACGTGTGGGGTTATTACCTCGGTGTAGCCCTCCAGGTTGTAATACAGAGCGGTCATTACCTCGGCGGGGGCTGAAGGCCTGTCAGACGGATCACCATTATCTGTTATTGGGCTTCATCTGTCAGTGAGGGGTTATGTCACACAGTCGCAGGTGTCCCAACCTGCCACTGGTGTGAACAAATATATTTTTGTAGCAGTGGGGAGAAGACAGCCGTCAGCGTGTCGAGTTCTTGAACTCCTCCGACCTGTTTGGTTCAGCTGAACTTCAGAGCGTCACAGTTGGATGTGTTGTCATGTTGTGCTATGGGGGCCGTGTGCTCCCTTTATTCAAACCTTAACGTCTCAGCATGTCACGTTATTCGTGTATGTAATACCTTCTATATAAGCAAGACAATCAGATATATATACAGTGTGTATACTGTCACATCTAGCTTACTTTCTGACATGGGGGAAGAAATACCTTTTGAAGATGTATTTCTGCCATGATACAGTGCAGAGCCCAGACTACAGAGGTGATGTTTGGACGGGCAGTGCGTTGATGTAACTCCTGCTTTGTACACTGTAAATACGCTGCTATCTGGACCGCTGAAGGTTGAAAAGAGCGGAAGATGATATCCTAGATTTCAGCGAGCATGAATTATGCTGTGAGGACGACACCAACAAAGCACAAATGCTGCTCAGCCCGCTTTCACCCAGGCGGCCTCTTCTTTACCAAAAGCACTCCTTTCATTTTCGTTTGGTGTGAATGAACTCAGGAGGAAAAAAAAGCTAATAAAAGCCTTGAAGCTTCAAGCGCACATTTTCTTTTTCTCACTGAACTCGGCCGTGAAAAGCAGTGTGGACTGATTGCCATTTTGCCGGCATCAGTACGAGGCGAGACCGCTGTCGGATGTGGAAGCGAAACATCTCGAAAAGTCTGGGGACCGGTCCTTCAGGGGGATGCAAATGAAGACGGAGAAGTCCCTTTAACTATGCATGCACGCAACCAAACCGCATCTCTCTGTCAACAAGAGCGGGTCGAGTAATAGACCATGAAGAAGGGAGAGAGAGAGAGAGAGACACAGAGAACAAGCGAGGCTTTGATGTGGAGTGATGGACGGGGCCGAGGCAAGACTGCACCGGCGTATAACCATGGATTGCCAATAGACAGGAAAAGGAAAGAAAACAGGATGAAGAACAGTATATATCGGGGAGGGCATTACGGAAAAGAGGAGCACTTAAGAGGCAGACGCGTGGCGTGACAGACGACAACAGAGACGAGAGGATGACAGGGGGGAAACATTGGTTCCAAGTGTTTTTGAACATCGCTTTCACCCTTTTTTTCACGGCAGAAAAATGATTCGGCTTGGCGAGCAAGCAGTCGGGCGTTCAAGATTTCTGAATCCGAACACGAGGGGTTTGTGAAGGGAAAGAAACCGAGAGAGTGGATTTTTTAAACGCAGCAAGGAGCAAAAGATCGCAGAGGAAGGAAGGAAGGAAGGAAGGAAGGAAGGAAGGAGAGACAAGACGACACCAGGGCCTTGAGAGGAACAAAGAAACATGTTTGTGGAAGGCTGCTGAGAAACTATTAGCTTTACATTTAAATCATTCATAGAGACAGCTGCAAACACGGCACTCGTACATAAGCCCCGATGCATATTTCATGGGTTACATTACATCCACGCCTAAATGACGAAACGTGAAGTTCACGACTCGCCTTTAATAAAAACACACAGTCATGTTGGATTAATGAGAGGGCCCAGCGGAAGTGACAAAGCGGCGGGGGGTTAAAAGAGGCTTAGCGCGTCCTGCTGGGGCTTGTCGACGCAGTGTTCACACTGGCCTGCCGAGAGCGCCGGATCCTCATCTGCTTTGACAGCGCTCGTAAAGAAGCCATTACGCAAACACTTCCTATGGGGCTGACCACACAGCGAGAGCTGTAGATCAATCCCTGCTCCGCCACAATCCCTGCAGGAAGTGTGTCAGGGAGGAGACGGGCGGAGAGAGAGACAGTGTGAGGATCTAAGGACAGAGCGCAGTTACTGTCTCATGAGAGGCTTCTGGACTTCTAGTCGTCACAGAACGATCCACGCGTTTGAAAGTTGGTCAAATGAATGTTTAGTTATTTATAAGAGCTGTTTCCAGGGAACACAAATATAAGCATGTGTTGACCTGTTGAACTTTTCACTATCATTAAATCTGTTGATAATGGTTTTATTAAGTCTATAACAGGGTTTTAAAAGCTAAATCTTAATTGCCTCCATGAGACTCATCACAGGCGCTGCTGCCTCGAGGCTCGGTACCTCTGCCTCACTCCTTCCATTGGCCTCTGGCCCGTCACAAGTTCCCAGAGCCCAAAGCGACGTCTTCACAACGCTTGTTTTGTTCTAACCATCAGTCCAAAACATCAAAATATTCTATTTGAGAAGCTGTCTGGCACTTTTGCTTATCCGTTAACTAATTTTCCGCTGATTGACCGATTGTCTTCTCCGCTTCTCTTGAAGTACAGAACATTTGACATAGTCCTTTAACAAGTCATGGATAAAGCAATAAACTCTCTCTCATCTCCTCCTTTCTGTCACACTGAGTCCACAGAGGAGTTTGTATGCTGGTAAAGTTCAGTAAAACAATTGTTGCTGTTATCTGCTTTTGAACCATTGTGCGTTTGACTCGTTCCGTGGCGATGATATAACATGCGGTGCTCTTTTAAAAAACGCCTGAAAAGCAGCCATCGCTCGCACTGCCAAGACAATTCCCACTGTGTCAAGACCTCAGCAAAACACATTCTCCAGTTAAACGCAACGCTTAACCTCACGTCGTCAACTATTTGTGATACAGCGGCTAACATTCACTGTAACGTCTGAATATCTTCTTTAGTCCACAGCAGGAATCACAAACATACCGTCACATTGTTTCATAAGGTTTAGCTCTTTCAAATCAAACAGTCATTGATTTACTTTAGTGAGTTTGGCCACCGACTGCGTCTGCATAGAGAACCTAGAGATGTATATTGAATAATAATAAAAACAGGATGGTTTTAGCTATCTAGTCAAGCTGATTTGTGCACTTACACCAAAGATAAGCAGTAGAACAGAGGCTTTCCTCTTTTACTTTTATTTTGAAGCTAGAAATAGGACAAACTTAGAACTTCCTTCTCTGCTTTTACTTCACTTACAGTGGGAATTACATTTTTGACTTTTAGTCAAAGTCAAGCCAATTGGAGTGCTTGACAACGATCGGCGACGCAGCACAAATGGCCAAACGTTGAATCAAAATCACGTTGGCAAGCAGAGAGCAGACTGACGACGTCTCCATCTGGTACATCTGTTTATTTTCATCTCTATAAACGGGGTGATAGATATAACCTGAGGGTGAACACGCACTGTACGATTCTCTTATTCCCTCGTGCATGTTGATCATCCATCAGGTTGCAGTCCGAGCCCAATTTACAGTGAAAAACACAGCGGAGAGACGGGCAGTGTTCCTACGATACAGTTAGTGAGGAGAGCGCGGGTGGGAAGAGGGAGGATCAGAGGGTGAGAAAGCAAAAAATAACAATCTAATAAGCTCAACCCCCAGGGTGAAAAGCAGGGAGCAGCTTGTGAGAGTGCTGCACAGCTGAATAGAGCCTGACAGGTCTAAATGAATGTTAGCCTTGGCCAAGTCTCAGAGCTGAAGGTCTACATCTCATCACCTGAATAATTCACCTGCTGGGCTCCTGATTCACCGCTCGGCCTCAGCGTGATATAACCCGACTCCGCCGCTGCCCCTGCAACGGCCTCATCATTGTCAGGATCGGAGTTGTAGGTCAGAAAAATAAAATCCCCCGGGAGGAGATATACGACTTTTTATTACAAAGCCCGAGCCGGATTGATATCCAGGGTTCTGAACAGTTTCAGCCCAACGAAGTTATTCTTTCTGCCGCGTTCCGTCCACACTGAAACAACAAGGAGGAAGAAAATAATAACATTGTCCATGACGCCCATGTCTATAAAGCATGATAGATATACTATTAATGCATTATAATCTACTTACAGCACTGTGTAATAATAGTTACAAGCACTCATCAACATGTATTGTGTATAACAATTATCATTACACATTATAAAGCATTTTAAAATGATTATAATGAAGTGTTTTATTGCAGCCTGGGGCGGCTTTTTGTAATTATTTTCAACGAGAGTGAAGCGTTACGTTTTTTGCAGGAGCGCCCTGAACGCCTCGGGTTGAAATTTTAAAAACTTCTTCACATTGTGAGGATCTTTGCTGGATACCCGGAGCTACATGACTTGACCAACGGTAGTCACCATGATCTGAACAGAGAACAATATAATGTATTACAACTATGGGAATTATAATACATAATAGAAGTCATTATGATTGATGAGTGCAGTGGTATAAGCATATTATAACTCATTATAAGTATGTTTTTAAATGCCTTATAGACGTGGGCATCATAGAAAGTGTCAAATAATCCTGAGTTGACTGCAGTTTACTACCAATCCTGATCCACCCAACACCATTCATCACCGCGGGTTGCAGGAGCTCCTCTTCCCGTCTGAGATTCGACTACAGGATAAATATCACAATATGAATAATGCGATTACTTAAATTGCTAATGAGTTTGATGATCGATGACGGTTTGCTCAAAGGGTTTCGGGTCAACATCGAGCTGTTATTGCAAATCCAATATGGCCGTCACTGGACACGTTCGGTGTGATGAAGTGTGGCTGATTCCAATGGAACTGATTTATAAAGACATAAACGGGACACAAGTTTGAGGCAGTCAATGTATTTCACCTCTGTTATAGATTAACGTTGCTTCTTTTATCTGCGTTTGTTTGGCTGGTAGAAACTGGCCACGTTGGCACGGCACGCTACTGTAAAAGTGGGGTGGACAAAATACTAGAAACACCTTTTGCCATAAAGCAGTACAGCGCCGCCGCAAACATCCGCCCAACAACAGAAGCTTCAGCTGAAACTGTTCCACCAATAGCTTCATGAAGACAGGATTTATTGCAGGTTGTTGTGTTTGACTGTCGCGGTATAAAACTGGTAACAGTCCGTCTTCAGCTGCAGCCCAGAAACCTTTGGTCGAAATGAAGACGTAATAAACAGCAGTTTATCAGGAAGGCTTGAAAAAGAAACAAAAAAAAAAGCGTTTCTTTTGATGAAGTCTCCATAGACTGTCTGTCTCTCCCCCCCCCCCCCCATTAGCCCCCTCCCTTTTCTCTCCTTCACAATGGATGAAAGCCAAAAGTGCTTGTTAAACTAATAAGACAATTACTCTTCTGTAGGCACTTTCTTTCCACGTGAGCAAACTTTAAAAGCTGCACAAGCGGAGGCAGCTAGCTGGAGTGCATCGGCTCACTCGCTCCCCACAGTGTTGATCAAACAAGTCGTGTTTTCGTAACCGTTATGCGACGGTCTGATGAACATGACTGCCACGTACTTCATCGAGGCTTCGGAGAAAAGAGCCGGGGGAATCTCCTCAGAAGGACGGACGAGGATTGATTAAAGGACCAGTTCACATGAGAGAAAAAGCCCATGTCGACATGGCAGCAGCTCTCATTTATCATGTAATTTAAAGTTCATGGAACATTCCACATTATAGATTTACATAAAGGACCCTTGACTTCCTTCGTATTAATCAAAGCAGAACTCACTGGAATGAAATGGCATCAGAAGGTGGAGATGAAAAAGCGTTTGTGTTCAACGCCTGACATGTTATTTAGAGTTTCTGTTGTGCTCAAGGATAAAAAAAACAACTAAACAAAACATGGCAACAAATTACTGTGTACAAGAAGGGGGGGGGGAACAAATGGTTTGACATTAGAATTGAAAGGAACATAACGACGTGCAGGCAGAAGAACACACAGAATACAGATGAGCGCATTATTACTGTTGTTTCAGCTGCTGACCGGCCGTCCCGATCGCTTGTTCCTCGAGTTTAGAGGGTAGCCAACTTCGTTAAAATACTATAATTTTTCATTTCTGCTACTTTATCCTTTTGATGAATCCTGCTCCATGATGGGTATTACGTTAAGTGAGCGACTGCACTTTTCCATTTGGCATTCATTCAAATCCAAATCTCTCCTAAAGCCAGCAGCAGGAAGTGACTCCGGTGGTTTAGAATGCGAGAGCACGCACACTCACAGTAAATTGTATTATATTAATTATAGATTAATTTGCAGATTCTTATCTTGATTAATCGACTAATCATTTCAATATATACTGTTATAGAAACTAGGGGAAAATGCCCATTATTAAGGGACGTAAGCAAATTGCTTTTTTAGATATGACAAGAGAAAAGCATGAAATGCTCATATTTCAGAGGCTTGTACTAGATATCTTTTGTCATTTTTGCCTGAAAAACAACCAAAAGATGAATTATCGATCAATCATCTTAATGACTAAAGATTACAGCTCTAGTTGCACGATGAATACTATTTGGAAATACAATTCGAGCTACAATGTAACGATGTCAGTACTCGCTGTTATACATCCGTCAACATGATTTCCATTCCAAAGTCTGTTAAAAACAATAACAATGTCAAGACATTTCATACAGTTAACCATTGTTCTTCAGTCAGTGTAGTAAAAATGATGTGTGCGGCTCAGGACAGCAGGGCTCTACAGCGGGGGATTAGAACCAGAACATCGTCCACCAAGCATCAGTCTTATTGGTGACGAGAGGTGCCTGCGCAGAGCCCAAAGGACCCAGCCCGACCACAACCTTTTCACCTCGCTGCCGTCTGGCAAGAAGCATCAGCTGTGAGACTCATTTCTCCACATATGAAAGACTTTCCTCTTTGTGTGCGTTTTAACAAAATGCTGCATTTCGACAAAAGTAAATGAAACCTTGAAATGACCCTGAGATATCCCACTGACTATCTTTAAATGGATTCAGATGGAGCAAGCAGACAAGTGTAATAACCTTCCTCCCTCCTTTTTCATGCTCGTCCCGATTCCTCCATCTTGCCTCACATACATGTTTTCCCATCTCTTTTCCTGTTTACCGCCACTTTTCCATCTTCTCTTTTTCACTTGTGCACCCCGTCTTTCTCCCCCGCCGCTGACGGGAATATTCAGTTACTGGGTCACACGGCGCTTCTAAGAACTTCACAGACCTTTTCATCACAATGGATTTGCTCGGCAATGCGCTGATTTGAGAAAAAAAACAAAACAAAAGAAACGTCTGCACTGCACCAAATGTGAGAAGAGAATGTGAGTAAACAACACAAACAGGTCGGGATCATTGGATAAGTGGAGACATGGACACACCTGCAATGTCACCCACCTGACTCTGACCTCACTCGGAACAAGTCCAAGTCAAACGAAAAGTTCACTGCAAGTCAAGAGTCGAGTCCTTTCACAGCTGTGTAGGGTTTTCATTAACAGGCCTGAATGCTTCCCTGTGGTGCTATTAACTCCAACTCATGAAGCGTTATCTCTTGTAAAAGTGAAACATGAAACGCTTCCATTCATGTTTATAAGATACAGCGAGCATAATTGTGTTTGACAGTCGCATACGTCTTTTTGTCTTTTTGACCTCCTCATCACGCCGCTCTATTACCGCTCTTGGCTGCTTGACAAACGATCCAGTCCCCGGTCTGTTTCTGCAGATTAAACGTTTGGAGGAGATCATCTTTTTTTTTTTTTGGCTCGTCTGGGGACTTTCTACGGTGACGCAGAATGTGCGGCCGACCTGTTACTGTGCTATTTATTTTCCGTTGTTCAAATCTTCAGGGAGTCAAGTTTCAGTCTTACAGATCTGCTGCTCATATTTAATCGAAACTTGGGGTTGAACATGCTGCGACCACAACAGCTGAGTGTGATGGGCTGAATGTCCTGTCAGTCAAACACACATGTCCACATCAGCACCCTTCTCTTGGCCTTAATGGACCAGATCATTTTCATAAGCAGCA
Source organism: Anarhichas minor (assembly GCF_050575085.1). Classification (NCBI taxonomy): domain Eukaryota; kingdom Metazoa; phylum Chordata; class Actinopteri; order Perciformes; family Anarhichadidae; genus Anarhichas; species Anarhichas minor. Next base: position 7,190,289 of record NW_027466491.1, read on the forward strand.
ACCTGGCCGAGGGGTCAAAGTGTCAACTTTATGATCCACAACTTCCGCGTCTCACACCTGGCCAGACGTTTGTTAAATATCATCACCCAGCTCAGTCTGCCCATATTTCATGTCTAATAATGGCTTAAAATGCCCCCCCCCACATCAGGAAAAAAGTGTCATTGGCTACTGCGACTTTAATCTCTTTTGGCGGAAGATGTGTCTTAATTTCATTCGCCCTGCTTTGTCTTCTTCACAGGCATTGATCAGAGCTGTCTGCCGGCGTTAATCTCCCACCTTTATCTGGGCCAATCGCTGGGCCGGACTCGTTTGTAGCACGGAGCGTCTAGACATCGTTTCACACACTGTTCTCGGTTCCCCAGGCTGTCACAAATACTGTGAGCTCCTCTGTCCCGTTACATCCCTTCATACAGACACCTAGACCTGCACGTTGGCTGTAATTGCCCTGTGTTTTGGGAACAACATCCTAAAATAAAGGCGGTCACGGCTCACATCTGACTCTGTATTAGAGGCCGGTTCAAGTTTGCTCCACCATGGGTTGCAGGTGAACTAGCCGATGAGATTGAACGTAAACCTTCAAGGAGGAGCCCATGAGTGTGGTTCCCCTGTAGCCAAGACTTAGGCTGTGTACGTAGTTTATATTTCTGGCACTCCTCCCCTCTCCTTTTAGCTGCGTCTCCTTCATCCACCTCTTCCACCTTTTACTTCCCTTCTGCTGCCAGATAACCTGCCTCCTCACTCACTTCATTTGCAATCCAGTTTCTCCCTTGTTGCTCTTCCAGCTTCATTCAACATGTCTCTTTTAGCTTTTTCTCTTCTCTTTGATACAAACACACACACACGAATCTGGACACACACACACACACACACACTCATAGAGAGAGAGGGTTGTGCCAGTTACGTTAGATCAGTGCAACATGCTAAATGTACTAAAATCACGCGCTCCGAGGCCTAAACAAAAGGCCACACAAGTCAGTAGTGCAGTGACAGTTCATTCAAAGTTTAGTACCTGAGAGTGTCGAATTTAACACGTTAATTCAGATTAATAATACAAAAACATTGCATGTTAAAATATGAATTGAATGCACTTAATTGAATATGTTATGGCCCATCTTTAGGCAAAGTGATAGGCTTAAGTTCAATGAAGAAAAAAGGTCTGAATGTACCTATTTGGGAATTTAAAAACGTAGTTTTCTAACTATGATGAGGTGAGATCACACAGTCTTTTGACCCATTGCTCACATTACAAACATAAGCTTCAACTACATGTTTTAGGACCTAATAACGTCAAAACATGATGGAGCCAGGACACAAACACACATTTACATTCAACACAACATCATTAACGTCGAAACATATTTCACAAAAATGTAACTTGATTTGCAAGCGCTTTCTTTCTGGTTAAAGAGCCGCTTTACTTGATGGATTTTGGATCGGAGTCATAATTTAGAGCGTTGTTTGCCATAATAACCTTCTGCAGTGTGGATAAAGATCACTTCTGTCATCAGCTATTAAGCATTGCTGCAGAAATTACCATACTACTGTACGTCTACTTCCTCAATTTCAGTCACTTTCTGAAATATGTTGTTTGCCATCAGTGGACCTGTCAGCGGCAGAACAAAGATAAAATAGTTATGCACCGAACAAGCGGAACGAGATTCAGTAAAAGTATCAAATTAAACGTGCTCATTGAATTTCCACAGTTCACAGCAGCAGCTGAAGGAGCGCCACCTAAATGCTCCTGTTTGTGCTAAATGTGTCATCTCCTTCCTCCATTCCTTGTAGATTGATAAGACTCTGCCGCTCCTACTCTTTCTCCTCCTGGCTGACGGCTACTTTGCATTATGAGGCATCATCTACTTCTCATGAATACACAAGTGTTGTTCGCTGGAGACAGTTCTTCGCCAAAAAGGGATTAATCACAGAGGCGCATGCAAAAAAACACAAACAAGAAGAGAAAGAGAGAGCCACCGATGTGCATGAACAAATACAAAAACACAAACACACACACACACACACACAAACTGGACTCCTCTGGTTTGTCCGAGTGCAGCTCTAATGCTCTCATACATCTTGAGCAGCAGCTTATTGGCTCGGAGCCTCTGCGGGGAATCAAGGCGGCGTTTCGTGTCCCTTAACTCAGACGCTATTGGTTTACGCTCAACCGCTGACCTTGAGGGAACCGACCCGGGGCCTCCGGACGCACGAGTGTGTTTCTATCGGGAGCTGCTGTTAAACACATCTGTTTACCAGGTGCGGAGGGGGCGGAGACCGCATACTTGTGTGTGTGTGTTTGGTCCTCGCAGGACGGGAACACATGTTCGTGTTGCACTTTGCTCACAGAGTCCCTGACAGCTGAGCAGCTCTTTTCATTTGAATCTGACAGTGAGAGACGAGGGGGGGTGGGGGGGGGCTGCATGAAGCAGACAGGAAGCAGATGAAGAGGAGGAAGGAGAACAGTTATCGGTGTGGAGGTATTTAGAGTCATCAAAGCGATGTCCCTTTATGTCGCCGCTCCAACCTTGAGAGTCATTGAGCGATGTCTGGATGCCTCTGAGCAGAATATCCAATGATTGGAGGAAGCAAAACATCGGCGGAGCTCGATCTTCCGTCACCGTTATTAGCCGCTCCACCGGCCCACCGCCGCTGATCCTCCCTCTCCTCGAGTGGCTCTCAGCCACAAGTGAACCTCAAGGACTCAACTCCGAAACCCTATTCAGCTGGAATGTAGCCTAGTTACACACAACAACAACAACAACAACAACAGCCCAGAATATGAGCTGAATGATGGTGCAAGATGAAGAAATGCTTCTCATTACTATCCTCAAAACAAAGAAATTAAAGCTTTTTTTCTTTTCTTTTTTTTGCAGATCTGTCAGCAAACGTTTGCCTGTTCACATATTATGTTATAATTAGCAGCATCTTCTAGCAGAAAGGAGGTTAATGAGAGCTGGGTCTGTTAATATGTCTGCGCTGCTGTATACACATATCTTCACTTGTAAGATATGTTGGCTCATTCAGGTACACTATGCACAGCAGCACCTCTAACGTTACCAACAGGCTGTGCTTCATCGATAGGTCAGTTTATCGGGACGTCAGACAAAATGATTGGCTCCGGTGGGATTTTATATTTTTCCTTATTTTCAGATATTTGAGAGAAATATAAATCTTCTTGATTAATATCAAACTAGTGATTTAATGTAGCATCACGAGCTACTTTTTCCAGTCAAATAATACATGAAACATACACACAAAGTATTCCTTTGTTTTATGTATGGATGCATTGTTTCAGGCATAATAGGAATAACCGATTATGCTCAGCTAACTTTTTTAAATATTTATTGAAATATTATGTCATACATTCCAAGTTTACGCCTTTTTGTTGTCAATTGTCGGGTCAGATGTGCTAACCATATTTCACACATCTTTTCCTCTTCAAACTGAACAAGATAACAGCACCAGCAGCCAGTGGATGCTTTCATGTTAAGAAGAGAAAAATATGCAACGAGAACTTTTCTGTTCTTCTGTTTGCACTCCTGTGTTTAGTATTTCCTATCTGGTCGCTCTCAGAGGTCACGGTAAATACACAGTTCATACAAGGTTTCCTTTTCTTAGAAATATTAGAGTGGGCAATGCAGGCAATCCCACACAGACAGGTGAGACGCCCGCTAGAGGTTTCTCTCTGCATGGCCGAGGCGTTGCACTGTTGGAGAGCTCATCTCTCTCGAGCGGACCCCGGGGAGAGGGAGTGGATGGAGATGTGAGGACGGGGGCCACTCTGTGGAAGTGGAGCTCTCTGACAGAGAAACAAGGACGGCAGACGTGAGCGGAGCCTCTAATGCCCTCCAGACCAAGACTTCCTTTAAGGTTTCTGAAACGCTGCGAGCTGCAGCAAAGTCAAACGGCTCTGTGGAGAGCAGCTGGAAGGGCTTTACTGATTATATCAGCCTTTATTTCCTGCTCAAAGCAGACATTTACAGCACAAAATAAAGTGTCAAGGTCAGTTTCAAAAAGTGTCCTGCCCAGAATGACACCCACTGAATGTAAATGTCAAAATAATAGGGACGTGTACTCGTTTCAGGAAGTACATAGATGAGAATCTGGGTTGAAGCCGTTCTATTGATTTCCCCTAAAAAGAAAATCCTAATAAGGTTATAAAAGAACGTGAGAAAATTAGTTATTGATTATATGAAGGAATCTATTTGCAGATGAGGTGTTCCACATTACCACTATAGTTACTCGAGGTGAAATGTATTATTATACAATACCAATAAATGACATTACATGTAATACAATCATTGATAGGAATGCGGTGACACCGGCGTAGTCTTGGATTTATGACCACAAACGACACAGCGAGACATCTGAGGCAGGAATCATGTCACACAGCGTGGCTCTCTGCGGTTCATCTGCATGGAATTACATAATGACAGAGCCGGGGCCGTTATGTCATCTGAGTTACTGCTGGGCGAGCCCGGCTCTTAATTGGAGACTGAATTAAGGACCAGAGGAAAGTAGAGGGTGCACCCCCGGTCATTAGGGTGAAGAATTAGGGTAAAAATGTTAATACATGCGACATGAAGCTTCCCCAGTTGACAACTTAAATTTAGGAGAAAACCACAAACCCAATTAGGCAAAGTAGGAAAACAAACATGGCTGCTGTCTTTCCACTCATCTGAAAGAAGACATGTTATTATGTCAAATTGTCAGAATGGACCAGTGCATACAACGTCTTTACCTGGGGTGTCTCCCCTTAATGGAATAGGAGTTTCACTGCCTGAGTTTAGGAGAATGTGTACAATGATGCCTGTAGGGGAGTTTAGGCCGAGAAAAACAGTTTTAATCTTAGAATTCAAGTTCAGTCATCCCCTGAAAAACCGCCTAAGCTTTCCTCCTGCGTGTGCACAGCAAGTGGATTTAGACGAGACGAGCTAGAAGAGCTGCTTTTCTCAGAGTTGATGTTTTCCCGCTTCTTTGATGTTATCGAGCCGCAGGCTGACGAGAGCGCCGGACATCACGGCCATGTTTGTTTTCTATAAACTCTCCGCAACAAGGAAACTCCTGATTTGTGATGGTGAGAAAGGATGAAAAGCAAACTCTGGAGAACAATAACAAAATATTTATTAACTATATTGAGTAATCACATCTGTCACTGTTGAAGATGGATGAATTTCTGGACAATATGACCAAAAATATGTGAAGACAAACGTAGGATTTTTGCGTACATCAATGCCTGTACCCCCTTTCACATGATAGCTCTCTTCTGATATGTTTGTCCGATTCGATTCAATATGAAACCAGCTGAGGCGAGCAGTTCCTCCTGGTTACCGTCTTGATGCTAAGCTAAGCTGAGCTCCTCCTAGCTTAAGGTTCATATCACCGTACAGTTATGAGAGTCAAATCGATCTCCTCATCGAACTCTCGGCAAGAAAGCAAATGAATAAATACATTTCCCCAAATGTCAAACGACTCCTTAAAGTTCAGTCACAAATGAAGATAAAGATACTGGAGTATCTGATCGATTGTATAGCTTGTCTGTCTGCATTCATCTTTACTTTGTGTTTGAACGTGTGCCGGTGTGTGTGTGTGTGTGTGTGTGCTGCAAACCCTTCCAGCGTCTGAAATAATAAGTGTGTGTGTGTGTGTGTGTGTGAGAGAGAGACAAACAGTGGAAGTGTGTGGGCCCATCAAAGAACAGCAGCGGGGTTGAATCAACTCAAGGGAACCATGAAGAGCAGCGTATATCTTCATCATTAGCTTCTCAGCTCCAGCACACACACACACACACACACACACACACACACACACACACAATGCATGCATGCAACGTGCGCCCCCCCCCCCCCATCTGCTCCCCAGCCCTCCTGCCCACACTGTCATCAGTGAAACCTGCTCTGAGCAGTAAGCCTCACGGACTCCTATAGAGTCATGCTCAGTCAGTCAGCGATCTACGTCACTATGGCAATGGCCTCAATTCCTCCTCAGTGTGTGTGTGTGTGTGTGTGTGTGTGTGTGTGTGTGTGTGTGTGTGTGTGTGTCTTACTAGTCTTGTCTTTTTGTGTGTTCAGTTCACAGCGCTTGTGTCTACAGACAGAACATGTCTGTGTATAGTTTGCATTTGCCACATTGTGGGTTGTTTGGCGATGACGTCCAATCGGTGCTGACCTGGTGACCCGGTAGGTGGGACGAAGATGGAATCGTCTTCATGATGAAGAGAAGCCAACCGCGGCCGTTTTTCAGAGATGGGACGCAAATGTCAAAATGTCTCTTGGACACACGGAAGTGTTTGCCTCTTGTGTATTATTAGTTATGTGTTTTTTGTCATCCAGGTGATTAGAGGAGTCTTTGAGGACATCGATAAGTGTCCTTTCGTCTTCGCTCTGTGATTCAGATGTAATAATAATGGATTAGAGGCACAAACTGGAGCTCTGCTACTCCCAGCGTTACTACTGAATGCAAACAGAGCTCACTGTCAGCATTCAAACAAGCCACTGCTGCTGTTGTTCTCTGAGCAACGTCGACACGTTGAGTGTGTTCTCTACGGAGTGGACGGTCCTGTCTAGTTAACAATGCTGCTGCTGCTGCTTTGATCCCGTGATCCCATTAAACAACAGCCTCTCTGACAATTAATGCAGAGGTCATCCGGGCACGTTAACGGCATTAATATTGATATGGACTGCGATGCATACTTATTCCATTCCAATATGCTCTCCTCAGCAGAGGAAACGCCACTTGTCGTCAAATTAATTTGCCTCGGAACGGTTTATAAAGGTTGCGCGGGGCTTGATCTAAGAGCCCTCTGACACGGAGCAGACTGAGGACGACTTCACGCCGCACTCGGCTTTCAGCAGACTGAACACAGAGAGGAGTGTGTAGGATGGCTGTTGTGTTGGGAGAGCCGCGCACAGCTCGAAACGAGTCATTGAGAAATCGCTCCATTCAGCCGAGGTAAATATGTTGAATTGTTTAGTGGAGAAAAAGATAGAAACGGCAATAATGGGGAACTGACAGGCCTGAAAACAAATGAATTCATATCACTGGGTATTACATGAGCATCCAAAACACAGGATCTGCCTGTGTTTTGGATTCAAGATGGCAGGAAGGTGGAGGGTGTTTGATAAGGCATGTGGAGGCCTTTAAGGTGTGGACGGTATGTAAGCCTACACCTCCTTTTATACCCCTGTCATGTTTTTTCACCAACTTTATCAATAATTTGCAATAAAAACATTCTTTAAAAAAAAGAATAACCATGAGGGATGAACAGAAAAACCTGAAAACATTAAGTTCCTTGAATACCACCAACATGAACAATTGAGAACAAATCAAGAATGAATTTCTCTAAAGTATTTCAGCACAAGGAGCTCCTCTTTTCTGAAGACATCTTGTCCTACATATGGTGGAAAGCTCCTGATTCAGTCTCGAGTGCAATGCTTCTGCTTTTCACCTGAAGTGCGCAATTACCTTCTCATTACAGACATTCCGTGACATTTAGACTGATTACATCCACTGTTTGGCCATGACTGGTTCTAAAGATCAGACAAAGGCAAAGGTGGTTTGGGGTGATACAGGCATACAGATGAATGTGATGTGGTGCAGGGTTACGGGACTCCATCTCTTCCTCTGTAAGACACTCGTGAACCGTAACAAATGACTTGACACATGATGCTCCTCCACTGGAAGCTCACCTATGGTCAAGAGCGCACACACAAGCAGCTGAAATGGCTGTGCTCAGCCTCTGAGATACGTCGAGAAGCTCAGATTTCACGTCGAAATGGGCCAACTGAGGTGGTTCGGGCATCTGATCAGGAGGCCTCCTGGGGTGCCTCCCTTCCATTTTTCTGGGCACGTCCAACTGATAAGAGGCCCCGGGGTAGACCCTGAGCACGCTGGAGAGATTAGATATGTTGTTGTAGTCTGCGAACTCCTCGGGGTTCCCCAGTAAGAGCTGGACAGCGGCGCTGGGGGGACATCTGGAACAGCCTGCTAAGCCCGCTGCCCTATGATAAGCCCTCGGATAAGCAGAAGATAAGGGATGGACGGAGGGGGGGATGGATTGATGAATGGATGGATTCATTTGGTAGTATCACACAAAAGTATAAGTCAAAGCCACATTGTATTAGTAATGCTCACTACAGTGAAATGTACTTACTTTGAGTCATGTTTTTAATATGAATGCAGTGATTATTAAGCCTTTAACTAATCCAACAAAAGAAAAAGGGAAGAAATGCTGTTTTTGTTTTGTGCTAAAAGCTAAAAGATTCATCCGATTCTTGAAACAAACATCTAAATATGTCTTTAAGATGTTTGGGAGATAAGTGTGACAACAATAAAACATGTTCTTCATCTTCTCGCTGATACAGAGATTGGATATCTTAGATCTTGAAACAAGTGGAACTAGAAGGGGACTCGGGCAGCGCAGAGCTCCGCCAAAGTGATTTCTATAAGTGAAAAATAATGCGTGCATCTGTCCCATGATTCCACCAAGTTCCATGACAATCAGGCAAGTAGTTGTTACGCAATCCTGCTGAAGACATCAACTCCTCTGTGGAGGTAATAATCTGATGCATATTGTGCTTGGCAATTTATCTTTAATAAGAATAAAGAAGTTTTAATGAGCCCAAAATAAGATGTGCTTTTTCTTCTGTAGAAGCAGAGGAAACAATTCCTTCTTCAGATTTGGGCACATTGGCGTGTGATCCCAGTCTTAACCTTCGCGCTATACGACTGTGTTTCCTGGATCAAACTCATTATCAGCTGTGTTGTCTCCAAATCCAACTTCTTGTCACGTTGGTGTAGCTTAACCACAGAAGAATGAAGACGAATGAAAGAATGGAAAGTAGCCCGTTCAGCCGTCTGTTCCTCCCAATTGAACATAATAGCGCTCCACCACCTGCGCGTGTTGCAAATCCTCCTTTTCCATTACGTCTCTAAATAACAAGTGACCGGTGTCTGGCTCCCCTCGCTGCTAACGTGGCAAATAAGACGTCTCGTTCCATCTGGGACTTTATCGATTGCCGGTCCTTGAGAAAACATCACGATTTGTTTTTTGGTTTTTTTGCGCCAGGTGGTGCAGAGAGGTAACGTGCACTTTTAATAATCTGTTACGACGACGCCGATTACGGAAGAAGGAATGAGTTTTGTTGTCTGGAGAACCTCCGCACACCAGCGCTGACATCACGTCTGTCTCCATGGCGATGGGGTGTCTGGAAGCGAGGGGCCGCGTGAGGAGAGGAAGAGAGACGGAGATAGAGAGAGACGGAGAAAGAGAGTGTGTCGGAAATCCTCTAGGAGAGGCGTGAAGGAACACAGTGTCAGGAAGCTACCCGCTCTGAATACTAATATCAGAGGCTGTGGACGGACAGGCCGACAAGTGCACACGCACACACACACACACGCACACACACACGCACACGCACACGCACACACACACGCACACACACACACACACACACACACACACAGCCGTGGTGTCTCTATCGGTTTTGTCAACAGTCAGTCGGTATCAAGTGAAAAATAGCCTTTGAGCACAAATGTCACAGGAGCCAGCGGTGACATTAAACCCTATTGGACTAAAGCTTCAGACTGAGAGGAGAGAAAGAGATGAATGTGATAACCTCTGGACACGTAAAGGTGTAAAAGAGACGCTGTGGCCATTTTGTTCCACTCTGTGCGGGCCTCAAAACTCTGTGAGGCCTTTAGAATGTTTGTGTCAGTGAGCAGGTAGATGAAAAGCTGCAGGCGACAGGATGCTCCAACTTCTCCACCAGGTAACCAGCTTCTTTCATTGATGCTGGTAGCATGACTCAGATTACGGTTGCTCACGGAATGATGGAAAAAGTTTAATTATTGTCGGACTTCTTTATTCAAACAAATAGTTTCTTTGCCTTCCCCAGTATTCTGGGGCTTGTGGTATTAAAGCACATTTGCTCTTATCACCAGTAAATAGAGAGACGCCTAATGGACCCGGACTGGTATCTTAAGCACTGCCCCTTTAAAGCCTGTAAATATGGCCTCATGATGATGTTTTGAGAAGAACAATCATCAGTGCACAAGTAAGTAACTGCCTATTTCCCTCAGAGCGGGAGTGAAATATGATTGACGTAGCACAACCTTTGCATATGCTGCAGATGTCAACATCCAAAAGCAGAAAGTAAGAATGAATCTCATATCTTTTTCTCTCCTTCAGTTATGCATTTTAACAACATCAGGCGCCTCTGATATTGTGTCGAATGTTTTTCATCTAGACCTGAAAAGCAGCTCACCGGCCGCCTCAGAAACACAAACTAACAGCTGACATGAAGCCACATCTCACACTTGCTTTCTTTTAAAAGGACAACCATCACACTGAAGGAGCAGAGAGCCACGCACTATCATTGGGCACGGGCACCTAAAACGGCACGATAGGAAAGCGGTGTGGAAACGCACGACCACAGCGCGTGGAAACGCACGATCACAGCGCGTGGAAACGCACGATCACAGCGCGTGGAAACGCACGATCACAGCGCGTGGAAACGCACGACCACAGCGCGTGGAAACGCACGACCACAGCGCGTGGAAACACACCTGACAGAAGATAAAGCGGGCCATGGATCAGTGCACAGCCACACTCACATGTGGTGTGAAAGCAGAACAAACCAAGAACCTCGGGGTGTTTCATCCCAATGTGATATTACACTCAGTCTTTGAACAACAACGGGATATTTGCTGACATCACAAATCCGGGATATGATTTTGATCCGATTCAATTCAGGGGGACTGCCATAGATATGAGACGATAAATCATATGCTCATGCGTATAAGATCATCAGCAAGAAGGAATAAGAGGAGCTGCGTCCTACTCTTAGTATTTCCCCCCAATATAAAGTGAGTGAAACGCTCTGTCACTATTACAGTAGTCCGGTACGTATAGATAAGTGTAACTGTAGATTCTGTTGGTCTCTTATTACTCCACATGTTACTCTGTTTCCCCCCACTCCTTCGCTGTCATGGTGGGTTTATTTAGTCTCAGTGTGAGAGAGCTGCTCGGTAGTCTCCAGGATTAAGGACCGGGCCGCTCCAGGATACTGATCTTCCTTTTGTCAGTCCACTCCTGTTCTTCTTGGCAGCTGCTAAGAAACGGGGATTTAATGACAGAGATTGGGGCCGGCGATACAGTACGGGAGTTATGTCTGGACCCTGGATTCAACCTGAATCTCTCCACACAAGAGCTGTGACACACGACGCACAGCGAAGACAATCAAGAAGAAGAAAGAAACGAGGCCAACCAGCCAGGCTTTTAGGTTTAGCCTCGGGAAGAGTTGCGAGGAATCCCGCGCCATGTGATCTTCTTGTGTGTTTCTCAACATCATCAACCTATTTGTTTCGGTTAAGTCACCCATCTAAATATAGGCGTCAGGGAAGGGGGGGGGGAGAGAAGAGGCAGAATTATCAAAGCACTTTCTGGTCGGCTCAGTCTAAATTAAATCCACTCTCTTCAGGAAAAAGAAAAAAGAAAGGAAAGGGAAGGAGACGAGGAGAAGGTGAGACAAAGGAATAAAGGAACATAATTAGCTGATCAAGCTGAGGAGGCAAAGCAAACAGAAAACCGGTGGCCTGATTGGCGTCGCGTTCTCTCTGCTTCTACCTGCATTCCTTTACACTCCACACATCAGCAGGCTGCTAACAGCCTCTGAGCCACACGGAGAGCAGTTGCTTTCCATTTCTGTGAGGGAACGTTGAATTGATTGCACTGCACCGGTTTACCGCGCCGGAACACTTTGGACGGTTCATCAGAGTGTCCTCTTCACATCTAGAAGCACAGAGGTATGGATTCTCCTGCTTTGTTACGAGGCCGCAATTTCTGAGCCCTCTAAATCCACCGTTGTCGATGTAGACGGACGGCGCTCCTAAAAAGCGAGAGAGACTTCTTCGTGATGCGCAAAGTGTAAAAAATAGCAACCAATTGCGTTCTTTTAGACGCACCCTTAGCCTCTCTCTATAAAAACAAAACCTCCTTTACCGCAGAGTTGTTGCACTTCAGGCAACTTCACGCATTGTTTTTCCTTACCATGTATGATTTTCATGTGTGGGTGGATGTTGACTCTGTGCATGTGTCTGGATAAGTCATGTACATATTTAAGACCTCGTGCATCTTCTATCAGGGTTGTTCCTTCTTAAAAAGGCACAATGCTTGTGCACCTAATCCAGTCCCAGTGCTCTAATTGGCAAACCGCAGCCATTCTCTGTGCTCCGGGGAGCGTGGAGATTAGGGGGAGTGTGTGCTCTGAGCTGGCCGGCGCCTAAATGAGTCACGGTGTGGGTACAATGTCTCTCGGAGGGATAGAAGCAGCACGCCCACGCACGCACACAATCAGACCAGAGAAATGTTCTCCAGGTGCCATCACCTGGCATTAACGTGCGTCTTGGGTGAGCCAATCACAAAGTGTAAAAGCTCCAAGTGCGTCAGAAGAAAAGGCAGCGATGCACTTCCTGTGCCTTGTCTGCCGAATATTAAACTCATGACAAACCTCTTTGGGTGCATTTCAGGTGTCGTGGATGAAGAAAGAAGTTAAAGAACCAACGTGAGATGAGAAAGAGGAGGAACAAAAGGAGAGCGACCAGGACGCACCGTGTTTACACTGGCTCCAGTGATCACAATGCGTTTGGGTCGATGTATTTAGAGCCGTCCACTTGTGATCCGATCGCCCCAGGACGCACATTAAAGCCAGGTGCAAACAGGGTCTTTGTCTCATGAATATTAGAGTGGGCAATGCAGGCGGCTGTGGATGTTGGTTGACAGACAGTTGGCAGAGCTTCTGTGACTTGGCAGGAGAATAGGCCGCATATCAGCGGTCTGTATCAGAGTACGGTGCTCTCGCTGGCACATAAAGCACAGGCTTGACCAACATGTCTGCACAACCCACATAAACCCACACAGACAGGTGAGACGCCCGCTAGAGGTTTCTCTCTGCATGGCCGAGGCGTTGCACTGTTGGAGAGCTCATCTGTCTCGAGCGGACCCCGGGGAGAGGGAGTGGATGGAGGAGATGTGAGGACGGGGGCCACTCTCGGCTGACCTTGTTTCTCTGTCAGAGAGCTCTGCTTCTCGGACGTGAGCCCGAGCATCGAATGCCCGCCGGACCGAGACTGGCACTTTTAAGGTTTTAAGGAGCCGAGTCAAACGGCACGGTGGCACGCGGCAAAATCACCAAAAAAAAACACTAAACGTTCAATCCGTTCGCTCCTGTTCTCAATTAGGAGAGCATGTATTGCTGAGCAGCGAGGGAAGTATGAGTGAATCCGCTCCAGTTTGAGAAGGAAAAGATCTATTTACATGTGTAAGTATCCACCAGGAGAGGTGGAAGCTATAATCCCATTAATCAGCATAATTGGCTCATAATTGTCTCTCATGGAGTCCCTACAGATGCCATCACTCAAGCCTCAGCATTATTGCCAGACATCTTAAACACAGGCCCTGCAGAGAGGACGCAGGTTTCTCTAATGTTACAGTACCGTCTGTCTGTCTGTCTGTCTGTCTGTGGAGGTCAACGCCGATGTGCACATGCAAAAGAAATAAAAAGCACATGTGTTGCAGAGAGTCGGGCTGTTATCCAGTAAACAGGCCATGAGTAAATAACCTGCTGAGATGAACGCTGGCTGCAAACTCTAAACACAAACATCTGCCCACGTCTCCGAAAATACGACTTGGAACGCCAGCGCTCGACAGAATTCAATCACTTTGTGAGTGGAAGTGCATCTGTGTGTTCAGATATCTGTGAGCAGGTGGACCAGTTTGACAGAAGACTGTAATGAAAGCAGACATGTACGCCTCTCTCAAAGCGCCACAAGACAACCTCCGCAATGCCGAGGAGGAAGTGTAATTAACTGTGAACTCATACCTCATATTCATTGACTACTGTATTTCCTTTATAACAGCCATGTAAAGAAAGAAGTCAAGTGCTACATGCATTATAATCAAACAAAGTTTCAACATCATGGTCGGTAGTGTTTTTGCACAACACACAGGCCTTGATGATGTCCTTTCCTGTAACCTCGTGCCGGCTTTGCTGTGGCGAGTATAAACTAAGCTTCACTAAGTGGCTGTAGAGAATCTAATGAGTCTAAATGAATGCTGGTGTTGCACCATGTTTGCAACATTAGCAGAAATACGCACGGAGAGACACAAGAATCGATAACTGATTTGCCAGCCACAGAGATCGGTGAATCCGGGTCATTTCTCAACCCTAGAGCCAGATCCAAAACAGAACCGGCGATCACAAAACACTTCCTGGGTCTGCTCAGCCACACAACTCGCTACAATGAAACCCTGAGCGAGTTGGTCTTTGATGCACATGTGTGTGTGTGCGTCTGTGAGAACGTTACTGTACGTTTGTCGAGGTGCGCCGCTCATGTCGAACAAAAGGAAACACGCGCTTGCTCTTTGTTGATCAGTAGAACAATCTCACCTTGAGCAACCAGAGCGTCTTCCTGTGCACTGGAGCGCATTGCAACACAAAAAGGCCAACAGCAATTGAGGAGAGGAGAGAGGGAGGAGGAAGCAAGGGAGGGAGGAAAGGGAGAGCTGAGCCAAATAAAACAGATTTTGTCTTCGGTAAACTGAGAGGTAGAGGTGGGAAATCAGAGGAGAGCCTGGAGTGTTCTGTGGTGAGAGAAAGTGCAGTTTATCAAAACAACCGGCAAAGAAAATATGAAACTGCAGAATTTATTTTGTGTGTGCAGAACTCAAACACGTTGTGGCGAGTGGTTTTGTGTAATTGGGTGATAACATGAATTTTCAACAACTGCCTGTTTTCCTTTTTAATATGGTACAGCGGAGAGATGCTGGGGCGTAGCGGGATTACAGCGAACCACAGCGGAGAGGAGAAAAAGCAGAACAAACAACTACCGAGAGATAATTTAGTGAACGCTGCTCGTTTGGTGATCAGTGTTCTCGCTTCGTCCCCGGCAAAGGTGCACTGCAAACCGTGACGTAACCACGAGGTATCCGAGGTGTTGAACGTCACATTAGTGTGGATGCTAGCACCGGGACTCCAAGCCTTCTGGAAGTCTTCTGTGAGGAAGGAACTGCAACCGCACAGTACCAGTCTATCAGCAGGGGCGTCGGGATTGAAATATAATGTGCACTTTAACACTTTAGTCAGACAATAATCGCTAAAATGTAACCCCATCAAAAACTACGCAATATAATTACAATTCAATTCATTAGAAAAGGACAAAAGTGTCACAGTACACGTTTAACCAGCCGCACTGGAGGTGTATTTAAAGGAGATACGAAGGCTTTTACACACCTCTATATGACAATTATATTGAATAATTTCACAATAAAACGTAAAAAGCGAAACCACTCTTGTAAGGTTATATTGAAGAGGTGAAGAGGAGAAACCCAATAACTGTTGACCTCTGATTCTCACACTTTGTTTCCCAATGAGTGAGTGGTACTCCCTGTGACTATGACATGTCAAATCAATGGCATGGGCCCTTAACCGGGAAGATGAAAAGATTTTTCAAAGTAAAAGACAAAAAAAGTTTCCACCAATAACTCCATCAGCGGTTAAGAGACATGTTTAACTCCACTGGCAGCTCTGCTTTAAAGAGCACTGCAACATTCAAAGCTGCAGCGTATACATCGTGCCTCACTTCATGGTCAAACATCTGTACCTGGGATCGTATCTTGTTTGAAGAGGAGATTCATCTTTAACCCTGTGGGCCAACTGCAACAAAAACAGGACTCGCTAGAACATTGACCAAACAGAAAGGACTGAGACAACGGAAAGAAATTAGTCCAACAGATTGAAAACGTGTATTATCCGTGTGGCGTCGACGCTTCCACGTGTTTCCACTCAGAGGCTTGACCGAGACATTTTGCTGCATTGCACCATGCACTTTAGAATAGAGTACGAGACCTGCTAGTTTTAATCTTTCACAGCCTTGCGAGTTTCTTATGAAACGTCCTGAAAGCTGCACCTGCGTCAGCCGAGAGACCCGAGCCTCTACATGGAATAGCTGGCGGCGAGCTTCAATCACTTCATTGCTTAGTGTTGCCGCTGTAGATAAGTGTGTATACTTTCTGCCCCAATATCATTACCTTCCAAATTGAATATGCGCGGTGTCGGGCTTAGTTACGCGGATCGCGGCGAATAATGACACAGACAGTCTGACATTATGATAGCTTTCCCTCATTCACCGGGTCACAGTTTGAGATAGCGTAGCAGCCTCTGCACATTCAATTCCCCGTCTTACTGATGTGGCAAAGATGGAATATTTCATTAGGGGCTTGGATAAACAGAGTCAGAGCTCTGATATGCGTGTGTGAGCAGACGAAGCACTTGTCGTGCTATTACCTAAAGCCACAGAGAGCAGTGGCGGCACAGATTGGATCTCCTGATTGCAGAGACCTCCCAGACTAAATGATTGCTTGAATATTACAGAGACACGATAAGGGGGGGGGGGGGGGTGAAATCAGCCCCCGGCTGCAGGACGTTTTCATGTTCCTATGAAAGTTATTTCACAACCCTTTGGGCATCGCGGTCGACCCGAGTGCACAGCCTAAGGCCTTTACACACCGGGGGGGGGGGGGGGGGGGGGGGGGGGGGGGGGGGTCAACTATTGAACCAGAGCAGCGTCTGGCAGGCTGATTTATTGAGTTTCCTTTTAGCCAAATGCTCCGAGTGAACTTGACATCCCTCTGGTAAACAGTTACGCAATGCACTCTGTATGTCTGTGGCTCTTATTCTGAAAGGTTACGATGGAAGGAGTGGATCTGGTAGAAAGGAGTAATGAAGTTTGCTGTCTTGGTTCTGTGTTGATGTCGTTCAACAACGTGCTCAGAAAAATCGACCTCGCTCCGAAGAAACTAAATACAACATCATCATTGTAATTCGTGCAATCTTAACCTCAAACGTGAACAAACAAAATCGGCAGTGAATTTGTTTTTGTGTGTCCTTAACCCTCTTTCGCCCTGTTTCCTCTCTCCTTCCTCAGTCCCTTCGTCTTCCCTGGCTTTAGCATCCGAGAGGAGCCAATTACTCATTCAGCCCCAGTAATTAACACGAGGGATGGCGAAGCCTAATTCTGCTAAGACTGGAGAATTGTGACAGTGAAACTGTCTCTAATGAGACGGACCCTTGGGGATTCTCCTCTCTCGTCTCCGGCCTCGCACAAAGTCTCCGCGATGGATGCTGCTCATCGCTGCCACTGAAACGGTGTCCTCTTGGAGCCTCTTGTGCATATGTCAAAAACAAAAAAAAATGTAAGAGTTTAAATAATGTTAGTTGTGTGGCAATATATGTGTTCATGTTTCTACATTCAGATTTATTTAAGAGAAATATGTTTTGTGTGTTTATTCATTCAAAGTTGATGAAAACACGCTCTATTGCAGAGTTCAAAGATCTAAATACTGAGAGACAGCACACTGAGCTGCACCTGACAGAAGTAATTCCACAGATTGATGAATAATAATCAAGTTATTCTCCTCTCCATTATGACCTGGATACAAGATAACGTGATTAAGATGTTTACATGACCGTCACTGTGATCAGAGTACTGCCTCCCTCTGGTCATCATCTGATAAATAGAGCACGTTTTAATTCAGAGTAATAGTTTTCCCGGCTGTGTGTTTGTAGAGGCAGAGGTCTTGTTCACGCTCGGCCAAAGAAACGCCCTTTGTTTTGGCCACAGAGGCTCTTCGCATGAATATTAAGGTCGTGGGGTTGTGCGTGTCCCCGAGCTGCTCCGTGGACCAAATCAAACACACCTCCGTGTCCTCAGCGCACAGGCTGACAGACGAGACACCTCAGATGTCACACAAGATCAATAATTACTCTTTGTAGGAGTATGACCTGAGAAACCATGGAGACATTCATATTGGTAAAAACCCACTAAGAGCCTATAAAGCTGACGCTGTCACTTCATTGACCGTTTGAGAAACTCCTGGCTCTAATAGCGATTGCCCAATCATAGCTTAGCAGCCGTACCGAGGCATGTTAGGCCTGTGAAGCTCAGAATGTCTCCGTGTATTAAAATGAGGCGGTAGTAACAGCGACAATCAGTGTTTAGGGGCATTAAAAGGTGGTGGTGGGTGTCTTTTTAGGGGCGGGGCTTAGTTGTCAATTCTGTCAACCTGACATCAACTTGCTCTTTTATTTTATATTAAACAAACTTATGATAAAACAATTATTAATTATCATTTCACCGTTTGTTAAAAGTAAAAAATAACTATTTAACTAAAGTTGAATCTATTTTCAGTGTACTGATTGCGGTTATTATGAACTATGACCACAACAAGACATGCTGCTCAGTGGTCAGTGCAGAAGTTCCTTCATTCATTATAACACAAATATTACACATAACACACAGTGGCAGCACCGAGCATTCAGCAGGCCTCCCGAATCATCGGTCACAATGCAGCAGGACTCTCGGGCTGTTCCTGGTAAAAACCCTGAATTGTAATCTCTGCTGTGTCATTGTTTAAAACGGGAGGAGGGAACTCTTTTCTGGAGTTAAGGCTGAGTTTAAAATGATGGCCCAAGGTTTGCAGTTCCATTTACCTCTCCAGAGATAAGGCTCGCTGGTGAACTATATGCTTTGAGCACTGCACCGCTCCCTGCTGTCCTGCCAAAATGGATACCCAGCATTTAGAGGAGAAAAAAACACACTTCTTGATTTTTTAATGCTGGGTTCCTACAATACTGTAAGAAGACTTAATGAAAGGGATTCCTCTACCTGCTGGGTCAAGGAGTTCTTTCAACGGTGGGGGAAAAAGCCGGCGGCAAGAACTGCAAGTATGGTCACCTCCGTTCATTGGTTGCAAAAAAGCCAACATGGCGACCGCCGGAATCCAAGATGGCGACGGCCAAATTGCCAAACTCAAGGCTTCAAAACTGTAGTTGGCAAACGAATCGGTATTATGCTATTATATCTATTATATAGTCCCAAGGCCCATTTATTGAGTTGATAGTGAAAAATGTGCAGCTGAGGTGGTTGGATTTTTCCCATTGAAACCTAATAAATTAAACATTTTATCAATCGCACGCGGCTCAATATGTGATTTGTAAGACACGCTGCACACAGACAGACGATGTCCCAAAGAGATCCTCTGATCAACAGAGCTGAATTTCACAGAACGTCTTCTTCTTGGCGCCCAGGGCTTTGTGGTGGCAGTCAGCAGCGTGTGAGTAAGGCATACTTAGACGACTCCTTGTGGACACAATTAAGCTATCTAGGTCCACTCTCTTACCCACCGTTTTGATTATCTCCAGCTTAAAGGAGCTGTCGTTTTCTATCACTGCCACCTCAACGGATGTATTTCTGGAAAAATCCGGCGGGCTGTCGCGTGTCATGGGAGCGAGGACGTGCGGTGGAACCGAGCTCCATTAAGATCCCGACGCAGAGCCGCCGATGCCTCAGCTCGGATTCAAACACGATGAATAAGTCACGGTAAGTGGCTCCAGTCGGCTTCAGGTTGCAAATGTGTTTGAATAGAATAAAAAAAAAAGGTTTGTTGATTAAATATTAGATCCTCTCTCTCTCTCATTCCCCCACAAGACATCAGATCATAATAGCGAAGATGACACAGGACGTTCCCACGACAGCAGCGTGGTGACGTGTGATGGACCTGATGGATGTGTCTATCCGACACCATTACTGGACAGACAAGGGTAGAGGATGGCCGGAGTTTGGAGGGGAGGGGGCGTATTTGTGCGATGACGGCCAATTAGGGAACAAATTTCACACTTCTCCTCTGTCATGTCTGTAGGGTGCATCTGCCGACGAGCATCCAGCATCGTGTCACGCTCACCACCTGGCACATCCACACCTGTGTCCCGCATTGTCAGTCAACCCCTCCCTCACCTCCAGCACGCACGCACACACACACACGCACACACACACACACACACACACACACACACACACACACACACACACACACACACACACACACACACACACACACACACACACACACACACACACACACACACACACACACACACACACCTCTCCATTCCGCCTCCTCACTCAAAGCCAGGATGAGTGATGGCAGATTGCTTGTCACATTTCTTAAAAAAGTCAGGGATCATATGGATCGTTTATTTTTTATTCCGAGCTCATGAGTTCGAGGAATTCCTCCGTCAGGCGTGGGTTCAAATCCCACTAACCCCGACAAGCAGTACCTGGCGTCTGCACTGCTCCGTGTTTCTACACCCGTGTGGCCTGCAGTCTCCATTTGCAGAAAGTGGAGAAGAATTAGGCAGACGGAGAAAGAGAGGGGAGAGGAAGAGGAGGGGTACGGAAGGAAAAGAAAGTGGGCTGAGAGTTTGAGAGGAGTCGAGCCTTTGACGCAGGCGGGGGGTGGAAACAGTTGCCATGGAAACCCCACCCGTCCTCCAATGAGTCGATGAGTAAGTGAGGGGAGATAAAAGGGAACAGGGAGTAAAAGGAGGGATGACAGAGAGTGAGCTTTTGACTAAAGGTATTTGTCTGATCTGCCTCACCTTTGTCAGAACGAGATCCATTAATACACATGCAAAACAAACACCAGGTGTGATTGTTTCTCACTCAACACACATCAACCTCCAATTCACCTCAAATCCTCCTCTATCTTGAAAGCCTCAATCTGCTCCTCATTCCTCACCGCGCCGGGGCCCCAGCTCAGAGCTCCGCAGTGAGGCCCCCTACTGTCTGGGAGACTCGCACTTCTGGCGATTATTAGGTTCCTCACAGAGATGCTAAATAATGAATGAAGGGGCACCGGGGGGCTGTTAGTCTTTTTATTATCCTGATTATTACTGTCATCCATCAGACGTCCGGCTATTAAACAGGACCGCAGACATGTGACAAAGTGAGGGAAGAGAATACAGGGGGCCACTCACAGGGACCTGGCAGATAGCATCACGTAGAGTTCAGCTTTCAATCGTGCTCTTACGGGTTAGGCGTTGTTTGTAACATATGCACGCACCAAACAGGTTGGAAGCCAAAAAAAACGATAATGAAAGGACGAAGCCAAGATGAAGGACAGCGCAGCAGAGCGGCAGGAGAGAAAGCAGAGATGAGCATTTCCTGCTATGCCGCGACGATCAAACCAACAACTGTGGATAGACAGATGGACTGGCAGTCTCTCTCCGTCTCTCTCTCATTAAGCGAACGCCATCGGGATTGCGCGCGGTCGCCTCAGCCATTAACACAAACTCAATGTCCCCGCGGGCATCAAACTCCCCATTAACTCACAGTCTACAGCACCACTTCCTGCTATCCAGGCATATGTTGTTTACGCATGCATGTAAAGGCTAAAGCACACAAACACATGCATAAACCTGAGGACTGACAGGAAGAGCGATTCAACCAACGCGGTGAAATAAGACACGCAGCCGCGCGCTTTAAAGACAGATGTGGGAACATCCAATCACACCCGTCATAAACTTTAAGCTTCCATTAGCGGGATGTTCACCGGGATGTTCCGTTTAAGGCTCCCTCTTCTGCTATGGAGCCACTCTGTGCTTTCTCTACATGCTAGCCGAGCTATTGTCAGTGGAGCCGGCATTCCAACAAGCATCATGGCAGTAAACTAGAACACGGTGCATGCCGAGGACACTGCTCTTTTGTTCCGTTGTCCAATCCAATACGTTTCACACCCGAATAAAACGGCAAAAAGCAAATGACGTGCACTACGTGGCAGATAAGGACTTGTTTCAGACACAGCAATAGTCTGTGAGGCCATTTAGAGACGGTTAAGAGAAAGGGGGAAGTGAGAGAACTGACGCAGCATCTCGTCACCTTCCTACCTGCAGCTGACCTCCTAATCATCGGCTCTATTACCGCCAGACCGTCAGAGATGGTCACCGCTCGTCACGGAGTGCTTTAAGGCGTCCGCACAGCTGAAAGGCAGAGCTCAGAACAACATGAACACGTGTGTGTGTGTTGAGAAATCAAGAGGAAGAGGAGGAAACAAAGCTAATGAGCACATGAGCAACTGAGTAATGAGTTATATATATTTCTTTTATCACATATTCATATCCAGAGGCACGGCGCTTATTTATATTTGATTCTGTATTTGGGGGGGAAACATGCGAGACACTTGTGTTTTTAATCTTTCAGTTGATGTGCCCGGCCTTTAAGTTATTTACTCTAAAAGTCTTTACACTAAATGCACGCACGCCGAGTCAAACGCTGGGAAATTAGTTCAAATACTTTAAAAAGCGTTTAAAATGTTTTTTCCCCCGGCTCGGCTCTGGAGGCTTCAAATGAAAAGCGCACACACCGTCTATAAACTTGTGTGTGTGTGTGTGTGAGAGAAATCTATATATTTCATTGCCGTGTTTTGCAGTTCAATTCTCCCTAAATAATTCAGCCGCTCTCGATCGGTGTAGCCCACTTAGGCGTCTCGACTAGTCCACACGCACGGCCTCCTCTCCGCTCTCTCTATATGTGGATTACCAGACGATAGGCCTGATTTCACATGGGCTCAGGCTATTAACGCTTTGACCTTGGATTTCAACCAGGCAATTTGTCTAAAAGCCGGCACCGCCTCAGATGCCCCGGCCGACTCCGTCCACGATTGGTATGGGTGGCAGCAGCTCTCCCGCCGTCTGCCCGTCAGCCATCTCCTCTCCACCACTCAGGGGTTAAGCTTAAATTTCTTTGATGAACTACTTCAGATCTTTCACGTAGAGTTCTCTTTTCTCCCTCGCCCCTTAGCCTCACTTAGATGTATCGCTTGTCATAGAGCTCACGAGGCATCCGTGTGTCTTTATGTTCCCCAATTTGTTCCCTCTATTCTCCGACTTGGTGAAAAAGACAATCTCTCTGGATTGTTTGTCCACATATGGCCCTTTAAATGTCCTATTTACAGCTGGTATTCATTTGTTCTATACCTGGATGATGACACCTGATCGGAGGTAGGCGATACCGCTGACAGACTGCTATTACACTACACAATGCCAGCCTGATCACATTCAAATGAGGTCTGGCTGCGGTTTAACAAACACGAATGTTGTACATAAGTCGTATCCGCCTCAAGACTTGTGTTTGACCAATGAGAGTTATTCAGTGCAGCAAACTGCCTGCATAGTTCCTGAGTCAATACAAAGTACACCTCCAGCAAAAGGACTTTTTGTTTTAAAAAATATATTTAAATGATTTAGTTTTTTTTGCAGCAATCTGTACACAACGATGTTTCCTTAAAGGTGCAGTGTATGTGGCGGCATCTAGCAGTGAGGTTGCCGATTGCAACTAACTGACGTGGAAACATGAACATGCGAAATGGCCCTATCCAGAGACAGTGTTAAGTTTGTCCATTCTGGGCTACTGTAGAAATAGTGTGGCTGCTCTATATATATATATATATATATATATATATATAGATATAGATATAAACGGCTCATTCTAAGGTAACGAAACACAACGAGTCTTATGTCTTAGGTCACGTTACATTAAAGAAAACATACTTATTATTATATTACATTTCTGCCAATAGATCCCCTAAATGCTACACACTGTTCCTTTAAATTTGAAGATCATGATGTGTAGGCCAGGAAAAGGCCATTAAATCTAAAATGATATTTTGACACACATTTCACCTTTAACGGACATTGAACCTTCTGTGATTTGAAAATTGCAATTTCCATAACATTTTGATTAATTGCGCAGCCCGAGACAGCATATATTAAAAGGAGGAAAGGTGATGAAACAACACTGGAACACAAGCGTGCATGTGTTGAGCACCAAACAGGGATCCGTCCACCAGGTCTCTCTTCCTGTCAGCAGCAATGAGGCCCGTTGTTGAAGCGTCATAAATGCATCGGTTAACCTCCCTCTCTGTGCAACAGTTTATCTGCAGTCCATTTACTCATGTGGCTCTCACAGGCTGTGTCACATCACCATGCCTCCTCCCCCCCCCCCCCTATTGTATCTCTCCCCCTCTATTTGTTCTCCCATTTGTTCTCCCTCTTTACTCTTCACCTCTTTCTCTATCTCTATCTCCAATGCCTCACCGGCAGCGGCTCTGTGACTGGTTATCAGAGAAAATTACGCTTCTGTTGCAAACAAATAAAGCCCCCCCCCCCCCCAAGATTCTCCTGTTGTATTCTGGTCAGAGAGGGAGGTGGAAATGTGGCTCCAGTGAATTCGCCGTGCTCCTGGCCTTGAAGAATGCGCCTCCATTAAGGATTCAGGGGACAGTTAGCCAACAGACAGCTGGGCCTAATGGCACGACTGGGCTAATGCGGAGCTAACACTCGCTACACACAGATTAGAGCGTGTACACACATACACACACACAAACAGACACTCTTTTAATATCACAGCCTATTGACTGATGGCGATGAGCACATGTTCAGCAAACATGGCAAACAGCAATCACAAGAATATGGATTAAACATCAGCAGGTCTAAGCTCATATAATCACCGGGGGGCTTAATAAGACCGATAAAGGCCACACACACACACACACACACACACACACACACACACACACAGGAATAGAGTTTGGAATGCTTTCCTGAACCAAAAAGCCCTCCAAATCGTATCTTTGATTGTCTACAAAACTGGGCTGCTTGACTGTGTGATGCGGTTAATGCGGCTAATTGGAGACAGAGAGCTGCAGTCGACGCTTGACTCTCAAGAATCGAACTTCCAGACAAGACCGATTCCAGCTAAACCAACACCCCAGCAGCTGATTGATTACCAACACGGACAGGACGACGGGACTGTTGGGCCCGGAGCCAATGGCAGCGAGGGAAAGAGGGCGTCTCATCACTCACTCGTCTCACACTTTATCCAATGCATACTGTACTCTCTTAATAATTAGAATGATTCGGGTTAATGAGAGGCAACAAGCATGGTCAGATGGACCTGTTGGGGAGAGGCTATTGACCATTTGCGAAGCCAAGCTGTCAGTGTTAGTATGGAGCCCACACCGTCACTAACCGCACTCTCTAGCATAAATATTATATTAAGAAGTGATTTCATAGAGAAGCAGACAGAAGAGCCTAAAGTATATGTTTTAAGGATGTATCCAGGATGTCGAACTAGTTCAGCTCTGAAAACAGGTTAAACAGATAAAGATCGAAGCTAAAGCTACGGATCACAGACCACCTCGGTCGAGGTTGCAAGCGAGCCGAGCCGATACTAGAAGATAGAACAGAAACACTGCAGACCATCCTGCAACAACAACAAACCTACATCGATGGACCATGGTAGCAAATCATCTACTGAAACAAAACTAGATTTTGACACAGGAGCCTCAAGAGGGCCAGAGTGCTTCCCTCAAGGAGGCGAGAAGGGAGTGAAGGTAGGTAGGTTGAGGAAAAGGTAACTCACAGGGGACGGTGCGGAGGTAGAGGTTGTCCCGGATGATCTGCTGCAGCTCGTGGTCCACCGAGCCTTTCTGAAAGCGCAGGTTGAGGTAGTGCCGCAGGTCCTTGTCTATCACGCCCCCTGGAGGAACACAAGGGGCAGGAGTCAGTAATCAGAATCACACCTCCCCCCCTTCAAATCAATCACTCTGACATTTTCCTCCTGTCGAAAGAAGAGGAATGGTGTGAGGCGAAATAACCTACTCAGCCCTTGATCAGAAACGGGGACAGCTGGACGTGTTTGTGAATTACCCAGAAATAAATGGCTCGACTCACTCGGGTTTTCTGTGTTGTTTCCAAACCTCGACAGCGAGCAGAGGAAGCTGAAAACACTGGGGCGACAAATGACCCAGAAATCACTGAAAAACCACAGCAAACTATTTGAATCCGCTAAATCCCCACAAACAAACACGGCCGACACTAATGAACGGTCTCCCATCCATCATCTGTCGGGAGCAGCACAGGGATTGGTGGAGCGGTGGCCAAACACGTGTGGAGAAATGTCTACATATAAATCACCCGCGGACTCCCCCGGGGGCTGTTTTTTTACTTCCATTCTCCTCTCCGTCACCCTCACCTGAGTCCTTCCCCCTCCCTCTCCATCTCTTTCAGCACTCCCAGTCCTGTGGACGGACTTCCACTTTAAACCAGTCAATCTCGCTGGCTCAGCAGGACAGAAGATGAAAAAAAAAGTGATGGAAGAGACGACAGAGAAATGGATGTAGGAGAGATGGAAGGCAAGGGCAAATCCCACGGGGGAGTAAAAAGGGCGAGAAAGCTACAGCAAGCATCAACACCATCCCCCACCCCCCCTTACCCAACAAATACTCCATCTGTCTCCTCCGCCTCACACTCATACAATCACATATCAAATGGAGGCAGGACGGGACGGATGAGCAGAGGGGGGGGGGGGGGGGCGTTACTTAAGGGATTCCTCATGGTGCTCCTTTAACCAACACACTCGTCCTTCTCGCTTCTCCTCCACATAGAAGGGAAGAAGCAGAGAGACAGACGGAGAGGGCGCACATGCTGAGAAGACATTCGGCTAACCTTCAACATCCTCTTTAAAGCGGCAACTTGGCACGGTGCCACGTAGCATTTAGCCCCCCCCACACTTATCTTTTTCCCTCCGTGATCCTGAGGCAGTGATATCCGAGCAAGATACGCTGGAGAGCATACATGTAACACACACACACACACACACACACGTGCAGACAGACGCATCTCAGCAGAGATGGACTGTGAAAGCGCTCAGACAGAAGGTGGAGGAAATTAAGAGGAAATATAACAGAGATGCACATTTGAATTTGGAAGTTTTCCATCATATTGGGGAATTTTTCTGGTTCTTCTGTCGTGTGAAATGCACACACACACACACACACACATCATGCCTTAATCCATCAGAGCTGAACTAATTCCCGGGGCGCTGCATTATAATCATGCAAACCTGAATTACAGTGGCCGGCTCTGTCTGTGTCTCTGTCAGAGACGTGGAGCAGCCAATTTCACATTTGCATGAGAGAAGAAGCCAATGAATCTGCATACTGAAAAGGTGAGCAGACTCAGAACCACACGCACACACACACACAGACAGACACACACACACACACACACACACATATTAACACACTAAATGGCACCTCTTGTGCGGACAGCGGTTGAGCAGCCAGTACAGTGTCAGATCCCTCTTTCCACAGGTTTTTGTGATGCAAAATAATCTCCGCTGCAGGAAATCTTGCGCTGGATCTTTCCACGTTGGTGTCTCTCCCCCCCCCCCCCCCCACTCTCTTCTCCGAGTACCGTCCTGTCCCTCGGGGTCCCCCAACTCTGTCTCTGTCTGCCCCAAATCTAGCCACTGCCAGCCAGCCAGCCAGCCCAGGGAAAAAAAGCGATTCACCTCTCTCTGCACTCCGCCGTGTGGAGAGATGAAACGGGAGAGAGCGGATGAACGAGTGACTGAGGACACACCGAGGCAGAGAGAGAGAGAGTGTGTGTGCGAGAGAGAGAAAGAGAAAGAGAGAGAGAGAGAGAGAGGGAGAGGGAGAGCGGAAAGAGGAGAAGTGTGTGTGTGTGTGTGTGTTGCTGCGAGTGAGGGAGAGCGACCGTTGAAGCGCGGCTCCGGCGGTGGGGACCAATCTCACCGAGATCCCTTTTTTTCCCTCTCTCGGATCCCTCCAGGTTCTCAGGTCCTACGATGCCCCCCATCTGCAGCACCCGGCACTGCATCTGTTTTAAGTGCCTCTCCCAGATTAAAAGTCACATCACACGCCCCCCCCCCTCCCCCCCGGTTTATTGCATCCACATGGCCTGGATCTGACCTTCCTCCACTGTCAACAACCACACGGTGAAACTAAACACTGCGTTTCAGTGAAACACAGCGCTGTCTCACTCCAGAGGAACAGAATTCCTCCTAATTAGGTTGCTGTTTGTTTAGAAATAGTGACTTTCTGGTGACGCTTCTCTGTCGCAAATTCCGGCCATTCTGGTGATGCAATCTCTGCATTTCTTCTCTTCTCCTGTTCCTTTAATAATGACATATTATTTTCTTTATTTATGTGCTTGTACAGATGTTTGCAAGTCCAAACACACAGCCCATTTTTTCCAAGCTACGACATCGCAATGGAACCGAAAATATGTGGGATTCTATGGGTGTTACATCAGGATTTAAAGCTATAAAAGCAGACTTTTGTCATCGACTTAAGATGTGTCCTTTGAGAAGTTGCGAATCTCCCGTTTCCAACACATCCCAAAGTTGCTCTGTCAGAAGACAGCAACCAGTCACGACTATGCCTACATGCCTAAATGCATTGAGTTGCTGCCACGTGATTGGCCGATTAGATATTTGTGTTAATGGGCAATCGAACAGCTGTACCTAATAAAGTGGCCAGTAGTGCTGCTTATTTACCTTCCCACAGACCAACAGAGGACAGCAGCTCACTCTCACGCTGAAAGCACATTTTGTTTTCTTTAATGAATAACTTTTTGACTTATTACCAAAAACCATCGAAGCCCCGACGCGTGAATAAATACATTTTAATCAAAGTATAGGGCTAAGTTGGATTTTATTTAAAGTATATAACATGCAAATGAAAAACATGAGTTCAACTTTCCCCAAACTGCCAGAGTTCTTAGACACAAGACGTTGCTGCTATATTGGCTGCTCCTTCATATTTTGGGTTTCACTGACATGTTTGACTGACGAGCAGCACCAGTTTGGCTTCTCCTCCCCGTCACTGGCACTTTAACTGTCTGAATAAGTCTCACAGAGTCTTCATAGCCTCGCAAGCATCAGAGCACTCTTTGTTTAGTCGTTGGTCCCGAATAAATCAGAACTTCCACCATCAGAGTGTAAGTACGTCTCCCACTCTCTGAGCAGCAGTTAGAAAACACAGCAGGGAACTGCAGCTCTCCACTCAATAGGGACCAATGTTTGGTAATGTATCCAGAAATAGATGTGTTTGTGTGTGCACATGCATCAGCGCAAGAGTCCAACCCCGGCACGAGGAAACCACTGGTCTAGAGTCAGTGAGGCGTATAAGGTCACCTAAACAAATGGGACGCTAGCGCTCGCTTCTCTCTCTCTCTCTCTCTCTCTCTCTCTCGGTTGCTCCTCATCAGTTCTCGCAGCTATCGGGACGACCACTGAGGGTTGACAGAGCTTCAGGAAAGTCCACTCGCCGGTGCATGAGCCAATCAGCGGAACATGACGACAGTCCCAATGGTGTGAACAGTTCGTGCACTTATTCCCACTCGTCCTCGCATGTTTAGAGCCAATGTAACGGGTTTCCGGAACAGATGGCTGGATGAGAATCATTGTTGCCATGTAGAGCAGGAGCATCCAACATCTAAGCTCAGCAGGTGTCATGTAATTCCCCTGGGAGGCCGGGAGGGAGGGAGGGAGAGGGAGAGAAAGAGCAGCCTGTGGAGAGTCACAAAAAACTAAAAAACAAGCGAGCAGCTGGTTCCTCGGAGGGATGGAGGTGCTGCTCTGCCTCAAACTAGCGGAGCGACTCCTCCTGTGAGCCGAGATGGAGCAGCACTCAACGTTACAGGCATGGCGGTTCCTTAACGCACGGCCTTTTGTTCCTCCTATTCATTTGCCTCTGTCAATGTCAATTATGTGTGCATGCGTGGTGAGTTATGCATGGTGTATCGACTTTCTGTTCGCAGATACTACTGCTGCTGCCACGAGTACTGCAAGTGCTGACGCTACACGAGCGCTGCGAGTCCTACCGAGACTGAAAACGGGAGGTCAATACTATTTGAATTCATAAAACAAGTCACACATGTAGGCTAGCATCATCATGCTGTGCGTACGTGTGTGTGTGCATTTAAGTCAGAGGGACCGCCAGCAGACAGCTGTTTGGGTAATCAGACTAATTAAATGATCAGGATGGGCTTAAAACCTCGCCAGTTCCACCACACACACACACACACACACACACACACACACACACACACACACACACACACACACACACACACACACACACACACACACACACACACACACACACACACACACACACACACACACACACACACACACACACACACACACACACACACACACACACCTCTGTTGATTAGTCCTCAACGAACGAGTAGGATGCCAATAACTCTGTGGTGAAAGTGCTGGAATCCATAAAAACCAACTGGCTTTCAGATGGGTTTACACACACACACACACACACACACACACACACACAGAGCAATTTGGTTTACGTGATATCATCACCACTTAGAAATGTTAGTGTCACAGTTGGATTCATGCAAGACTAATTAGGTCACATATGGGTAGTTACAGTTTCAACAAATGAAACATGTTTTGTTTTAAAGACTAAACTACTGTTTTGTACGTTTTAGCTCCTTAACTACAAATCTAAACCTTCAGATGAGATCAGAAAACATGTGTCGATCTAGAGGGCAGACGAAGTATTATGTTGTTCAATTTGAAGGACAGTAAAGCTCGCTATTTTGGAATCAGACAGACAACAATACCCTCGGACAGCAGCTGCTGTTTCTAGTTGTGCCATGACATTTTTACACCGAAAAAAACCTCAAAACGTGATTTGACTTTTAAGAAATTGCTCAAATCAGTCTCTCCAGCTCTCCGAGCCCCACAGGTGATTACACAGCGCACCTTCCTTCTGTCGCTTTATTGCTGACCATCTCCATGGAAATTCACTCAGCCCACCAGCTGCCTGAAACGCGGGTGTGTTCTGAAGTGCTGAATCCATCTCCTGGTGGGTGGATGGGGGGGGGGGGTCAGCCTGGGAATGGGACACAGAGAGTGCTGCCGCCGGAGCAGGAAAATGGAATATGTCCTTCACGTGTCGCCGTGCCGTCCGCGCTAAGCAGCAGATTGATAGGGAACAGCACGGAGAGCAGACTGCTGCCTCACGTTCCTGAACCTGCCTGGCCTTTAAGCACACACGGCTCCATTCAGACCCATCAACATGTGATCTGTGTTCACATGTGCTACTTGGGAAAGGGGACCAATCCAATCACACTTTGAGGTCATGGGTATTTGTGTGAAATGTAGTTTTCTGTACTCTGATCTGATGTCCTTTCTGTCCCGACTACTGCGTGTAGAATAAGGCTGGTGATCCAAAACGTTGGCTGAACTTCATTTGAACCTTGTTTTTTTTTGGTTCATAAAAGCTCGTGACCACACAAGGTGCTCTGCCTCCACTGAGCAAGCTAATCTGCGTGCATGTTGGAGCACAGCACGGGACGAACGCGGCCGGTCCTCCTACTGAGGGCTTTAATGAGAGCGTGCACGTCGTGCACGTCGCAGGAGACGCTGTAGCACCGAGCACCGCTAATGCTGGAAACGGATTTCACCACATGAGCCTGTACGTGTGCGATACGGCAGAATAAAAGCTCAGTATAGTTTTCTTGAGGGTGGATGTCTGAAGAAGATCAATCCACACAGTGTGGTGTTTATCAATACACGCCGTGATGTGTGCCAAAAGGCAGGGTGAGGATCCCTACAGAGGCCGTGTAAAAAAGGGCTTTTTCCAGCATAGAGAATTACGAGCTGGCTGCCTACGTCAAATTTCGCGCCCCCCTCCAACTGTTGACAAAACTGTGACGGGTGTCTTCATGGAGAACACTGCACATGGTGTCATTTGTAACTGCAACAGCGCATAACGATGTATTGCAATTTAGAACAGTGAAAGTCGCCAGTGAGCGTCTGTTGACACCCAGTGAAGCGAACTTTAGCGAATTCAAAAGTTCGAACAGAAATCTGTAAAACATGAAATAAGTTCATCACAAAACATCTGAGAACTTGAGTGCCACAAATACCACGGATAAGATCTAATGATTTAAATCAGGAAGTCAAATAAATGATGTAAAAAAGATAGGCTGTCTTGTAACGACGTTAAATGATGTCTTGACCCGTCTGTGTCCTCCACAGCGGACTTATTGCTGTGCTGTTATGAATCAACTAAACAATCAAATATGCAACACCGTTCTCCGTCCCTGTAGTCAGCTATAAACCATCTAAACCTCTGGATCCTACCTTTGCTTGAGCACAGAGCTACATTTGGCTGCTCACACCGAGAGTGGCAGTCTGAGCTAAAAGCCAGTGGCTGCTGCTGCTGCTGCTGCTGCTAAGTACTTCAGCACTCAGGTTATGTCTCCAGGTATATCACCCTTGAGAAAAGCCTCTTTTACACACTGAAGAGAAGCAGTGCTTGAACACAAAGAGCACGTGGGGTAAAGATTCGGGGAATGTGGAAGTGAATTAAAGGTTTCACCTAAAATACGACTCCTACTAAGAGACGGTCTTTTGGCTGCCCATCTGAATCTCCTCTACAATCATTTCACCCTTAAAGACGCCAACTGCTCATCCTGACCTCCTCCCTAAAGCCCATGATGCACCTCACCTACAACATGTTATATACTGACCTTAAAGCTGCACAAATTCAACTCTTCTTTCAAACTGGTTTAGATTTTTTGCACTCTAAGAATTGTTTGACATCTGAACCAGGATATGATGAAATGTGAGTGAGAAGCGTGGGGCAATTAACACCTCTTTAGTTACAGTTCTTTAGTTAATTAGGTCATTCACCAAGTCTCCATTGCCAACATTAACTGACTCAGTTCATAGATCCGCTCCTCAGCGCTTAGAGCTGCTTCATGCCACCTACACACTGTGACTGCCTTATATTCTGCCGCATGGCCAGCCGTTAATGCATCCAATAGAATGAACTTCTTCTATACCATAGACACAGCTTGTTATTTGTAGGGGGGGGGGGGGGGGGGCAGGGGCTCTTTAGGAGGAGATAGCAGATCAACAGTAGACGCCACAGAGACGTGGTGTACATCATCTGAAAGCTGAGAACCTGAAGAACCAACAAGATCTAACAAGCTAGCGTATCAGTTTTATTTAACCCTTCTAGGGATGCACCTATCTCGATACCGACCCCTGGGCTTTGCTTATCGGACGATTACGGGCTACGGATCCGATGTGTTTAAGTAATAAGCTGGAGGCCTCGCTGTGAGCAGAGGGTAGGCCGCTTAAGAAGAGGGCATTGAGCGTTAAAGAGGAGTGAGTGAGATAAGGTGATTGACTGCTACAGGTGTGCACGGCGAGGAATGGAAAGCAGGGCGACACCGCCGACACAGCGAGCTCATCCCAAGCTGCTGCCACAGAACAGCTTTGAAGTCCAAGAGAGTGTGAAATAGCCTCACCGCGGTCCACTGGTGGAATAGTGCGTTCAGACTCAACATGCTAATGTCACTGTGGCGGTAAACCCCCCCCCCCCCTCGCTTTAAACATGACGAGGATCCATCTCCTGTCGAACCGCCGCCTCCAAAAAACGTGTCATTTGGCCGCAACGCTGCGACGGTTCCACGGTGTGAAGACACAAAGGAACCCATCCCCGCCGGCAGACAGAGGCTCTCAGGCAGAGGAGGTGGACGGAATGGTAAAAAAAAAAAAGGCCAAGCAGACAAACTCGCCGCTCAACAGTTCGGTTGCCTTGACAACAATATTACTTCTATCGCAGTGAAGTACGACCCGGCGAAGCAAAATCTCAGACCATTACACGATTAACTTCACGTACTCCCGTTTCCTATACCTGGGTATGTCTACTTCCTGACAACAGAGACGTGTGTGTGTTCTATTTGTGTGAATGAACTCCTGATGAAGAACATGTGGAACCCTGCGCTGAACGCCTGGAGCTTAAAGAGGTGATGATTAGTGCTGAGGAGACATAAAGCTGGGACAATCAAGGGGCATAAAAATAAACTAGACAAAGAGAAGACGACATGGTCGAGTAGAGCTGGAGAGGAAGGGACCCGCAGAGATCGATATTTTGTTTCTTAATTGTGCTTCTATTTAGTCTGCGTCCCACGATAGACACATCCAACTGTAGTGATCTCTAAACATCAGGACATGAGAAGAGCACGACTCTGACTCGTGATTGTAATTATTGTATATGAATTGTATTGGTATATTGTAATGGTGGTAAAAAAATCTCAAACTTTATTATGAAGATCATTGGCTAAATGATGCATTAGCAGTGTTTCCCACACAAAGTAGATTTGGTGACCCATTCTAGCATTTATTTTTTAATTATTTTGCATGTGGATTGATGTAAATTAACAATATTTACATACTAGATTTTCCATTGACACATTGTAATTATAGGCGTCAAAATGATAATTGCTGAGATAAAAAAAAAGACACTAATTAGGAGCAGCCAGACAGGTTTTACACAAACCCTACAATTTTCTGTAATTAGGGATTATTACCGGTATTTTGAATGTGCTCACTTTTGGGCTTTTAACACCAAATAAAGTCCATCCCTCCGTTGTCTTCTGCTTACCCGGGACAACAACCGGCTCAGCAGGGTATTCCAGATGTCCCTCTACCCAGCAACGTTTCTCAGCTCCTACTAAGGGGGACCGTGAGCCGTTCCCAGACCGCAAAAGATATATAATCCCTCCAGCGTGTTCTGGTTCTAGCCCGGGGCCTCAACCAGTTGGACGTGCCCAGAAAACCTCTTAAGACGTCCAAGAGGCCTCCTGATCAGATGTCCGAACCACCTCGGCTGGTATTAGGAGCAGCGGCTCTACTCGGACCTTCCTCCAGATGTGTGAGCTCCTCTGCCTCTCTCTGAAGCTGATGAAGGGGTTTAGATACAGTGTTTACAACCTGTCTCATCATCTGATCGCTTATTCATTTCCCAGATTACTTTGTTGAGTTCACTGTTTTCATAGCTGATAAGAATCCCGGCAAAATCTATGAAAACAAGACCCACGTTGTATTAGACAGGAATGATCCTTTACCAATGTACGGTTCATTAAAAGGGGGTTCTTGTGACGGGAAAATTGCAACTTTTCAAAATCGGGATTTTCATATGAAAACCATTCATCTGTCAGATATAGAGGGGAGGGAAGAGGAGGAGATATGCTGCCACAATATCCCCACAAATTATAGTAAATAACTTGTATTCTCAACAGGAGTTAGGGACACACCGATCCGACCTTTTCAGTCCTGATCCCGACAGCAATACCTGGGTCTATACCGAGTACCAATCCGATACCAGTGTGTGATTAATAAGCTACCATACCTGCAGTTGTCCCTGATACTTGAGTCAGTATGCTTCTGTATCAAGAACCAAACGAATGCCCTTGTTGATGTTGCAGTACGTTGCTTCTCCCTGAAGTTTGACCTTTGGCGGCTGCGTTAGATCGACTCCAAGTTACAGGAACCCGAGGCTCATTTAAATAAATAGGTCGCTAGCTAATAGTCGAGCCATAATGGCCGCCACCGGGCTTCCTCCTCAGCATTGTCACTGTTACAGCACAGCTCTCGCTGCACCTTGCCGGGGCCCGGTTTAATTGGACTAACCCAATCAGAGCCCAGGAGCGCTCCGGTCTGCTGAGCTCGGCATCGCTGCTAATAGAAGCTGATGGAGGAAAGATTAAAAATGCTGCTGCTGAATCACACTCTCCATATCCCACAGTCCCCGCCATGTTTGTTTGCACTGGCTGAGATGAATCGTGGGAAATGGTACGACGGCCGCGCAAGCCGCTCGCGTGGCTTTCTGCGAGCAAACCCGAGCCGAGATGATATTCTATGTAAATGTTCCTTAGCGAGTGTAATGGGGTAAAGTGGTGAGCTGTTGAATATTCCTTTTTAATTATGTTTTAATGAACTGTGACAATGAGAGGCTCAGAGGGGAAATGTTTGAATGATGAAATGTTTGCTCGGGATTTAATTTAAAAAAGGGGGAAACTGCAGGAGGCCTGTACAGTGACGTTGGGCTGATTACACACACACACACACACACACACACACACACACACAAACAAACACAAACTCACACTGCATTCACAAGAGCACAAAGTAATCCATCAAGTCTTTCTCTCTTCAAACACACACTAAAAGAGTTACTAGTTCTTTCTCACTGACTCTCTCTCACACACACACACACACACACGTTTGCATCTCAGATTTGTGACCTCCACAGTTACTTTAGCTTCAACAACTGCAGCCTCGACGCAACCTGCGCTGTCAAAATATCCGCCACACACAGCCAATCCCGGCAAAACTTCAAAGGCCCTTCTTCGCCCAATTGCATTTGGCAGCCTGACTCCAGATCAGAGCTTACTGAGCAGAGCGGGGAGCTGTTTTTCTGAGTTAACATCCCCTCCAGCAGAATGCCTTTTATGGACAAACCAATACATTGCAAGATGCACCGGAGAGTTCACACAGACAAACACACTAACAGCCGACACGGGCCCTCTGGATGAGAACATCTGGAGGGGTGGGGGTAAAAGCTGCCGTGTGTGGAGATCCTCTGAGGTAATCAAACTCCAAGAGTGACGCTCGTCAGGTCGGATCTCAACAGGAATCCATCGGCAGTTCTCCGCTCAACGAGCAGCAGCGTTTTTTGGCTGCGCGGAGGAAGTTTTTGGGGAGGGAAACGTGTTCGGAAGCCTCAATGCCTACAGTGCATAATGAAGCAGCCGGTATCTGGGACATGGTCCTAAGTAAAAGGTCATCTGCATAGTTTGAAGATGCATCATGCAAATCAACTGCTTCGTATTTGCATAGGAATGAAGCTGTGTTCAATGTTAGTCTTAACTCGGCTCACCATTTGTTGTGGAGACTTTTAGTGATGGTAGCTGCTACAAAAACGTTTACATGAACAGTGGGCTCAATGAGTGTGTGTGTGTGTGTGTGTGTAATGTGAAGTGATGAAGCCACAGAGAAGCATCACTCGTCTCACCTCAGCTCTCTGTGTAGCTTTTTAGCTTAATATTTTAGTTGAGTGATGATTATTGCTATTTGTGCTAGTTCCCCCTGAGACTCGGATCAGACAATTGTCACATATACTGTCAGCTTCTGCCTGCATGTAACCATGTGAGTAAACAACTGGCTCATCCAGGTCAACCCTCTCAGCTCAGCCAGTGCAACCGGTCAACCATCTCAAATTCTCCCACGTCCCCCGGAAACATCCGAATCACAGGCTGCCCATGGCTGTCTGCACTGGATTCAAAGCGCTGGTGCTGGCACACATAAAAGGCTGCTGGAAAAAAAAAAACTGCAG
This sequence comes from Anarhichas minor, assembly GCF_050575085.1. Taxonomy (NCBI): domain Eukaryota; kingdom Metazoa; phylum Chordata; class Actinopteri; order Perciformes; family Anarhichadidae; genus Anarhichas; species Anarhichas minor. The sequence continues at coordinate 7,227,214 of NW_027466491.1, forward strand.
TGCATAACTCAAAGCCGGCGTCAGACTGACTGCTCGGAGTATCTTCTCTCACAGGCTGGGAATTACAAAGTTTGTTCTTCAAGTTTCCTCCAGCAAACAATCCCTTCCACCGCATGGCCTTTCTGAGAGTGATTATTGTTGACCCAGCAGATGTGGACCACCGCTCCATCATATCAGTACATCCTGGCATTTCACTGCTGCATCCCACCTGACATTTATGCTATTTTTATTAATGCCTTTTGGTATTTTTGGTAAATACCCATATATATTTTTTTTGTGGGGGGGGGGGGGGGACTCAGTTGGAGCAGAGGAATGCAGATGGAAGCAGCGATATCCTGATGAAGAAGAGGAAAGTCATGTTGACTCCTGGTCCAATCAGCTATCATGAGCCTTCGATTGTCTCTTTAATCTGTGCAGCAACTTTTCCTTTTTATTATTATTAGTGTTTCCATTGTTTGTTTTTCAAAATATGCAATGAACAAGTGAATACAAAAGTACTTCACATTGTACAGACATGAGGACTTTCAACACAAGTCTTAATGTTTTCTAAAAGCTAAATCCCGAGGGATTAACAGAACGGACCAGTTACTGTCTGTGGATCCATAAGAGACCGAGAAGCACATCGTCAGGCAAGCAAAGAGCAGCGGCTTGATCAGCTGAGGCTTTTCAATGATTACCTGAAAGCCCTCAAATAGAGCGAGAGTGACTCAAGAAAAGAGAAAACTACTTTTAAACAGGCCAGTCTATTTTACCCATAATGACTGCGCTAAAGCAGCTCATTGATTGCCCTGCGTGTGAGAAGAGGTTAATTACAATCTCGGCAAGCGGTCACTCGTCTGGAGGTAACGATGAGCGGCGGAACACCGTGAAGTATAGGTAACGAAAACACCAGAGACGTTTCTCACGTCGTAAACTCGAGGCCAATTTCGGTTCCACTGAAGGGTCGGCGCAGGAGATTGACCTCAGTCTGAAGTGCTACAGCGGAGCAGCTGATGGAAACAGCTGATCTATAGCGCCCATCTATTGTCTAGGGCTCCCTGAAGCGCTTGCTTTTCTTCTTGAGGGGAAGAACATTTTGGGCAAACAGCACTCGACATAAAGGCCGGTTGAAAATCAGCAATTTATTCCTCTCATCTCTTCCTCCTCATAAACTGTAAGCCCGCCCACTTTTTAGCAGCCCAATCAAATGTAAAGTATTTCATTTAAATCTCTCGTATCTCTCTGTACACTGCTCCTCTGTGAAATGTGTCACAGGAAAGAAGCTAAAGACGCTCTCAGCTTCCGTTTCACCGTTTCACTGTGGACGTGAACTACTAACAAGTGACCCAAAACCAGCTCTTTAAAGACCCCACTAATGGAAACTTATCAATGAATTAACAGACTGACGAATAATGAAAATAACAAGTTGTTGCAGCACTCGTGTATACACATTTGTTTTCATGTTTTAGCAGTACAAGTTGAGTTTTTCTGTTCTTTTTCGATGCACCAGGAGGGGAAATTCCACCTGTCATGTCCCATCACTGTTGCATGCTGGTTCACGTAACCTAAGTAGCTGAAGGCTGCAGAGGACTCAAACTCCCACGGACAGCTCCGTCAACTGGTTTGCCGACATCTCCCTCTAAACAGACAACTTTTCTTTTCCCCCCCCTCCTCTTGCAGTCTCAGGCCTGGACACAAAATGCATGCAGTCTTGCGGAGACACCCCACGCTGGCTGTGCTGTGCCCCCCCCCCCCCCCCAAGGCCGCCCCGAGGCCACGTGGGAACGCGCAGCATGACATGCGATGGAGTCTCCAGCTCAGAGCCCTCCGCGGACGTGACTTCTTGCTCCGCAGTTCATCAGCATCACTGTCAAAACCCCAGCGATATTACTTCCAGTGCCGGGGCCAGTGAGCTGCCAGAAATTGACCTCTGACCTCTCTGAATTAGTCTCTTCTCCGGTGATGTTTACAGATGGAGCGGTGCGCCGGTTTCAGCTTAGAACGGAGTGAAGCCTAAGCTGAAGATAACAAATTGAGCCGCCTCATTGCGAGCACACTCTTTCAGCCTTGATATTTCCTCTTCCCTAGATCTTATTATACCTCGGCTCTTTTCTCCTCCTCTTGTAGCCCCCCCCCTCACCCCTCCATGCACATAACAAGAGTGGCGTCTGCGAGAGAGCTCTGGAGAGGGAGAGGTTCATCAGCAAATGGCTCCCTAAAACCCAATCTCATTTATATGCAGATGAAATAAATATTGATGTGCTGCCATGCTCTCGTCCTGTTTTGCCCAATTGATGCTGGCGTTCTGGTATCACTCGTGCTAGGTATGACTATTGGCAAGAGGCCTGCTCGGCGATATGATGTGTCGAGGGCAAAACAAAGCTGGAGCAAGTGCTTAAAGTGAGCAGACAGACAGTCAGACGGCACTACACAGCCCCCTGGAACAAAGCAAACGAATGAAGTGAAGTGACACACGGATGAGAGAGAGAGACAGAGAGAGACAGAGACGGAGAGAGAGAGAGAGAGACAGAGAGAGAGACAGCGAGAGAGACAGAGACGGAGAGAGAGAGAGAGAGAGAGAGCGAGAGAGAGACGGAGAGAGAGACAGAGAGAGAGACAGCGAGAGAGAGACAGAGAGACAGAGAGAGAGAGAGAGACAGAGACGGAGAGAGAGACAGAGAGAGAGACAGCGAGAGAGAGACAGAGAGACAGAGAGAGAGAGAGAGAGAGAGAGAGAGAGAGAGAGACTGCCTGTGATGATTCATTGATGGGTGGGTGTGTGGAGAATACAGATATTAACTGCTTTAGAATATCTCAAAGCACCATCATCCTATCTGGACGAAGCATATGCACACAAAAAAAAAAAAGCGTACAAATGCATTTCAGCACGCAGCCAATATGTCTCTGCATTACTATACAATGATTCTGGTGAATGACCTGTGAAGTAGAATCACGTTGCAGTTTACATCCATGTCCATCCTATTTGACATTTGCGAAATGACTTAAAAGATGAATTGTCTGATAAACTATATGGCAATTCATCTTCCGTCAGTTGCAATCATATTTGCTGAAAACACACTAATTCAAAGACTTTCACATTTGACATTCTTTATTTCAGCACATCAGTCTAATTGGCGTCTTCCTCAAATTGAGTTACCATCCAATTATCCGGCGGAGCGTGTCGGCTGTGCTTCGGCGTGGCTCGCTACGAGGCACGTGATCCAATCACTACCGATCTGCAGGTGACAGGTGTCATTAGCTGAAGGACCTGAAGGAACGCTGTCAAGCACACAACAATTAAGGTAAAAGCGTTAATTAGTTCGACTCTGTCTGCGCACGAGCTGGAGTGAATGCATTTAGAGTGCGGGACGACACACGGGCTCATATACGCTCTCGTATTAAGAGGTTTAACATACACTCAAGTGCCGGAGAGACAAGCTCTAGAAAGATCTGAGCAAGACAGGGAGGAGGGGGAGTTTCCGTTGTACTGGGATCAGCCCTCCGAGCTGTCACAATACCGTTGTTTCAGAGCCGCACACTCCGCTGCAGTGCGAGTCTTTTTCAACGGGGAGCAAAAATGTCTCCCGACGTGTGAAAATGCTCAAAAAGCTGTTTGTTGTGAGAGTCGCCGGCACAATAAGGCTGCAGCAGTCTGTACTTTACTTTACTTCTTATATTTCTGTTGACTTTTACTTTTACTTCACTACATTTTGCAAAGAAAACGGATACTTTTACTCCGATACATTTCCCCTGAAACCTTCGTTACTCGCTACAAAATCAAATCTATCTTTAGAAACAAAATGAATCATGAGACCAACTCGGGGACTGTGGTGGAACAGAGACTGCAAGCAAGCAGGTTTGGCGAATCAGTTGAATCATTGGTTAATCACGTTAATGCGCAAAACAAGCGCTCTCAAAGCCGCGGTGTTTAGATTCCCAGTGATGCCCAGGATGCTACATGCTATAGCTAGCGAGCGACAACACGAGTAGAACTCCACACAGGACGGTGGGATGAGGAGAGGTGGATGGGTCAAACAAACACTGGTGTTTCCTCCAGGAGGCCGCAGTTTGTGCCGTGCGTGAAACGAGAAGCCAATGTTGATTTATTTGTGACGTGACTTCCGTACTTAAGCAACGCCACTTCCGTAGATATTTTAACGCAATAGAATCATTCTATACACTGTAGCTTCTTTACATTCTACATTCTATCAGAATGTAAAGAAGCTACATTGTAGCTTCTTTACATTCTACATTCTATTAGAATGTAAAGAAGTTCAAATCAGGCCCATAGGAGTTTACAAGGCAGGTGTCCTTTCTCACAACACTGACCTGATGCATCAAGTGGATATTTTTTGCTGAACACAACATTATGCATTTGCCCTCTACATCCTCTAGTCGGAATGAGCATACTTATAAACGCACTGTTACAACTCCTTCATAGTGTCATATTGCTTTTCGGAGAATTATGATGATAAGTTCATAGTAGATGCAAAAGTATACTTATGTACAATATATTATGTTGAACATTGTTGCTCCTGGATGGATCACAGCCAACCCAGTTATTTTCAACACAGCTCCATGTCCTTGGTCATGGTGCCACAGCACTTAAAAGAATCAACTTCATAATTCTCAAAATTCTGACCCTTTGCTTTTTTATTAACAGCATTTACTTGTACTTTTACTTTCAATACTTAAGTACATTTAATATCAGAAAATTACTTTTGATACTTAAGTACAATAAATATCAGATACTTTAAGACTTTAACTCAAGTAGTATTCTAATAGGTGACTTTTACTTTTACTGGAGTAATTGTCCAGTAAGGTATCTTTACTTTTACTCAAGTATGGCTTTTGGGTACTTTATACACCACTGGGCTGCAGCGTCATTCTGTTCTAATAAGCCGGAGCCTCCTCTGAATGAGACGCGTGTGACGATCCATCAGAGAGCCGTGTGCACACGCGCAAACGATTCAGTCCACGGACAGCAAATCAATCCCCAACTGCAATAATGAATCCATCTACAGGGAGCCTAAAGGGTCATCTTGTAGACCAATACATCTGTACTAACACATGTGAATGACTTTCCTTCCTCGCGAACATCTTGCAAGGTCGATTTTGGAATATTTTGAAACCTGCGTTGTTTACATCAGCGAGTCTTCTTCCCTGACTTTTTTCTCCGGCACATAACGACATTTCTTGGCAAACCCTGCGTGGTGTTCCACCGGTTGCGTGTGCAGAACAAGTTTCCGCTCATCAGAACCTCGCTCCATGGCACCGACCGTGGTGGAGAAACTATGCGTTTAAAAGTTGTATAAAGCTCTTTCTGTCTCCAGAGGGATCTGCATGAAGTCGGGCAACTTGTCTGACTGCTGGTTGGAACTACACCTTTGCAAATGAAAAAACAATCTGGGAGTGTGGAGTTATGTTGGCAGCTACTAGCTTAACACACCCAAACACCCAAAACACACTATTAACATCGACTTGAGTTACATTGTGAGTAGTTTTGGTGCACATGGGGAAAATACACAAAACATATTATTTTCTTCTTTGTTTTTAAACCGTCCATCAAGAGAACAACAATTTTATAGAACAGCTGTGTTAAATTTGGCCAAACAACTTTTGGCCTTTTAGCTCAGAAGAAACTGAAACAAATGTTTGGCTTTGATAACTTGCATTTGTCTTTTTAGCATTTAATTGACCTTACAATGAACTGATTTATTATCAATGAAAATAATTCCCACACTGGGAATATTTTTTTTCCCAGGTTGTGTAGCCCATTTCTTTTCTATACGAGGGTTCTAATTTGCATAATTCAATCAAATATTCACTTTCGTGTGAGTCTTGCATTCATTTCATGAAGATCAATGTGTCCTACATGAAGCAGCATATAGAGTGACCCCTTGGATCGGCGCCCTCATCAGAACAGCAAAGCGCCCGGTGCGTCGGTGACGATGAGCGTCTAACAGAGAGCGAGCGGTCGTGTTGAAGCATCCAGAGTCGTCCAGTGCTGAGCTCCGGCAGTGGGCTGTGCAGAGGCAGAGAGCCTGCAGCTCTCGTCCTATTTTCAGCTTCAGTGAGCAGAGGAGAGTAGAGAGCCGGGCCAACTCGGGGCAGACAGGATCGACCCCAGCGCCGTTTAACCCTACACACTCCACTTCACACACATTCACCAAAGACCACATTCAATCATTTAATTAACCAATAGAAGGAGATTACAGGCCAGAACTAGTGTTATGTTGGCTTTAATGTTGTTTTTAAAAACAAAACTGCATACTGCTCTTTTAAAAAAGACTAAATTGCAAAGTAATTACTGCAGCGACTGCTAAGCTTTGTAAAAATGCTGCGTCATCAGTGGACTCCACAATCTACCGCATCATTAGCCGGCCGCCTGCTGTTAGCCGTCGACACATACGGACTCCCAGGCAGCCGAACAAACGGCTGTTTGGCTCATGATTGATTGTCGAGTGAAACGTCATCTCATCTCACCTCATTAGAAGGAGCCAATCACATTACGTCAGTGTCAATGCCATTGACGCACACATCACTGCGGTGGGAATACAAGCGCCCGCTCCCCCCCCCCCCCCCCCCTCCATGTGGCTGCATTGTCAACAACTAAAGCTGTATCAAAGAAGTCAGAAAGATCATTTGAGGACAAAAAAAAACAAGTTATCAGTGACTAAATCCTGCAGCACCATTAAAACCGTAAAAGTCTGCGCTAGAAGAAACATGGGTAAAAGCAGGTGCTGATGCTAATCATCCGTTACTGCACACTGCTGCAGTGACCCTGTTCACACTCTTGTAAAAGTACCTGAAGCATTTTTTAGCCAGCTAGGTGAGTAAACAGACTAAATGTAATAGTTTTAAATTAGTTTATAAACTGATTGTAAAGGGGGACAAATATATAGAATACATTTCATCCAACTGGTAAAAGAAAATGTAAAAATATTGATATTATTTCTCTTTACACTCCTCCTTCCTCACTGCCTTCTTGGACTCCGTCGACCTTTGATCCGCACGCACAACATTTAAAAAAAATCGGTGTGAAGAGTGAGGTTGGCTTTGTTACACGATTCCGCTCCTTGTTAACAGAAGCACAGTGCTGCTTCACAGCCTTACACCGAGGGAAAGGTCGGGATATTACGGAGGCTCTTTGTAAATGGCTTTCACATTTCATGTGATTCTACCGTTTTACCATTCCAGCCCTGTGTTTGGAATATTAAACACCGTTCTCCTGTATTACACTATTGATCCTTTGGAGGAGAGTTTTGTCTTTTTTGTAGTCTGTATTTGGGCTTCGGTGTCATATTCAAGGACACATCGGCAGGGTGCAGATGTTTGCAGGGTCATTAGAGGTGAGTCATGATTTTTCTTTCTCATAGAAACTACGGTTCGAGGCCACGGGAGTCGTGCATCCGTTGCAAAACACCGAACCCTGTCCGACCCACTTTTCTTCCACGGGGGTTCGGTTGTCACCGTCTTTTCCTTTTCATAGTGAACGATCAGCTCTGAACACGAGTTGTTAGCACACGGCATTACATTCATGCGAGGCCGAGAGGCTGTTTAAAGAGCCGAGCCGCTCCTCGCCTCCGATTTGTATTCCGGCCACTGACTGTGCCGGGGCGAAACAATTCCTCCGCCTCGTGTTTCGCATCCCATTTCTCGCCATTTTTGTTGGGGGTGAATGCCATTTTAGCATGCAGGTGTGTGCTTGTGTGAAAGAAGGCTGTGTAAGCATGAGAGTCAGACTGTGTGTGTGTGTGTGTGTGTTGAAAGTCTACATCATGTCTGTAGAAGAGGGGAGGGGGAGGGGGGGGGGGGGTAACATCTGACTGCAGCTCGAGACTGCCATCTATGGGGTCTGACAGGCTCAGATGATGGAGATCCAGATAAAACACAGTCACAGCGGCTGCATGGTGATGAGGGGTTTGGCTTCCACTTATTGTTATATTTTCAGAATAAGAGCGGTGTGATTCATGGCTCAAGGGCCGGAAAGAGAGAAGTAGTACCTCAAAACAACCAACAAACTGAGAATTTAGGAAATGTTTTGGGTTCAAAGAGTCTCACAGTGTGACTGCTTTAAATGTTCTCTGAAGATCCATGCTTCTCTCCATCAACAACCATTTCCACTGTTAATGGTAGAAATAATCTGAAGGACACTGCCAGGTCACAACATATCCCGTATGGCATTTCTTGGAGTGCAGCCATTGAATTGAAACCGTTTTGAAAGCATTCCAGACATAAATCATTCAACAGAGAGCATTCGTCACAACTTTAAATACACCTCACTCACCACCAATCAAAAGACATTACACGACTGGAAGTAGAAGAAAGCACCAGAGGCTTTCTGGAGCCGGGTCCACCAAGACCCTTGTGATTTGAAATACAATCTTCAGCACTGAAATATGGGTTTCCACAGAAAAGGAAGAAGCTGCTTTTTCTTCAAAAGGCAAACATGAAAGTCTGGATTTTCAAAGACACTTCTTACGGCAGGAGGCTGTTTAGAGGGAAACAAACACATCCTACCTGAACCCACGAGCAAGCGACTCGTAGCTGTGAATGGATTCGGGATGAGTAAATTTGTGCTGGCGTGTTGTTGAGAAGGCCATTTCTATTTAGCCGACCCTGTGTCCATTTCTCATTACTCGCGGCTTACCTCTCGAGTCCTTTATAATAAGGCCAGCGCTGAAGACGGTAATCACAGTCCGTCAAATGCAGCGCGGGGAACAATGGCTCACATTTTTATAAACACAGCAATTTCCCTTCAAAACCATCAACTCGCACCGCAGAGCAATTTGACGACGCTACCTGCAGTGTAAACAGGCGGCGACGGCACAGATTGTAGAAGTCAGACAAAAGGCTGAACATGTCCATTAGGATGACCCGCTAAGCTCCCAGACGGAAGTTGAGAAAAGAAGTGTAGAGGAAGTAGAGAGAGTGCTGCTGTTTCCCACTCACACGGGGAGGACTTCTACCTTATTATTAGAGAGCTGCACTAGATGTCCTTAATTATTCAGGAGCTCTGAAAGCGAGGTCTTTATACGGTAAAACAGACGTGATAATGCAGAGCGCTCTTCTTCATCCACGAAAAGACTTATGTCTTTTTCTCATCCAAGGAATAAGAAAAAAACGGTTTATACTGATGTCTGTGTGAGGAAGAAAAAATGGAATTTTAATAGTGGAATAATCACTTCTGATAAAAATAAGACTCTTTTCACTGGCCTCCTTTTGACTTCTCCTCTTCAGCTTTATTCTCACTCTCCACGCTCAGCTCTAGTCCACATACATGTGCAGGAGCAACACCCAGCCTTATAATTGGAGGTATCTCCTCACCGCTCAAGGCAACATATCCCAGGCGTCCTCCTTTTCAAAGTCAACGGGCTGCACATCCAATATAAAACCCTTCCACTGGAAAACGACACACACACACACACCTATAAATCAGCGAGGTTTTTTTTCTTCTTTCGAGGCACTACATCTCAATCTGACTCCGGGATCCCAGACGCAGTCTTCATTTCTTTTCGTGTCAAACCTGTCGGCTTCCATTACCTGGAGCAAGTGTTTCCCGCCGCTCGTGCCACTTCTGCATCCTAATTGCTCGTAAACAGTCGGTGCACGGCGCTCCCAGGCGGTGACGGCGCAATTAGTTCACAAATGAGCGACTGATATTTGTAGCCTCGCGACTCTGAGATTATTCATCTCCCGGAAGGTGGCAGGGGGGGGGGGGGGGAAGCTACGAGATGCTTGCTCAGCACTCACGTCAGGAAGTGAATGTAGGCCTGGGTCATATTTCACACATGACGTAGAGATTTATACACGACTGGAAGACATTCACCTGCATACAAACAACTATTATTACAGTAGACTTTTACAATTTGAGGACTGCAGACACTGAAGTACACACACAGCAATCAACCTCAAAATGCCATGTGTGCATAAGGTTCATTGCAGTTTTCAAATATATATGCACACGAATAACGTGTCGTTTTGTGCCGAGAGCATCGGCGTCTGTGATTTTTCATCAGTGGGCTTCCCAGGTCAGCTTCAGCCCCGAGGCTTCCTCCTCACACGGAGCCCCAAAGAGCCCGTAATCCTCCACCTGAGAGACCGTGGATCCCCTCTGAGTGTCTGGGAGGAGGTGCGGTTGTGTTGTTTATCACTGCGAGGGTGAGGCAGTGTGTTTATTCAAGACAAACGACACTCTACATCCCCTTTGACAGCGTTTCATATCCCCATCGCTCGTCAAGTACAAACTAAAGCTCCTTCAGTGGAGAACGAGCAAACGCAATTTTTCTCCTGAAAAACAAATCAGCTTCATTTCCACTAAGATGGATGCTGGAGGCAATCACAGCTCCCAGCTCTAAATATCATAATAATACGTTCACCTGACTACTGGGACACATTCATATGCCTGCTTCTGTCTTCGGAGCAAGACGATTTTCAATATTCTCAGAGTTTTCAATTTCAGCATTAGAGGCGTAATGACATCTATTTTTCATTTGGATTGTCGGAGGACCGAGGAGTCAGATGCGAGCGTGTGAGAATAATCATTTGGATAAAAGGGAGCTCTGCTCAATATATAACAGCGGAGGATTGTCAGAAGAGAGCTCAGGAATACTACTTTACATTGTGTTACTTCGTTTTGAATGAGTCAAATGTGTGTGTGACAGAACGTCTCTTTGTCACACACACATTTCTTTATGGAACGATCACTGTTAGAAATACAAGTGGCCTTGATCCACCTGCTTACTTTAACCAACTGAGTTTTAATCTCGAAAATCAAGGATGATGGGGGATGCAGCTGGTGCACAGAAACAGAAACACAACAAATCAAGCTGTTGGTTTTGGATGCTAAAAAAAGATAAACAATTTGAAATGCTCGGACTAGACAAAGCCGGTACAGACGGTTGCTTGAGTTTGTGGTGAACGCTGTCGTTACACTCGGAGTATCGTGCTAGAAGCTGCCGGTGAGTCTGTACTTTGGCACAAACTGTTTATAGTTGTTGAGATACTTCAGTCTGGACCAAAGCGGTGGGCCCAACTACCTACAGAGCGACATCCATCCATATGCTCACGCTGCTAGCAAGACTAACAACAGTGTTACAGTTGGTTCAGTTCCTGGTGAAGCTTTGTTTCCTCTCTGCAATGAGAAACAACTGTACAGTGAACGCATGGCCTGTTGCTGAAGCTAAACTATTCTTGGAGGGAGAGTGGGCGTCCTGCCCTGTTTCTGCAGGGCTTTCATAGCGGGACGAGCACAGCAGAGTGTCTGGCACGCACACACCGACAAACAAAAGCACAGCGTTTATTCACTATTCACACACACACACACAAACACACGCGGCCTCTCTGGTCCTGCATCGGCAGTACTTGCTGGCGCCGCCGCTTCACCAGCGGAGCCTTTGACTGCATCCTCGACACTCCGACTTATTAAACGCTGGCAACAGGCAAGCCTCCTCCTTTAGTCCCAGCTAAGCTTCCATACACTGGCAGAACGGGACGGCAGCCAGGAAGTATAGACGGGAAATAAAGCGGAGAAAATTAACAGAAAGAAAACACGGGTAAAGGAGCGGAAATGCAGGAATAGCGTGAGAAAAAGAAACATTTGAGAATAGATTATGAGCGTGTGTGTGTGTGTGTGTGTGTGTGAGAGAGAGAGGCAGAGAAAAGCAGCAAAGCACCTGCAGGCTGAGACTGAACTTATTCCACTTATTTCAGCTGTTTCCACCTAACTGTCAAACACATTTTAGGGCCAACTTTTGAAATGTCACCAAAAAAAGAAAAAATAAAGATAGGAATTACTCTCATTTCTAACAGAAAGGTTAGAGTGAATAAATGCATTTCCTGTGCAGCTCAATAGAGGAAAATGCATCCATAAGGTAAAATTTAGTTATTATTGTTAACCATATTTCATGCTACCTGAAGATAAAACAACAAAATGCAGATGATTACTGCTCCGCTAACACCCACGACGAGCGCCTCACACATGAGAGCTGTGACCTTTCTGGGACGTTGTGGTGGGCAGACGACATTTCCGACCGCCCGAAGCCGCTTCTCAACTGTTCATGAGCACCGTCGTTGTTCTTTAACTTTCCTTAACGTTCCTCTCATTTCATGCAGAAGCTTCGCGTGAGGCTGTAGCTGTAGTAGTCGTGCTACCGGATGGACTGAAACACGGGAAGCACAGATCGCAGCGGAGAGCGCAAGAAATCACATTAGACAGCGACAGCCCTCAGGCCCCTCTCAGGCATTACTTCCATCTAATTTGTCAGTAATTAGATGACCGAGGATTTATCCTGCCGGGTTATTAATTGCACACAACGATGATGAGGCCAGGTAGTAACCATGGCGATGAGAGTGGCGCACTTAGATGTTGGATCTACACGCTACAAACACTCACACACTGGGGGTGTGCATGTGTTGATTTTGATTACATAACCGTATGTAAGCCATATGGATCAAATCTTCCATCACGCCCAAGTCATTTTATATACATACAGTAAATGCTATGGAGGCTCGTAGATTGATATTGAAACAATTACTGATTTAATTGCAATAAACGGATTAAAATGATGCCGAGATCTACACTTCATCATCTAAAATCATGCTTCCTCCATGCACCATTTTGGGCTAAAAGCCTCTTGTTGTTGCACCAAACACTGAGCGATAACAGTCCATTAGCATCTCTGCATACGGTAACATCTGGAGCATGTTGGCATCCATCACACACACACACACACACACAGCAATAAACACATACACTGTGCACACACACACACACACACACGAGTGGCGTCTCATGCCGACTCGGCGAGGAACTGCTTATGGAGTGAAGATGCGATGAGAGCCTGCTATCACTTCTAACCCCCACAGCTCTAACAGATGCTGTGATGATACCAGCGTGCTGACACACGTCGCCTGAAGACTACGGAAATGAATGGAGATGGCTGACCGTGCTGTATGCTGTATGCATGAGGCGGCAGCAGAGAGGGAGACATTATACATGTAGATTCAGACGCCTCGGGGGGTCTCGGGGGAGCGCACAGCAAATATTGAAGTGTTTGGTTAGCGACAAAACATTACCACTGAAAGCACAGTTATTTAACAGATATGTGTGTGTGTGTGTGTGTGTCACAGCACGCAACACACCAGATGACGGAGCTTTGGGGGGTATGGATGTAAAATGAATTCTGAGCAGCTTTGTGCCAAATTCTGTGAATACAGATCGTTTGTAAAGGCAGATTTTTCATTATTTCTTGTCCCGTGTGTTTTTCCCTCCAAGACACACAAAAAGCTTCAGACTGTTTTTGCAAGATAATACATTTCTTTTGGATTCAAAAGGGGAATGCGTGCAGACTTTTAAGTACAACCAGCATCACTGAGTACGTCGTTGGGATTCTGATTTTATTCACAGCTGCAATAAGAAAAGTTAATAAATAAATAACAGGTCGCTTTTCATGCAGCAGAAGCAGAGCTAATGCTTTCAGAGCAGACGGATGAATGAGTGAAAGTCACTTCCAGCATATGTATTCTCGTCAGCAAAGGGAGAGAGGATGAAATATCGCCAAGAAGGGAGATCTGCTTTTTAGAGGAAGCAAAGGAGGTGTCCAGTAATGTCAAGAGGGGGGTCAAGCCGAGTTATGGTTCCCAGGTCTGCCATGACATTCCCCGGAGTGAATGTCAGCGAGTGGGTGGGTGTGAGCTTGCATAATCGGCACGGCTTATATGTGTGTGTGTGTGTGTGTGTCGTCTGTTTCTGCAGCACTTTTAAAAAAAAGCAGAGTCTACCAGGGAGTTAAAACGATTTGCCGTGCTGTGACGTGGGCCAGGAGCAGTTGACTATTAGTGCCAGCTGCTTGGCGAGTCAGCAAACACTTCTGCAGATGCTAAACCTCTGAGTGGTGTCCATAGATTACAATACATGACCCCCAATAGAAAAACCACAAATTTCCCATGCACTGGGATATAACTATACCACTTCATATGCCGTATAAAGCAGCTGCAACGAAGCAGACTTGCGTCATGAAGAGAAAAATATGCTGAAAGGAGCGGTTACATCTCGTGTTACCAGAAATGTGCTTGATGTGAGGGACAAGCACAAACCTGGAAATCTACCGAGAGAAGCACAGAAACACAGATACAAATGTAACTTGAATTCAGGGACGAGGATCCACATTCCTGAACCCGTGACTCCTATTGTGCGTAACCAAATACTTAGTTTCAATTAGTAACTATATGTGTGTGTGTGTGTGTGCTGTCCACACAAAGACAGAGACAGAGAGTGACCTTCTTTCAACCCAAAAGTAGCCACAGCAAAGGTAACACGATGCAGTATTCATGGGAAGATAACAGCCCGCAACCATTTGACATTTTTCACAAAACTTGATGCTCTTCTGAGAAACGTCCGCCGGCCTGCCTCCCCGTGTGTCGGATGAAATTTGGAACGCGCTGCTTTCTCCAAATCAGATCTGCTGAGAGCAGCACCTCCACTTGAATTGTATTCAAACCTAAATTTCGGTTGCAAAGGCCAGAGTGCATGAACACGCCGTCCAGCTCCCATCTGTGAAAGTGAAACCGGAGTGGTTTGAATAAAAAAAGGCAGAAAGCTCATTTAACATTCCTGGGATAAATAATCGAGGTAAAAACAAGACTCCACTGCAGGACTGTACTTAGTGCTTAGCAGGTATATTATTTACCACATTCACCATCCTAGTTTAGCGTGTTAGCACGCTAACATTTGGTAATTAGACGGCCATTGCCTCTCCGAGAGCTACGCTGCTAGCCTGGCTATAAAAGAAAACTCCTTGTGGATTTAAAGCTCAAATAAAGCCGCATCATCAGCCGAAGCGGCTGCAACAGCGAAGAGCATCTCGTCCTCCCTAATTGAGGCCCCGAAGAGTTGCTCTATTTGCATAGCTGTCATATTAACGGTAATGGAGGCAGGTTTAAGGGCAATTTCACACAGGAAAACCTGCAGGAATCAGCAGAACTCCAGATTGCTCCCCCAACCCCCCAACAAAAATGTAAAAAAAAGTCGAATCAAGAAAGACATTTGAGCTCAGTGTTGGATTTGAAGCACCATGAAACCAACGAGGCTGAATGCTTTGGAGGTCGGCCATAACAATCCCACACTGGAGCAGACACAGTCGGAGCTTCTTGGCAGCGTGATAATTATCTCTCCTCTCCGTGCTGTCAGGTGAGCAGCAGCTGAGGGCCCTGTGCAGTGAATCACCACCTCATCACTGAACTCGGATTACAACGCGCACTTTTGAAATTATCGTTGATTGTGTGACAAGACGTGGGTTGTTTTCCTTTTTCATTTCCCGGCCTCAGCTGTCAGCTAAAAGAACACACCAAGTGTAAGAGGCAAAAACTAGAGAGTTGACAGGTATGCATTTGCCTGTTTGAAATGGTGTGACTGGCGTGAACAGCAGCAGATATTACATTGTTCTGTCAAGAGAAAAACTGGACTAATAATAAATCTCTTATCTCTGCCATTGTTTGGCCATCATGGGGTTGAAAGCATCACCAAACTGTCCAACATGGTAAGTATTAGTGTGTTCAGTTACCGACATCATCATACTTGATTTTATATTATTTGGAACCAATGTGCAAAGTTGTCTAAAACAGTAAACTCAACAAAACACCACTAGCCACAAATATAATCATCATTTTCAAAACCTCACGGTGCATTTTTTATTTTCTTTCTGTAGTTTCACTCTTTACAAACCCCCCACACAAATGGCAAATGCCTATTAATGGAACCACATTGTGACAGATTGCCTTCATCCCACTGTGAAGTATATTCATGTTGACGGGAACAGTCTCTTCTGTTCGGAGATTAGAACATCTAATCTGAAGGCCACGGCCCTTTGTGTCACTGACTGATTTAATGAGCACAGAAATAATGACGTGACGTCGATGGGAAGCATATGCTGAGGACACCGTACACAACGAGAACAGCGTGTTCGATCGTCATCAACAAAAGGACAGAATTTAGAAGATGTATTAAAGTGTATGTGAACATGTGCTCATGCAGTGTTACACAGCTGTATACTGATAACAAAAGGTTGAGTACTAAGCAGCTCTGAAGGGAAGTTAAGAGTATTTTTTCTTCCCCTTGGCAGCAGCATTCTGCATGCTCCTCCTTAGGAAAGCCTCCTGATTGGCTAGAAGGCCGTCGCACTCAGTCCATCGACTCCATTCTCAACTGGAATTGGGGGAGAGCTGTTCCTGCCGCAAAGACATTTTAATTGCTTTAAGCCAATAAGTAAAACGCGAGACGGGGAGAGAATGGCTTATGTGCTCGCTTCCCGGGCAAAACAACAAAACAAACCTCCCTGCTCTCACACATTTCTGTCCTCACAGCTGAAACCCAGAGAGCGTCTCATTGTTTCTCCCCCGAGCGAGAGCAGGAGATAGGGAGGTCACAGCACCGGAGATAGGGCGAGTGAGCACATTTTTGTTTTCGACACGGTCGCTCCCAGGACGCCGATTGCTCGGCCTCGATCACTGCAATCGCTGGTGAAAGTTTCGGAGCTTTGAGACGACGGGCACAAAGTCAACGATATAACGGCGTAAAAGAAACAAAAAGAGGGGCGACGATAAATAAGGTGATTGTTTTGTCGCTCACGGTTTATCTCAACCGCTGAGCACTTATTAATGACTTTACGGCCTGTGGTCGTCTCTTGTGGCACTGGTGATTAATCTGCCCATCTGGGGGGGGGGGGGGACTAGAGACCCAATGGATCATTCTTGGGTTCCAGGGCTTCTTGCTGCTTTGTTGCCCTGGCGAGGCCATCTGGGCCAGAAGAGAGCCAATCAGTCACAGGCCAGCCGCGAGCTTGATCCCATGTGGCCGCCTGATCACCCGTCAGCACTCGGACTGGAATCAGAATAACTTTAGTCACCACGCCAGATAAACGCCCATCTGTCTTCCTCTTAGTTTGAGAGGACTTATGAACAATGAGCAGGGATTGCTGTGGAAAACTAAGACCCGAGTCAGGACTGAATGGATGTAGCTGATAGCAGAAACACTGCCTTCTAGAATCACAGTGATAGCGATGGACAAACAATCCTGTTACAGGTTCAGCTCAGCGTGGGACATATTTCATCACGAGATGAAAATCTGTTCAGGACACGCTGCTCATTCATCAATCAATTAAAGGTGAAAGACACCAATTATACACATGAAAGTCTCGGGGAGTACTACTGCTCGCATAACATAACACACACAAAGCGACATATGAACTGTTGCGGTCAAGCTGCATTGTGGGTAATGTAGGCGCCAGGTTTTGATTGGTAAAAAGAGTGTGAGAAATAAAAACAGACAAAGCCCTGAGCTCTGTGAGGTGCTATGCTGCTACAAAGACACAACAAACAGAAAGATGACACTAAATGACATGAAATTCAGGAAAAAGATTAACTTCATGCACATTTCTTACAGTCCCCGCTGATAGAACAATGCCATTTGAAATGTATTGAACAAAAAACTGCCCTCTTTCCCAATCAGAGCTGAAACTGGTGGTGTGATACTGTAATGTTCTGGGTCACGTTATTAATATGGAAGACACGACAATTAAAAAAGAAGGAAACTCTCATTCGATGTGCAATCTGTTATGCCTCATTAAATCTCAACAATCTGTTTAAAAATGACTCATTACATCCTGGCTCACAGACCTGATTTCAGAGATTCATTACTGGAAGACTTAAGACACGAGGCGGCGAAAAGAAGACGAGAGCTGCATTAGAAAGCAGAAACAAGACTTTTTGCTTCTTTCTGTTCAAAGATGCTACGGAGCGACTGGCGTTTAACCTCGAGATATCAGAGCCGCGGGCACTTGTGGCACGGCTGCCGTCTTGTTAATTCTTCTCAGCCCTAATCTTTGGGAAGAGGAAGGAAACAATATACTGCCTGAGCGCTTCTCGCTAAAGCTTAGATGAGGTTGCACATCTGTCATAAGCGCTTACTTTCCTTTTGTTTTTGCTTCAGCTGCATTCTTCACATTCCAGTGGCTGTGACTCCCTTTGACTCGTGAGAGGAGGGAGGAGGGAGGAGGGGACAAGCCCCCCCCCCCGACTGACTCTGTAAACTTGATTTAAAGCTCCGGCTAAGGTGTCAAAGCAGCAGTTCCCCAAACAGAGCTAAGCTAACCACCTCCTCACAAACTAATGAGCTTCACAAGGGTCGCGTCACAGTTTCTCCTGTTGTGGAAGGTTTGTGGTGAGAAGTGAGGACAACGATGAGGACAACACTGGACAAATAAGTGGAGGAGGACGACCTGAAGCTTTGAGACGTGCGAGGTCGCCAGATCACATTCACAAACCAGGATTACCGCCTCATGGTCGAATGCCTCCTCCAACCAGTCAAGCTGCAGTTTACACCCATGTCTGTTCAAAATGCCATCACTTCATCATTTTATCCTATTAAGACGTTTGTGTGTAGTTGGCACAATTTATGAATTCTCAAGGTCAGTTTGTGAGGTCACAGAGAACTTCGACAACCAAATTTGAATCAGTTCATTCAAAGTAGACGTTTTGACAAATTTGAAGAAATGCCTTAAAGGCGTGAGATAATCAGACAGATGGACAACACGAAAACATAATGCCTCTCGCCACAGCTGTCGCAGGTGTGCAGATCTAAATAATTTAAGGAGGCTAACCAACTCCTTATACAACCACTTGTTCCATGTGACCAAATTCAGATATCTGACAGTTCAGTGTTGAAGCCCAGACCAAAGACCATGAATGAATGTGTTCGGCGGTCAACATCAGCTGCTGTAAACACTTTACTACAGTTCTTGAATGAAGAGTTTTACGAGCGTAAAGCGGCTGTTTTCCCCGGCCTGTGGGTGCAGCAGTGTGAAGCTCCGAAAACTCACGGGACGACGCTAAAATCTTGTCTTCCCTCACAGCCTCAAGACTGGAAATCTCAACACGCCTCGGGCCGAGCTGCCGTGATTATTCGGTGGAAACGGCTTTCCACAACGAGTAGAAATGCCTCCAGGCTGCACAGTGGCTGCGCCGGAATGTCTCGGACAGAGATGTTTAGGGAACTGTGTATATCTGTTTGACCTCATTAGTACCGCGGGCCAGAGCTGTGGAGTCCACGTGCCAAGTCTGTACTCTCCCCCCGCTGCTCTACACACATCCCTGCAAGGAAGCGGGTTCGCTCGAATGAATTGAGGGGAGGCTGCAGATGAGAGCGACGGAGAGAGAAAGAGCGTTTGTGTTTATTTGCACACGATTAACTTACACTGTTGGCATGTTGATAAGCGCACCACAGTTGTAAGATGATAGGATGTGGGTGTCGGGAGCCGGAGAATGAGAGAGTTAGTACTAAGTAACACACACACGGCAACCTTGGCATACTAATAACCTGTTGAAAAATGAAAAGACCGACTGTGACGGTGTCACTTGCTCAGGCAAAGCATGCAGTGTTAGACACACACACACACACACACACACACACACAGTGTGCAAATTATTTTGGGGACTATGTTCCTTTTCTATTTCCTTGAATGCAAAATCCCAAAGGTAGGCGCAAAAATCCTCTTGCTCTTTGTGCATGCGGACCCGCACACGTGCGGTGAACACACCACAGCTCCCTCACAAACCAGCGTGCAGCTGGAACGGTGCACGGTGCGAAAGCGACAGCTGTAATGTGCGACGACAAGAGGCCGAGACTCATCCTCCTCCGGCGCTGGTGAAAAGGCATTCGGTGCAGAGCGTTTAGAAATGTCTCAATGCCTTTTCTGCACGGACGGCCATCGTGCGACTTAACCGGAGAAGGCACATCCAGTGTGCACCGGTCAGGTAAATACAGGGAGACGCAACAGAGAAGGCCAAATTGGTTCCGACAATCCAGAGGAAGTCGTGGAAGGCCAAGCAACGCCGCATTGTTGGCCACACCTCATATGTTACTGTCTGTGAACATTTATTTTGTGTCTTTGAAAGAGACACAGTGTCATTGATGACGCCGACTCATCCGGCGCCAAAACATAATGGCTGTAAATGACCTGGAACCGCATCAAAGGCCTCCACTGCAATATTGTGTCCAGGCTGAATAGGGAGCTGTTTAATCGTAAAGTGGTGCGGAGCTGCGAGCAACTGCAGCAGAGAATTATACTCAATTGCGACAGCCGTCGGCTGGAGTTCTGGTGTGCGGATGTGAGCTCAGTAACGCGCCACTGAGTGGATCTATTTAATGCTCTCCTCTGGCTGCAGGCCTCGGGGCCACTTCACAGCGAACAACGGGTCCTAATTTAACCCTGAGATCCAATTACATTTCTGGCAATCAACCAGAGTTGTAGCCTCGCTGCTGCAAACTGCAGGACGAACCGAGCAGATAAGCAGGAACGGGGGATTGCGATCCGAAGCTCGATGCCTTCCTCGACCCTTTGTTGTTGTTGTTGTTGTTGTTTCGGCTTTTTAAAAATCAATCCGGCGAGCAAAAAAAAATACTTATTTTTTGACAATAGGCGTCAGCAAGCTTTGTGAGCACAATTCATCCATCCATTATAAGAAGACAATGGCCAGTCAAGTCAGTAATCCCCAAAAAATCATGACATCCATGTGTTCGCTCGGACTATCTTTCACACACTTTTTACACCGATTCCTCCGGCAAACCGGTTTTAATTACACCAACGACATATAAATGTTTCATATACTGCCACACTGGCACAGAAATAGCTACAGGGTTCACTTTTTACTCGTATTTAACTGGGGCTGGACACAAATTGTAGAGCGGCCAACTGAGCTAAGGAGGAAATTGTCTCATATAGCGATTTGGCATTTTCAAAAGCGGTCTAATGGTCGTCTACATTGTGTAGGTGGAGCAAGTGGTACAGTGTGACCAAATCACAGTGGGTTTCCTGTCCATCCATCCCATCCACGAGGTGCCAATGAACCCATTCTTCCTCATGCAGATGTGAAAACTACTCTGCCGGCTCTGCTCTTATTTAGCCGAGCATCTTTTCAGCGGCGGTAAAGCCGCGGCTGGCACCGCACTCCCATTAGGGACCAACTCGGCGCCAAGGCTTTAAAAAACACCATGCAACTCCTCTGCATGAGGTCTGGCTGTTGCCGGGTACCGGATGATAACACCCGCTACACCCACTGGCACAGGAAGAGAGGCGGGAAGCGACACCAGAGAAGGTGGGAGAGCCACGGAGGGAGTAGATGTGGAGAAGCGAGCGGGAGCGCCGGACGGGAAGCTCAGCGACGCGGCCCTCGTTTGCCTCGACTCATCACAATAACAATGTGTGCTTTCAAGTTGGAATAATAGAGAGCCATCACTCGTCACGATGGCTAGAAGTACGGCCAGGCTAAACCCATACAGTCTGCCACAGGAACCAGGGGGGGCTCATGTCATAGTCACTCTGTGGATTGAAGGAGCGGCTAACAGAGGCATTCTGGGCCGCTGGACCGGGGCCAGAGGCTACTGGGCATTTTAACGAGCTCAGAGAAACCAGCGTTAGACTCCACCACAGCAGTCAGAGTTCACTTTTTGAGAAAAGCAAACACGGTTAGGTTGCCGTGTGAGTTTAGCAAAGTCTATCAAGAGACCAAATATGGAGCTAGTATGCAAAGAGCGACGCGCACCGCTGAGGAAGTAAAAAAGAACACGGTTTGACCCAAGTGACCCAAGAATATAAAATGAATTGAGCGCACTGAGATTGTGAACAAAAGGCTCGTTAAATAAAGAGGAGACAATGCAAGACGCTTCTCATTCAGAGCATGAGCTGCAGTTACTCCTGTGGTCGTCGTCGCACAAAGTCATTTTCAACCACGTGCACGAGCGCAGTGAGTGTTGGGTTTGATTAATTCCCGGCGAGCAACAGGAGAGTTGTAAACAGTGACCCTTCCATGTAGTTTCACAAAAAACAAAAAACAAAGATTGAAAAGGCACAAATCCCATATTTATGCCTGAGGAGTAAAGTCGGAGAGCGAGGGGAGAACAGAAGGAGGATAATTGTGCCTTCAATTTTCTTTCCATTCTCCTCATTTCATTTAAGTCCGTTTTTTTCCCCCCCGAGCTGCCTTCAGACTGAAAGGAAAGTATCAGAAGGGAGAGCAGAATGAGAGGACGGGGGAGTTTGAGAAAGGGATATTAATGAAGGCAGAGTGCAAACAGTGGGAGTGAAGGGAGGGTGAAACCAGGGCGTTTTTTTTCGTTAATTGTTGGAGGAAGTCGGGCAACACTTGACCTGCCGTCCCACTTCTTAAAGGATGGTGCATCGGGACAGCGGGGAGAGGGGTCACACACTCCCTTGACCTCGGTCTAATTACTGCATACCTTGTGGTGGGTGATAGCAAACCTGCACAGACTCATGGGAGAGAGGAGGACGGTGTGATGCCAGACGGCCGCCTCTCGTACCTCCCTGTGGTTCAGAAGCAGCACAGCAGGGCTCTGCTACCCGAGGGCGTTGAGAAACTTGTGTGTGTGTGTGTGTGTGTGTGTGTGTGTGTTCCACATCCGCAGCGCTCTTCATCACTAAATGTATAAGATACGAGTTTTTCCAAACTCAACGGATTTCAGGACGGAGCGCTGCTCTGGCAGTAGCCCGGAGCGGGATGAGTTTTCAATCAACAGTCGCGTCTGAGTTTTGGCTTTCTACTACAAACGGCGAGCTCGGAACGTCTGACTCAACTGCACTGGGAGGATGAAGTCGAAGAGGGCATATTTTGGACAACATACTGTATTTTTACCGTGCGCGGAGCTCCAGAGGCATAAAAATCAATGTTTAAAGAAACCCAAGCACAGGGGAGAGAAATAACAGCCAAGAGCCATGGGTTATTTAGAAGAGAGCGCGGCCACAGAGCAGTGTGGCCGACTGCCCAACGATGCTTCTGCGTTTCACTCTGGCAGCAGAACAAACAAGACCGACATCCAACACAAAAGATTGATTTTAACCTCCGCAAACTTTAACCTTTGAGTTGCAAAAAAAGAAAAGAAAAGTCCAACTGAAGGGCAAACGACTGGTTTCACATGTGCCATTGTTCACTTCATCAATCACTGTGTAGTACAGGCTTTAGTCCACCTTTAGTATTCAATGCCACATGATGTTACATTTAGAAGAACAGTAAATGTCTTCATTGGAGTGACAGCGGACGATATTTTGTATCGAATATGGAAAGGTCTGTTGATTAACGGTCTCTAAAAGGTCTAATAATTCATCAAATGGTTTCAGTACTAGATTTGTGTGCGATTCTCTCGGAATAACTTAGAAGTCCGAGATATCCAAACAGCCACGCCTGCACTCTAAGTGGTTTGGTTGGTCTCCTGAAAGCTGTCAGTCGATTTAACACCAGCCTGTGCCATGACAATAAAACCAGTCTCAATACACAGGGATGATTAAGTGCAGCGATCACACATTAACCTTGCTTCCACGCTGCAGCCTCTTGAGCGTGGATGCTGTCATTACGATCAGAAGGTGACTCAGTGACAATAGATCTTTTTCTTCCGCCTTTCGTCGGCTTGATACCGCGGCAAACGCACCACATTAATCCTTCACGTTGTCATCGTTGACGCAGCAGCGACCCGCAACACTCGAAGTCGTAAATGTGTCGTTTCAGTCGCGACGCAGAGAGCGCAGAGCGAGTGGGTGAAGATTGAGATTTAGACTGGAGGGTCTGACTGCGTGACACATTTGAAAGATTAGGAGTCCAACTGCTTTGCCAAAAAAAGAAAAGACCATCCGAGTCTGTGCCAAGTTTCAAAGCACTCTCTTCCTTTGCGTTAAAAACTGAAAGTAGCAGATCGTTGTCCATCTCATTCTCAAGTATAGTAATATTCATATTCAAATACTTCAGATGAACTATGTGAAGACAGTCAAGATCACAGCTTAGAAATGTCACGGTGCATGGGAAACATCTATAAAGGTCACGTATCAAAAGACACTATTCAAATGTTCCGTTTGAAATTCACGACACGCTGTCTGTTTAAAGGATACATTTTAAGAAGCATATGGAGTCAAACTGTAGTCGCTTTTCTCTTAGATGCATAATATACTATATTTACATTTCTTATTCCTTTGAGAATCACTTGAAAGTTTCATCAGATTAAAGCAAACTCTGCTTTTAATTTTCTTCTCTTGTGAAGTGATCAGAAGTTGTACTTCAGCATCCCGCGCTGCACTAAATCATTTTAGTTTTTTTAATGACAGAAGCAAGAAAAGTGACAACTTAATCTCCTTCCAACTTTTTGTGGCGCAGGGAAACATTACATATACATTTTAAACAATGGAGGTTTTTATTGTTTTCATCACATGAACGTATGCTCCGTCTTTCAAAACAGAAAATCTCATTACTGTAAGAGCTTTTCATTTTAGAAGAAACCTCTCATTTTAATAAAACAATGACCGAATTTGGTGAAGCGAAATCTAACGGAACTTGAAATCATGTACATCTGACACAAAGAACAGGTTTGAAAAAGACTCAAATGTGGCGAAGGAAGCTGATCCAAAGATGTGTCCTTCATCTGATGGACCGAGACGCCGCACAGAAAACAGCACTGCTGTGGTTGTCAATCAGATTAAAACCAGAACAGAGTGAATGCATTGAGCTTCAGGTGTCTCATCGTGGCCCAGCATGCGTTTCAGAAGTCGCTCTCTGGCGGGCGGTTAGGAAGGCATGAATAATATCTGCGGGCGCAAGGACAGACAGGCCGAGCAGCGCAGTCAAAGTCTCTTCATCTCCCAAACCTATTTAAACGTGCCACTCTCAGCTCAAGTCAAAACTATCCACAGGTAATAGCGGCCTCCGGGACTCCTGAATGAGCCAGAGTGAGATGTGATTAGCGTATAGACTGTTACAACACAGAGACGGTGGCAGGTTTTATTGAATAGTCGTGCTAATAACGCGTCTCGTGGTTTCTTGTGGATCTATAGCGCCCGGTGGTAAATCGATGTCTCATTGCAGACTCTTTATCTTGTCACAAACTGCTGCTCTGCCACTTCTGGACTCAATAAATCAGGCTAATGGTGTGTTTTTTGTGTAGTAGTGCTTTCTGTGTGCCGTATGTACTGTACAGCATCCACGTCTGCCTGCTCCGGTTTATGTATTTATCGCACGAAAGATCAATAATACATCGTTTTCTACAAGGGCTTGACCCCAACAGGTCAGATTCTGTAGCTGAAGTTTGTTTTACTGCACCGTTTAAAGGAAAGGTTCAACATGGTGGGAAATGCGCTTATTCATCTCCTTGGCGAGAGTTAGATGAGAAGATCGATGCCACTGTCCGGTCTGTGCACTGAATATAGTTATCGCTACAACGCAGTTAGCCTAGCTTAGCATGAAGACTGGAAACAGGGGGAGGCAAAGATAATTACTGAGCTAGGCTAGCAGTTTCTCCCTGTTTCAGGTCCTTATGCTAAGCTAAGATAACCACCTCTTGGCTAGCGTTAACGTTAGCACGGCTGGATAAGTTCCATCGTAGTTTAATGGCCAAGAGTTAGCATATCATGAGCTAAGTGAATTACTACTTTAGCAAAATCCCCATTGAGGACACATCCGCGTCTCCATACAACATAAATAACATTTTACATTTTGTTCTAATAAAACTGTACACATAACACGAAAGGATACAGCAACACAAGGACAATGCTGCTCTCCATAGCACTCTAATGATCAGCTGGTGAAGATGCAGACCGTGTCCACATCAGGATCTCATGTGTAGCTGTTAAATGCATATTTTGGGCCCTTTTTTTGCGGGTGTCTCATTTCCATAGCAATCGGCTGGCAACATTAAAAAAAAGAGTTTTCATCCAACTCACGTAGTTAATGTTAATTGCAGCAGCTCGCTTACCAAAAGGTCAAATTCCCAATGCCGCTGTGATTCCATATTGGAACAAAAGTCTGACTTACGAACTGCGATGTGCTGTCCATTTCAGCAGTATGTTTCGTCAATCTTTTGTTGGTCATTGTCAACCATTTGTAGAACCAATTAGCCTTAAAAAAAAAAAGAAGAAAACAATCCATCTTGGTCCAAACATAATCCACACACACACACACACACACACACACACACACTAAAAAGACAAAACTGTTTGATCCTTGCCAAGAGACGAGCAGAGGAAGACAGACCAACCACAGCGCTCTCAGAGAGGCTTTAATCGCTCCGTATTGATTGTTCCCTTTTTCGGCGAATCAGCAACAACTAGTGTGTGGGCCGAGGAGTTCGCTTAATATTCCCTTCTCTCTGTTAGCAGGTCAGCCAATTTCACCCTCTCCAATGCCTTTCCTCCAAAATATCCCATTTAGATTTCATTTATATTCGTACCACTGGCAGTTGGAGGGTGTAGGAATATTAACTTTTCCCGACATGAAATCTTACAATATCTCCCTCTACAAAATCACAGGGTATCCAGGGGAGGTGCAGCTATCAAATTTTGCAGGTTTCACAACAGCAATCGATAACCACTTAATGATTCATCACAGCTTCTCGACCCCGATGTTTACTCGGGCTTCATCATCTGCCTACAGGGCTGCTGGCTCAGCAGTTAGCCTCTTTGTGGCTTTGATTGGGGTTTTTTTTTTTGGTGAAGAGGAGGCCCCCGAAGGAGGCTCCAAAGAAGACTGCTCCACGTGCAGGAAAAATAAAACTTGACTCAAGATGTCAACGCTGATTTGTGGGCAACGACGGGAGGCAACGTCTTCGGGGTGTCAATGAGACTTGACGTTCGGCGAGATTCCTGTAAGAGAAAATGACACATCCCTGGTGTCACTCGATGTAAAACTGTGTTTATATACAGTACGCTGCAGATAAATCACTCACCTCAAAATACTATGCATACACAGTGACAGCTTAGGTGTCAATGTCAGTGACAAAAAAAGCTATACAGATGAGTCCTACACTGGATTTATCGTTATAATTCACAGCCTCACACCACAAAAACTGATTTTTTTCCTCTCTTAATTGTTGCATTGCTAAAATCATCCATCAATCACAAAGCCATGCGAGCTCGCTCTCCTCCATTCGCATCTGCACAGGTAAACACACACCCTCCTGCTTACAGTGAAACCAGGGCCAGCGTGTGAATATTAGTGGTGTTCAGACGCAGCGTGGGCGTGTTCGGTGTGCGGGGTACTCGGCGTACTTGTAAGCATGAATGAGCAGTTCAATCCTCACTTCACTTAGCGCATCAACAACGCCAGAATCACGAGTTCAAAGTAACTGTGAGTGGAATATGGTGGAGCCATCTGGAGGGATGTTCACATGAATGACAAAATATCACACCTGTTTACAATCACAAGATCGGCCCAGTGCTTAAAGAATTAGCCAGTTGACTGATAATCAGGGCTGTCCTCTGTAGACCCCTCAGTCCTGTTTTATTTTTTTTATTTTTAAAGAGGCTAAATCTATGAAAATATAAAGTGAGTGCACTTAGAAAGCATAGACACATGTGCTTGCATATGACATGCTGTCGTATGTCCGTTCATGAAAGCTATCAAAGGACCAAAGAAGCTAACTTACATAAACCTGAGCAGATGCATGAAGGACACAGATGCGAGGATTGGAAGAAGACAACAGAAACAGACACAAAAACGAACACTATTTGTACACACCGCCTGCCATTCATCTATAATTCATTGTGATGAAAAAGGTAAAGGGTTGCTCTCTATTCTCAGACACCGTTCACTTATCGAGCCAAGATAACGGAGAAGGTCAGGAAGATTTCATCCGCAGTTTTTAAACCGTTCAAAGACAAAAAATAACGCTTTCTTTTTCAATAAAGAGACGGATTCAACGATCCACTGATACACTCAGTTAATGTTGATCCACAGACGCACAAATACAATGAAACACTAGCGAAGTTTGGCTTCTACTTCCACACACGTACAGTGTCCACCAACAAAAGTTTGCAGAACTTCCTGGTCACAGTCCTTGGAATACTTCCACGTGCCACAACAACAGATGGCTGATGTTGACAAGGAGGGAGAGACAGTTATGTGTGTGTGTGTGTGTGTGTGTGTGTGTGTGTGTGTGTGTGTTATCATCACCTGTCCCTAGAGGTGAGCCTTGCAGTCAGACTGTGTAATGGAGGCAACGACAACAGGCTCTCTCCACCAAACCTCTGTCAGGCATGATTGGACAGCATGTGGTAAGTGGTGCTCAGGCCCCAGAGACATGCTAACACACACATACACACACACACACACACACAGTGTTTGTGTCTGTGTTACACTTGCTGGTGCAACTCAACACTCTCAATGGGACCCTGACAAGAAGAGAGATGAGTCTGACATTACCGGACGCCCCGCGCAACAATGTGCGTCTGACTCGACACAAACTTCTCGAGGATTGCCCCGTACCATCTCTCAAAAGGCCAGCGACCAGTCCAGACTCATCAACACTCACATCAGTCATGCCACTACTTGGACACGCGCCATTGACTTGATGGTATCATAACATACTGGTTTTCCCTCGAGCTGTGCTGGATAGCTAGCGCGGCGCTGTCTTGTGGATCGTGTCTTTGTTGTGTGGATTTTTATGGTGAGGATTTCTGTCTGGAGAATAATTTTATCTTTGGGTAAAAGAAGGCTGACCTCAGCTTCAGCTGACGGTGTTTAAATGACTTCATCCTACATATTTGCTCTAACGCAGGGCTTCCATTCGGCTCGCAGCTCACAAGACTGTGACTCAACAACTGCATGAGCAGTTTTCGTGTAGGATGTCCCAAGAGGACCGGAGACATCGATGAGCTAATTAGGTCCGGACAGCACAGGGATAGAAACAAGGACGTGCATGTCAAGATTTTTATGGATGAATACATATTTAATTACAAGAGAGGACAATCCCCATGTCTGTAATCTGAATAAGAACACGTGTGCTATCCAATTCTGCCTTACAACACAGACCTGACATTGGTCAGCTTTTGATATAAAAGGGTAAACATGTACTGTACTTATACTACTGTAAAATGACAGTTACTTTTGGGGGATTGCTGTAACCTTACTGTTGTAGACTTGAAGCCAATTAATTCTAACTCTAACTAGGCAATCAGTGTAACACTGGTTAAGATATTTTAACTCAGGAACAAAGTGGAGGACCAACAGACCAACCGTCAGGGCCCTCCCTCGCGCCCCGCTCTTATACAACCTTTTAGAGCTAAATAGGTGCTGCCATCTCTGTGCTCAGGCTGCTGTAATGACTTTCCGCCCAACAGCGGCTAATGCTAAGTGGGTACCCGGCGAGTACGCCGACTGCCTTCGGCCGACCTGGAACTGTCTGCCCTCACCTGTACCCAACACCACTCGGCGAGGCCCGATCAGC
The DNA here is from genome assembly GCF_050575085.1 of Anarhichas minor. Taxonomy (NCBI): domain Eukaryota; kingdom Metazoa; phylum Chordata; class Actinopteri; order Perciformes; family Anarhichadidae; genus Anarhichas; species Anarhichas minor. Next base: position 7,256,465 of record NW_027466491.1, read on the forward strand.
GTACAGTTCGCAGCCAGAGTGCAGCCGCTGTAAGAGCTTCTCACCGTGGTGGCAGTGAAACATGCAGTGACAGCCTCCATAGCCGGCTGCATTAATCCTTCAGTGGAGCTGAAATAGGAAGCTGAACTGGGGCATTTCAGTGTGTGTGAGAGAGAGAGGGAAAGGAGCAGGGAGTGATATAAAGCTGATTTATCTTGATGCGTTGGCAGCATTATTTATGAATTACAGTTTCAATGTTTACTCTTCATGCAGATTATCTAAGGTAAGACTGAGTGGAGAGGGAATGGATTTGGAAAACTTGTGGTATACTTGCTTTTTTACCATTTTGCAGGCGGCATTGTTGGCTTATTCGCCCGCATGCTTTGCGTGTACCTGGAGGATTAAAAAATCTCCAGTAAGCAGCAGATATGGACTGAATCATCGCTTATTTTGTCCAGCGTAAACATAATGGCAGCACTCGACGGGGTTACTATAGTGCAGCTTAATTGTGATGGAACTCTAGATCTTAATGGAGATCCAAGTTGATCGCTGTGCGTTTCAGTTGAAAGGTAATTTGTTAATTTTCAGAGTGCTCTCTCTTCTAGAGCCATGCGTTTGCTGTGTGACGATACGGTTCATTTAAAACGATAACTTCCTGCTGAACCTGCTTCACAATAAAAAGCTTTTGATACCTTGGCCTGACGCGAGTATGCAGACTCCAATGTTGACCGGTTGACCCTCTGTTGCATTTCACAGAGTGTCAGTCTTTGAAAGAGCAGCAGAGGCAACAAGCTTTATTAGTGTATATCAGTGCTTTAAGACCGTTCAAAATTCCGACATTGACCGTTACTGGCTGTAAATCTACAGGGGTTACATTAGCCATCAGTCCCATCCTTACATTACCCATAATGCATTGCTCTAATGAGAATTCACTGGGCCTCTGGGAATGAAATTGTGCCCTATGTTCTCTTATATACCCATCAGTGTTTTGAGGAGATCCTAATTACGTCTTACAGGGCAGGCCTGATTGCTGTTGGCAATCTAATAGAATCCTCACAGACTAATGAAACACCTAATAGTGTGTGTGTGTGTGTGTGTGTGTGTGTGTGTGTGTGTGTGTGTGTGTAAAATGGGATAGAGCCTCAGGATTTCAGGCGCTGTGAAAAATGAAAGTCATATTAAAGTACGTAGTAAGTGATTAAATGCATAAACATGATTCATGATCACTGTAACAGAGAGGAAGTGAATCATGACGAGAAGATCGTAATGAAAGTTGGCAATTCACACAAGGCACCTCAAGAGGGAAGGGACAGCACTTTTACAGTCGGGACATTGGTGCAGCAGCGGACTTGATGTATTATTGAAAGTCCTCTGGAGAGGGAGCGTGCATTTAAACTGGTCAAGTGACGCTTTTATTGGGACTCGTCCGTCGTAACCAAATATCTGAGACGGTTTCGGCTTTCATTGCTGGCAGTTTGTCTATTTGAAAGTGCCTCCTGTGAATCAAAGATATGTTTTGTAAAAGGACATAGCGAGCAGCTGTTCACTGTGAGTTTGACCGAAACCTTCACCTGAACTCAAGTGACAAAATGTGGTCAGAATTTAAAAGAGCGCTGTGCTGTCATTATTGCTGGGTGTTATTTCATCCTTTAATTGTATATTTGTGCTTAGAAATGCAGAACGATTTTTTTAAAGCACACCCAATACTGGAGGATAACATTTTTCTGTTTACACTCATACGCTCTAGCAGTTACACCAACAACCTGTATTTATCTAAATCTCAGTGATTTGTCCACCATAGCTGTGAAGCTGAGCGGGAGCACGAGCACAATGGAGAAAAAGATCTGCTGGTACGAGTAAAAGAAGTGATGTTTATTTATTCAAAACACTTTCTGTAGCTTCTGTTGACAGTCAATGCTTCCCAATATTGCACACAGCTGTTATTAAGAATGTGACAGTGTTGAGTTATGGGCACTGGCATTAGCTTTTGTAGGAGAAGAAGCGCAAATGTCAATTTGAAAATGTTTGACGACACTTTTGTTTGTTGGATCCGTTTGACTTGGTGAACTACTCTGTAAACTTTAACATTTATAATGAAGGTTATCTCTTAAACTTTATCTCTGACAGCGGAGCATGTAGATGCTGTGGCCGGTACCTGCCCTGGATTCTGCTCCATTTATGTCTTAATTTGTTGTCTTTTTAATCTTTATTACTGGAGCACAACCGGCACGTGACAGACTGCACTCGTCAACATTGGAAAAGGGAGCATTAGGATTGGGTGAAATGCGGTGGACCTTCATACGATCAACGCCCACGGCAACTCCCGACCACCCAGTCGGATTGCCCCCCGGAAGAGAGCCCGAGACGGAAGCTAAGCTAACCCAGCTGGGACCTGAGGCTACTCCACTACCCAGCCTGCTCCTGGCTGTCTGATGTCAGGGCGCAGCAAGAATAACATGGCTGAAATAAGACTTCAGGCAAAGCCAGCAACCTGCTCACGGTGACTGTTGAGCCCACATCTTTGCAGAGACCTGACTCCATGTCGGCATCCCGGATCAAGCTGCACTTGGCGGACGGACAGAAGGACAGAGCGATGGACTCTGTGTTGACAGCAATGATGCTCGGTGCTCAGACAAAGTCAAAGTTCTTTCCTCCAAATGCAGTAAAGAAATGCACTGCTGTGTTTTTATTGTCATGTTTTTCCTCTGAAGCATAAATGGACGAGGCTACAACTGCATTTCGTGCAATCCTGTAACTTGCAGAATAACAATAAATGATCCCGTAACCTTGAACCTCTGTGTGCAGCTGCTGGGATTTTAGAAACACCAACACACAAACAGCCCCAGCACTTAGGACTCAAACTACTTATTTACATTTTCCGATTAATCTTTCAATTCATTTTTTTCTTGCGCCGCTAAACTAACGTATTCATCGAATATCTTGTCAGTCCAAAACTATTCTCAAAGTTAAGTTTAACAGTACGAACAGACCGGTTACAGTACTTTGTCTGGGATCAGACCCACCCGCTACACGATAGCTCCCTGCTATGCTACACTCGTGCAGCTAAACGGAGTGTTAAGTGCTTCTACATCTCCTGGTCAACGAGAGTATCCGCTGTCATGTCGTGTGGAGCGTTATGGAGCATTTGAAATAAAGTGTTGAGAAGCACGTTGTGGCTCTAAAGCAAGCAAATCAATAAAAGAAATCTATGAACAAATTACTTTTTATTGCACACACTTTAAAGAACCATAAGACGAGCATAAAGCAGACATGTAGCCTGGATGATTGTGATAATAATGCACTGTGCTCTTTGGCTTTCTCCTCAATAAGGAGCACACTTAGACAGACTATAGGAGATGAAATATCTGTTGTTGAACACAGGGTACACACCCCCCCCCCCCCCCACCCCCCCCATAATATTTACTTGTGAACATGTTTACTAATGTACATATCAACCATTTTTTTAAAACAACTTGACGTTGTCAACAACCAATCGAGCAAACACGAGCGGAGCAGCGGGAGGATATCAATCACTTCAGAAACCACTGGAGGATATGAATATTTCATGGGGGGAAAAGTAACACATTAGTTTGATATAGGCTTGGCTGCCTTTTGGAATAAATCCCCGGTGTGACGCTGAACGCACAAACCACATCCACACCGTCTCACACACACACACACACACAGGCTAAGACTTTGATCCAAAGCCTCTTACAGGCCCACAGATTCACCCCAAAATCAGAGCCCACAGAGCCTCCTCTTAACTCACAATGCAAGACAGCGTCATTAGCAGCGAGGATCAAAGACACCGGCGACCACACCAGTGTGTCCGTGACATAAGAGCGTCACATCCAGGGGACACAAGTTGACAAGCGTTGGATGGAGCTGGTGCTAGTTAGGGCGAATTCACACGACTTGTGCTCTTTTATTTTCGTTCTTTTTAAAAGGTGAGAGTCAACGTGGAGGTTCTGGCTGCTGCGTGCGATTCAAAAATGTCTCCCAACAACTATGGACAGCACAGCTGTTCATGTGCCGGAAAAGTGAAACCACATCACTTTGCTTAAGCAATCCACTACACTTTACGCTAAAAAAAAAAAAAAAAAAATATTCCTGAGGGGACTTCTGCTGTGTCCGTGACCTTATCATACTCTATGGTAGTTTTCATTTCTTATGACACCACTATAATTATGAAATAGGGACTTGCTGTAATGTTTATCCAATATCCTCTCCAAATTCAATTTAGTCCACTTAATGGAGTGCAAATTGGATGATAAATATTGCATTCTTAAATGTCTGCTTTGTAAGAACATATGTGATTCAAAGGTTAGAAATAGAGCAATTCTCTCTCCCTCAAGACAGAACTCAAACCTTTACACTAAAACTATCCCCAAAGGTTTCCGTCCACATACAGTATCACCGTTACCATCGTCGTTTGGTCACGATGCGTCAGAAAATAGTGAAAAGTGTCCATAACTACTTTCCAGAAATCAAGCATGTATTCATACTTCTTGTTTTGACTGATCAACAGTCCCAAACCCCAAAAATATTCAGTTTACCGAAAATCTGCAGCTGTCGACATTTTGTGGAGATGAAACTAGATAATTTATCAAAAAATGACACAAACGACTAATAAACCAAATTCTAAATGATTAACTTTCTGTTGATCAACTAACTGTTTCCATATACAGAAATAATACAATATACACAATAAAATATATGATTGTAAAATATGTGCTGAACTTATTTTAGTGTGTGCATGTAAAGCAGACTTAGTTTGGGATCATTTCAAAGGAGTCTGATAAAAAGCAATCCATTATAAATCGCATCCAACATCTAATCCAATGGTTTCTGTCAGTGGTTTAATACCTAAACTATTAGATATGCTGTAATCTTGACCTGTGGTGGCTGCGTGACATTTAGAAGTATTACAGTACAGCATCAGTGTGGTAATATATATGTGTAATACCTGTATTACTTACATACTTGTGTGCAGGACTGGAGTGTGTATTTTCTGACTGCCCCAAATGTAACACACCCCCTAAAAAGCTCCACCACAGGAACCAGAGCCGACCAGCACAACCAAAACACGCCTAAAACACCTCTTTACAACGACTGCTTAGAGAATATACATGTTTGGGGTGCAGAAGACTTTTAACAACACAAAAACACCACAAAAAGTACATTTTCTCCACATGGTTTGTTTTTAGCATCGAGCATTGGGGAGGCTATCAGTGTTTTGGGAGACAATAGCCCTGCTGTCAAAACACAAAAAGCGTGTGAAAAAGCAAAGGGTTTTCAAAAATGTCCGAAAAACGAAATGCGGGAAAGTTGGTGTGAAAGCGTAAAAGGAAAAAAAAGAAAAAAGCCTCACCTTGTTTGACACACTTGAGTCGGACCGGGTCTTTGCTGTGTTTGACCACGGCGTGCACGTCCCTGGTGGTGAGTCCGGCCACCGGGGTGTCGTTGACTTCCAGCAGGAGTTCATCCTGGAAGAGTTTGCCGCTGTGGCACGCCGCTCCGTCCGGGAGAAGCGCGCCGATAACCGGGAACTGTCCGTTCTCCGCGCCGCCCTTCAACTCGAGCCCCAGCTCCCCCTCCTCATTCCTGCAAAGGACACTCTCGTGGACTTTGTTAGTCCAGTGGTTCTTCCTCTTCTTCAGGCTCTTGGACATGGCTCAAAATCACATGAGTGCGGCCGTGGAAGAAGTTTTGACCGCTCCTTTGAAGTCCCCCCAGTGTCACCGCAACACTGTGTCCAGTTTTCAACACCCGACGCCAGTTGTATCCATGTCAGCGCGCACACACTCACACGCACAGCAGCTGGATCATCAGTCTGCCTTCGCGTTAACTGGGAGCTGCTCAACTTGTGACACCTTCACGTGATGTCTCAAAGATCGGTATTGACAGCTTCGCTGTTCAAAAAGCGACCGAGCGAAGAAGTAAACATAATTGAGGGGGATTTATGCGACACCTTGAGCGGACACTGGCAGACTGATTGGTTGGAGAAAGCATGGAAGCCACTCAACAATTACAGTTTAAATATTATATTTTAAAAAGTATTTGTGACATGTTAACTTACCTTCACCTGGAGGGACATGGAGTCTCAACTGTCCGTGTGTGTCAATAATATATCATTAAAGTAATTTCAGCTTAATAAAAGCAACTTTGTTAACAAACTTTTTATGACTATATCTATATAATGCCCAGAAATGCTTCACTTAACTACATAAACAAATCAAGTGATCAATACACATTTACATTATCCTTCATTTTATAGATTCTGCTGCATCACACATTGTTCTTCTGTGTAAGTCAATTTCTAAAAAAGGTAACAAATGTATTCAAATGCATCAAAAGATGTGTTTACAACTTCAAAACTTTGAAGTTCCCCAGTTTACGAGGGACACCTGAAGGCAACATCCAGCTCCAACCAACCCAACTGACCCGGATGTGAAGGCTGGAGGAGGAGGAGGAGGAGGAGGAGGAGGTAAGAGGCAAGGCTTTTTTTTATTTTCTCCCCAAATCCAGCTTTCCATGGGAAAAAAAAAAGAGAAAGGAAAAGAGAGAGAGGGGCAGATTAGTGGTATTTCCACTGGCATGGCAGCAGCAGAGCAGCAATAATACGGTTTCTTATTTTTCATACCACAAATATGTCTCTTCCTTTTGACATTTTCTTACAGACACTTCAAATGCTACAGATTGTAAGCCTCAGAAAGTTAGATCAACTGACTCAACTCAAATTGCTATTTTCCAGCCGCACTGTCATTACTTTCCCCTCGAAAGTGGGACTACATCAATTACAGTCTACCCCTGAAAAGGTCACCTGATTCAAAGACCACAGAAGTCTTTCAAACATATTTTCAGTCTGGTTTTTCAGGTGAACTCGACAGAATGAGATTTAATTTCCTTGAACAACCTCGAGGAATTTCAAGGGCAGCAAAGACTTTCTCAGCTTCTTGTCAATAATGATATTCAGATTTCAGAAGCATATTTTTGTTCCCTTGAACAGCCTTTGTGATATCACCCAGTCTGTTCACTGGAATACGTTTTGTCATCCGCCAGAAGAAAAATGGCTCGAAAAAGGGAAAACCCACCTTGTGTTTATGTCAAAACTCCATTTTCATACAAATGTGGGTATTTTCCTTCCCCGGGGTGACATCTTTAAATCGGCTTTGTGAACATCTCTTCTTCTTTAGTAACCGAGCTCATGTTCGGTAATGATAATTTGCTGCTTTGCTGCCATAATTGTATAGATATACGATGATAATAGCTATTCTACGCTGCCGAGTTATCTGTCGTGGCGAGTTAATCCCTTTTGAGCCTCAAAATCGTGTTTTTCTCATAACAAGGGAAGAAATTCCGGTAATGACTTGAGATAAGTGCTCTTCTTTCCCACACAAAGTGTGATCAAGTGTAATTCATTCTGCCCGTGTTCAACAGTGCTTCTAGAAAACACCCAAACTTGTGTAAACAGTGCTCAGATTATTGTTTTTTTCATATTAATGTACGATTTCAAAGCCATCGGATATAAAAAATGTAGCGGAGAGATACGGATCACACCTCAATACGTAATAGGAGTACAATTTACTTTCCCAGAGCTTTCATCCACATCTCATGGCCTTCATGAGCACACAGATCATGTGATAGTCAGACAGGCACCTCAGCAAAATCTACTGGAGCTTCAGTCACATATTAACGGTTGAAAGAAGTAAGTAAGTGGACATTGAGTTAGAAATATTTTGTAAAACTTCTGTGTGAAATACTGTAAACACTCATCTCTTATGGAAATAGTTTTTCAGCTGGAGCCAGCTGGAGATGGTTAGCTTAGCTTAGCATAACCAAAACTGTAAAAACAACAATTTGTGGTTTATGGATTAAACCTCTCTTTTGGATAGAGCCCCCTAACTTCATATTTCCTACAGACGATCTAACTCTCAGCAACAAAGTGAAGAAGCATATTTCTCAAAATGTCAAACTATTTCTTCAGCTTTAATCAGTGCAACAGTACAGGAATCAGCCCGTCACACAACCAGCATGTGCAGGAATTCAACAGTAGAATGTAAAATCCCCAAATTCCCAGAGAAAAGACGGCGTCCTCAATTGTGGATTTATTTAATCGCCTCAAAACAAAGGAAGAAAAAAAAAACACAGATATCAAAACGACAGAGCTGCAATTTATCCTCAAAACAATGTTGCTGCCCTTGAGTCGTGACAATAAAGAGACAGACAATGCATCACTGTCTCCTCCGCCGGGGGTTTTTGGCACACAAGAAAAAAGAGCCTCTGCATTCCAGAGGTGGGAGCACCGCGGACTCGAGAGTGAAAAAAAAAATCAAATGAGGGGGAAAAAGAAAGTGAAAGAGGAGGGGAGTATTTTAACAAAGGGCAGGAATTCTGGAGGCAGTGTTTGAACGAGGAGAGGAATGCTCTGCGCGTGGCAGAATAAGTGGCGGGGAGGAGGAAGAGGAACGTTCGACAGTGGAGGGACTGGAAAAACAGAGTGGGATTAAACGAGCCTAGCGTGGGCCGACGAGAATACCACCATTAAACATAATGTCGGTGCTTGGAGAACAACATTTGTCACAATTCCTGTTCATATAATTACAACTTCCTCCTGGAAATGTACACACACACACACACACACACACACAGAGGGCAGCCCCAGCTCCTTTTCTGCAGATTCACATTTGCAGGAAATGACACTTGTTCGGCCATCAGTCACATCCACTCGGCCAGATGGGAGTTCATTGGCTCGGCCTCCTGGGATTGCGACACCGCTCCGCTACATGGTGTAATGGTGCAATGTGCTACAATGTGACAGGCCTCATCGAAAGCGATAATTAAAGCCGGGGTTCAGGAATGAAGCGAAATTGCCCGACGATGGCATCCACCCGCCCATGAAAGAGGGAGTCATTGTCCACTTTGTTTGATGTCAACGTGGCCCGTTTCAGAGCCATTGTCGGCGATTTGGCTGCTTGTTTTAACAGCGTGGCATTTGATACGCAGGGGGGCTGAAATATCGAAGAGAAGCCGCCAACGTGGTCAGTTTGTCTTATTCGGCCGTCTGACCGGTTCGTTTCCCGCCGCCATCTGCTCGACCTTGCAGCGCGGGAGAGGTTCAGTCCATTGCTCTGCTTTTTCTCTGGCCTTGCTGGAACTGGCAGAGAAAGGATGGGCACAGTGTACAGTGTGGAGGCAGAAGAGAGTAGGTTGGAAAAAGAACCCTTTTATTCATTTTGCTGGCTGTTTGTCATGGTTGGGGCTTAGCTCCAATCTTAATGCTACAGCACACGTTGGCGTTTTTGAAGGTCTTGCACGAAAGCCAGGTCCATAAAGATGTAGTTTTCAGAGTTTGGTGCGGAAGAACTTGACCGGCCTGCACGGTGCCCCGATTTCAACCTACTGCGACGCCTTTAACCAATAACACATGGGTGTAACCATCGGGTGTCCACATACTTTTCACCGTGTTTTTTTATTCCTCTCTTTTCATTTTCTGCTAATTTCTTTTCTTAACTCATAAGCTATGTATATGACCTTGAAAGTCTGTTTCTTGTAATCATTTTTGTCTCAAAAGAAGAAGCCCCAATTAAACTTTAATTTAAAGAAGAAATATCAAATTTATTTTCTTACCGGTGAAAAGTTTAATTTAAACGCGATAAAACAACCGCGCTTAATTCAATTCACGCATTTTGATGATGTAGTTTATGGAAGCTAAAGTTAAATAGGCTACAAGCGAGTAATAAAATCTGCCAGAGGAATAAAATAATTCATCTTTTTTCCTGTTGAAATGTAGCTTTTTCCACAGCCATTCCTGACACGTTACACCGCAACAGTGTAAGTGCTTTTATCGCATTATTGGAATTTGCACTTGGATCAACACAATTAAAAGTCAAAGAAAATGGTCTCCAGTCATCATTTTTTGAAAATCTGTACAGTATGAACACCCACCGTGGATTACGACACAAAGGAGAGTGGCATACATACCACTTCCTGTCTGATGTTAAGAGCCCCGCCTCTTAATAAAGCGCAAAGCCTCTGGGGAGTGACAATAAGAGCCTCCTGTGCAGCTCCACTGCAGGGCCCTCCTGCTGCTGTCTGTCCACAGATGAATTATTCTGTATCACACAGTCCATCAAAGAACCTCGGGGTGAAACTCTGTCCCCCAGGTCTGATTTGATTGCCCTCTGCATGATTATAATCATGTTTTACCTTCAGTTCTGACCAGTTATGATTGTCTTCCCTTTGCCGTCTGATTATTTTAAATCTATGTCGTTGTTACGCTCACAGCGAATGATTTAGGCAGCATTCTGGAGTAGTCTCAATCTGGCTCCCAGGAAACCACCTCCACCTCACCCCCCCCCCCCCCCCCCCCCCCTCTACCACCCTATCAGCCCAGACAGATAAGTACCTTTTCCCACGGCGAAGCCTTTTAACTACCTCGAAGCCTGGAAAGACTCTCCACTCGCTCCTGCGAAAGCCAGACTGTGCCCCCCCTCGCTGGGGGACAGTTACATTCGCACTATCGCAGTCATCTGTCTCCTCCAGTCGGTCTTCGCAGGGCGCCTCATCCATCAGAGGGGGGTGCGATGACACCATTGCCATGCAATCAACAGCGTGACAGCTTGATAGACTTTCACGAGCCGCCTCTCATATCCCGTCACAAAGCACATCGGACAAACCAGCAGAGACAGGTCATCAAAGAAGAAGATGGTTGATTTTCAGTCCGTTAGAGATTAGTGTCTAATATTCTCTCAAATACAGCTCCGCATATAAAAAACGCACCTTTATTTCCTCGTGAAACTGGTTGTATTTGATAAATAAAAAACGAATTTATTCGTGTGGCTTTTGGATGCTGGATGAATGGGAGAGTAAAATAAAAATAAAAAGTTTGTGAGATGATTATTGGATGTTCTTCCACAGCTGGAATATGCTGGATCTCAATCTTTATGGCTCAAGGTGTTCTTGGCGCCCAATAAAAGCATATACACACACACACACACACTGCATATTATTTACTGCACAAAGATATGGCTGTGCAGAAATTGGATATATAAAGTATTCTTTATTTGCAGTCTCTGTCTTTATCTTCGATGCAATTTAGACGATGTTGGTGTCGCAATCAACCAATCAATCAGTGGAACGGTGAGCGATTCATTTCAGGCCTAAAGTCTATTTTCGTATATGAATATTCATCAACGAGCAGAGTGAAAACATGTGGAATAAAAGCCTGGTACGATCATTAAAGTACAAAGCTAAATACAAGCTAAGGTCTGCCCTGCCATGCACTCCTCTCACACTTCTCATGATGGATCTGATCCAAAAGCCCTGAAGGCAGAAAAAGTTCTCAGTGGAATTACGACGAATGGCAAAGATTAGAGCGATAATTTATACGTTTTGTGCCATGCTTCTCATTTGAGAAGATTTCTTAGCTGTAATTCTCTCATTCACCTTGAACAGGACGCTATGCTAATGGCGGCTATGCGGTTATTAATCTCACCGGTTTCATCTTCTGTGGTTGGAACTAGCAGCACTTTCCTTTTCAGTGTCTCTCATCCTGACTACTCAGAGTTAAAGTAGTGAGCATGTAAAATGATTTTTAGGGTTCAAATCAGCATCTCACAGTACAGAGCTACATGATTAATAAGTAATAATCACACTGTGGACTCACAGTTGGAGCAGCTTCAATCAGCAGGAAGAAATATCTGGTTCTTTGACAAAACGTTGAAGCTGCAAGCGTGTGTTTCGGCAAGAAATATCCCATCACCGAGCTTGGATTTCTGTTACGCACATGTTGAGAAAACTGCAGTTAAAAGCTCTCTGATTCGCTCCTTGGACTGGCTTTTTCTTCATAGCAATGGCGGCCGAGCCTCATGGGTACTGGAGTGTTTAGAACCGTCTGCCACGGACTAAACTGGATTTCTCAGCACAACCTATCTGGTGATTATTTGGCAGATTACAGTGTTTCCACGTTAAAGTACATTGAGGATATCGTGAAATGGGAATATGGAGCGGTGAGAACATTTCCTGAAACAATGGCTGCTCCCACTTCACTCTGTACTATCATTTAACGATGACGATATAAAGACGGCCCAATACCAATGTGGCTAGCCCTGTTTTGTGCCGAGCTCTCGTTGCAAACGTCCAAAAATGTGCTCATAAAAAGTCTAAAATGAGGGTCTGTTTGTATATGAGTGTTCTCTATATCAACACAGCAGTCAGACACTATAAACTATAACACACAGCACTAAATTACAGTTCAATGAAACGGACTTTGTGGAAACTAACCCAGCATTCTATACCTTTTTTTAAAATAAATTGTATGCCAGGCTTATTTTAGAGCACTTTAACTTTTAACATTCATGCACCTCTTCTTTCACAGACACTGACTTTGACTATGGGCGTTTCATCACAGCCCTGCATAATCCCAAATTTAAGTCGATCAGTCAGTAATGTTCCCAAATCCAATGGGCAAACACCAGAGCACCGTGGGTTTAGGACTTTAAATACCCTTTACGACCGCTGAGGCGGAAGGAGGGGGGGGGCATCCAAAGTTCGAGCGGTGGGTTGAAAGGTCGGGTATCGCCCGTGGCGAGTGGCGCTAACGAGACCGGCTGGCACCTCTGTGAAGGAGAGGTGATCAAGAGAGCAAAAGTTACAGAAAAATAACAACAGAGCAGAGTTGAAGAGGTTAGCTTTCCGTGTCCCTCTAATTAATATTCAGACCGTGTAACTATATAAGCTTGTGGCCCTTTGTCCTCCCCAGTTGCTGTTCGTCCTGACTGAAGGAGCTGCGTTTAAAGACAGATCTCCTCGCCTGCAGCTAACGGACACTCCGAGCCTCTGAATGATCGGGCGACCCCGGGTGAGACTTTCCCAGAGGCCTTTTTCGGTATTCTGTTCACAAAGCCTCGTCTAAAGACCCTCATTGATCAGCCGCCCCTTAAGATGCTCTCCTCTCGTCTGGTGAGGAGTAACTGTTACATCACTGTCAGTGGAAATGAATAAATGGCCGTCTGATGTATGAGGGACCGGCTGGGTCGGTTCCGATGCGTTCCTTATCTTACAAATGTTTGTCTTTATATATTGTATTCTACGGATGGTGGAAATGATTTCAAAAGATGGCCGTGACTGCTCAGGGGAAAGAGCTACGAATTGATGGTACAATTTTCGACATTGTCATGAATATATGAACGGTACTCCGCCTCTCACTTTTATACTCCTCAGTCTAACTCTATGTTATTTTCCTCAGTGTCCTTATGTCCCCTTTGTTCGTCGTCCCCGTCTTACTTTGTACAATTCCTTGGCTCGTATATGTGTTCATGTACTTGTCTGCACTTGTTTTGTACCCTCTTTTCTACACAATAAAAAACACAATACATGAACAGTATCGAAACCAATCACTTACTCCAAATATCTATTATATATAAAAGCTGAAGCCTGCAAAAACGCAACCACCCCTAAAAAACAAGCTGGTCTTATAAAATGAGAGACTGAAAGAGAGTCTGATAATAAACTCAATATGTCAATATCGTAAGTGTTTCAGAGATGGGGAGAAAATGTTGCTAATAGTTTAGCCAAAAAAAGGTCTACCCTAAAAGGTAGACCTCTCACACACACTCACACACACACACACACACACACACACACACACACACACACACACACACACACACACACACACACACACACACACACACTCCACTAGAAAACACTTAAAACCAGGACCAGGGCCTACATTGTATTATTTACACCTGAGCTTTTCCTTTGACATGTCCAACCGTCTTATATCTTACTGCTGGGCTTGATTCTGCTGCAGTATTTTCGCACTCTTGCGATGGCATTTTGTGCGGAATGAATTAGTCAAATGATTTTCCAGCACAAAAAGCCAAAGCGCGAGGCATCGCTACCCGCTGCCTCTTGAACTCACCTAAAGGTTATGTTCTCTACAAAAAAAACGAGAAATTCCACCTCTGATATCGCGGCCCCTCACGTCCCCCTCTCGACTAACTTCCATGACCTAGAAAACTCCGAACCACATCCTTCTCCAAACCACGCCACGTTAATCAAATGCCTTATTTCTATTCATCCCTCAAGCCCTTTTGACGATGTAGCACCTCGCTTATTGCACTCCACTGTACTCACCTCCTCTGTCATGCAGATGCAGCCCAAAACTTAATTATTCATCCCTGATCTATCCGTTAACGGCAGCCTACACTGTAAGTCACTCACCCCACAGTTAATAAATATTCTCTTTGCTAAGATTAGAAGATTTTTTTTGCATGACCCAGATATCAAATCAAGCCATTGTTCCAGCTCACGTCATGCTACATTTTCTCTGACAGTGAAGGGAGAAGGAGAGGGAGGAAATGAAGAGAGGGCGAGGCAGATGGATGGGAACCTAAACGAATGCTTCAGTTCAACAGTGACCCCTGCTGTAGAGTGCAGACTGGTTTTTGGCTTCCCTCAGGGCAGACAGTGTTTAGGAAGGCGGGCTTTTGACACGGAGGGGTGAAGTTTGAGGCTTCTTCTCCGTGCTGAACTACTCTGTACGAGTTCACACTGCATCTTCTCCTGCGTGCAAACTGCTTTCTGTGCATCTCCGCTCCCAGTGTGACGTGCTGGCGACTGCAAGATGTCTGTATCACTGCCATCAATTACTACAAAAACTGTTTTCGTGTGCTCAAGCCTTCCCCAATGATATTTGTACAGCCTCGATGTGCAGTCACTACCACAAACACCTTTTTTTTCCTGAAATAAATCAATAAATCAATTTAAAAAACCTGTCCACAAATAGACAAAAAAGAATCTGAATTTAAGGTTCACTCACTATTTTTCTCCTGAGCTGCCAGCGGAGAACATAAGATTTCACACCCTACCTTTCTCATTCATATTGATGAATTGAATAAATGAATAAAAATAAACTGAGTGAGAAGTCTTTAACAACCACTATTCCAGCAGTGGGAATTAATAATTGTATTTTAAATGTAAAAAATTTGATAGGGTCTATTTTACTTTTTAAAATGTATTTCACAAATACGCCTGCTTATTGTATTTTGCAAGTAATTTGTCTAATTCTTTAAAACGTATTTCTATTTTGTGCTTTAATTTGGACGCAGAGGACCCCTAAAATATATTGAGGTCCAAACCACAAAGCAGCAACAGGAACTCTGATTTGATTGAGAATAGATTTAATTTTAATTTCCTTTTTATGGATAATTTAAACACTAGTTTAAGTAATTACTTCATAACTAGAATTTAAAAAAAAAAAGTATACATGTAAATTGATCACAACTAGCTCTAAAAATCAAAATAACTTGGATGGCACGATACAGACATAGTGGTCCCCTTGTCTACCAGTGCATGTCAGTGTGGTCACCATCAGAGCAGTGAATGCAGTGTGTCCCAACACCTGCTCATCCCGGACACACAATCCAGCCCTAATCCTCACCTTGACCATTCGTCTGAGTGACAGGGGTGATCTTTGCTCAAGGTTGGTAGTAGCCGGTTTCAGAAGATGGAGTGTGTGTGTGTGTGTGTGTGGGGGGGGGAGGGAGGGGGGGGGGTCGGCAGCTATCCACGTCCGACCAGAGGGACCGGTTCCTCTGGCGTCTCAAGTCCAAGCCCAGAGGGCTGCAGCCTTGTCACTGCAAGCAACATGCTTTATGCTCTCCCCCCCCCCCCCCCCCCCCCCCCCCCCCCCCCCCCACTGCAGGAGAACAAGAGTAATCACCGGTTCTGCAGCAGCAGCAGTGAAGATTTAGCAGTCCTCTTACCTTCAGCCCAAACCGTCAGTCACTCAGAATAGAGCAGCTGCCTGGAGGCTGCCAGCGGAAGTATACATCATCCACATATCATATCCTCCTCCTGCTGCTAACCACTATCACGCCTTATGAATCAATGTGTGTGTGTGTGTGGGGGGGGGGGGGGGGGGGGGGGGGGTCATGAAAAGCAATTAAAACAACTAAGAGATCCATCAACCCTAAACACGGGAGTTGACAAGATTACCATCTTGATGAATATGTATCAACAGGAATGGCAAGATCAAAGGGTTCCTCCCCTGCTAAAGCGCAGGCGGACCCCTCGCATAGCAAAATCGCATGCGTTTGCTCGGTGATGAATCTGCTGAACGATAAGGATGTTGGTTTAAACAGACACGGGGGGGGGGGGGGGGGGGGGGCTTGTGGGTAGACACGGCTGCTGCTGGAGGAGGAAGGGTCGAAGTGTTTTCGAAAGGAGATTGGACACAAACTCCCGCAGGCTCCAGTAAGTTGAGGAATAAAGCCCCAAAGCTTCTCTAAAGGCTACGTGAGACGGATAAAACAGTGCTCAACACCGACTCTGCTTTACAAACTAACTAAAGCTAAAAGTAAACATGCCAATTCATTTCCTGATGGTTAACCTACGTATTTACGGCTCTTAAAGAAGAACTAAAGTATAAATTGCCTTTTCCAAATATGTGTTTGGTCTTTGTTCATTACGGTGACGACCTCCCAAAGGTCAGAGTTCAGCCCCCACTACTAGCCTACATCACCGGCGGTATGCAAAACAACCACAGTGTGTGACACAAGTTAAGGAAGTGGCACAGACAGGAAATAGAGCGAGATGTATGTCAGACTTTTACAAAGTCCATTAAAAATGTCGTTAAAATTTGCATACGACCCGGGACGGAAGGTTGTTTAAAGCTCAGCGGATAATTTGGAACATTCCACGGAGTTGAACCCTAATGATTTCGTTCAAGGCTAAACTCTGTCACCAGCATTCAGACAGGATGAGTTATTGCCTTGTCTTGCCCGAGCCTCCAGTGTCAACCAAATTAAAATCCTGCTCAGAGCGGAGGACATAGTATATCAAGAGACACTTTTTGCTACAAAAGGTAGGAAGGAAGGAACATTAAAAAAAACAAAATGTGGGCAAACAATGCAGGGCCTTGCAGCAGGTTTGGATGATTTTCTGTGACACCATGGGGGGAAATAGCATGAAGGGATCAGGGGTGAGGCTCGGGAGGTAATCCACAAGGACCCTCATAACTTCAGCACTATCAACCCTCCTAAGGCCGGCTCCTGTGCCGACTGTCTTGGGTCCTCTCTTATCCAGCTGATACACGAGTGAGGGAGGGAGCAGTTAGCCTCCCGTGCTCTCCATCTGGCTCCACCGACACACACTTTATGTTTACCGATGAGCTCACCGAGGAGATAGGCTTCGTTCAGGGGCGACAGGTGAGGGTGATTTGCTCCGCGAGCCGGGCAGTTTGTGTCTTGTTGTTGCCGGTTTTCACCTCGGCGAATTGGTGAGGAGGAGAATTGGGACGCGACCAGGAGGTTCTGCTTAAAGCTTGTCACAAACAATGTCCTGCTGCTGTTGTAGCTGACCTGTCTTGTTAGTGAGCAGCTTTGGCACCAGCGCTGATATTTACTGCATTCTGCGTGTTACTGGTGCTCCCACGCCTGGATCAACAGAGGATCAGAGGCATGGCTCTATTTGCTAAGTTTGTTCAGATGCTCTCATCTCTAATCTGATTATGTGAGAAGCTAAAACAACAGTTTTTTTTTCCTTCTGTACACTAGATATTAAGAATTAATTCAATG
This sequence comes from Anarhichas minor, assembly GCF_050575085.1. Taxonomy (NCBI): domain Eukaryota; kingdom Metazoa; phylum Chordata; class Actinopteri; order Perciformes; family Anarhichadidae; genus Anarhichas; species Anarhichas minor. The sequence goes on from NW_027466491.1 coordinate 7,274,029, forward strand.
AATTAATCCAATGTAATCTAATTTACTACTACGGTGGAAACCGCTGACTGTGATGACGATTACAGTGATCAACCATTTATATCCATCGAAAAGGTTTGTGAGAATCATTCCTATACACGTGCTGTTTAAATAAGTCACTTATTGTAATCCAGTAGTCCACTTACAGTCTTCATCTTGGGTCTTTTCATACATACTTAACTCCCATGATACTTTGATTTTGGAAATAGTATGTACGGTAGTCGATGGAGAGAAACAAAATACGTGTTTGATCCCGTTTGAAATGTGAAATGAATTACACATGCTAAGCTAACCATCTACTAGACAGCTATTACAGATATTAGTCAAATTGTGAGCCACTAGGGGGCAGAAGAACTCAAAAACAAGCTGATAAAATTCATGTGAGTACTTTAAAAATAATCATGTTTCTGGGCACCTGATGAATGCAAGTCTGCCATTCACTCTGTTGTTCCTGCTGTGTTGTTGAGGCTGAATAATACAGTGAATGTTGCCTGTTGACAAACCAAAGGACAAAGAGAAGCTCAAAAGCTAAGTCGAGTAGTTACCTTCTTACAGTACTCTCAATTGATTTGGCGTTATTTAAAAAAATTTATAGATTCACACAGCTGTAAGTGTCTGCATCCACCGTAACAAAACAGAGATTTTAAGGTTTAACAGGCTTTCAGTCATCCTTAAAAGGCTAAATCTGTCTTTATGTGTTAAAACAGTAGAGGAACAAGAATCCATTCATGTTGCATTCAGGCTCGGTTCACCTGAGCTGGCCCTCTCAGCCAGGGGCTCAAATCCTTGGCTCCGCTGGGTGCAACAGCTCCGATTACGCTCTGATCCAGCTCATAAGCAACCAGCCTTATTCCAGGAGCTCAGATATGACACCTTAGGGGGGTCTTTGTGTGCTTATCTCAAAGCGAGGTGCGACCATTTAGTGACAAACACACACACACACACAGAGCTGAATTGTTCCGTGGAATAAAGAAAAAGAATTACCGGCTAAATGGCGGCGATCCAGTGAACAACGGTGGTTCTTATCAGAGCGACTCAGGGCACCGGAGGTTCTTTACCTCAGCGGAGGGTGAAATATAGCCAGGAAAGAAAACCAACACAGATGTTGGGCTGTCTGCGACGTCAAATTTCATTTCAGAGGATGAGGCAGATAGAAATTGAAATGCATTGTATTGATCCAGGCATTGTCTTTTATGTGTCTTTATAGCTGTTTCAGAGATATAACAAACACTTTGTTTCTCTCCGTGTCTCTCTCTCTCTCCCCTCTCCCTTATTTGCAGTCAGTTCCTATAAAAGAAAACCAATCGTACAGCAGTCTCCGTTATGAGGGGGGAAAAAATCCCCTTCTTATACCATGTGGACAGATTGCTTTCTGCACCAGCAGCGATGGTCCCTCAGAGCTCCATTTCTAATTCAGTCAGACGGCGCACACTTGTGGAGACACGGCATCCCCCCTCCCTCCCCCCACAACGGCCTCAAAGAGACATGAAATGCCTCAATCTTGACAGCCAAACTGAAACTGACGCCCATCAGCATGGTAGGCAGCAAAAGGCAAACAGTGACATGCACAGACAGACACACACACACACACACACACGGCCATTGCCCAGTGAGAGCCACGCATGCCAACCCACAGCAGTGTATCCAATGCGATGAACACGCCACGGAGCGCGAGAGTCTGGTTATCACACAGAACACTTCCCACTGAACGCTGAGCCAAACAAGTGAGACTTAATCCAGCTGAACGTGTGACTTTGTGAAGCAGCAGAAAATAAAATAAACAGAGGGGGGAAGTGTGTGACACAAAGAACAGCCCAGAGCTTCACTGTCACCTTACTGTCGGCTTTAACTTTTAAAGTTATTTATTCTCGGGACTCTGATGGAAAATAAGAACACCTCTCAAATTGAAGGGGTGGTGTCATCAGGATTTGTCTGAAGACATTAGAGGGAAAAAAAACAACATGAATATATGTCACATGAGTTGTGTACGAGGTACACAAGTGAGGTGGATCAAGGTCGTAAGCGTTTTTTTTTTCTCATTGTGGTGCCTTTTGATGGATAGATACCCAGAGCTATGTGACTTTACAAACCGTAGTTATGATACTCTGATCGTGGTAACTTAAATCTAAAACTCAAGGCGTTCAGGGCGCTCAGCAACGCAAAAGCTACGTGCGAAACTCTTGACTTTCATTGAAAGCAATTGCAAAAAGCTGCTAAAACGTGCTCCGTCTGATCATGTTGTTACTCCCATGAAAGTAGTAAAAAGTTGAGGTGTATTTTCTCTACCGTCTCACAATGCAAGGTTACTTCATGCTTTTGAAATACACCTGAAGTGCAACAGGGGGACATTTGACCTTAAGAGTAAAAGGAGTATGATACTTCTGAAATGAAAAGAAAATGTCGAAAAAGGTCTTTGTCTGCGATGCAATGGGGTTCATTTTAAGTGTGTGCAGTCAAATGCCCACACAAAAAAAAAGATAAAAATAATCTGTCTGCAATTGTATTATTATACTGTATATAATTGAACCCACGGAGTTAATTGTGTAGCTACACAGAGAACAGAAAAGTAATTTAGTAGAGGGTGCGTGTTCTCCCCCATGGCACTCAATGCAGGAAACAGATGAGAGGGATTTTGGATGGATTATGAGCATTAGCACTACGCTACACCCACCCTGGCGAGCAATATTATTAGTTGGCTGAATATATCATTATGCAAACGTCTTGGTCGGACTATGTGTCGTGCAGGGTTTTCGCATCTTTTATGAAACAACAGCGAGAATGACGACAATTTAGATCTACAAAAGAATTCGAAACACGGAGATCGAAAACCCTCGGGGAGTCGTGACGCATCACTAACTTTGAAACGTATCCAAACATGTAGGAATATGTCCTCTTGTCATTTTGTCAATTAGAGAAGAAGATTAAAAAAAAAAACTGCACTTCTCTCATTCCAGCCTTATATTTTTAAGTGACCTACTTGCAGAGAAAATGCTGACAGGAGATGGAAGAAAGGCATGAATGACATCTCGTGTGATGAAGGGAGGTGGAAAAGAAGCAGCAAGATCAGATTTTCCTTTTCTCATCTGTCAGGGTGTATACAGTATATTGACTCACGTACTGTGTATATTCTCAGTGTGTATTTATTCTTTGTTCCAGCTGCTCCACACAATCTCTTACCTGTTCTCGTTATCTTTCTCTTGGTCCGTCTCTGCCCGTCCTTCTTTTCCCCGGCGGGCGAACTCTTGCTTTTAAAATCTGGTTTATTGATTTGTATTTCTGTGAGCACTGACAGATGAAACTCTGCTAGATATTACAACACACAGTACACCTCCTCTCCAGGCCACAACCAAACTCAAAACAGGTGACGGCTATACTGGTTCTTGTTTCGCAGTGTTTAATTCGCTTTCAACAGTGTCATTGCGGCGGAGCAGATTGTTGAGCAAACACGATGAATAATTGATTTGGGGGTCTGCACAAACACGGCTCGTGATTAAAAACAACATTAAGAGCTCGACAAACACAAATCAGCAGTCGCGGTAGAAAAAACGCGGGGCACAGAAATTGGCGGGGTCCAACAATCGCGCCCTGAGGGACTCCTTGCATTGGCCAAAATGGTGATTTTATAAAGGAGTACAAATAAATGAAGGAATCGTGGCTGTTGGTAATAGTGGTGAGCTGTTTGTTGGGGAGGCGTATAGGGATAGAGCCAGACTCTCTGTGGGGAATAGCTTTTACTTTTCACTTCAGACTGTAAAGCAGGAATACCAATGAGAAATTCATAACTAGGACCGCAGCCAAAACAAGCTCTCAAAGCCTCCTTTCTAGATGGGCTCTGAAGTCCCTGCTTAATAAGAAGCTGGAATTAAGTATTGAAGCTGAGAGAGACGGTTTTTGAAGTGCAGGAAACGCCTCTTTGCATTTCTCCCTCTGACTGCAGGTAGGGGGTTAAGTGGGTATATTAGGCTAAGATCAAAGAGATTATTATGATGTACTGTGAAGTTGCACTTGAGACGAAAAATGCCCCTTGGTAGTGTGTCATTACTGCAAACAGACATTACCGCGGCACAGAGCGAGGCAGACTTTTTAAGTCTTGGATGTTTTGAGCCTCCCAATAAAATTGTGTTATTAACAGCTAGATCTCAGCAGAGCCTTCAGAATTGAGAATGCACACTTAGAGGCACGTTAAAGCGGCACAGGGGTGTCGACGAAGTTCATCAGTGAACTGCAGAGCGTCAAGTTCCCGCCTCCAGAGGGTTAGGGTCACGACAACGCGGAGGCGCCACGAGGACGTTCCTGCTCCGCTGGGCCCGTCGCTGACTTGCAGGCACAATTGTTTTCCCTTTCCGCCAGGCACATGATTCGTCTCGCCCGTCACTAATGCCCGCTCTGGAAGCAACGAAATGCACTTTGCCGCTCTCTAGTCAAGCATCGGGAACAAGGCATTTTCCAGGCTAACGGCATCCTGAGTGGGTGTCAGTCACTCTGGCTGCAAAAGGCACAGAAAAGTGGGACCGAGCGGCAATTCATTATCAAGGAAATGTTGAAGCGCTTTGTTTGTCCTTTCGCCTGCTTCGCACTTGAGCGGAGCTACCTTGCCTCCCGCAGTATTTTTGTACCGCTCCATCCTTCTTTCATGTCTCGCTTGGCCCCTCCTGCACTTTCCCCGTCTCTCCCTCCTACTACGCTTGTTTTTTATCGCCTCTTTACGTTTCTGTTTTATATTCTTCTCTTCTCGTGGCCATGTGCTTATCAGAGTGAGCAAAGTGAGATAAGACTTTGGATTGTTTGAAGCGGTGAGATACCGGAGGTAATTTGGACATTCCAGGACCAGCTTTGCCTGAAATAGCAAACGGTTCAACACTTTTTGGAGGTTTTTCAAAAGGACAAATGCTTAGATTACCTGCCACCGTAACTTCCTGTTAGCAACTTTTCTGCCTTCCTAGATCTCAGCAATTACAGTAGCGAGAACAATATTATCATAAGATAGAATCAATAATGGTATTCTTTAATCAATTTGGAGAAATTGAAGCTTTCTTGCTGAAGATGAGATGATAAATACCACTCTCATGTCTGTGCAGTGCTAATACCAATCGTCTGTGCAGTGCTAATACCAATCCCACTCCTGTTCTTAGTAAGACCCGCCCTGCGTAGAACTCAAGCGCTAGGATTGGCCAGGCGAGGAGGTACCAGTAACCGGATTTGTCAACAACCTAACCTGAACCAATAGTTTTGCTTCTACTAGCTATGCAGGGCGGGCCTTACCAAGAAAAAGAGTGGGCGTGCCTGTGCACTATGGCGCTAGAGCCCAGAGATGATTTGCTTAGCTTAGCATGAAAATTGGGAGCAAGGAGAAACAGCAGCACAAAGCTCACTATTCCTTTAATAAATACCAGTGTTCACACACTGTATTTATCCCTGTTATTTTACACGTTGGCCAACATTTCTCCTCAGTCGATCAATGCCTTGCAAAAGGTCTGGGGAAACAAATTCATCAAAGGCAGTTCGGGAAAAAATGTGCGGAAACGCCCCCGTCACCAGCCTACAAAAGGTCCGCCGGTGTGCCGATCGTAAAAAGGTCCCGTCACAAGACACCAAGCTCGCAGCCTGGCTGCAAATTGTGTGCCGGAAGCGCCGGCATTCCACTTCAAAACACTCTTTCGGGTGCCAACACAACGGGCAACATCTTTCCAATCTCCGCTGAGTGCCATCCCGCTCTTATCTAAAGCAGAGAGCGATGGCAAACGTGGCAACAGGGCCATGCATAAAAGATGAGTCATGAAATAATGTGAAAGTGCATATGAATGAGTGCATAAGTGCATGTCTGTGAGCCGGTGTGTCTGTGTGTGTGTGTTTGTTGCAATGGACAGGAAAGAGACACACTGCACCCACTGCTTCTTTTATCTTCTCCTTTTGTCAATTCTTTCTCTTTCTTTCTTTTCCTCCACGTCACGGGGATGAAATAACAAAATTAAAAAAAAGGCAAAATACATCCAGCAACTCAATCTCGGCATGTTTGAAAAGGTGGATAGGTCGTGCAGGGGCATCATAGAAGGCCGGGCGAGGTTTTGTTTGCGAGACACGGCGAGAGAGAGAGAGGGCGTCAGTTCAGCTTTTCTCTTGAAGTTTTTTTTTCTTTCAGAGGGAACACGGGGTGAAAGTACAGACAAGGTGAAGTGGAGATGAGATATAGCCAACTCAAGAGAACAGCAAACACACACACACACGGCAGACTGTGTGTGTCCCCTGTGTGAGTGTGTGTGTGTGTGTGTGTGCAGATAATTATGCATCTTCCTGAACCACAGAGGGGGGTGAGGATGACAGATTTCTCTCCCCTTGACTTGACGGCTTCCGGTCTCTGTGTGGGCCGATAACGCGGGAGCTTGCTAATTAATTACCTATTGATGCTTTTATCGTCTTGTGTGAGCATTCATAACAGTCAAACACCCGTCGGGGGCGCAGGGGGGGGGGCTCTGTGTACGACGTTGAAAAGTCAGCTTGTTCCTGCAACACCGACCATCTGCTAAAGTAGCAATATCTCCTAATAACTCTATTGATGATAAATCATTCATAGATTCTTGAAAGGCTTTGCAAAAAGGCACAAGAGCGATGATGAATAAGAAAAATGGGTTTGATTGCCATGGTCCAACATTATGCGACACAATTTCTTTACAAAATGTGATACTAGCACCACCAAAAACAAGAGCTGTCAAGAAAAACTTTTACAATTTAAATTAGAATTTAAATTTAGACACTGATAAGGATTGAGCCCAGAACTTTTTCATATTGAAAGAACTTGTTATTAGGATTATTTTCCTGGTTTCCAATATAAAAATAATCTTCTTTTACACTTAAAGATAATTACTTTTTTCCCCTAGTGGAATGATGTGCCTCTCCCAATATTCTGACTTTCATTACTATAAGGAAGCTGCATTTGGAGAGACTCTTAAAGGCTGGATTTAAAATGACTTGTTAAAATGGAAAAACAGGACCTGTAATAATACAGTTGGTTGTTCTGCACTCTGCACTCATTTCTATCATAGCAGGAAAATCACAGGCGATTAAAAACATTACCGATGGCTCAACTCGATGAAGGCTTGCCTTTTTACTGCCCATGTTGGCTCACTGAGAAGTTTTACCATGACACTAACTGGAGCCGAGCCTTCTCCCAAGCCAAGTGTCTGCTGTGACACGTCTATTGTGTAAAGAACAACTTTAAAAACCTCTTGTTCAGAAGCCTAAACCAAAGTCAATACCACATGTTCAGTTCTATTGGATAAAGAAGCTCTACACATCTGTCATGACAAGGAAAAACTGCAACCAGGACATTTAAAACAAACAACGTGACAGTTTCTTTTTATTTTAGACCCTAATGGTCTGGAAGATAAGAAAGCTCAAGGCTGATATGACAACTTGAGAAAGAGAGAGAGAGTTGTCACAGAAAGTTACTTGGCAGTGGCTGGTGTCTCCAAATGAGTCTCCATCGCTGCAGCTCTTCTGCTTCCACATTATAATTAAAGTGGCAAACCTAAAGCATTACAGGGAGGACTGGCAGCCTCTGTGGGGCCGCTACATTACGTTTCAACTTCCGTACCAACGGGCTGGCTTTCAGGGGAAAAGTGCTGATATGCTTTTTCGGTTCCAGCTACAAAGTCTCAGCTGGATGTTTTTTGCACCGGGAATCCGTGGAGTTTCCAGGAAATATAGTCTTAATTTTGAGCATCTCTAAATGTTTTAGAGTTCCTAAAAACCCCGAACCCTTAAACTCCTCGCTCTACCTGGTCGGCAGTGAAGAGATTATAGAACTTGGGATAAATGGCACCAACTAAACCCCTCAAACCACTGAATTCTTTATGACTTAGATATACAGATAAATCTGAGAAAGCTGTGAAGAGTCAGGGTAGTTTGAAGAGGAGATAAAAACTTGACCTTCTTTGAATCTGCAGAGGATAACAATGTTTTTAGATGTTTGAATTGATTCTCAGTTGGCAAAGTGGATCAATGTCTCTACCTGCTGAAGTCATGGGCATCTCAGTGCCCCCTTTACGTTTCAGGACTCTGGCTTTGAGGTGAAGGACAGACCTCAAAGAGCACTCCGAATGACTTTCTTTTGTCATCATCATCGGTTCGTCATAAATGTCCGTAAAGGCAGAATAATTGCTCTGGGCCAATCTTGTTCTTCACCGTCTCGTGACACCGTTTGACGTGGCATGGTGATTGGGTTTGCCTATACCTATTGCTCGTGTCTTTGCTAAATCTGCACAATATTACACATACAGATGACTGACTAGACATGAGATGCTCCAGGCACGATGCCCTTCCTCTTCGTTCATTAACCTGAATAAATAGTCCTGCTGTTGCAATCGTTGCAAATGAATCGTTTGTCATATTAGGTTTATTTTGTTCTCTTTTTAGACTGATCACTCATCAGGTAGAAGACGGGCTGTGTTTCTATTGCAGATATTGTTGTTTTAATATTAAGGATTCGAGTAATTCATTTTCCTTACTATGCCTTGTTTGGAAATACTGACACTTGCTTCTTAAATCTTCCTGTGATATATCAGATAAAGGTTGGAAATCACACTCTGGGCAATAGTGAGAGGGGATTACAAACAACACAACTGAACAAGGTGTTGCATAGAATGATATTTGTCTGTATATTCAACTGATGCGGTTAGCGGTACACGCACACATTATATTATTATACCTTCTGTTATTGTGATGGCTCACTGTCAGACGCAGACATAAAATACAAAGCCTTTAGAAATCTTTCAATGTGAAACGTTGGGTTACACGTCAACATGACATATTTCTTTTTAAGTAACATGTTGAAACACAAGTGGAATATTCACTCTACTTCTAACAGGCTTGGTCGGGTGATGATTCCCCTGAGACAATCCTGAAAATAGTTACAACTGGGGCAAATTTGACCTATTTCGCAAGTTTGAAAACAATGTAATCTCTGTAATTAAATTTGTAGTGTTGAAGGAATGCAATTTGGCTCTGCCTCGCATGACCGACGCTGAACAATCATTGCAAATAGCAACTTTGCTATCGTTATGAGAGCCAATCTGCGCAGCCCAACCTGCAGAAATGTACAATGGTCAGGACTGAGGACAGAGACAAGGACACAGCTAAGGACAGAGACAAGGACACAGCTAAGGACACAGCTAAGGACAGAGACAAGGACACAGCTAAGGACAGAGAAAAGGACACAGCCAAGGACAGAGACAAGGACTGGGCGCCGCGACGTGTGTTCTTAACAAAATGACCAAAAGAAATATGGGTAAAAAAAAGAATCGAATTAATCAAGTTTTTGTCTTCCCCTTTCAGATTATTATGTCATTTCATAATCCTTTGAATTACAACTAAGAATGGAGAAAGAAAAGAAAAGAATCTTTGGAAGAAGTAAAAGTTTTAAACTTTGAAACTTATTTTTTTACAGAGTAGAGCATGAACGCATCATAATGTAACCGAAAGAAACCTCCGTACGTTAGCTGTTAGCTCCGGTGCTGCTAACTTGCACTTTACTTTATTTTACCGGCTCTCCTGCCGATTTCAACACTGATTTGTTGTCCACTTTGTAACATTATCAGGAATCGGTGAAGCATTAATGCCGATCTCCGGATTCAAATGTGTCCCGAACCATTGTGGTGGATCTGCATGAATCATGGGCTGACTGTTACACCACTTCTTTCTAGTAAACTAGCACCACCTGCTGAGTGGTGGGTCGATCCGCACATCACGACCGGGTCATCCCATCGGCCTGTCATGGAGGAGGAAACGTTCATTTCTGACGATGTTTAATTTTAAAGCCTTTATCTAATGACGACGCGCCGATGTCATCTTTCATCCCTAATTACAATATGACAGGAACATCATGTACAAAACGCACTAAAGAGCTCTTGTGCATGTGGCCGCTACCATCAGAAACTATATTTTAAGCCCCTGCACCTTTGCTCGCCTCTCCAGGAGAAGCTTGACAGCTCATCTCACTGAGTCATGGTGCTATAATCCACAGAGATTATAGCCGGAGACGGCTCCGGAGCAGTCTGGACCAATAGGGATGGTTAAATGATCCTCATCCCAAGCGTACAGAGACCTGAAAGTTAGCCAAGTGACGCTGTGTTCATTTACTCCCATCTTCCAGCCTGCTCATCTCTACTTTTCAAAACTCTTTGTCCCCGTGAGGAACCCATGACTGATCTGTAGTGTGGGGTCCAGGAGGTGAGGCATGTATACTGAATGTACAGACAACGTTCCTCATTATTTGAAAACCTCTGCTCTGCAGTGTTGGCCAGCAGTTTAGAGGTTTCAAACCTCCACCTATACGATAGGATGATTAGTCGTCCCTAATCCTTCAGTCTTGGGATTCAAACTGGCAACCACCACGTTAGCTGGCACAGAAGGCTGAGAGACACAGCAGTGTCTAAATTGCTTCCGCGGGGCCACGGGGCCATCCGCGTTGTTTACGCGAGTTACTCGTGCTTATCACAAAGTCATTACAGCCTGAGGCCGATTATAAAATCAAGCAAGGCCCAAACAACAACGTGTGTGTCGAGTGCGAGGAGCAGCGAACGGGTCTCGCTGTGCAACGGTGTGTTTGACACTTAAATGACTTCTGTTGTGTGTGTGTGTGTGTGTGTGTGTTTGGCAGTTAGAGGGTGAGCTTGTGAGCGAGCTCCTCCAATGAGGAGAATGTGTGTTCTGCTCACGCTCCGCTGAAGCATGAACAACACTGCCAGCAGCCAAATCAACACACACACACACACACACACACCCACGCACACGCACACACACACACACACACACAGATATTTAAGGGATTTGATCCTCTTCTTCATTTAAGATGTGACCTCTACAGATTGAAGAAGAGGAAATCAATTATCAAAAACATGCATCGTGTATCTTAAAGATTTATGCTGCTAAATTAGAGTTTTTAATGATGTGGCTTAAATGACGATATTAATTGCTATTGGCTCTAAAAACAAGATGTTTATCCGGAATATGTGATTTTTTTTGTTCCATTGACTGATTTATGTAATCGCCACCATGTGATGCCTGACCTGTGTGAGTTTACAAGACAACAACAACAACAACAATCAAAGACGATGTCTATCCATCTATCTGACGAATCTGTTCCCTTCAAGCTCAAAGCTCAGGAACACAACCCTCAGAATAAATGACTCACAGGATCAATGAGGTGAGGTTTCTGTGTTCCCTGATGCAGCAGAAAAACCTCTCTGGCGGCTCTGGTGGTGTGAAGCAGCCATGCTGCCATCTGCTGGTGGCAGAGACCAGTCGGGGGGCCAGAAATAAACTGTTGTAATCTGTTGCACCGGGACACACAGAAAATGAAGAAGCAGAAGTACAGCAGGTAAAGAAATATACACTTTACACAAACTCCAAAGACATGCTGTTGTATAGTGTTAAAGTTAGGATGGGCCGCAGGTGTAAATCCACTGATTTAATCAGGAAAAGGGCCCTGGAAGAAGCTCATGCTCATGTCAGGAGTCAGCTTCTGCTGTGTCAGCACAAGTTTAAAAGTGCACACCACACACACACACACACACACACACACACACAGCTGAGGGTCTGAAGCTGCAGCCGACCGACTGTTGTATTGATTCAGCAGCTCCTCCTCACTTCTGCCAGCGATTCACGCCACAGTTAGTTTCTCCTATTGATCCCGGTCCTCTCACAGCATCAGCAGCGATCGACCCATCAGCCGGCTGATTGAAGATACATTTCACAGCCATATTACAACCTCGGGCCGTCTACAGGCGTAATCCACTTATGCTTTTCCTAATTACTGGAGTGTGTTAGAAAATGTAACGCGAGCATAATTCAATTCCTATTTCTTCAGATGAAACAACTAATAATACAGGCTGTACACCACAGCCCCTCACTCCCCGGCTATCGCCTGTGGGCGGCCCCGTGATGTGACTTCCAATGAGTTTCTCTGCCAGACGAGAGCCAAAGGACGACCGTTGAGGACGGGAGGCGGTTTGGATAGATATGCAACGGCAGACGCGATCCCCTCTGTGGGCAAATAGTGGGGTGTTGTTTCAAGGCACGATCACATCGGCGGGGAGGTGAGTGAAACAAACACACCCGCCGTGGCACAGATCAATGGATGGCGTCCACGTGGCGACGCATGCGGGGAGACGGACAGCAGGAGGTCGACGGTTTTACACCTTCACTCATTCAATCAGTCGCCTCGCCGTCTGTCACTCAAATCCATTTCCCTTCTCGTAGCAGGGAGACGCACTGGGAGACACAGATGACATATTGATTCCTGAATACTGACTTACTGATTTTGTTTCATGGGATAACGCTACTTTTCGCTCGGCTGGAGGTAAAACTGCTTATTTTTAGACGCGGGGAATCCTCCATTACTGCTTTATCCAAAGCATGGCCTGGCTGAGGGGAATCTGGCAAAAACAGGAAGTGAATGGTGGAACATCAAAGAACAATGTTGTGTTTCAACGGGACATCTGTTCGTTTTCTCTGCATCCCTTCCCGGAAAAAAAACTCGGAAAAAAAAACTTGGGAGGCCTGTTTTTCCTCTGTGATGAAATGGCCCTGTGGTGAAAGCAGGGAGGGTGGGCCAAATAACAAATACACACACACACACACACACACACACACACCATCTGATGGATGTCAACCACGCGTGTCCTTGGTTGATATGCCGTTTCCACAGCAACACCGCGTCTTCATCGTCATCACATGGAGAGCTGGGTTATGCCGGTGTGCATGAGTGCTTTAAATAGCCGTCAGCAGTTCACAACAGAGCGCGATCAGGCCAACTGTCTGTGGTGATACTAATCCCTATTTATGCAACACTTTTCTAAACACAGCCAGAAAAAGGTGCTTCTCGTTCCACAGAAACAAAAAGCTTGAATGAACGGCAGAAGGAGAAACAAAAAAGTGGTTGAAAACCATGAAATCCATGTGCAAAGATCCAACAAAGTGAATAAATAACAGACAAGGCAACTGAAATAGAACCACAAGAATGTGGAAACACACAAACAGACTGTAGAAGAGTTTGTTTGTTTAACTAGAGCTTTCTTACAGGATCTATGACTGAGCTTTAGCTATTAAAAGACAGAAATCATCTCTACCATTTTATGGTGACAGAAGAAGAAAAGATCAAGTATTAGGTTGGAAAAGAGAGGATGGAGTCTTGCACGTAATAATAATTAAAAGGGTAAGTTCACAACAACCGTCCCTTTAAGTAAAAATGATATATTTTGGATAAAAACATATCTGTAATAACAGAGCAAAAGCTTGCAGGTAATCAATGCGATTCACCATCTTGCTACTGTTTACTTCCGTTCTGTGCATTATGCAACGCCCTCTGTTGATGACCCATCTTTGATTACAATGGTTTCGCCCAAAACCGGCGGAAACCGGAACGGAACCGGTTCAGGAACCAGATCTAATGTGGTGGGGAAAGGGTTATAAGAGGCTGTACGGAGATACAGCCGTGCTTTGAACTAAATGCTGACATCAGCATGCTAATGTGGAATGTTTACCATGTTCCCCATCTTCAGTATAGTAGCATGCTAACAGATGCTGATGAGCAGTATAGGCAAAACACAAGGCCAGTGGGGACGTCAGTTTTGCAGGTTTTTCTGCTTGAAACCAAAGTATTGGAAAAGTCAACATCTTGATCTGATGATGCCAACAGATTAAAAGTTAAGGGATCACTAAAGTCAGTAGGGTTCATCCTCTGTGGACCACGATCTAATCTAATCCATCTAATAGTTATTAAGACATTTCACTCTCAAGTCTCTAGAGCCACACCGCTAGAGTGGCTAAAAATGCCAAAAATACACATTTATACATACAAAACTATATTCATTTCAGTTGAACTGTATATTGGTCATTTGCCTGGTGAAAAACATGGAGATATAATGGAGTTAAGTTGCCTAATTAACACAGAGAAGGTGATAAGAGTGTGGTAATGCTACAAACCAATGGTTGCCTGTAAATTTGCTGATTTATTGTAAAGTGACAGTTTGTACAACAACAGATGTAGCTTGACATATACCAGGAAAAGGTTTTTAATGCAGCGTTGAGTCATACTCCTAATACCTGATTGAGTTTTCTCCCTCGTACACGAGACAAAGCAACACGACTGCAGGTTAATTGGCGGTTGTAGAGCCCGCGGGGGAAAGCTTTTAGCTGCCCGTTTCCAAACCATCGTCATTTCTTTCTTCTCGTTTTGTTTTGCACGGAGGACGTTGGCGGGTTAATTTGTGCTCACGCGGACCTTTGCTCAAGTACGTTTTGGGATAACTAAAAATGTTCTATGAATAACTTGGCTCCTCTTCACATGCAACAAAACAACACAAACACGAGGCAAGGTGAAGGGACCAACTGGTTTTAATGAGTTGTTACAGCCCCAGCAGTCAGAGAACAGGACACACACCATCAACTCCGGCTATTTATACCGGCATATTTCACTTTGATTAGACTCTCTTCAAATGGCTTTTCATCAATTCAGACCCATGGCCCTCTTTTTTATTGACTAGTTTATCATTAGCTTGTTTTTCTCTTCTGTTTTTGACCCTGCTTAGATTGAATTATAAATCTGATCCACACCCTGTCCTGCATAGGAAACATATGCAAGTGAGCTGCTGCAGGCGTCAGAGACTTTTCTGACAACTTACAGTCCAAGCAGGACATATTTCAGTACATTCTATGATATCAACATATCAGGAAAAAGGTATATTTTCAGGCTCATTTTAACTATGATGTACATTTATGTTTTGGCTCTATTTTGTTTTTTTTGTGTATTTACTATATTCATATATTTGTACGGCAGTTGTTGCTTTGTTTAGGAAAGTAATATAAATGTTATCTACATCTGTATGCTCGTTAAATATATATATTTCAATACTGTCCACTAATATTGTGAAGCAAATGCATATTTTTTTCTTAAATGGACGCGCACACACACACACACACACACACACACACACACACACACACACACACACACACACACACACACACACACACACACAGATATACCCCCCACGGCCACGCATCCTCTCCTCCACACTGCTGAGTAACAGATGAGATTATGATGGAGCGGTGGGTGTGTGCTGACTCATGCCAGCAACATTAATCAGAGCTGTGTCAACATCAAGGTGGAGTGACATCAGCTGCTTCTTCCAGCGACGGAAAAAATGCAGGAAGTGACAACAGTGGAATCCAATAGTGTCTTCGAACACCTCTGCGCTCGTGCCACAGTCATGATATCACAGCACAGGAGACATCCGGGCTAATTGGGCTTCACACGGATGCAGCGCTGCAGAATCATCTCTAGAGGGAGCTACGAGTCCGGAGGAGACACAACGTCCAAAGTCAAACGAGTCCAAACAACTTTGCATCACATTTCATCACGACAAAACAAACAATTCTCTTTAGACACTTTCAAAGATGTCCAACTTAAAGAAAAACAAAAAAACGTGGGATGATTCCATTTGTGCCTGGTGTTGCCTCCCTTTCTCTCCCTTTCCAAAAGGGTCACCGTGTTGAAACTGAACATGGTTTGAATTGAAAAAGAAAAAAGAACATTTGTACCACAGTAAGTTTTTTAAAGCAATAAGAAATAAGTTGAACCTCCTCACAGCGCTGGCCCGCTGTTGCCCTCGCAAGAAAAGTACAATTAGAAAAGTCAAGAGTTCGATTAAACGCAGAGTTCGATTGGATAATGTAGCAGTGCGGCACCCTGCTAATGTGCACAAGCACATAAAGCCATTAGGTGGATGCCGGCCGAGGTTGTATCCACTCTGACACTGTTTACTGTTGACAGTCGGCTCCTCTCTCTCTCCCCGTTAGACCACACTCTGCTTCTGCTCAACCAGCCTGACAGCAATATCCGGATACAAAGATGAGGAGGGCATGTGTGTGTGTGTGTGTGTGTGTGTGTGTGTGTGTGTGTGTGTGTGTGTGTGAGTGACCACAGAGTGATAAATAATTAAAAGCTACTTTTCTGGCATAAAACATGTGGGAACAAAAATGATTTAAAAAGACACACAAAGACAGGCAGAGAGAGAGAGACAGACAGAGACAGAGAGAGAGAGAGACACAGAGAGAGAGAGACAGAGAGAGAGAGAGAGAGAGAGAGACAGAGAGACAGAGAGACAGGCAGAGAGAGAGAGAGAGAGAGAGAGAGGCTGATAATTACGGCTGCTATTGATTATGTGCTTTGCCTCGGAGAGACTTTTTTCCCTTCGTAATTAGTCATCGGATTCCACTGGAAGTGCCTCTAAATGACCATTTACGGGATTAAATATAGATGAGAACCGGTCGGAGCCCTGCGAGCCCACACTCCCTGTTCCATTAAGAACTATTTCTCTTCATTCTTCGCGTCATCGACTGGTGAAAACACACACGACGGCGTTCATTCAGCTGAAAGCAGCACCATTATCATATTTACCATACGCAGAAACGTGTGTGCATGTGAGTGGATGAATGTGGCTCTTCTTCTTCTTCTTCTTCTTCTTCTCTCCAACTGACTGGCAGCAGGTGGGTGAGGTCAGGTGATGTTCAGGGAAGGCTGCAACGGAAAGTGAAATGAAAGTGTGTGTTTGTCTTGATTGCAAAAAAGGTGGGACGACAAAACAATAATTTTGTGCCACGACGTTATGAATAAAGAGTGATTCATTCACAGCGACAGCAGCAGAAGGCTGCTGCCCACGGACAGGCTGAGTAAGTAGAGGAGAGGGGGGGGGGGGGGGTCCACTCAGCAGACAGTAGACTCACAGGAATACGACAGGAGTGAACATCACTGTTTGACCATGCGTGGGTACAAAACAGGAATCTATTAGTGTTTTCTTCGAGCTCAATTAATTCAATTAATGGCTTGAATACAATGAAAAGAATAAATCAAGTATTGAAGAGTAGACACAAAAAAATGGACTTAAAAGCAAAAGAAAGTGGGCTGAGGCTGAGTGTGGGCGAAATAAAAGACGGCTACTACATTTGAAAATATATGAGACGCGTGGTACAACAGGGCTCCAGAGGTCAGCTAAACCTTTTCATTGGTGACACCCATGTGCGTGTGAAACAGCACCCTGTACACCAGCGACATCACAAGCGCAAACATACCCATCAATCAAAATTAAGAGAAATATTGATTGGTTTTTTTTCATCAAGAAAAATGCTGCGGTGCCCGTCACACCTGTCAGAGGCCAGACCCAACATCTGGGGAGGGGGGGTCCGAGGGGCCATCGCCACCAGATATTTACCCCCGCTCGCCCTTCTGACCTGATCCTTGGCGCAGATAGACTCATCTGACACTAAAGAAAACAAACATTTATCTGCAACTTTATTCCTCTTAACGATCATTTACGTCGTGTGTGAAGAAATAAGTAAAACTTTAAATATATAATTGCAGCAATTGAAACAATTGAAAATGTTTGGGTTGCACATAAATTATGTGCTGGTGCCGCTAAATGTAAAAGTTAGTCTGGAGCCCTAAAGAATCTCTGTGGCCTTGGTGTGCTCCTATTGGCTGTACCAAAAGGAATCGGCTTTTCTTAGACTACTTGATCCATAACAACCTCTTAATTTGGGACCCCATCCTCTCGTGAATCAGGGAAACCACACGATTGGTATCCAGTGGAGGACAAAAATGAGTTGACAGTCACGGCATTATGCGTGACTATCAATGTGACGGTGTCTTTATCTCTCTCCAAACACAATCGCCTCGTGTTCAGCGTGAGGTGATGATTGAAACTACCAAACCAGCAGTTGGCAACGTGACATTTGGAACTTGTGTGGGGAAACACTCGAGTGTCGTCCACACTTTCAGTTCTAAAGCTCATGTGACTGGCGCTGGACCTGGACTGCTCCTCAGTAGTGGGCACGCAGGAATGTTAAGAGGGTGGAAATACACTGTTTAATCCCAAACATCCTTATCAAAGCCTGCAGGGCTGCTCTAACTGGACCATTGTTCAGACTGTGAAGGAAGGAGGGAGAGAGAGAGAGAGGGAGAGAGGGAGAGAGAGAGAGCATGGGGTAGAAACTCAGTGTGTCCTTCACTTGTTCTTAATAAGCGAAGCTTTTCAAATGAATACACAAGATCTCGCCACACTTCAGACGCATCTTGTGACGCCTCAGGGAGCTCCCGGCCGCCTGGCTTACAAAACACTGGTATAGACAGTAAGATACGCATTCAACTGACTGCACACCAAAGCCAACACAGGCAGGAGGGGAATCAAAACGAATCACAAGAATACAGAAAAGGGAAATGATTGAGGCCAGACAAGAAGAAGAATGTTATTAAGGGAATGGGTAGCCGTGCCAGCTGTGAAGCCATTTTTAGCCCATCCAACCTCACAGCTGCTTAAAAAGCCCTGAAATAACACGCCTGTTTGTGACGAAAGGTTCCTCCTAAAAAGGGCCAATGGACGTCACTCTGAGTGGTCTGAAATAGCCACTTGACAAAGACACAATGTCCTCTGGGTGAAACACCTCAGCCCTGTCGCGCACCCACGCCGCTCCAAGACCCTCCCACCTCTGTCGTCGGACACCTAGAAACATCAGGAGCTATTTATAACAGCTCCATCCCGTCACTGTGAAGGAATATCTCCCCGTTTTTGCTTCTCTCTCTCCCCCCCCCCCCCCTTTCATCCTCGCTCACTGTTGCCATGGAGCTCGGAATCAATGACATCACGGGAAAGAGTGTGTGTGTATACGCTGTTGCTTACGTGTGTGTGTGTATGTGTGTGTGTGTGTGGAGATGAAAGCTGGAATCTGGACACTGAATGAACACCGCCAGCAAATATCAAGTGATGAGCAGAAGCACAGGCAGCAGGCATCCAGGTGGAGCGTGCACACACACACACACACACACACACACACACACACACACACTCACACACTGCATCCTGCGCGTAACACAGGGACAAACACACACACTGTACGCGGCACACAGACGTACACAGATCAAGCTCACACAGCCTTCCACCCGCCCGCCAACCCACCACAGCCGATCTGTCACACACTCACACGTATGAATGAAAAAAGAAAGAAAAAGCTAATTGGGTTAATGACAATGACTGAACTTGCTTTTTCAAAATGGCTGCTCTTGTTGCTCATGTCATGACACAACATCCGTACACAACTAAGTTCTCATTGGTGATTACACAGAGCACATGCACAACGTTCTCAGCTCATTAGTCCTTCAGCTGTGGTCATTTTCAAATAACTGGCATGACACGGAATATTAGAAATGAACTAGCTAGGGGTGTGTGAGCCGATATGTTTAACTTTAGTGAACAGACCCTTTCATATCTCAGACAGGCCGACTGTAAACATTACTAGGATGAGAGAGGCCACTTCATGGTCTTGAGCAGCAGAAAATAGGAATCGCTCAGTAGATAGAAGAGCTATGCGATAAAAGAGTCCAACATAAATAATCATCATGCGCGCCGGGCCCAGACACAGACTGCCGAGTGGCGACGCATGGCGTCTAATGTGCTGCGAGATATCCAGCATGTGGAAGAATGTGCAGCACAGACTGAATGTGTGTGTGTGTGTGTGTGTGTGTGTGAGTGTGTCTCTCTTTTGGCGTTACAATGCATCCCGTCCGACATGGCTGCAGAGCTGATAAGCCCGTCTTATCTCTGTTGCCAAATAACTGCTGCCCCCAGAGTGACTGAGAGGAGGGCAGACAGTAAACACAGCGATGGACCAACACTGAAAACAATGCTTCCATTGTTCCCTCTATTTATGCCCTCCTCCTCCTCTCCCTCACACTCACACACACACACACACACACACACACACACACACACACACACTTCATAACACTCCCCTTGCTTTCACACTACTCCGTCTTCTTCTCTTTCTCTCAACTTTAAAAGGTGCTATTAATACAGCATATGCCCCCCCCACACACACACTTCAACTCCACCAACTGGCAGCACCTGGGAACCCCCCCCCCCCCCTTTTTTAGCCTCACACTCTTTTCTCTCATTTACGCCTCTCAGACTTGTGCCATCTTTCTGTCAAGCTGTTACAGGAGCTCAAACCTGGGGGGTGCCAGGGTTAACAGGAGTGTGCCAGCACACATGCAAATCAGCAGCATGCATGTGTGCAAACAACCCAGACATGCAAAAGTACTCGGGGCGCCCGAAATCACTTAAAATGTGGGAATTCCCTCATGGCAAGAGAAGCAAAAGCGGTGTTTGAACACACATACCGTCTTTATTTTTCTAAAACGGAGAAGTCTGAAACTTTTCTTTGAAGCGAGACTACGTAACTGTTGAGAGGAACGACACGTACTTCTTACAAATACAGGTTGGATTTATATGCAGTAACACTCAATTCAACATACAAAGTTGCATATATAAATGTTGCTTTAAAGCTGCTTTAATTTTGATTTGGGGCTAAATTAGGGTCCACATCGGTCTACTTAGTGAAAATAGCGCACAGCTTCGACAGTGACGGTTGAATTTAAACATTCTTCACTACAATGGTGCCATGTGTAACACTTAGATAAGCAATATACTGAGTTTTGCCTTTATTTAAGCGTGGCGCTAACTAACAGCTAGCTTAGGCTACCATTCCTCTGCCAATTTAAAATTTTGTAAAAACTTCATATACATTTTTTAGATTGACAACATTCAAATGAGAACAATGTGGCGGACTTGCTAAAGCTACGTAACTCAGAGTATTGCCGCCCCAATAGCATATTTTAACAGATTATTTAGGTATTTATGAGCTACAACTTAACTATTTTGGTTGTTTTAGACACGGCAGACCTAAGCTTAAAGTTAGCAGTTAGCGTTAGCTTGTGAACACTGTGGAGCATTTAGCAGCTAAGCAGCCAGATGTTTCCTCAGGAGATGGTGTGGATCAAAATGAATGAAAAAGGAGCGTGAATATTTCACTAGGTGACCCGATACACGACACTAAAGCCGATCTATGTGAGCTGGGTGCATCATGGTATATATTATAGAGTCCATTTCTGTGCAGCTCTGCGATACTATCGTCTCTTCCATTTTTCCATGAGGTGATGGATACCTCTGAAGGGGTATTGTTAGAAAGGGAAGACAACAATGATGTTATTCACGGGTCACGCACGACACATTTACAATGCAAATTGTGTTATGGCGACACACAGTGAAAGACACATGAATGAGGGGAGACAGGGGCCATTAGCAAATAGGAAAATTAGATCAAGGTGGTTTCCATATCGGTACATGCAAGTTAACCTTTTTTCTTCATCCAAACAAACCTTTCCATCGAGCACTACTGCAGGTGACGCAGCCTTAAAGGCCACAGTGGAATACAAATGTGATGGAGGTTGTGTGCAGAACTGACAACATTGTCTCTTAATTGTGTCTGAAGGACTCCCCGCCTGGTGATAACAAGGTACCTCGCTTCACGGGAAATGCGTACAGTGTGCATCATAGTACCTGCTCTGTATGCCAAGCTAGCCATTCATGAAGATGTGAAGAGGCACACTGTCCAGCTACACAACAGAAGCATCAAAGCACGGCCTATTACTGATAAAAGCATCTTCAAATGAAGTGGGATTTTGCATTTTTGATCCATGATAGAAATGAAGAATCCGTCTTTGAGCATATTTAAAAGGGATTTATCCTGCTTTGAGCTTTAGCAGCTATATAATAGAGCAGTAACTTAGTTTCACTTAGTGTAAAAATGCTCTATTAACTGCTGAAGACGCACATATGACACAGCAACGCCACGTGGTTTGTAAATGGTTTTTATTAGCAAAATAAGAGAGATGAGTCTACAAAGGTTCTCCATCCGCGGAGAACATAAACACACATTGACAATTGTGGCAGTTTCTTTATATGAACAGATCCAGGACCATTATTTGTCACTCCTCTTGGCAAAGTAGTACTGATCTAAACTCAGACCAGGCTCGCTTGACCGTCTCAGTTTCCATCACCTGACTGAAAGGCTTCGTGGATCCTCGAGCAGCGCCTCCACTCAAACCACAGGACCGGTGTCTGAACCTAAAAAACATTTCAGACCTCATCCTCGCCTTCACAACCATCTCTTCTGTGGTTCACTTTTTCTCTCAACACCAAAATCTTGCCTCCGAATACATTAAAATATACATTAAAATGTGCCTACCCTGGTCTTTGTACTTAAAACACTTGAGCGTATTATGAGCTCAATGCCTAAACTAACCATTTTCCAAATGATTGGGAAGAATGGATATTTTGTACAGTTTAAAAACCAGAACCCCAGATCTGCGGGGCAAATGTAACAATATACATTATCAGTATTGTACTGCGTGATCGGCCAGAGAGGCCTTCCATTGTGATGGCTGGTGGGGGGGATGGGGGTAGGGGACTGTGGAGGCTACACGTTAGTCGCCATTGAGACCCATGTACCTTCAGACCAGAGGGAAGTCTTCCTCCTCCAGATAGCTCAGTGGTGTGCACATAGAAGATAGCAGGGACACTAACATATGAAAGCAGTTTACCTCTTTATGTTTAGAACAATTCAGCAGGCAACAGAACAAGCATTGGGACTACGGCCGCAGTAAAAGGCATGCGAAGGCACAAGTACCAACAGACTGGACTCGAAGTTTGACCCCTTTTCTTCCCTTTTTGGTTGAAGGGAAGGAAGAAAAGAAGCGTTTCCACCAACAACAAAGTTCCCTTTTTCCAGAGACGGCGGCAGAAGGAACAGCAAAAAACATGAATTCCTCCACCTCCTCCTCGAAAAGTACAAAATAAAAACTAAATAGAAAGTAATTTTCTTTTTCTTTTGTTTTTAAAGTATGCGGAAAAATTTTGCGGTGACGCTTTTACAATGATACAAACATCTTACACAAATGACGCCCAAGACAAAAAAACATAAATAAAGCTGTTAAAAGTGGCGTATAGTACAGCACTGGTCCGTGACTGGTCCTCCCGACTCTTCTCATCTTCCCCACCAAAGATGCACAATAAACTGGCTCCACCGCCTGAGGAGAGAAGAGTAGAGAGGAAGAAACATTATGGACGGGATGGATGGGTGCGAGTCGTTTCACAGGGAAGTTCGGGAGCGCTCCACCCCACTATCATTTCACAAACATCTAAATGGAGCAGGAAATGTATTGAAGCCTCAGATGAAAGAAGGCAATGATTTCAGCTATTTAATTATGCATTTGATTGTGATGGATTCCGCTGCATCTTTGCGGTCAGCTGCAGGCTGGTTAAGATTAAGGAGGGACGATGATGATGATGATGAGGAGTTCCTTACCAAGAAAAAAGAAAAAGGTCATCTTCTTTGCCATTATCCTCAGAAGAGGCCGCAGTCTTTCAGGTTGTTCTTGATGATGACGTCGGTGACGGCGTCAAAGACAAACTGCACATTCTTGGTGTCTGTGGCGCAGGTGAAGTGGGTGTAAATCTCCTTAGTGTCCTTCCGCTTGTTCAGGTCCTCAAACTGACACTGAATGTAGGCAGCCGCCTCCTCGTACGTGTTGGAGCCTGGAGAAAGACGAGGACCGGGAACACAAAACAGGAAGAGGTTTTTGGAAATTGTTGTTTTGCTGTTCTTCCGTCCTGCTAGCTGGGCATTCCGCTTGCTTTTGTAAAATGAGGAATACACTGTGTGAGCATTTCTTGTCACCTACTGTTACATATCAAAGCTAAATGCTGACAGGAACAGTTAGACAGAAGCTCACTCCTAAATGTAACGCATTATATTTAGAAACCGATATGACGACGGTATCGGTGTTCCCTTTTAACTTATCAAATATGATACTTTTCATTAAAAAAAATACCCTCATTCTTCAATAGCAGAACGCACAAATTCAACTCCATAAGCACATTTTGAAAACATTCGTCATTTGCAGGTTCTCGTGTTGTTAAAAATAAAACGACTAAATGGGCCACTCTCAGAGCATTTTTCTGTCAAAGGCTGCCAATCTCACCAGCGTATTCTGGGTAGCAGATGGTGAGAGGACTCCTCTTGATCTTCTCCTCGAACAGGTCCTTCTTGTTGAGGAAGAGGATGATGGAGGTGTCCGTGAACCACTTGTTGTTGCAGATGCTGTCGAACAGCTTCATACTCTCGTGCATCCGGTTCTGAGGGGGGGGGGGGGGGGGGGGGGGGGGGGGGGGGGGGGGAGAAGGAGCGCAGTGTCGATCACTGTGCTCTGGTTCCGGTAAACGGAGGCAAAGTTCACGCTGTGTGCGAACACAGAGTGCCTGCTATTATGTTATTCCATGAGTCAGAGGCTGGGAGCACTCACCATCTCCTCGTCCTCAGCCAGCACCAGGTCATAGTCACTGAGGGCCACGCAGAAGATGATGGCGGTCACACCCTCGAAGCAATGGATCCACTTCTTCCTCTCAGACCGCTGACCACCGACATCAAACATTCTGTAGGCAGGACAGAAGTAACGCATGTCCTCAGTGTTAAACATGCACAACACACGCAGTGTCTATGAAACCCCAAAATAAATGCACCCGAGTCGCTGTGGCTGCTCTGGTCTTGTGTTTGGTGATGACAGCGAGTGATAGAGGGGGAAAGAAAACACAAGTCGTTGATAATCGAAAACAATTTTGATAAAATCTTAGCAGTGCAGCGAACACTCAAGTGAGCAGCAAATGCATATACTGATTGTGTAATAGCAGAGCGGGAAACAATTTAGAAGTGGAACAGACTTTTAGCTTTTACCCTCTGTTCCATTTGCTCACTCAAAAGGTTTAAATGTGGGGCTTTTTATTGCTTGCTTTAAAGTGTTTAGTGTAGGGCCATTCTCACTAAATGCCCACCAAAGTGCTGTGTATATATATATATATATATATATATATATATATTTACACATTTCTCACATTCAGGAGCAATTTCTAAACAAGCAAATCCAACAATTAAGCCCCATTTAGCTCTTGTAAAAGCTTCTATTAGATCTGGAGATGCTATATTTTTAACGGCAGGGCTGGAGGGATTGTTAACGAAAATAATGAATGTGCAATTGTTGCGCAAAAGAAGTAATCACATGTAACTTTTTTTTTCTTTCCTACAACAGTTTCAATGACACTGAAATTAGCTGCCAAACTTCTGGTGTCATGATATCATCAGGCCCGCTGCCTCCACTTCCTGTTTAAAAAAATATATATAATTTTTTTAACCGAGGGCCACAACTGACTCATCGCTGCGGCGAACAACCTTCACAGCTGTGTCACAACACACAGCTGTATGTGCACAAAGGGAATTTCTATGGTGAATGAGTCAGTGACAGGAAGGAAAGCTAATTAAGCCATCGTGTAAAAAAAACCCAAAACAAAACGCTTTGAGGCTGAGCGAGTTGTCGCAGTGAAGTAATTCTCACTTGAAGTGCAGGTCCTTGAATGTGAAGTGCGTCTCCACGATGCCTGTGGTTTTGACTCGAGTCCTCAGGACATCCTGCTGGGTCGGGATGTAGGTGGCCTGGGATATCCTGTCCAAATCGTTCAAGTAGCTGAGGGAAGGACACAAGGAAAAGGACATGAGGAGGGCAAACAAGAAAACATCAGACAGAGAAGAGAGTGAGGAAGACAAGGAGGACAACTCCCAACGCATTCCCAGTGATGAGGCACGCTGGGTTCCATATTTCATTATGATAAATTAGGACATACGAAAATTGATTTTTTTAATTAACATTTTTAACGAGTGTGAATCGTTTCAGATTTTAAAAATGCGTTCTGAACAAATGTTACAACTTTTATATCACATCGTTTGGATTTCCAGACTAATTTGCCAGACTGGAGCCTGGTCTCAGAGTTCAAATATCTGTATAATATTTGTTTGCCACATATGCTGGATGTCACACCCACAACCACTCTGGGTGTATTACGACCCCAGCGAAGATCTCAAGGATACGTTACAGTAGAACGTCAGAGATTAGTGACCTCTAGTTGTCAGCAGACAAACACAAGTAATCTCCCCTTCATTCAAACAAGCCTTTTGTTTATCTTCTAAGGTATTAAGTGAAGCTAAAAACCACACAATGTTGAGCAATGGAGTTTCCTCTTCATGAAAAGCCCCTGGACAGCAGCATTAGTGGAACAAATTAGAAAGAGGCCAAACGACTGCAGCTGCCTTAGGCCTGCGACGTAATGTTTGCTCTGCTGCAGCAGCACAACAACGTAAATGTTTTTTTTTTTTCCCCTCCTAACAAAACACCGGAGCTGCCTTGTGATGATATCATTTGTTTCGACGCCGAGGGGCTCTTGCACAATAAAGAAGAAGAGGAGCAGATTTCCTCTGTCGTGATCACTTGTTTTTAGGCGTTTCACTCGTGTTCCTGTGTTGAAGTGGAAGGCCAAAGACTAAGTTGTCTTTCTAGCCACCGCTCTCTTCGGGCTTGGTGGAGGAGGGTAAATATTGACAGAGTGAAAGTCCAGACAGATGCACGGCGCCCTGAGCTCTCTGCTCTCTGCACATTGGTTGGAAGGCTTTGGACAACTTGTGTTTGGCAAGTTGAGGCGGCAGCTTTCTGTGCGCTTGCCGGTAATTTGTGGGCGTCTGGTCACCTGATGCGACTCTCGTCATAAATCTTCTCAGCGGATGACTCATGATTTCAGGGAACCGTGGAACTGTTACCTTCGGTTGTTTGTGTGTGTGTGTGCGTTTGTGACTCACTATGCCGCCGAGTCGTTGAGCTGATATTCGCGGGAGCGGCTGAAGCAGGCATGAACGCCTCCGTCCTTCCACAGCCGCTTAATGACACCGGCCAGCTCTCCCGTCATGAAGCCTTCCTCTGCGGAGCCCGCCAGCACAAACAGCTGCCGTGCATCGTCCTAGGAGAGGAGGCGCATTAGTCAATATCAGAAATCAGCCGCCGAAGTCACCGGACCGCCATTATCATTGACATCAGCCTGCGACCAAGCTGCCAGTCACGGGGTTAGAAGGACGTTTTAGAGACGGCTGCTGATCAAATGACCAAAATGATTTGTTCTGCCGCTTCTTTGTCGGGCGTCTTGACCTGAAAATACCTCTCACTACATTCAAGGCTTCTTTCCTGCTGACAAGACTCTTCACTTTAGCTCTCGCTTGTTTTCCTTCTACTCTAAACCCACCAAATTACACTCCCCCCCCCCCCCCAGTCACTCACAGCTCTTGCGGCATCGCCAAAGTCGATCTTGAGGCGGCCCATGGCTCTGATGATGGCGATGATGGACTGGATAGTGTTGCTGTAGACCACAGCCTTGTACTGCTTACATTCCTCTTCTGAGTAGCCGGCCTCGTGGATGATCCTGCAGAACAAAAAGGGGAAGAAAAAAACAAAAAAACACGGTCAGCAGCCGAGAAATTTTCCAGCTCTGCAAACCGCTTGCAACACACAGCAACCGAGAAGAAAGCTCCTCTTCTCAGGACAGATGAATGCTGCTTTTTCGGCTTTCTGAGAAATGATGTATTTTCCTCTTATTAAATATCAATAACTCAAAGACTTTTCACGCTCGCTGTAACATTCGCAGAAATATCGTCAGGCCACGATATCCCCGACCACATGTCTTGCAGCTTGAATTATGGTCATCCGGGGAAAAGCCCAAGACTCTGGATAAAAGCATGAGCTGTAGGCGCACAATGTAAAAGGTATTATCTAGGAAAGCAATGTTTATTTTACTTCTTACTATACATATACATAAACTATATATATTATGCTAAATGCAATGGTGTGTATAAAATAAAGTGATTTTGGACAAAATGTGGGTCTTTGGAGCAGAGGACGAAGTGTTATTGGGCTGCAACTCACACTTATTTTCATTCTGGATTAATCTGCCTATTCTTTCTTAAATTAATTGACTGATTGTTAAAAATAAAAAGATGTCAGAATGATGTCTTTCATAGGAATTGGTGACAATAAGAAAAACACAGACTATCACCAGACGTATGCTTTCATTGTAGCATGGCAGCTTTCGCCAGCTAATCAGACAGATACTGTGCCATAACATCTCTCAGCAGATTTACGACACAATCATTGTGAGTAAAATAACACTTCTACTGGAACAGTGTTGTCAAAGCGGTGCAGATCAGTCAAAAAAAACAACATTTCAGCAATATCATAGCTGAAAAGCTGCTTATAAATGTAAAAGATGAAGTGCACCTGACGTGTGTTTGCTTGCTGACGGATGAGTGTGTCCTCGGGGGTGCTTATGAAAATTGTAATTCATAAGTAGGGTTGCATGCGGATGATGTATAGGCAGAGTTTACACTAATGTATGCTGCTGGGTTGTCGTCGCGCTCTACTATGCACGGTACCTGTTTGTAATGCGACTCACAGAGGATGATGTAACCCACAGAGGCGCTGTAAAAGCATGATTGGTGTTTGACACCGTTTGTGTTGTGGAAAATTAATACTCTCGCTCTGTGTGCGCCATTATGCATATCTGATGAGACGAGACGTCGTTGATAGATGAAGGAGAAAAGAAAAAGGTGTGTTTTGATTGGTCCGTGTGCAGAATGAACTCACTTCATCTGCTTGACAATTGTACTTTTCCCTGATTCTCCAGCACCTGGAAAAGACAAAGGAGAGGTGTATTAGAGAGTTAGTGTTGCCTGAAACAAGCCAAGTAGTGTTTCTCATTCATTTCGAACCCTTATGTCACTCAGCTCACTTGCATGTACAATGTTATCATGCAATGATCTAATGCACGATAAGGAACCACGAGTATGAAACCTGAGCACAACTACCTCCTCCAAAGGAGAAGTGAGAAAGCTCAAGTGTCCAAGTTACAAAAGAGGTCTTTGAACCTAGAAATGTAATTCAGATCAACGCGGTCAGAGTCGCGGACTGACTCATGCCGGCGTGACGTGTAACACGACGGCGTCATGTTCTCTTTTGACCTCGTGGAATGACCGTTCTACTCCTGTTCTGTTTCTACGTTCTCTCCTCCGTACAGCTCCGGATATCCCGATTAGTCACAAGCACCGTGCTCGGTCAGATGACTTGCTTTGTGATAAACCTTGCTCTAGTTTCGTGTTACTGAAAAGACCACTGTGTGTTTTATAAAGAATCAAAGGCTCCTGGCACAACCGAGGAAGAATAGGCTTATTATTGACAGGGTTGTGAGAGCGTGTTGTCACCTTCAGGATGTGAACGCCGTCTGATTAGATTGACGGCGTTGCAGTTGGGCGGTCAGATGACACCATGATGAAAAGAGCGGGCGGTGGACGGGGAGAGCGCGCTGTCGGCACGCCGGGTCTCTCAAACGTCACAGTGCCATAGCAACTCTTTATATCCGGGACATCGCTAGTGAGGCCACAGTCACCTGAGGAGGCCTTGTGGTTGTGAGCGCGTGTGTTGGCTTCAACTGGGACCATTATGCATGATGCTGCTCTTTCCCCCTCAACTGTAACCAGTCACTCGGAAGTGCCCTTTTTATTAACAAATGTTTTATTTTGCAAATCAAAGTCAGCTGTGAAGTCCTCACAAACCACATTCATGTCCTCTAAATGGGTATTACCGTTAACTACATTAGATCTACTAATGTGCACTCAATGTCCCCAATGTCTCCCATTACAGCAGAGGGGACTTATAGGAAGGTTACGGCGAGGTAATTGGCCGGTTCCTCTTGACACTGGGGAAGATCTTTGGAGCCTCTTGAGAGAAAGAGGCTATTCCCCGAGTAAACGCCCCACAGCTCCCCCCCCCCCCCCCCCCTCTGTCTCTCTCTCTCTCTCTCTGCTCTAGAAGCAGAAGAAGAGGAAGTGGAATCATACCATGAAGTCTACCGTTATCTGTTACCTCGTGATACTGTCAGCAGAGACAAGATGGTTTGCTCTTGCATAATAAATCGTCGGCTTATATCTAGTTCCGCTTCCCTTGATGTTGCAAAAAAATAAAATAAAAATAGTGACCACTATCTGTCTGCATTACCACAAGTTTTCCCTCGGCAGTCAGTCCCGGGTCTTTTCCTTCAGGATAATTGGATGGGATTCACCCCGAGGACGTATTATTTTAATTACGCGTCACCTCTCGGGGTGCTGGAGGAGGTCCCTGCGCTCCGAGGCCAAAACACCGGCTGGGTGAATCCCAGTGGGACGAAAAAAAAAAGAAGTTGTACACAAACACCGCAGGGAATACAAAGACCTCACTGCAACGAAAGCGACTGGCAACTGTTTTGATAATTGATTTATTTTAGCGGCACAAATTCTCTTCTCATCGATGTAGGCGGAATATTTTGGACAAGACGAGACGAGACATTGGAAGACGTCGTCTTGTTTTTTTTCCCGACCGTCTTTTGACATTTCACAGACCAAATGCTGAATGACTTCATTGAGAAAATAGTCACAAAATGAATCGATTATGAAAGTAACCGTTGCTGCCCTGCTCGCATCAATCCAAAGACGAGTTATGTTACAGTTAAAAGAACATTTCCACTTCATCATCAGCTTCACTGAACTGGCAAAGACATCCAAGATAAAACAAAACAACTAAGACTCATTTTGATGCCGCTTGAATTCAATGAAATAATAATGACCTGGTATTTGATGAATCATTGTGGGGAAACTGTAGTAGCAAGTCGTGTCAGAGAAATCTTCTACCCTAGAAACACCAGTTCACAGAAACTAAAACCAGACGCACGACTTCTTCGGTAATTCTGAGCGTTGAGTGGTTACAATTGGACGAATAGCATCAACTCTAGTCGAGTATTCAGAGGAATCAACGAGATGAGAGCTCTGTGCTTCATGTTGGCGACTTCGCTCTGGCCTCTCTACACCAGTGATATCATTAGGGTGTGGATCTCGTCAGAGCCTCTAGGCCTGAGGAATACAAAACACAGAGTCATCCTGATTTGGACTCACACACACTCACACACACACAGACCTTTAAGGGTTATATGGCACCACAGGCCTGACCTATCAGTCCTCATGCAGAGTCATGTTACACACCCACAGCTTTGATACACCCGCCCCAATACAGCTACAGACTCAAAACCACTGGAGCAGCTGGTTTCTGTTTCTGGCGGTTTAAACTATTTTTAGGGAAAATCCAAGTTTAACCCTCCAGTGAAAATGGAGTTTTTTTTCTTCTTCTTCTTCTACAGAGAACAAAGCCGTTTCTATCCATCAACCTCAAACACGTCTTTTCTCTCGGAACTTCCCCTCGGTCGATCTTCCCAGGGCAGCGAGGACGGGGGATTTGAAACAATGGCCGTATGGAGATGAATGTGATTAAAAATGGCTACCGTGCCTCCAGATTAACCACATGTCACAGCTAATTATGGGATGCACAAACATGGATTAACTTAATCTAAGATTAGCTCTCATCAGAGTTTTAAAAAAACTAGGTTTGAAAATGACTAAATCCAGATGTTAATTCAGGCAGAGCTTTGTTATACAGTTAAAAATGAATCTCTGTCGAGTGTTTAGACAGCGTTTGATCATATGGACACACCCAAATTAAGATGAATACATTTGCGTGCTGGAAAACTTGTTAGCCGAATTAATGGAGCAATATGCCGAAATAAAAGAAGATAAAACGGACAACGGGACAGAAAGTAAACAACTGTTTTCACAGTAAAAAGAGGCCGCCTGTTGGTCCAATCTTCCCATTCAGCTCTAACGGTTCCATCAGTGAACCGGTGTCTTGAGAGAAATTCTGCATCATCATCACAAAACTTAACTGGGTGAGTCTGCCCTGAACTTTCTCTGAGCAACTTGATTATTTTGCCCAATCAATGAAAGAAAGGCAGTCAATCCAACAGTTAAACCTCCTCAAGTGTAAGTTTAAAGTTAACACTAAAGTTTAAAGAGAGGTTTAAATTGGACTTGGGGAATAAGCAATGTGTTCTTGCACACCAACTGAAGTTAAAGTAAACAAAGGCGTCTCCTTTTCAGGCTCCAGATCAAGGACACGAGGATCCATTAGTGTGGGTCAGGAGGGGGCCAACATTTCCACATCCACACTTCCATGTGTTCAAGTCACGACGTGTCCTCGCTTCCCCACCACATGATCCTTTTCCCGGAGGAAAAACGGATAACATCGTCCTCGACTACCGCCGCTTAACTTCAACACGGATAACGAATTACAAGAGTTCCTGACCTCGTTGTCTTCGCTCGCAGCTGATCAAATTCAGCATTTCGTAACGGTGCTACCGGCTACACGCCTTTTTAAGGTGCTGAAACGCTCGTCTGGACGGAGACTGTTGTAAGAACCTAGTAGGGTGGAAGTAAGGTTCTTGGCTCAATTTCCAATCGACATTAGCGATGCCACATTAGCAGCATGAACCCAACACCATCACCTCTCTCTCTCTCTCTCTGGGTTTTCCACTCTTATTCCGTCACACACGTCCTTCTTCCTCTTTTACATTCTCTCTGTGTCGTACAGTCATTTTCCCATTATGATATATGGTTCCTCTCACTCGCTATCCACTTCCTCTTCCCCCCCCCCTCTGCCTCTGGGGGGGATTTAAGTATGAGTCACTCATGAAGGATTCCAGGAGCCTCGGAGCAGTGTGCTTCCCACTAGAGGAAACGACCAGAGGGATTGATCTACCAATAAGAGGATCGATGGCTAAAAGATTGTTTCCCACACACACACACACACACACACACACACACACACACACACACACACACACACACACACACACACACACTGGCCGACCTAGTCACACAGATGTCTGGTGATGCTGACAGCGCTATCGGAACGCAAATAAATGAGCCACTTTGATTGTCCGGCTTTACGAGGAGTAACACGGCCACGCTGCTCTACATGTTTGGCAATGCTGGTTACATCATTTTTTCCATAAATTGGCAAACGACGGCAGACGTCAGACAAAGGCAAAAGATTATTAATAAAATCTTCACACAGTTGCGCGACGGCTATAGAAAGAGTAATTAGGCTGAGGAGGAGATTGTAATCTATTTCAGCACGTAGATATGAATAGTAGGATAATTAGGTCCGGGAGATGACGGAAATAAAACGAGAGCCAATTAAAGACTAAGAGCTAAGTGAGAAATGTGTTCGGTCTCTATTCAAAGACACCTGAGCAGCACACTGACTCACAGAGATCCAAATCATTTTCATGCAAATCGCAGAGGTTTTTTTTAAGTCAGCGTGACGATTTCATGCCGGTGACTGGGAGCGCCGCTCGGCCTGCGATTACCTTTTAGGAGAACCAGATGGTCGAAAGGCGCGAACCTGCCGCTAACGCCGAGGTTCTCTACAACCCTGCCAGCCCCCGTGCTACCACGCCACATGTTCTGCTGACTTTTAGATGTATTTATGTTGACAGGGTCTGTTTAGAGAACAGTATACTCCACAGTTTGTTGTCTTTTCAGTGTTTATATCAGCAAGGTAAACAACTCAAACTCAGCCTCCTCTGCCTCTCTGCAGCAGAGCCTTTTCATTTTTAATGCTTTAGTCATTAGCGGCGTTCTCCTCTTACAGCCCCTCGTTTTCCTTTCTCCTGGTGACCCAGCCCGCCTCTGTGTGTGTGTGTGTGTGTGTGTGTCACTTCAGCTGAAACACAAACGGCAGTTAGACGGTGCCAACCCGAGGGGGGCCACGCGTGGGGGCCCCCACGAGGTGCCGCGCAACTGTCACAAAAAACAACAAGAAACCCCACAGAGCGTGGTTAAATTGTTTGTGTCAGAGCGAAAGTATGAAAACTCATAATCCGCCCAACGGCAGCAGAGCAGAGACTTGACCCAACTTGCTCGCTTTCAACTCAGCAAGCCTCATCCGGCCCCCAGAGCACCTGAGGAATGCGGTCTACCTGTAGGAAGAAACGGGTGTTGCTGTATTATACGAGGAAGTATTTATCTTGCTCTGGCTCACAAATCTGTCCACAAAGCCACCAACGGCTCTCATT
Source organism: Anarhichas minor (assembly GCF_050575085.1). NCBI lineage: Eukaryota > Metazoa > Chordata > Actinopteri > Perciformes > Anarhichadidae > Anarhichas > Anarhichas minor. The sequence goes on from NW_027466491.1 coordinate 7,307,853, forward strand.
CTGGGCCTCCTGTCAGATGTTTGCCTGGTATTGGTGTTGGCTTCAGTCTTTTGTGTCCTGGTAACCCACATACCCATGTGTGTGCATGTCAACATTCCCCAAAGCTGGACACCTAGGGGCTTGATGGAAAAGTTTCTCACCTACGGTCTCCGTTTACAAGGATAACAGTGTTTCCCCCGACGCGCGAGTAACGCCGCCAAATTGTGCACATGTGCTGTGTTTTCTAACGGTGATGTAATGAATGCAGGAAAGTACACTTAGGAAATATAAGAGACTTCATTCAACTGTGCCGTTCATAAATCATTCTCGTGGTTGATTTTAAAGGGATATTTCCATTACTACGGTGGAGTCTTACGCACTAACAAAGGTCAGGTACAATTGGCTCTTACTCCCGAGTAATGAAAGGGTCATGAGGCAATTTACATCGGTATGTCACGTCAAGCTGATCAATGACAATTTAGTTTAAATGGCTGCTATTTTAATGTCAGGCTTCCAACTAAATTACACTTCATCATAGTGATTTCCTGCGTTTGTTGCGCAAGATGTTTGCCCTTTTTCAGAAGTCTGTGTTTGTTATTATTGAACTTGAGCGGAGAACAAGAGAAGGCCACGAGGCTTCCAAACCATATGGAAACTGTAGAGAAACGCTGCGAGAGAAAGAAAGAAATGCAACCCCTCATTAGGCTCAACAGGACCGTTAAAACACCCGATAGTGACTGGACCCTCCAAAGTTTTCAGTCACAGGCACTCAGGCCTGGGCCCCTGATGTGCCACAGGCCTGTTTAAACTGCACGAGAGGAAATGAGCCATTGTTGAACGGATTTGGGGAACACAAATGGTCCACACAAGCTGAATGGAACTAATGCCAGCAGCATTAGAATAAAACGTGCAGACATTTTTGAATTAAACAGATTTAAACACTAATTGGAGATGTTTCTTTTTTTTGGAGAAAACGTCATGTTGCATTCAGTGACACACGGTGAAGTTCTCTCCCTCCCCTCCTCTCCTCCTTCCTTACCCAGCAGCAGCAGCTTGACCTCCCTGGCTGCCTTCTCGCCGTCGTCCCGCAGATTCCTGTCGATCATTTTGCTGCGCTCCACCGCCGCCTTGTCCTCCGTGCTCAGTGTGCATCCCATCCTCGACCGTGTCCTTCAGACCCAGATGGTGTTTTAAAAAAAAAACAAAAAACAATATATCTAAAACACCATATATACCCACATTAAATGGTTAAAAAAAAAAAACTGCCTTCACTCCGCACACACGCCCTTTTTTTTCTTCTTAAATGACAGCTAATCGATGTGTTTCTGACGGAAATGAAGGGATTCGACTTTTCCCAAAAACGGCGTGTCGCTTCTTCTGCCCGCTGGTTGAAATCCTCCGTGCATCCGAATGAGAGCTATTTAGACAGCGGGACAGTTCGTTAACGATGTCTCTTCCACCCGTTCGCCTCCATTCCTTGCGGCGGCGACTGCTAGTATTGTATTTTGCAGCTTCTAGTAGCGAGAGAGAGAGAGCTGCTCGGCGTGTTCCGTATCCAGAGACAATCAACTTCCGCTCTCATCCTTCACAATAAAGGTGTAATTTCTTCAAACCTAATACTGAAAAAAGACTAACATTTGCAAACATTCTCTCCAATATTTCCCCTTTTCTTCTCTAAAACTGAAAAATTTTAATATATAGAATGTAAAATATAAAATACTAACTAATATTAAGAACATATGTAAACTGCACAGAGCAAATACATGACTTTGATTTGTTTCAGTGTCATTTTTTCAGTATATTGTGTTGAGTTCATAGGTAAAAAAAAACATACTATTCTGAGGCCTTTATTTTGTAGGTAGACCCCTAAACCGGAAACCTCTCGACAACGGGACGCTAATCAAACCTGCACACCAATAGCTTTACATGTATCAGTTTAATACACATTTAGCATGTTTTAGCATTTCTTGTTATGTTTTCTTATATATTCCCTTCATAATATGACAATACATGTTTAATAGGATTATTTAAATAACACAGTAGTATAATAGTTTTCGTATTATTCCCCAGTTAGTCGTATGATTTGTTTTTCCAAATTGCTGGCCTATTGTAAATTTACCTTGTGTTTCTCACGAGGTCCTCCAACTTCCCTCTCTCATATCCATCAATCAAAAATCAGATGAGCTGCAACATTATATAGACAGGCATTAGTCACGTTACCATTTAGTTTTGAAGTTTAAAATATGCACACTAATATTGTACCCAAATAAAAACATAATTTTCACTTTGTTTCACCAAAGCATGTGCCTTTTATGTTGATAACTATTATAACTTTTTACGTTGTGAGTTTAACTCAAATTCTTAGATATATTATAATAAATTCCATTTAATCAAAAGCTCTAACTGTGGCAGTGTTAGTCTCGTCCCATGCCCGTTCAGCTGTACATGACCATTGTTTGTGGTTTAAATAATTTAGCCTGTCGGACGGAGTCAGTCTAAGCGTTGGTGGTGTTCACTTCAAAATATTCCACTCAAACCCTTGTGGTGTGAACAACCCCGTCTGTCTCTTCATGCAATTTTCATTTGGAACGTGGCTTTCTGGGAGTACATGCAAACTTGTGGTGTTGACCTTTCCACTCTAATCCTATGCTGGCTGGAGGTTTCCCTCTTTGTCATCCGGGTCTCTCTCCAGAGCCAGAGGGTGTATCCCTCAGGCAAAAAAAGGTTATGTCATTTAACCCAACACAAGAAGTACCACAGACATGAAGTGCATTCATGTTCATTATAAATAGTTATTCGTATGTATACCTCTGCTTATATTAGCAGTTTTTAGATTCCACTTTCATCTGTGAACTCTGTATTTATTTCTTCGTGGGGCTATGTGTGCGAATACATGAGGTTAGATGAAACATCAATATTTAGATGGTCATGTGCTGTTTGTTTATTCAGTCCTATGAATAGAAAATGTGGCATATCGTCTTTTGTGTTCTCGGTGATCTTTCCGAATGAAGAAACAGGATTGTTAAACTCACATCTAACACGTAGGGGCGGAGATACAGGAAATAGTGTCATTTTTCAAAACATTACTTCACATGAAACATATTAAAACACAGACTAAAAATGACAATACACATTTTTTAAAACCCCCAAAATTAAGCACAAAGAATTATAAACAGTCAATTCTGTTTGTAAAGAATGGTGGTCAAAAGAACAGATAGTGTTAGATGGTGTAAAATAACCTCACAGGTATCATTAATCATTACGTGTTCTCAATAAAGACAATAAATAAAGAAACTGAAGGTGTATAGGTTTAGTATCTGCCCACACAAAGTGAAATCCAATCCAAATGTTGTAGTTGGACTTGTAAGATCAACAATAAAGTCAGTCAGGTGATCTTCAAACAGTTTTGACAAGAGTGTTTCTTTGAATAGACAGAGACGTGTCTTTGGCGGAGAGACTGAGTGGGACACACCACATGGACAGACCTTCTGTTCTCAACATGCAGTCAGTGTTGATGGAGTGCTGGTGCTGCTCTCCAGTGGCGATAATATGCAACTTCACAGTGCTGCAGAGCTGTGTATGTGGGCTGTTTGATCAACCCTAGAGCTCAGTGTCGTCGTGTTTTTAAAAGGTTGCCATGTTAAAGGGGGAGTTGACTCCTCACAGGGAGTCCAACACAGCCTGTAAAAGCAGTTTCATTTAATGCCTGGTTATAAGGAGCTTTGTTGGACAGAAATAACCCCTGAGGATGTCATAATAATAATAATGATGATAATTATAACAATAACAAATACTTTAGTATAATGAATAAACACGCAAACAAGAAAATAAATGAACAAATAATTAAATATCTCATTTCATTTGAATAGCGCTTTTTAAACCTGGAAGTACAAAGTGATTTCCATGGACAGCATAAAATGAGAAAAAAACAAACAACCAAACAAATAGAGAAGAAAACGCAGCAAAATACAAGCACAGGGTTAATAGACTGTATGAAAGGTAGGATAAGGTAGGATAAGTGAAACTATTACAACTATTAAAACATGTAAAGCCGTGTACAAAATAAATTTACAGTTAAATCGTCGGATGACGGGTGAAACTATTAAAACAAGTAAAGTCTAAATGGATTCTAAATAAAATTGGAAGCCAGAGAGCGGCTCAAACTGTGGAGATGTGAGAGGAGTGTTTGGACTTCAGAAGGCTGACTAAAGAAAGTGACATGCATTCTCTCATGTCAGCCATGCAGCTGCACTGTTGCCATCTTTCTGCACTCAGAGGGTTAGATTTGTTTGCGATAACTTTCTGCCAACACAGTTGTGGTTTCTGGGAAATCTAACTCAATGACAAAAAGCTCTCATCGATGCACATTCAACTCCCCATTTGGACGCGATTGATTGTCAGGGCTTCCATTTGGGATAAACTCTGCATCAGAGGACTTGATGGTGTGGGAACAAACATCGATGACTTTAAAGATCACCACAGAACACGAAACGAAGCCGAAACAAGTTTTGGACCCGAAAGTCACCTGTAAAAAACATATAGAACATGAATTCACAGAGAGCATCTCCCACCTCTCTCTGGGCTGGGATGAGCGAGAGACTGAATGAAGTTCAGACAGAGGAATGCAGTTGAGTTGCATGGGAACGTGATTGTGCAGGAGGCAGTGCTGACGGAGAGAAGTGAAGAACTGATCCTTGATATGCCACATGTTGTCTGCACAGTTCAGGAGTTAAATGAATCAATTAAGATAGAGAGCAATTCAATTTATTAGCCCTCATGAAACCACAAATTCAGATAAGCCTCGTTGTTTGTTTAACAGTCTTGGTGCTATGAGGAAATACTTAATCATTGATATGTTCCTACTTTTCTGTCTCTTGTAAGCTCGGAGCAGAAAGTGCAGAGCAGACAAGTGATGAATAGATGGAGGAGGACAGATAAGAAACAGAGCAGGAAAGATCAGAACAAAAGAAAAAAGTGAAATCTCTACGACGGTTGTCATCATCTAGGTCTTTGGATATCAAGAGCCGATATCTCACACCCTGATAAATCCCCTGCAGCGACAAGCCAAGTCTGTGTGGCAAGGTTCGGCTTAATCTTACGAGTGCTAGATGTTGAATGAAACAAAACTAAAATAGCATGGCTCCATAGGAGCAGAAAATAGCTTTATTTCATGCCTGACCTATGCATGTGCAACAACTCCTCTTTCAACCTTTCTCCCCAGCCTATTGAGGCTGTTATCACCTGCTGAGATAGTCCGGGGTGATACCAGGGACACAACTCTCATCTGAACCTCGAACCTTTATTGTCGTTATGTAACTTACATTTCTAGGAGGTGCATGGATGGCTGCCAGAGGTGTCTTTGCCTTTACCTGGCCTCTGCTGCTCCGTCAGCTCCTCTGTTACAGCCCGTCTTTGCCACTGCTGCTGCTGCTGCTGGTGCTGGTGCTGATGCTGCTGCTGCTGCCGGGACACAAACACAGAGAAGCTGCACATACTTGCGCCCACCACAAACACAGAGACAGAAGGAGAACAGGCTGCAAGGCAGACAGACGGACGCACACAGTGACGGAGGGAAGCGCACACCACCATGGGCTGCTGTAATAGGAGGTGCGGGCTGATAGCCGGAGCTGTGTTTGGGGCGGTGGTAGCCATCCTGGGTGGTGTCCTTATCCCAGTGGGGAACAGCATCATTCAGGGGACAGTGGAGAAGGTATGTTGCCGAGTTTCACCCAGGGGCGTGGGAGAATAGGGGACTGACAAGTGTGTGTGAATGCGTTCTTGTGTGTGTGTGTGTGTGTGTGTGTGTGTACGCGGAGATCAAGGTGAATCAGGAGAAATGAGAGGGAAGAGGCGTGTGTTTCGGAAAGCTGCTTGAAATGGTAAACAAGAAGCTGTGCAGAAAGCCAAGTGTGTTTTCATCCTTTGAAACATCAGCGTCTGGGATTTTAATAAGAGACTGTAGAGACAATTTTTGCAGTTTGAGACCTTTTTTCTTTTTAAAAATAACAGAGCATCCACTCTTTATGTGTATCAGTGGGGGCAGTTGGCCTGCTGGCAGTCTTGAGGTCTGTTAAAAATAGACTGTCTGTTTGTCTTCGGGGGTTTAGGAAGCCGTCATTGAGCCTGGAACGACAGCTTATGACAACTGGGTTGCTGCAGGAGCAGGGGTGTACAGGCAGTTCTGGTTCTTTGACGTGCAAAACGCCGAGGAGATTTTGCAGAACGGATCAACTCCAGTGGTGGTGGAAAAAGGACCTTACACATACAAGTAAGGTGGATTTATTGACCTCTTTTATAACATTTTGATGAAAGGCTAAAGAATTTACAGTATAGAAACAAATGTCTCCTCTTACAAAACGGAATATCTAAGTGAGACCTTCGCCTTTTCAGGACAAGATATTTTGCCAAAGAGAACATCACTTTTAACTCCAATCATACTGCCTCCTTCCTGCTGCCCGTGGGCGCCATCTTTGAGCCATCCATGTCAGTGGGATCGGAGGAGGACAAAATCACCTCCCTCAACTTGGCTGTGGCTGTAAGTGAGTGTCACCTCGCTGTGCGGTGATTCCTGACTCGACTCAGCTCTGCTGTTAATAGTTACGGTACCTCTGTTCCAAGGCCAGGACAAGCTGTTCCAAATCAAGCTGTGCTGGCCTGTGGTGGGTTGCTTTTTGGCGTGTGACCCTCTCTGATAGGTTGAGTGGCTTCCCAGGTTGTTCCTTTGAATGTTTTTTCTATAGCTTAGGGCTGAAAACTATCCAGAATTTCACAAGAAAACAAGGATGAGAGAATATTTTGGCACTTACTATAAAAGAAAAGCAGTATGTTTCTTCTTTCGATCCTGTTAATCTGTGCCCACTCAGTATTTAAATGAAGGGTCCGGACGCCCAGGTTGGTAAACAGTACACTACCTCATAAAGAGTTGTTTCAGAAGGAAATACAATAAAATGAATTGGCTGGGGGAATTTAAGGTTTATAGTGACTCGGCACTTTAACAGTGTCGAGACAATATCTGAGTTTCCGTGCTGTTTTCAATACTTAAACTGAGAAATATTTACATGTTTTTCGACAAAACTATTGAAATGCTGAATACAAATTAAGTATTTTTCAACCCAGGTTTTACTCTCACTGCGACACACAGCATAACACACATGAATAGGCAGCTAGCTTTGTTAACCGGCAAGGTTCCACAGATGTAGTAAGCGGTAAACTACAATAGCGTACTTTTTACTTGGACGACTCAGCATGTTATTCATGAATAGCCAGCTAGCCAGCAAGTTGCCCCGGAAGTTAGCCAGGCTACAATATCTAATGTCGGATGCTAATTTATTTTGACCACTCCAAGAATGTTATTAATGAATAGCCAGCTAGCTTGGTTAGCCAACGGGTTGCCCCAGTTAGCTCCAATAGCTATTACAGCATGGTCATTTAATTACTGTTAGCTCTGTCAGCATGTTTGCCATTGTTAGCACTGTTAGCTGCAAGCTGCCGGCTCAGCCATAGCCACGTTTAGAGGCAATAGAATTGTTCCAAATCTCTTATACAGCACCTTGAAAAAGCTTCTGAATGCAGATGATGTTTGCCGTAACATACGCTGCTTTGAAGGAGTCTGTGTTTTCTCCAATGGAGGTGACAACTGCAAATGTAGCATGACCCACAGTCACAAAAGCCACGATTTCTAAAAAATAATCAGGTTGAAAAATACCAGAATCTGTTGTCCAAACACAAGCGAGAACGTAACAAAAAACATATCCCTGTATCACCAAAAAATCAACAGCTTACGAATCTGAACAAGTATTGGTATGTAGGTTTTGATACCCAGCTCAATGGTGACTGGCGGTGTAAGAAGACCCGAAGTGAACGTTAACATTGGTGCAAAGATGCTGTCGTGTTGGAGCTTTGTAATTAGGAACAACCGGGAAGTCATCATTTTAAAATGGGAGTTTGTTAAGAAGGCTCAAATGACGAGCACTATCAATTTCAATTGATCTGTTTGTAAGTAAATATGCGGTATCACAGTCATAAAAGAGGGTTATTGTATGGCTTATCTCCAGAGGCAACGCACCAGTTGTGTGCACAACAGTTTTGCTCGTGTATCAAGATGGAACCATACTGTTGCCAAAATATGAAAGATGAGTGTTTGATTTTTCTTTTTTTAGGCAATTTACTCAGTGTTACCTCATTCTGTGGTGGAGCTAATGATAAAGACAAGCAACTCCTCCTTGTTCCAGTACCGTACAGTCAACGAATTGCTGTGGGGTTACAACGACATCATGTTGAAAGGAACGCTGGGCCTATTTTATCCTGTAAGTAAACAGACATTGCAGCCTTACGCTTACACATAGTAAAACACAGAATAGACGAAATCTACCCAGTAACACACAATTTGTATGAATATATTGAATCAAATGTGTTTTCCCTAGTACAATGGCACATATGAAGGCATCTTCAACGTCTACACTGGAAAGGAAGACATCTCCAAAGTGGGAATAATTGACAGGTGGCGAGGAGAGAAGTGAGTCTGATTGTGAAGAAAGTGAAGGAGGTATTGAGTCTGGTTTTGAGGCCTTGATCTTTTTAAATCAGCTACATTTTGACAAGAAGTTTGAAAAAAAAAAAAGTGGGATATTTTAAGCTGTTTAATCAAATCAGGTTAATGAAATTGTACGGATTCTGAAGTGAGAATTCAGCTTTTATTGTAATCTTTAAGGCTGTTAAATCAAATTGTTTGTCTGACAAATTGAATTTTGTTCAACAGGAGCCTTAGTTTCTGGGACGACAAGTACTGTGACATGATCAACGGGACAGGTGTGGCTCACGCAGACCCCCCCCCCCCCCCCTTATAACTTCACACTCCTGCAGCTCTAAATGCAGATGAGTCACCTCTCTGACCTCATTTCTTCCCTCTTTCTCAGATGCGTCTTCATTCGCTCCCTTTGTGGACAAGAAGAAGAAGCTCTATTTCTTCTCATCAGACATCTGCAGGTGAGGAAGAGTTTCATTTTGGGGGATCAATGTCATCTGATGCAGTCTGACGGCTGTGCTATGTCGGGCAGATTTACCATCTTACTTTAAGAACTGCAGCCATTTGGACTTTCCTCTCAGTAACCACTAGAGGTCAGAGCTTTCCAATGCCAAAACCACAGTCATGTACTGGAGGCTGCATTAAGTTGCACAAAGGATTACTGGGTACATGATGTTCAGTGTCTGGAAGACTTTTGAACTGATCTCCTTGTTGTTTCAGGTCTGTGTCAGCTAGCTTTGAGGGGAGCATGGATCTGAAAGGGATTGAAGTGTATCGCTTCACCCTCCAGCCAGACACCCTGGCCTCCCCAACGGTCAACCCAGAGAACAGCTGTTTCTGCAGAAACCCAAAGACCACCAAGAATTGCACCCTGGCTGGAGTCCTGGACATCAGCTCCTGTCAAAATGGTCGGTTTGCATTTGTTTCGTTGAGCTCAACATAGTCAATGCACGCCAGAACTTTCTGCTACCGTTTTATCGTTCTGCTCAGCAGCTTGGTATTTTTGAATTGTCTGTTTCTTTGCCATCTGAACAGGGAGACCCATCTTCATCTCTCTGCCCCACTTCCTCCATGGCAGTCCGTACCTACGAGATGCCGTAAAGGGCCTCAATCCCATCGAGGAGCACCACGTCACCTTCATGGACGTGGAACCTGTAAGAGCTTTTTATTTTTGTGATTTGTGACTTCTAGGGGCAGCAACTCTGATGCTATTTTTTTGTGTGGTATTTATTCTACTAGACAACCGGGTTCACCTTGAGGTTTGCCAAGAGAATTCAAGTGAACATGATGTACGGACCATCAAATGTCATCACGTAAGTTCTGCTTCACCTTTTTCAAAGGGAAAGGTTTGTGGGGAATACGTTTATTCTCTTTCTTAAATCTTGTAAAGAAAGAGAATACTGGTGAGCGTTAATTTTCCAAAATTGTGAACTATTCCTTTAAGAAAGTTTGAGTTTGCATGTCATCCACCTCTCTCTCTCTCTCTCTCTCTCTGCATTTCCTGTCTTCTTCTGTCATGTCAAATGAAGGCAAAACGTTTGAGACACCTTGCCACACTGAATACCAAGTAATGAACTCTTTCCCTGCAGGGTGCTTAAGAAAGTCAAGGATTATACCATATTCCCTCTTGTTTGGATGAACGAGGTGAGATAAAACGTGGAGCCCTGCAGTCATGAAGTGTGGAGTCTGTTAGTTTTGGGATGCATGATACTCAGTCACTCTCTCTCTCTTTCTCTGTCTCCATCCATGTCACCAGACGGCTTTGTTGGATGACAAAACGGCGGAGATGATTAAGGAGGAGCTGTTGTCCCGTATCGAGATGTTGGCGATAGTATGGAAAGCCCTGCTGGGCTCAGGTGTGGCCATCTTCGCACTGTGTTCCATCGCCTACTGTATGGGGAAGAGGAAGTGACCAAAGCAAGCTTGTGTGCACGGATGACGCAGCAGCATTCGTTGTGTGTGAGCTGCAGAGCAAAGTGCATTTAAGCTGCTGCGGGACATCAAACCTTTTGATATAGAGTTGCACTTTTTTGTAATTTCAGTGTTATTTATAATGTCATACTTCCTTTGATCCCAGGCGGAGGAAGACTGTGATTTTGTGAAGCCCAAGAGCTTTGCTCAGCATTATTTCAATTGCAAACACTGTAACAATAACTGAATCAGGGATCTTTAGAGAGAGAGAGAGCAGACGGAGAATCCTCTTAACTGTGTGGATTAATCCACGCAGAGGAGCGATGGGTTTGTTTGATATCCTATAAAAGAAACGTACATGAATCTAATCTTTCGCAAATGGTTGTATTCTTTGCTGAACCGGTGTCTTTAAAATCAATAAAAGTTGAAAGGGAGTTTTCTCATTGGGTGTTCTATTGTTATTATTGGATTGTTCCAACACGGCAACACAGTCTATCAAAATTGGTCGACAATCCCCCTCGGCCCAAACTACAGCAGAGACTGTGGCGCTGCTGAAACAAACCTCTGCATTGTTCACGCTGCAGCAAACTCGGTTTTCTTTTTAAATCAAAGAGTATTAAAATGGGCTGGGGGATGATTATAGGACAGTTTTAGTTTGAAAAGCTCTTAAACGTCTGCGTAGTATCATACCCATTATTCCTCTTCCAGGATGCCAAATGTCTTCATGTGATAAAGTTTTAAGGAATAAATACGCTCAGCCACTTTTTTTGTCAGGAGTTAGAGCAGACGATCCCTTTCTGAACGGTGATTGGTTACCTTCAGACCAGAGCCAGGGTAGCGCTTTCTAGTCTTTGTGCTAAGCTAAGCTAACCAGCTGTTGGTGTGGCTTCATATTTACAGTACAGACATGAGTGGTATCGATCTTTTCATCGAACTCTCTGCCAGTAAGCAAATACGTGTATTTCCCAAAATTGTGTGACGACAGCGTGACTGTTCCTTTGAAGCAACATAATAGGCGATCACCGTAGATCACAGAATCTATTTAGAGGACAGAGGGACGATAAAGTGGCCGGTAACAGAAATATTAAGTTCACATTTTGAGAAATTATACTAATAAAAATATCTGACAATAAAAGGCATGATCTTTCTGTAATATTGAGATTCATCGGAACAGATTTATTCAGGCTATCACGACATTAATAAATAGAAATACATATGATTCATAACACTGAAGTTACACCAAGTTGAAGTTGACATGATGCCGGTCGCACAGCTTTATTAAACGCGGAGCAGAGATCTGTTTAGAGGGTACAACTATAGAAAGTCTTTTCTCAAAATGAAAATAATACTGTAACGTCTCTGCAATTTGCAGATACAGTCATAGCTGGTGAATCATGTTGAAATTATGTACACAAACATCTGCACAACATTAAATTAAAAAGGATGAAACAAAGAAAACGTACTATGTACACAAGCAACGATTAATCTCTATCTACATTAACTACGTCTCTGACAAAAAAAAGTCTATTCACAGAAGTCAATTAATTAGCATTTCTGCATTAAAACGGTCCACTTTGCTGTCGATGATGTGGAACAAATATTGTCAGCATCTACCTTCAGATGTAAACTATGCTGTGAAACCAAAATATGCAAATCTGCTCGTTACTCAAATCCAGGCCAGAGTGAAGATGCCTCTACATTACTGATGCATTTCTATAAACATGCTTCTGAAACAAGAGAAGCATGATACAATACGCAGCTGAATTACACTGAGGCAGATTCTTGTACATGTAGGTCTGAGTAATAGGAATAAATACAGGAGAGATCACGCAGAATTTGACATGCTACTCTGTATTTTACCACTATTTCTGTTTGGGTAGCATCAGGATGTTAAGTTTGGCCTTTGAACTAATTCCCTTTTTAACATTCACAGCGCTGAAATGTGACACTTTTTTACAGGAACCACTTGCCATCTGTGCTTTGTATGAACTGTGCTATTATAGACTGTATGAGAGGCAGTCAACCCATGAGAAACATGACTGTTTATTACCCTATGTTTGCCCACGAAGCCATTTCACTGAACAGAGACACATTTGTTAGTTTAAAGTAAACACAGAAATGTGAGTAGAATCTAATAAAATACTAATATTATACTTTGAGAAGGCGCTCACTCTCAAGCATGCATCTGTCTCCCTTTTGCCCCCTTTTCAATCTCCTCTATTTACTATGTTCATTTCAAATTACCGCCACTTTTTGTGAACAAAGAAACAAATCCATTGTGGGCTAATATCCGGCCAGTCTAGTTTCCCCCTCTAATATCGAAAAATATGATAAGATCATCGGCCACAGCTGCGTCTCAAGGTGTATTATCGTAAGCAACATCAGCTCAGACCGCAGTTTATCAGTGCCACTCACAACAGGGCCACCTCAGTCCGTGTTGCGACTGCGACAGCAAATGAATTGCTCGTGGGTGCCTGTGGGTGTGTATTAGTGGATGTCACAGCCATCTGGTCACAGTACCTCATGCAAGAAAAGGAGATATTGCCGAAGAACAACTCCCCACACCCACCTCACAGTGCAGCTCTGCAGTTTGAGATGAGAGTTGGAAAAATGAAGGTCTGGGTCGGGGAAACAGAGGGAGGTGTTTGTGTCAGTTTCTGCACCTCCCTGTGTCAGACCTCTGGGACGTGATTGCGCCGGTTGCGGCTCTTCCTCCGGTCCAGCAGGGGCTTCAGTTTGGCCAGGTCCCCCCTGAGAGGTCCAGGTGGCTGAGGCTGCTGCTGCTGCTGCTTCTTCTGCTGGAGGTTCTGGAGCTGCTTCCTCTCTTTGCAGTACTGCTGCACAGCCAGGCTCTCTGCTGGACTGAAGGCTGACAACAGGGTCTTGGGGTGCAACGAGGTGGCCCAGGCCCACGGCGACTGCTGTTTGTCCGTCAGCACGCTCACCATGGCCTCGCTCAGCACTCGCAGGCGGATCTTGGCGACGGTGCGTTTGAAGCTGTTCTCGGTGGTCAGGCAGTAGTAGAGGCCCTGGTCGGACAGCTGGACGGAGCGGATGAGGAGGCCGTGCTCCGTGGAGATGACGCGGTCGCTCGGCTTCACCTGTGGTTGGCACAATTAGGTTCTGTCATAATAACACCATGGTTTGTAGTGGAGATGTTGATTATGAATAAATACATATATATCTATCTCATTACGCTATGCCCTTTGAGAGATCTGTGTGCTCATCCCTCCAGTGTAGTTACATGTGATGTTGATTGGAATAAAGGAATGATGGACTCTGGATTTTGATACTCTGGTTCTGGAGAACCTTGATGGACAATTTGCAGATGAAAGATTCCAAATTGTTGAAATACTGAAAGAAGTTGAAATGGCAGTGAATGTGGAGGTGCTGAACGAAACCTCCTTCGTCGCCATCAATCTGAAAATAATGAGACTAAACTGATGCTGACACTCTAAATGCAACACTTTATTCCTTTTCCACCGACTACTTTAAAACCAGCTCGGCCTCAGTTTGGAAAAGACTCCAATGATTACACACCATAAAACTAAAGTGATTTATTTCAAGGCCAACGTCTATTCTCATGGGGAAACGGCTATAAAAACGGCCATTACTCTGTGTCAACTCCGCAGTGGTGAGAGCTTAATCCATAAAAGATTGTCCATGTTGACGCACTCTTGCCCGGCATTATTTAATCTTTCACAGCCTTTCAAGGGGTTAAAGGGGCGTCACATATTTGTAAAACGTTGCACCGCTGAGAATCCAGCCATTAGTCAAGGTCATCATGTTTGATCTGTATCACCGCTCATTACGGTGCTCCGTGTTTGCCGTGTCACTCCTCAGGCGATACAAGCACGTGAGCTCATCTGATTGCTATGACATGATTGCTTTAATCAGTTTTATCTCAAAGAGATTTATATCGGTGCCACGTCAACTTGTTGCATACGCGCAAAGGCGGGCTGTGATGTTGACCTTTGACCTCTCTAAATGTCAAACTGACCTCTTTCCTCCTGTCATTGTCCCTCTGAATGAGCCAGCGAATGGACGCCTGAGGAGACTTGGGAAGGCACTCCAGGAAGGTGGTGTTGTTTTTCACGCCGTACTGCGTCATCTCCACTGCGTTTCTGTAGGCTGACGCACACACACACACACAGACACACACACATGCACACACACACACAGAGAGAGAGAGAGAGAGTCAGGGGAGTCACGTCAGACGTCACTTGCTGACAGACACAAACCCCACAGATGGACTCAAATCTGTCTCAAGTCCCAACTGCGAGAGGGAAATATTGACACAGAGCTTAATGCGACACCTGCAGCACGGCCGACCGATCCCCCCACCCAGACTTTCTCAGTTTCTACAGCCTGACAAAATCTCCGCCAATGCATCGGCGCAACTCAGTTTCGTCTCATTTACCGTGTCGTTTTTGTTGTTGCAGCTAAATGGTTCATCACTCAGCTGGATGTATGACAGGGTTGCGACTAATTAGCGGTAATGGCCGTATGGCTGGTTCCCCAAGCTCGTTTTAATTTAGAGATGTAAACTGTTCACGGAAATGGGACACTCTGGGGAGCAAATCCTCTCCTCTCAGAGTAAAGCCTGCCATTACTACTGGGTGAATTTTCGTGATGGATGTTGAGCAGCACCTGGACACACAAAAACATACAGTAGCTGCAGCTACTGCTCCAACGTAAACAAGTACAATCGTTTTTGTTTTGGTTGCATTTGGTTGCCATCAAATGTGGATTTTTGTGTCAATGTCTGTGTAAATGTGAATCAGTTGTGGGAGTAGATTAATTGATTTGAGAAATGTTCCCTTTATGAATACATAGCATAGGTAACTATTTAAATACATACTGCTGCATGCTTTTGTTTTTTGGACACTTAAAATGGAAAAACAAGCTGAAAACACAACATTGACATATTATCACCTTGTAAATGTATGATCTTATCCTGCTTACACGTAGCAGCATCGGCGTTCATTTGATGTTTCGGTCCTGATGAAGGTGTTTTGTTTTTTGCCTCCTGAGAAAAATATCTGCCTTTATAGCTGCTTTTTTTTTGTCAGCTACTTGCTATTTTTGTCTGCAGTCTGGTGCTGGGCAGGTAACTTAGGGTGCATTTATCAGAGCTGAACAACTGCCTGCTGTTGTGAGGTTGACGACGGTGTAATTTGTGAGCCGTAACATCTTAACATAGAGCTAAAAGAGGCTTAAGCTCTGTCGAGCTGAGGGAAAACGCAAAGACGAGTAAAAAAAATGCTCTGTGGTTTTGTCCCAATGAGCGACACCTTTCACATAACAGTCATTTGATCATTTAATGTAAAAATATGGATCAGTGCAGCTTTAATTACCTTTTAGATTGAAACCTCTGCACTGAGTGAGTGGATTTCCATGCATGATGTCCTGCCTTCTGCTTCTCCTAAAAAAAGAGGAAAGGAAAACAGCAGTGAGTATAAATACACTACAGCTAAATACAGAACGAATACACAATCTTCCTCCTCACATGTCCGTCTCATTAAAACTGTGGAAGTAGCTGTCAGTGCCAAAACAATATGAGGAGAATCGGACTGTTACTCCTCTCAGCGGTGCACACTGATATAGAACAGCTTGAGGAAAGGAGCACGTAGACAGCTGACGCATTTCACACACATTGTCGTGCAGGAAAACAGGCCGCTCTCTCGTCCTGCGACCACACCAAACCTGACCTGCGTCTGACGGGAATGTCAAGAGACAACGCAGACGCATGCCTTAAAAGAGAACAGAGAGGTATCGGTTCATAAGCGAGGTGTCGCTCGTACCTCCTTGTCTGCGTTATGTCTAGACGGACGGAGGGGAACAACAAAAGGCAGAGTTAGTGACATACTTACGCTGAAGTGTTCACTGAAGGATTCCAGTCGCGTGATCTTTTTGGCCTCACAAGTTGTGAGCAGCTCTGTTCTGTTCTTGTTCAACATGTTGTTGCACATCATCTGTTTCCCACATTCAGTGTGGCTTGATTGATTTCATATTTGTTGCATAACTGATGAACACTACTTCGTTTGTCTGTTGGACACCCACAAGCTCACTAGGTTCTCATGGCAAATTGGGAAAAAAATGAACGCAAGTGAATGGGAATACTGTATACTATTCAATACATGCTGATGTTTATTTAACACTCGTGAAAGTTTGGAATAGCTGCCTTTATGACTGGGTTCCCTAATCAACACCTGTCAGCACAGAAGAAGACTTGTATTGGGGCTTAAAGGCTCTTGCATACTTTTTTTCTTTACTGCCATGAGAACAGTCCTCGTTGGACACTTGATACTTCTCAGGAAATTTAAAAGATGCTGAATAATGGCACCAAACCGCAGTTAGGAACCCTGAGGCTGTAAATCTTTGCGTACCTTTTGCCGGTGGGATAGAAGCGCGAGCAGCTGAGCCCGTCCCAGGCGCAGTAGGGGTCTCTGGCCAGGCAGCAGTCAGCGCAAGCCGAGCCGTAAGCGTGACAGCGGTGCAGGGAGACCTGCGAGACACCGAACTCCGAGCTGACGTACAGCTGTTGCTGTAAAGTAAACAGTTCAAATATCAGCCGCCCTGTTTGTCTTCATAAGTGGCCGGCTGACAGGAAAATGAGGCAGAGCGGCGAAACAATTACGGCTTATTATTTCCTGGCCTTTGGGAGGCTTATCGTGCACAGGAGAGTTCTGTTTCGTGCATTACATAGTAGCCACAGACAATGAATAGCATATTAAAACAATAAAACTGCACTTAATAAATGAGGTAAGTAGCTTACTTTTTTTGAGGATATTCTCAAGTTTGTAACAGGAGCTTGATTCTGAAAGAAATAGCACATACAAGAACCGGGTTAAGAGCTTTTAGACAATGTGCACAGTTCTATCACATTCTTAAAGGAATAGTTGGGAACATGTTGGGCAGAGAACAGCTCATCAGACTTTTATTTAATACAAAAAAACAGCCATCTAGGATCAGCTTTTTGCCAGATGTATCTTTTTGAAAACTATTTTGGGAATAAATGTCCTGATTGATGGACCGCTATGGTGCAGTGGAGGATCAAAGCAGCCGAGGCGTTTACATCTGATCACAGGTTGATCACACTTTTAGTGATTCAAGAAGATAAAAGAGCATGTGCGGAGGTTCACTCGGGGCAACGAACAGACTCTCGCAGTATGTTAGGATGTTTCCCATCACTCTACGCTGCAGAACATCCATCTCCCAAATGCCACCCTGTTTCTGTCCGTCTGCCCCTGGCCTTTGTGTTGGGGCCAAGCGCGCCCTCCTCCCGTCCCCTCCCTGCCTTTGATTTTAGGGGATGAAAGTAAGACCATAATGAAAGAAAGCGGAGAAAAACAGACAGCTGACCTTAAACACTTCCAGCTCCTCCAGGATCAGATCTTCATGCAGGGATTGATTGCTTGGCAGCACAATCACCTTCTGTACTGCACCTTTGTCTGGGGGCAGAAAGCAGACATGTCTTGAGTTGTAACTACACGCACGCATTAAACCGCCGTGTGAAACAGATATGGGCTACTCAGCCCAGACGGGGAAACTAGAATGCAACACTTGTGAAAAACAAACAAACTCCAAGTCTGTTTTCCTTTGCCCATGTTTGCTTTTGAAATAGGCATGATAGCCACGGGACAGTTTATAGCAAATCCAACTGCAGGGGTGAGAATGGAAGCTCTTAAGCCTACGCAAGGGAGGACAAGGGCCACGCATAGGGGCAAAATTCAACACAACCATCATCAACAAGGCTTTTTTTGTCCAGGGAGTTGGATCAGCGGAGCAGGGAGAAGGAGTAACAGCTCCTGGAAACGCCTGATAAGAGCGTCTCTCCCCTCATCCTTGAGACAAAGCAGCATTTACGGGGCTCAGATATGGTGAGACAGCTCTGGCCTCTCTTCGGGAATCCATGCGGGAGAAACAGAATGGAGAGGCTGCCTGATAAACACAAGCAGCTGTGAGAGAGAGAGAGAGTCCCAGAGCTGCTTTCTGAACGCAAACATGGGCACAAGTGGACACGCACGTGCACGAATACACGCATAATTATGTGCGCAAGCACACGCATAATATTCTGTTTAACCACCATTTTGTGAGAACAGAAACAAGAGATACAATATATTCTACACTTGTGCTCTCAGGAACATTTAATCTCATAATCAGTCTTACATTTTTCTAACTTATACCCACCTGCAGGTTTTCTCATCTGATTTCATAAAAATAAAACCATGCAAGGAGAAAGCCCTCTCCGAAAGTACCACGTCTTATCCCACTGTCTATGACCTCTTAATAATACATGCTGTCACGTCTGTTTTTTTAAAATTCGCCACCACACCCACAGCATACTATGCCCTCTGTTATCTGTTTTTCTGATTTCCAGCTGTGGCGAAAGGACTCCCCCCTGACAATCATTCACTTATTAAACACCTGACGAGAGAGGTTTTGTTTTATTGTTACTTTCCTTCAATTCACTGTAGATTAGTTTCCTTATAATAGCCTGGTTACAGCTCCATAACATGCTCATTAGAGCTAGAATAAAAAATGATCAGAGCCAATATTACCTCATATCAGATGCATCTGCGAATAACTTAACTGATAAGGAAAAAGAAAAAGCAGTAGAAAAACTGCAAAGATAAAAGATAAATATGCTGCTTGGTACATATTTTGGTGTGGGAAAGGTCAATTTTATATATATATATATATATATATATATCAATATAAAACAGTATAGATAATGTGGCCATAAGAAATTATCTCCACAAAAAGCTCACATGCTTAACCCCCCCCCCCCTCAAAGTTGGCTGTACTTTGCTAGAATCTGCCAGACCCATCTACATTCATACCTGTGCCCAGGAAGAGCACTTGGTAGTTGCCGTCTGCAGCCATGACCTGGTCCACGGCCACTGATGTGTATTTGTAGTCAGCGTTGGTCCGTACCACCAGAGGTCTCCGTCCCACTGGGTAGATGGGGTTGAACATGACTGGGTGGTTTCGTACAAAGGTCACCACGTCGTCTGGGAACTCCTTTGTTGTGTGAATGTCAGGTGTGAAGGCTCCACCAGGACACTGGAGAAACATAGGGGAGTGTAAAGTCTCTCATTGACAAAGGTTTGTGCATGTGCATATTCAGATAATATTAAAACAATATGTACAGATGATAATTGATCTGAATGGATGAAGGTTTTATATGGAGTCCCACAAGGGTCTATATTGGGGCCTTTGTTATTTTATGTATTTGTTACTTACATAAATGTGTGCAGTGCCAGAAATATTGCAGTTTCTTATGATGCAGATGGCAAACAAATATTTTCCTCTTCTTTTTGGTAATGTTATGAAATTTACTAACAGGCTGATAATACAAGACTTGTTCTCTCCCTACTACTTTTTCAGGCTTGAAATGTTGAAGGAGGTATGGTTTAGATGGATATTTGACGAGATATTTAGTTGTAGATGATTCCAAATTATGAATGAATGAATGACCCAGAAATTAACTTACAGTTCCGGGCCTTGGGTAAGGGATGCGTCCTTGGAAGGCCACCCATTGGAAGTTTGGCCCCTCTCTGTGAGCGAAGGGCCCGTTGAAGACGGTAAGGATGTCGGCCATGTTGTAGACACACACTGCCGAGCCTTTAAACACGGAGCTGAGGAAATGAGATGCATACTTTCAATGAAACACAACAGTGGGAACCGGCTAAGCCCACAACCTCGAGACCCACCCAGCTAAAGTATTCTGCACTTGTTTATTAAGATCTCTGTTTCTAAGGGTGTGCAAGTTATGGAGTCTGGGTGGAGCCAAAGCCACTCTCCGGTGGGGACAGCTCACCTCTATTCCCCTCATTGATCTGATGCGGCTTGGCTAAGTCATTTAAAACCACACTTCTTCACACATAAAGGAGTCTTTGTTGAAAAGGAGAACAGAAGCATATTGTGTGAAGTGGAGACGGAGGAAGAATCACAGTGTGGAGAAAGGAATAACATCGAGGTAAGAGACCTCAAGGACCTTGCTGTTTGGTTTGGCTGTGTTCTTTGAGCCAGGATACTCTACTGTAACCTTTCTATGATCCTGAGCTAACAAGTGGATCGAGGGCCTGTGACAGGATCTGGATCAAGTGACCATTCCTTTAAACCTCCTAATTTGCCGTGCAACCCCTCCCTTTTGGTTCCCTTTTGACTTTCGGCTAATCGAGAGACGCTAAATCGGTTTATTCAGTGTGGTTGTCTTCAATTACCACAGAGGCTTAGTCGGCATGGGGTGAACTTTTCCTTCCTAATTTTCTTATGTCAAAGATTTACTGAGGTAGGAGAGTTTAAGAAATTAATTTTGATTAAATGTCCCTAATTGGGTTGAGAAAATACTCATATAATATCAGAATTACTACGAACAAGGACTGTAATTCGGAGGCAAGTGGGCATTTAAAGCTGGTTAAAAATACAATAAAACCAAAAAGAAAACACGGAGGCACAAACAATCACAAAACATGTGTGTTGTGTTGTATTTGTCTCTTTCTCTTTTACTGGAACTGGAACTGGTTGGTCTAAAGTGTTTTAGGATCATTTTAAACATGGCATACATACAATACTTATTAAATACTATTCTAAGATACGATTAAAAAGAGAAAGGTGACCATGTTCCTTCTTGTTTTCTCTGAAACCTGACAAACAAGGCTCATGTTTCCCCCATCTGGAAAATGCAATAATGAAATTCTCTCTGCACTCTAAAAGTCCTGCTGTGTAGTATTACTCCATCCAACAATATGTATCATGTTACATAATCTCTATCAGTGCATACTATAAATATATGTCTTGCAGCATAATAATGCACTGCTGCTTACAATCACGAGGACAAAAAAATCAAAACGAAGGCCATATGGTGGCGCCACCACGACGCTGTAACTGATAGTTCATCATCTGAATAAGCTGCTCTGCAACATGACACATGACGTCTCTATACAACAGGCTCTTTGACAAGCACATCCCCTCCCGCTGATATCCAGTCAGTAATTAACATAACCACTGAGGCCTGCAGGAATGTTACACTTGGCTTCATCGCCGTCGGCCTTACCTTGTGGATGTGAAGACTCCAAACACCAACAGGCCCTTGGGCTGATCGGTTTCCAGCAAAAACACATTTTCTGAAAGGGAAAACACACATGTGTAATACTAATAATGCCTACAACAAATTCCCTATATCCCAGTTCACCTCATCCTGCAGGTGAGATTGCCAAAAAAAGTGATGAATGCATGAATTAATAACTGCACATGTTGACAGATTCACTGGTCTGATGAGCTAAATGGAAAAGCAGCTTAATGTGCTCATAAACCAATACAAGGTAACCAAAAACAACAGAACAATTGTTATGAAAGTTGATAAAGGGTTACAGCCCTAATCCAGACCAAACAATGGAAGTTCCACAGATTGTTTATGGAGAAAGCAATCGCTGGAAGTCTTGGAACAAAAATAACGAGCTTTCGGGAATTAGGATGGTCTCGAGTTTTCCAAAACACAAAGTTTGTTTTAAACTTGTTAAATGGACCATGAAAATAAAATGGAGCATGGACGTCACGCAACCAATAAAGGCCATATATAACGTGTAAAAAACAACACAATGGCGTTCCTGTTACTTCATGCTACTCACCCAGTTCGTCAAAGTGAGTTTCGGTACCGTCGTCCTCCAGAACTGAACACACCATCCTGGCCTTAAGGAAGGTGGTCCATTTGTTCACCAGGCTCCGCTGTCCTCCGATGTCACTCTGCAGACAAAAGCTGCACATAGCAAACTCGAATCCACCAAACATGCATTACCCATCTATTTAGGCACACGCAAAGGCACTCACCGGACACACTCTGGCCACCATGGTGTGGATGTTTTTAGTATTTCCACTGTTGTCTGTCAGCCTCTCACGGAAGAAAAAATACAATTTGGCATCATTGGGGTCTGTTCCGTCTGGTATCAGGTGGGCATCAATGAAGATTGGCTCTGAATGCAAAAAAAGGGAATACATGGAGACTTTAACAATTAAGAAATAAATGGAAAAAATACATGTGCAAATTCATCAATGTATTTATGCATATAAATCCGAAATCACTAGAGAATGTTTGCTCTCACCACTCAGCCACTTGGAGTTGTGCTGGTCTGTTCGCACTGCATTTCTCTTGGTCAGGCTCCTGAAGATGGCAGCATCTGTCCCCATGAAGTCAATATACATGCCTGAGAACAGCTCCTGGTCTAGAAGAAACACACAGCAAGTCAACGATATGCGCACATATTTTGCAGAACCAAAAAAACAATAATATAATATGGATATAATACACCAATATTTGTTTCTTTGACGGATAAATATGTTCTATGAATGGCTTTACAGTCGGTGTGTGTTCTGCTGCTAATGAAATACTCTGTTCTATCATTCCTTTACCCTCACTTCATCATCCATCAGGTCTGGAATATATGTACGGAGGATGTGGGGCAAATTGGGGAAGGATTAAAGGAATGTGGCCCGCATCCAAGCTGGCTCACTAAGGAGGGAGTGTTGACGGCACAGACGGCCACAGAGGGTCCAAAACATGCGGATGGGGAGACGAAGTGCAGATCTTATCGAGTCCAGACAACACCTCTGATTCTCTGAGGCTCGGAGAAGCCACATCACTGCTTCACCAGCCTTTCCCTTCTGACCTCGACTCCATTTGGCAGAGCACCTTCCTTCCTGCCCCTCTAGGTTATTCCACCCTCCCTCCCGGGCATCTCTGAAGGAGATCACTAGCTGGCAAAAGCTGCTGCTGACACGGCCGTGCTCAGGTGACAGAAAGCAGAGCTGAGGGTGCAATGCGTCGCCGAGCGTTAAGCCGTGTCAACAGCAACCCAACACTCCTCGACCAATCAGAGAGAGAAGGACAGAGAGGGCGCGGCCTGGCCTGAAGGAGAGGGTGCTGTGGTGGTTTGTGTTTGATGTGTATTGAAGTCGCCTCCTCACTTTTCATTAACTATTACAAACTGACATTTGATGGCTGGGGTTGCTAAGAGGCGCACTACTGACTGGGGCAGATACTGAACCAATCAAATTACAGTACCAACAGTGTTACTCGGAACCAAAACACAAACGAATGGGCCCTTGCTACTGTAGAAAAACAAACAAAACTTCAATTTGTTTTTGGTACTACCAACTTTTCAGGGTTGGTGAAAAGGTGGAGGTAGGAAACACCTACTGATCATGACGGAGACTGTGTTCACTTTAGGGTTGAAGGAGCACCTCCCTTTTCCAGATTCGGTCCTGGAGTCGATGTGAAATACTTGTTCCTGTGACGGAGAAAAGAGGAAATCAGAGATTGTGGAGACAGTTTTATATGATAAGCCATTCCGTCCAGTATCTTCTACCACAATAAAACTGCAAGTATATAGGAGCATACCATGAACGTCCCACTAGGTAGCCCTGCTTACGTTCCCCTTCCTTTTGGTTCTAAGCACAGGAATGGTCCTGCATGAACTGGCCCATGTGGAGCAGTAAAAAAACAGAACATTCCATTTGGAAGGAATTTCCCTGCAAATGTGTTGGATCTCTTCGTCTCAGGTGGAACGGCTGCCAAGTTTAAACCCCTTCCCTGTGGCGGACAGTCCAAACGCCTTTTACAGTATAACTTGGGCAAATTATAGATCGATCCTGTCCCATCCTATGCAGGTCTGGTTCAAGGTGGTGGTGGTGGTGCTTCCTTGAATGGAGATGAGGTGACGTCAGCCGAGGAGAATTTTCCAAGAAAATGTGTCTGTTCGCCAAGAGGTTCTGGAGGTGGACTGTCTCCATGTGGTAAACCATGTCATTAACCACTACACCACAATTTGATGTTGTAATGAGCCTTTAAAGCCCCATGCACTCAAAAATGTGCTTATTGTTGGATCACTGCGATGTTTTACCTTTTTTCTTTGAAAGTATGTGCAGAAGTTGATGCTAAAAGTCTGTTTTCACATTGATCTGCAGAAAAAGTAAAGGGATCACACCCTATACAAGATTTAAAGACTACATAAAAGACTACTTAATTCAGTAAGATGGGCATTTATTGCTGTGCATCATTAACTACGCATCTAAGGAGCACGTTTGAAAAACAAGAGACAAAAACTGTGACAAATGTAAATAATCTGTCTTCCTGTTGCAGCCACTTCATCCAGTCTAAAAACCCAACATAATAGTCTCGGGCACGTTCTCACGGGGCAGCTTGTTACACTTAACAGATCCCTTTTCGTGAGACATGTTTGAGCTCACACGTTGCAAACAGAGCAGTCTGCCTTTCAAACAAAACCCCCAAATGACAAAAGGCACCGCGGTGCGGAAAGAGCCTGGTTGGGAGCTCACCCGCTCTGCTTGTTAGCGCTTGGCAGCGGTCGGCAGTCTGTGGCTAAACGCTGTTCACTCGGTGAGCACTTTTCTCCTGGAGGGCTTCCTCGCTCTCCCACTTCCAGAGCTGTGTGGCCGGAGATGAGAGCGCAGCGCCCAGAAATCAGCCATCAACCTTCTATCCCTGACACAAGAGCTCCATTTTCACCCTCTTATCCTCAGCATCTCCTCTCATGTGGCATCAAACTGACTACATAGAAAACTTTGCTTGTATAAAGTTATGGAGTCTATTGTTTCATGTGGTGACAATTCCAAACTCCTCGTAGTACAGTAAACGAATACGCTATTGTTAGATAAAATCGCGATCTGACACCGGCATGAATTTAATTTCAGGCAAAGATAAACTGTGAGGAGAGTATTGCGAGTTCATATGCACATGGTCGTCATCTACTGCATACATTTTCATTTCTTGGGGACTCAGAATTATGGCAATGGTGTACTCCTTCCAGTATTGAGTGCTGTAAAGACATTCTATTTCATATTTTGTTTGGAATCCCTAAATAATTAGTCAATATCTGATTCTTCAAAAAATGAGAAAAGAGAATTTTACAAGTACTTAATCTCTCTCTCAGAAGATCATTTTTGCTTACTTGCTCTGGGTGGCAGTCTTCTCACTACTCTGACTTTATTACGCATTCAGGGCTGTGACATAAACAGTAAACACTATTTTTTAGGGAATAACAAAGAATACGAGTTACGAAATACTGTCTCAACGGAGTAATGAGCACGTCAATTACACTAACTCAATTATGGTAATGTAATTAGGTTTACTGTTAAATAACCACAGGGGAATCACTGCATGTTCTTCTGCTCATTATTTCTAGCTTTACAAAACCCGCCAAACCCCCTCCACAGTTTCTTTTTTAAATTTAAGTATAAATACTAAGATTTAAGGACCAGATGTTTTTATTTTTACACTCTGAAGATCATGTTAGTGGTGTAGTATCATTCAGCAGCCTGCAGCGTATCCTATAGTCCTTTAATGTGAATAAATTAGTAAACACATGGAGAGTTTTGGTTGAGTTGAGTAATGGCTGTGTTGACCACCATGGCCAATGTCCCCAAAAACATGGTTTACACCGTCAAGAGTTTGTATACATATAGTGAAGTGAATCCGTCAACGTGCTCCCACCTCTGGTCTGCGGCCCCTGTTGATGTACACACAGACGGGACTGTACGCTCCGCTGCCACACATGAACAGATGAGTTCTGTTGAACGGCTGCACCACCCGGATGAAGTTCCCACAGCCATGCTGGAAAGCACCGATAAACAAAGAGAGACACGTCAAACGTTCAGTAGGTTAGAAACAATAAAATAAAAAATGTCCCTCAGATGAATTACAATGAAATGTTAAACCTACAGTTAAACAGTCAACTGTTATAATGTATTGGTGTCTCACATCACTTCATGTAGCTTTTGAGAGAAGAAATAAAACATTGTTCATCGTACAAAATACATGGAAATTTATCATTTATAGGCAATAAAATGCAGCATTCTTCAATTCAATACACTCTGTATTGCTGCTACAGCCTAACTTGGTTTTGATGGCTAATGTTTGCTGAAATACTGTTGTACAACACAGATTGGTGAGTCGACTTCATGACATTTCTTCATTTGAGGTACTGTTACAAGCATTCCAGTTTTACTTGTCGTCACGGTTCAGCAAACGTTAGAGTTGCTTTAATGTTATTCAACCTTGAATAAACATTTAATACAATAACAATATAAATAGCAGTTGGCATGCACTCTAAAAAATAATGACTTTCACATTTTCTTGATCTAGGCTGTGACGCAACACACTGAATCAGACATAACAGGGGATAAGGTCTACTTCCTGGTGTGCAGCCAAGGTGAATACCGAACCCAGAGCTTGTTTATCTCTCCTGAAGTATCCTATTCCATATGAGGGAGTAATTCAAACTTTATCTCACTTCTTATGATGGGTATACAATCACATGCTGCACAATCAAACAGTCCCACAGCTCACTGGTCTGGTATTAAGGCCAGTGGAAAAAGAGTGTCAGTGGTATATGTGATCTATCTAGTTAAAGGCAGATCACTGATCCATCTCTGCTTTCGCTTCCCAAACACGAAGGGCAGAAGCGGTAGCGCTGGACTTTGTGGCTAATTAAGCCTGAGCTTGCAGAAAACGAGCGGAGAAAGGAAGGGAGAGAAGAATGGAGTGGGGAGGAGAGGGAAAAAACACATCCAGGGAGCCGTCAGGAACTTGGCCACGGCTGCAGGAATGGCAGCTGCTGCAGCTCTCGGT
Organism: Anarhichas minor; assembly: GCF_050575085.1. NCBI lineage: Eukaryota > Metazoa > Chordata > Actinopteri > Perciformes > Anarhichadidae > Anarhichas > Anarhichas minor. Next base: position 7,334,921 of record NW_027466491.1, read on the forward strand.
CGGTGCGCGGCTCCAATGGGAGCCATCCACGAAAAACAAGGGAATTCTCACCGTCACATGCCCATCCTTGTTATTTATGTTCCTCCTCTTTATCTCTCCCCATTTGTCTTACTTTATCCTCACTTTTATCACCCATTCACCTCATCACACTCTGCTCCAACCCTCACGCACCCACCGGGCCTGCACCTACACCTGATGTCGAATTTCACAGAGCCACGTGGGAAATTAATGGGAAACGCAAGAGGAAGATACAACTAAAATATGTAGCTGTGTCCCGTTTTATTTTTCTCCTGCGTTTACTCCTCTTACTCACATGCAGGCTTGCTGGCCGTGCCAGATAAACAGCATCCAGCCTTACGACCTCAAATTCAAGTGCTGTTCACATTGAGTTTAAGTGGAGGCTTCTGAGCCAGCAGCAAACAGACTTAATCAACCTGGTTGGTGTATTTTTCTCCCGTGGCACCCCACCGGCGCAAAAACAATGTGCGGTCGCTCTCTGGAGCCCCTCTTGACCGCAGATTGTATCGGAGAAGAGTAACTTAATATATACAGATGTTTAGCGTAAGGGATGCGGCGCTCTGATTCAAACGGAGAAACCGATGAGAAAGAAGAGGGGCATCATGGGGGAGAGAAAACAAAATATGTACTGCGGCAGGGAAGAAACCGAGGATTGGAAAAAGTGACCAAGGACGGTGGAAGAAAGAAGAGAAACTTGCAGAGTTGTGAGTAAAAAAAAAAAAGGGGATGACAGAAGGGAGAAGGGGCCACTGACTGGCTCCACACAAAGATGGCTCACCCAAATATTTGTGGGAGCCTGTCTGCAGCGGGCGGGCTGTGACTCAGAGCAGCAAAAATCACTCAGTGACTGGAAACAGCTTTTTCTCTATTTCTGCAACAGCATGTCGTACAAGAGCCTGGCTCCATTACTTCAGCTGCTGCCAGGGGACGGAGAGATGGTGGAGAATGTGGGACAAATGGGCAGCGCTGATGCTTTTTATGGTAACTTATACTGTTACTTTGAAAATTAGGGTTTGAATTGATGAAGTTGCACGGGAGATTTCGTCTTTTAAAAAACTTCTCTATACTCTGCACTGCAGTGTCCATAGGCAACTGTGCGTGTACTGATTCCAGAGCAACCCAATTAGTGGAAAACAGAGGCGGAGGAGGAATCACTCTTCTGAGTCCGACCGCATGCCTTCATTAAATGTTGTTGCAGCGAACAGGTGCTGCTCAGGATCAGGCCGGGTTATGAAATCTCCGAGTCAATGAGCTGCGTCCCATTTGCGAGCTTTGCCTCTGGTTTGTTTTGCTATGGCGCTCCGTGGATCCTCCCACGCCTCTGGTTCTTGATGCCAGGAGGACTCCGGGGCCAGTACATGACCCTGTGGACATCTGCTGCCTGCTACACACATGTGGTTGGACCTGAAACAAGCTCGCAGATGGGAGAGGGGGGGGAATCCCAGGAGGCGACACGCACTGTGTCGCAGTCGACCCACTTGGGGGAACGGATCTGGGAACAGCTGACAAGACCTTTCGTCTAGATCTTGTTCATCAGCAACTTCACCATTTACAGTACAGGGTCCAAAAGGGACGCTGGTGTGCTGCAGATAGATGTTCCAGCCCTCTAGTTGAAGGTGCAGGTGATGCTTATTTTTTACTTTTTAGTCTAAAAAGGCCTAAGGAAATCCAAGAGAAGGGTTTTGAAATGTCAAGGGTTCTTACCGTGGGGTCCTTTCCTGCCATTTGGCATTCCTCTATCTTGATCGTGGACGCAGGCCAAAACACCTGGCGGGAAGAAAAAAAAAACAGCACAGCATTCAAATTAGTGACAAGTGGGGAATTGAGTCCAGGAAGCCAGTAACAGATTGAGAGAGACAAGCTGAGGTTTGATCATATCCCATTTAATCACAGGGAAAATGTGCGGGAAATGAACAAAGCAAAACAAATTGTTCAGTTTCAATAGAAGTTCCTGTGTCAGTGTTTGGAGCCAGCTACCGTCAGTGGAAAATGTGAGAGTTTTCAAACCTGCGAGAGGTGCTTGAAGGTCTGGCTCGATGAATATATCAAGCAATTTACTCCGGGAGAAATGGATGCGGTGCAGTGCTCCCTGGGGGAACCTAAATGCTCTCCCATCTGTTTATGCACTTCATGCCTGTCAATTACACTGAAGATAACTCCTTCACTGCATACAGAATCAGCTATCAGAGAGCTCGGGCATGTTTATGCCTCGTTTGAATAACCCTAAAATGGTTGTGATGGAGGCAAATGTATGGTAATTTGCACATCATTGCACAGATTAGAATAATACCAGTGCAGCAGTTTTATGGTGTGCCTAACACACTGTTCAATTTACCAAACATTGTATTTTCTCCTTGCCAGCATTGTATTAAGACAAAATGTCATCATAGATCCTGATAATAAACATCTGCTGACCTTAAGCGTGCCATGGGTGATGTTGTTAATGTCCATGGAGAGGACATTGTCTTTGCAGCCCACGTACATCCTGTCCTGGTCCTCGTCCATCTGCAGGATCCTGTAGTCCATGGCCTTCTCTGATATACTGTAGTGTTCAAAGGACTGGGAGGCCTGCAGGTCTGAGAGACACACAGATACAAATAAGCATGTTTCCACACTGAGATGAGAGAAGTTTTCTCCTACTTCTACTAAATTTAACTCAAGAGAAAAAGCTACACACAAGACCTCGTTAGGCTCTCCGAATGAAGTCTCAAGTCTCAAGAGAGATCTCAGAAGGAAACTCAATAAGACTGAATGTTAGGATTTGGATGCTGTGCTTTAATAAAGTCAGTTCACACACGCTCTTGTTGCAATTTCATATTGAGGGCAACTGAAGTTTCCCTCAATATGAATATTTAGCTGCTTTTGTTAAGTGAAAATGAAATTCTTCCACTTTCTTAGGATTAGGACTGAATTGTCACTCTCCAGTGGTTGTCGCCACACACGCCCAGTTTGTAATACTGCATATGCAAACAATCTCATCAGTGGGCCATAGGCTCAATCCTCAACAGCTCATTCGGCAATAGTGACTTAACAGACATTTATTTAAAAGGAAAACAGTCGAGATTATTACTTCAGCTTTCATCCAGTCATAAAAGAGAAGCTATGACTACGGAGTTGTTCAGGGGACATTCAGTATGAAAACAAAGTCTCTCCTACTCATTAAAAGCGCGTATTGTTCGCACACAAACAATTCTCCGACAGTTATTTTCAGCCTATTTGCTCCAGAGATAGAGAACCCTCAACCACACCATCAAAGGCCCTCCCTGTTGAAGCCAAACTCATGCATATTTATCACTTTTCCAATCTGTGCTGAGAGCAGGGGGGGGGCAACGTAGATCTACACCCTCCATTTCCTCCCCTCCGTTGACCCTCCCACAGCTCTCTTTGTACTCCATCCTCTAATCAACAAACAGGTTGCCTGCGCTTTGCCTCCATGCCTTTGGGCTAAAGTCACATTTTCATTATTGTGTGACGTACGCAATTGAGGCGGGGGCCTTTTATCTTGAAGGAAAGTGGCTTTTCTGTGGCACCCCTCACTCTGATCACGGGCTGTTGTTTGGGGCGTTCGCCTCGTAAAAGACTGAAGTGTTTAACTTAAAATAAAGACGAGTTAACCACTTCACTCCCAGGAGACTTTTTCCCACGATTCTTCACTCTCTACATCCACCGTGTTTACCTAAGTTGCCTTATACGGTTTAAGTCTTGAACTGAGAGCAGGGTATTTTTGAACATTGTATCATCCGAAGGCTAAAGCATCATGTGGCGCCTAATGAAGAACATGCACACAAGCACGACTGTTATTACCTGACTTGCCAGGAACAAAATGATATTGTGAATGCGTCCTGTAAAGCAGATGTGTGTTTAATAAAGAGAAACGATCACATCAGCCTCACGCTTCAAAGCTGAGGAGATAGCATCTCAGATAGCTTCACACAGAGAGATCTGTGCAGAGGCAATGTTTTCCTAATGCTGAAAAGGTTTAAGATGATACGCGCCTTGCTCCGCCAGAGTGCGAGCTACCAACGGTGAAAGACTCACCGGCAGCTAATTAAAAACACGCAAAGCTCAGAAAATGTATCTTCCCAATATATACGGTCTTGGAGGGGATTCAGGAAAACCTTTTAGACCACAATACTTTACCGCATATTTACACAAGGAGGTAAGTCTTAATTCAAACAGTCTTCCAGCTGATTTTTCTGGTGCCTAAAGATTGGCTAATGTCATAAAGCGTACAGATGTTTATAATGGACGGTCTGAGCAGGAGTTTTACAATCGTACATTATATAGCCTATTGCCTACAGGCTCAGTGGTTGAGTTACCTCACTGGCTAGAAGACAAAAAGAACACAGCTTTTTAAAATATGTAAGATTGGGGTGAAGAAAAAGGCAAGAGGTGAAAGAAGACGCATCTGTTATGAAGCATTCGCTCTAATAATTACAAAATAGTAGTATGGCCAAGCCTCTTTAGCTCAGCCATACTTTAGTTGGTATACGAGGAGTAAATGTTCGCCGTCTGTGGTTTACGTTAGCTAAAGCTTTAACTAGCTAACGTTAGCTCAGCTAGACGCATGCACTTTTCATTATTTTGACAAAAATATGAAGAGCATGAAACTAGAGCTAGTTTAGCTGTTTAAGCTAGATTAGTGAGTTACGTTTTTGTTGGTCAAACTATTTCCAAAGTCAATTTACTTGATGCTCAATAGTTCATTCAAATTACAACTATTATTGTATAATTATTAATATCATAAAACATCAAATACAAATTTAGGAATAGTGGCTGATAAAAATAACCAGGCTATGGGCCTTTGTACACCAAGTCTTTGACCAAAATTGTTGCAATAATTATGACCTAACGGGTTAACCACGTTTACACACCGGCTCCCAAGCTTTTGTCCATCATTGTCTTTTTTTTCAGTTTTTTTCACATCCATCAGAGGTGTTTGAACCCTCAGAGCCACCGTAAATGCAAACATCATCATCCAAAATAGCATCTGATAAGTCGATTAATGTCATTCATTGCACCCACATTATTGATTCAGTTGTGTTTCGTATTGCGAGATTTTTCGCAACAAATAGAATAGCAAAACACATTTGACTCAGTGTGCAAGGCTTTTGTGCGGAGTCATTTTTATAGGATGATGGATTAAAAAACTGTGGTTAATGCTGAACTTAAAACTGAAGCTTAGTTTATTAACTGTATTTTTAAAGGCCAAAGTTTCCTTTTTTCAAGTTTAATTCCTGCCCTCCAAAATAAAGATGACTGAACAACCCCCACTGATAATTGACTCGGTCACCATGGTTCACTCCTGTCTTTTTATCTCCACTTCTGACAGCGACCCTCCAGAACATTCCACAAGGGGAATAAATTGTCCAGAGGGGTGTGGTGAAATAACGGTTTAATATTGTGGTGACCTTTGTATTGTTTTCACAGTGGGGGGGAAATAGGAGACTTTCATTTTTTCATGAAGGTGGAAGGCCAGTGAAGCCTGGTGCTGTGATGGGACGCAGCAGGGGTGTGCCACATGGATCCAACTGAGAGACGAACCGAAACCCTCTGGAGCCCAACATACCGTTGGATCCGGTGTCTTCTCAGTGCTCTGCTTTCACTCTCATACAAACATACGAGTCATGCCTGCACTGCTGCAGCATTGAAGACCAACATCAAAAGTTCATATTGCCAGATGGTGCACCTGCTCCATCAGGGAGAGGGTGGGTTGCTCTCAACAATCGTCAAGGTTTTTCAGCGTCATTAAATATTTGCACGGGGACCATGTGTTTACAGAACCAATGCCAGCTCATAACCTTCATATGAGGTCTTTGACCGAAACTGCTACTAGTTAAATTCACTCCATCTGTGGCATCTTATCAAGTTTTTTGGCGCCACCACCACCTCACATTTATGCTTCATGATTGAAAAACAACAACAGAAAACAAGAGTTGGAAGCACATTGATTTTTGATTTTGCGTCAGCGATGAAGAAATTCTCTGGACCACATGCAGTTAGTTAGTCTGGAGTTTATACACATTCCTCATTGTTAAGATCACACAACTTCCCCTGACGGAGGAGTGTCACAAGTGTTTATGGACATCGTTACTCAGCCAAGCAGCATGTTGTGGACAGTGTTGTTTTGTGGTTTCGAGGATGCTGAAGGACAGACCAATAGTTAACAGAATAACGTCCACCATTACGAAAGGAACAATTATCTGCAGGGTTGACATTTAGCGTAAAGATACAAAGGAGGGGATCGCACACTTGATAGTAGGATTAGGAATAGCTGAGGTAATGACAGTGATGAAATGTCTGTTGTTTTGTCTTTCTTGCTGCTGTCGTCATTGCGGGTGGAGAGAGAAAGAAACTGAAAAGAGAGAGAGAGAGGAAGCAAGGGTGGAGCATTGACAGTTGGTGGGTTTTCTATTATGTATGTGGGCAGGTGGGCCTTACAGCTCCCTGCGGACCTCACAACAGTCCCCAGTGTCCTGCCTTTGACTTTGAGCTTTGACCCATACTGCCCCAGTGGTCAGATGGCAGACTGATGGTGATACAATGCACCCTAATCCCTGCGATGGACAGTGGGGTTAGCTGAAAAGGGCAAGGTGGCGGCTGGAGAGCTGAGATTCCCTCTCTTTGATGTGTTTTTTTGTGTGTGAAGTGGTCAAGCGGAAGCAGCACAAAAGCCTTTTGTTGGGCAGGGAAACGACAGCGGTCATTCAATATTAAACAGCAGGTTGCTTTCTGTGATGCAGACGAGATCCTATTAGCTGAAAACGTTCCTCTTCACATGTTGGAGGATGGGCTGTAATGCAAATGTAGAAAAAAATCAACGTTTCCTGAAACGATTTGATGATTAATTGGTATACGATTTTAATATTGCAAGCTTTCTTTAAAAACAGAAAACCCTATTGACAACATCAGGTTTATTTTATTAGACTTTTCCTTATGGGGTACAAAATAAATCATAAAAATGTTCACAGAATAAACTGGACTTTTTGTGTAAAATTGGTGGACTGCCCATTTAACTCAAGCAGAAAATGTCACAATAGTCCCCATTTTCAGCTTCGCAAATTAATTTACAATCATATGAATCAAAGAAAATCAGCAAATCCTTGGAGAGCGTCACAACAAGGTCCATTAGTGGCTGTTCTGGAGCTTTCAATTGATTCACCCGACCTTCCTCAGTAGATGGAGTTTGCCCAGTTCTAAGGGAATTGTAGACGGCTTAAACATTTAGATTTGTCAATATTGTTGGGTTCTGGACTGTTGGTTGGACAAAAACAACTGAAATGGTAATTTAATCAATACTGAAATCGATCAATGGTTGCAGCCCGAGGTCAGATCTGCAAAGATGTTATGACAGGTGATGAATGCACACTCATCTTGAAACATGTATGCCATGTCAATTGATCCCCGACTGACATCCTTTTTGGAGTTTCAAAATGAAATGCGGTCACTACAGCCTTGAAGAAAAGATATCTGAAGAAACTACAAGCTGTGATCATGTCGGTGGGTAATTCAGTCTTCTGTAAACCGTAGAGGAATCGATTGTTAATGGGCACAGACTCCAGGGTAATAACCCAGATACTCACAGATAAAATAACAACATCATGCTCTTTCATGTGATTGTGGTGAAAAGAATAAATAGAAAGAAATGTGGGCAAAAGAAAGGGACCTGTTTTTGTGTCCCCTATTTGTCTGCCAGCAATTAAAGGAGATTGCAGTGCTCACTTTGCTCTGTTGTGAAGATATAGCCGAGAGACAACCACCCCATAGGGAAGCTCCCTTCAGGTTTTCAACCCATAAGACTTTCTGACAGACTTGGCTTTTTCGATCACGCAAACAATCTTTGAGGCCAAGTTCTACAGCAATGCCTCCAGCAGTAAACAACGCTTCCATGGTTCTGGTTCATGTCCATACAAGGAGTGGTTTGTTGTAACGCTGCGTCGTAAAAATTAGAGATTCACTGTCACTGGAAAGTATGTGGGATCTTTATGAGAGAGGACACTGTATAGTTTTGGACCGCCCAGGACTGAGGTTTTGGGAGTTGGTGCCTGACTGACTGAGCTGGTGTCACTTCGGCAGCCTTAGGCTCTTCTGCCAAGTTGATGGGAGATAAGAAGAGGTGGAAGAACACGAGAGGAAACAGTGTCGCATTGTGGTTCATTTTGTAGGAAACTGAATAAAATGGGGCAACAATATGGTATTATTTTGTCAGAACATCCGCTTAGCCCTTGTGAAGCAGGGATGAGCAGCGTTAAACAAATTGACTGGTTGTCTGGAGTGTTGGGTTTTTTGATTAACACCAGTGTCTGAACACAAGCCAAAAGGTCCCTGCACCTAATTAACACTTCAGGGTTGGACAGTGGACCAATTACAAACCAACCTTGGTGTCTCCCCAGGCAAATGCAGCCCTCATCCATTGGCTTTGTACCTGAAAGGCTGGCATGAATAAATTTAACTCCATGCTAATGGTGCTTTGCTTTCCATTCAGTTCAAGGAGAACCAGCACTGTGGTTGTCAGGGGCAGCCGGTGGGAGGACCCCCATCACCCGTCTTGATAAATATTGAAGCAGGGGCTTATACCGCCCCCTTGCAATTCATCTCTCCTCACAAGATGGGACTGGGTTTCATCACGGAGGCCTGACTTCAAACCTGGTGCCAAATACCATTGCTCTTTGTCCCGGACAATACTAAGAGCTCTTCTGGTTCAGTTCTGGATGGCTGCACTTACCTAACGCAGTGCTGACCCACTCACACATACTGCACCAGTAAAAGGTTTTATCCTGGCAACTGACAGGCCCCTCCAGTATAAGTAATGGCTGTTACCCGAACGAGACGGCCATCCATTCTCCTTGGGGACCAGCCTGATGGTATACAGTAATGACTGGTGGTGTATACATATAGCAGAGGGGACCTTAAGGTGTCTTTCCAGTGCGTGGAGACCACCCAGGGCGTCTGGCTGTCGTCCGATTGTCTGTCCAACAGACATATTCCACATTCTCAGGCAGGCTGTGCTCAGCACTCTAAATGCAAACAGCATGCACTAACTTACTGTACTGCAACTACTTGTTGTGGACAGAAGCCAGCGTTGGCTTTATATCTACTACGTCTCATTAATTTTCCAATTGTTGTCTGTCGCCAATTATCTATATCCAGACATTTTAATGGGAATCATATGGCTGGACAGAATGCCTGAGCTCTTATGTATGCCTTCTCTCACATTGGCTTCCCAAAGCAGATGCCGCATCTAAATATGACATGAGAGCCAGGAGTGTATTTTCTCCCTTGGCTAAGTGTGCGTGCGTTTGTGCGGAGTGATGTTATCCAGCACCAATGTCAACTGCTGGTTTCATTGCACGGCTGACCTGCTGAGGTGTTGGCTAATATTCCCTGTAGGAGCCGAAACTTGAGATGAAAACCTGTCCATCACGCTGCCCCGCCAGCCAGCTAGTTTGCGCTCCCAATGCTCCAATTAGCACCTGGCCTTCCCTTCACATGTCACCGGCGACCTCTCCTTCGCACAGTACCACCAGCCGCCTCGCCTCATGGCCGTGACCTCTCACCTGCCTCTGGTTTCTGCTCACCTCCAGCAGACAGTAAATCTCCGTGATTTTACAGTCAGGGAGGCTCTTGCAAAGACTCTCAGAGCAAGGGGGAGGCTTCCAGGAGATACGGGTGAGAGGATTCTCAGATTTGATGTGTTTACTAGTCATGGAGGACAGCCAGAGGCAAATGGAAAAAAAAAGCTTGACCAGGTGGGACACCTCTCTGCCATCTTGAAGGGTAAAACTGTGTCCTGTTGAAAAAGTTATATTTCCTCAGAGACATGATGTCGCTGAGGTCCAGAGGTTGTTTTTGTGGTGTTGAGTGAAGGTAAAGGTTTGCTGTAAGGGCAACAGTGACAAATGCACCTGTTAAAGCTTTATCAGTTGGCTGTAGACTCCAAGAAAAAAGGAAAAGGAATCCATCTTAAGCCTATTTTAATATTTTTTACATCTAAAACGTTAAGCACTGCACAGCCGATAGAAAAAGCTTCAATAAGTTATTGAACAATTTAATAACATAAGCTTAAAAAAATACACTAGACAACAAAAGAAGAACACACATGCATAAATAGTTTCATGACAATAGGTCATTGATTTGTGATAATGCCAGCCTACGACTCAAGCATTTTCCAGTTGACCCCGGCTATCCTTGAAGAGACACCGTCTTTGTTGGCAGTGATGGCCATTGATTACCTTTCAACATGTTTCGGAGGGGGAATAATAAAACATTCAACGGGGCTAGCAAGGTCAGACGCAGGAATGGCTAAACAGAGAGAGACGGCCAGAGAAAGGACTGACAGGCTCACAGAGGAGCTGTCAAACATCTCACACGCCGTCAGCCCCGAGGCGGTGTAAGCTGGATCTCAACGCACTCCCTTACCCCCCTGCAGAAAATGTCCATGCTGCAAGACATGATTCGGGGGGGGACGTTAATACAGAGGCGAAGAAATAGCTCCCTTCATGCCATGTAAACACAAGTATTCAGGCTCGGAGGACACGCACACATGAGCCGCTAACCTATAGCTATTTGTAGCATGCCTCTGTTACCGACAGATTGGACAGGCCTATGCTTTGCCCCGCCAGACATTCACTATAATCACAGAGCATCGCTGATTTCCCTTCACAGGCTTTATTATGTTCACCACAGGGAAGTGGAGATGCTAATGTGCAGGTCTAATGTGAAACAGAGACAGGAAGCTGTCCTACATTAGCAAAGGATGAACCTTTAGGCACAGACATACACATCCCGGCCTGCTTCTGGCTACTTGTCAGCATTGATCTTTGACATTTTGACCTTTTGTTGACCCCAAGAGACGACACATGCAGTCATCCTGCCAAATCTGGTGTCTGCGTCGCTGGATGAGCACGATGTTCATTTAACTGGCCGGTGAAGGAATTTCCATAATATCCTTAAAATAGTGAGATGATTTATCATAAGCATATCATGGGATTATTTGAAGTGGGGTTGCATGAGGTACTTATCCATAGTTGAATGAGTCCTAAAACCAGAAAATGAGTCAGCAGTTTTACACTTACGGTTCCCTCGTTTTAAAGTCAATGTTTTTTGTTAGATGCCTGAATTAAGGGTTGTGTTTAACTCGAATTTAAGAGACTTTACTTCTTGTTCTACCGAATTTTGCTACAATGAGACTACTGAACGTCATCCTGCCAAACAGAGTTTAGCGGTGGTGACAAGAAGTTACGTGACCACGGTGTTGTTTCTTTATCGTCTAACTTTTTACTTCTGCTGATTGTATTTACGCTTAAAAAAAAACCAAGTTGGTGCTAATTTGTGAAGATTATCTTGCTGATCAATAAATCTCATAAACTTGTGTTTTCTTCAAAATTTATTTTCTGCAATAGCCAGTGCGAAGAACATTCGGGTTGGCCTACCAAAATACGTCCTCCCTACAGCACTCTATACTACTTGCAGTAGATGGCGGTCGGCACGCCACCAGTTTGGATGGGAGCAGCAACAAAACTTACTTTAGCTCACCAAAAAAAAAAAAAAGTCAATATCAGGAAGTGTACGCTATATATAGAACATTTTCACCACTATATCTTGCTGTCAGACAGCACTTTCCAAAGGGGAACTGAACTGAAATGGAAACTCTCATCAAAGCCAGAAGACTCCATTAACAAAACCAGTATAAATAAGTTTCCCTTTCAGTTCTCCATCGGCAAGTATTCTAAATATAGCATACACTTAAACTTTCTTTTAGGTGTCTAAAATGCGTTTTACTGCTGCCCCAGTCCGCAGGAGTGTATTTGCTTTAGTCCTGTGCTGGTACTTTATTCTGCTTTTTGAAGCTGGGGGCCTGTTGCCCGCTATACTGCTCGAAATACACCGACTATGGTTAAGCACATCAAACAACCCCACTTATAACAATCTGAGCTATCCCTTTACACCTCAGGCAAAAGAAGTCCCTGAGCCTCAAATTATACTTCCTTCAACTCATATTGGATTTAAATCTGACATATTAGCCTTCTTTACAAGAGGTTACTGTAATGCAGGCTCAGAGCGCTCAGGCTGATCTTCTCTCGAATGGATTCAGAAACCACAGTACTGTTCAGACTGATGAAAGCCTCAAAATAGTCCTTGGGCTTCGAGTATTTAAGGTATCCACTTCGCTACATATCCTTTCATAACTTGCAAAGCTGGGAAACCACACAGTTTTTAAACAATGATTCAGCAGAAAGTTTTGCCACAGAAATCCAATAAAGTCTAAGGAATGCACATCCAGGCACTTACCACCGACAGACATACACTCTTTCTCCAACGGAGCCACGCACACTCGCCCCTGCGAACCCTCACCACCAAGTAAACATCCTCCACAGACCGACATCCACATACAGTGCGTGAGCCGACTCATTGTATGAATAATGGGGGGGACGAGAGGAGGTGGTAATGAGGCATGATAAAAGCGAGGAGAAATCTGTGGAGGCAGCGGGATCTGGTGTGTCTGATGCCTGGTTCCTGATCTCCAAACCTGGTTCTGTTCAGGCTGTGACTGAAGCCCATGTGGCTCGTACCGGTGTGAGGGAGCGCTCATTAACCTTCAGACATCATCTTAATCAATCTGCCCTACGTCTCAGCCGGGCTCTCTGCCAAACATGTGTGCAAAATCTACATTATCCACACGAAAGCATGCGCAGCCCTGTTCACTTTCAAATAAACACCTTTCACGGGTTCTTATAGTTAACACTGTATTGAATACCGGAGTTTTGCCAGAACAGAGCGAGACCGCTGATGAGGTTAATAAATGATCCTGATCCTATAGAATCAGACCACTACACAAGCTGCCAACTAGAGGGGGAAATGAGGCCGAATTTTTCATCCCACCATTCCTGGAATGGCATTTTGGCAACAGCAGGGCCAACCTCTGATACAGTAGCAGAACCAATAAGCAACATATCAAACCTGCTGTGTTTCTATAAACTCTTCTTACAGTTCACAGATAATGAAAAGAACAACTTCTTAAACGGTACATTAATAACTTCCCTACTTTGAAAAGTATACGATTTGAAGTCACGAGCGGAAACTGTCACAGTCCTTGACTCCCTAACTGACGCTATAGGTACCGAAATCCTCATAGTTTGAAGCGTATAGGGAAACTGACTAAGTGTTGGTGCTTGACAAGTTGGGAGAGGAAACGTGTTGACACAACTCATGATCAGTGTTATTTAGCGAGACCATTTTGATCATTAGTGCCAATACGATGCCAGCGGTACCGATACAAAACAATACAAAGCAACCAAAATAAACATTGAGAGGACAGGAGATATTTAAAGCAAATGTAGAGGAGTAATCACTGTATCTTTAATCACACTGGGTATCCCTAAATAGGTCTTCTGTATGGAAGGGGGCCTGTGTTTATTATCTGAGGCACGGAAGAGAATAGCTCCACTTGAGGGTTTATTATTTGGGTTAGCTGCATTTTTCCCTATTTATTATGCGGTTTTAATTGTGGTCTGGCTGTGTTTGCCTGAGGAACACACAAGTAAGCAGGCTGAGGGAGAGAGGAATGTCAGAGACAGCAACTTCTCCGCAGGACCCGAGTCAACGCTGGGAGTCCCGTGAACTGGCCTCACCCCTGGATTGGATTTCAGCGGTGACACGAGGAGGAAAAAGGGGGAAGACATCCAATCGTCCATATCTCTGTACAACCTGAACACCTCACTCACTGGTTTATTTTCCTGATTCAGTTTGTTCCAGCTTACAATCATTAACAGATCTTGACATCTGGGAGCAGAAGAATCCAGACTAACCTTTTGGCCACCAATCAGGTGCCAAACCACCTGCGCCTTCTTCCCCTCCGAGACACCTCTCCTCTGGTCTTCTTCTACGACTCTTCATTTAGCTGTCTGGCTGCTTTGGATGGAGCCCAAACTCCCTAAATTTCTCCCCTCTGTGAGGGTTTCCAGTGTTTATGTGAGAAAGGAACCTCCAACTTCAGCCATAAGAGTCTCCCTACATCTGGTGCTTACCCCTGCAGCTGAGAGGGAGTTATGAACCTCATCCAAAATGATTTCTTGTAAAAAAACAAAAGGTGCATCTACTCTTTGGACTCTGTTGTTTTAAGCTCAGGTGCTAAATCAAAGCTGGAATGTAAATTCACGCCTAAGGTTGGCTGCCTAGCTTTGAACAAACGTCCTCCTTAATATATCCCAGGGTAAGTTAGCACAGGGAATGCACACAGATAAACATTAAAAATAAAGTCCAGAGCCTCTTAAAGAATTAGTGCAATGCAAAGTCAAAACTCTCCATTTATGGTCCTCCTTGCGACGAACACAACTAAAGTGACAACACAAATCACATCTAATCCGCACACTGAGAGGGAATCGAGCGCTGCAGGATTCCAGGGATTGGCTCATGTCACCTCTGACATTTTAAGCCGGCTATTTGGAAACACTGGAGGTTTGAGGGGCGAATGAATAATGTTACTTGAGTGGTCAAAAGATAGTGATTGTGACGTTTCCCCCCCCCCCCGTATTCCGTTTTTTTTTTTTTTAACCTGACTGCCATATTTAACTCAGAAAATACGCAGAGCAGTAATAGACTGAAAGCTGGTTCAGATATTTGGAATGGAACAACAATAAGTGAAACCAGAAAGCACGAAAGGAAAGAAAGACAGAGAAGGAATGAGAGTGAAAGATGTGAGGAAAGAATGAGACCAAATTGGGAAAAGACGTGGCACAAGTGAGGCAAATTTATCCTGAGAGAGAGAGAAAGAAAACAAAACACCTGCTTTGGCCTCACACTGTACGGCTGTATTAACTCAGCCCGAGTGTAGAGACCGTGCTGACGGACAGCCTCAGCTGCTCTGTGCTGCCTAATCCACAGCGAGAGGTAGTGAAAGGTGATCAAACATCTCCTTCAGCCCCTGCACAGTATCAAGCCACCGCGGAAAGGTTACTGCGCCGCTCATAGCTCGGGGGCCGTGAGTGAGTGAGTCAGCTCATCTGCACTCACTCACGCGAGCATACACACACACACACACACACACACACACACAAAGCTGAACTAGCCTCTCATTTCAAGGGAGCATCAAAAATTCATACAATAATCTATGTCAAGGAAATTAAATAAAACAAAATAGAGGCAGCAGCAATGCCCACAAGGCTGCAGCATGGAGGAGAGTGATTAAAGTTCAAGAGATTCATGGTACGTCTGACGAGCAGTGCCGCCTCCTGCAGAGGTCTGACACACAGCAGGTCAATGGATGGACAGGGATTGTCCACAAATGGAGCTTCAAGGCCGGAAGTGTGCGATTGAAACATTATCAAAGATGAATATGATCCAAAACAACAGCGTAGTTGCATGAGATCTGCACAGTCTAGTTAAGCTGTATGCTACAGCGCAACCTCATTACGTCTGCATGCCAATAAAGCATATTGAATTGAAACACAAGTTCCAAGGTTTAATTTCGGGAGGGGGGGGGGGGGGGGCATGCTTGTTATTTCTACTTACCTTCAAAGGAGAGGAAGACTCTTGGCAGCGGCTGTGGGAGGCTGGAGACCCCCGTGGAGACGAGAGAGAGAGCCAGGAGCGCCAAAGCTAACAGCAGAGGTGGCCTGGCCGACCCCTCCGGCCTGCCCATGGCTGCAGGAACCCCGACCACTCGCCACTGCCTGTTGGTGTTTGAAAAAGAAGAAGATTTTGAGTTTTTCTTTATATTTGGAAGCTTAAGAGATTTTTACCGTTTTGTTCTATGACATAAAATACTTCAGTAACTACCCCTCTGGTGAATTTTGAAGCTTTTATATGTTGCTGACAGGAAGTTGGTGACAAGTGGGTAGATTAGACGACTAAACGTCATCACTGGAACAGCAGTCTGCCTTTAGCTTGGTGGTGATAACATGAAGCAATGCGCCCGTGTTATAGCTTGTTCATTTTACACCAAAAAAAACATATCACATTAAAATCTCAATGGTTTTTGATGCAAATCACCAAATCAATGCTTGCCGGGATGCAGTGGTTTCAAAACAACACAATGTCTCTGATGTCTTTACATATTTAAATACAATACTATCCGTTGCTCTGAGGATAATACATTTAGAAAGAGAACAGAAATAACACACAGAATACGCACTTGTGATATTTACAGTTAAATCATCAGTCTGACAGGTCCGGAAATGCTGACTTATAAAGTGAAGCGCAGAACAAACTACGATGAATGAAGACATGAGTGAGAGCACAACATGTCAGTTAAATCCCATCGCTTACTGTATCCTTGCAGATGTACATCTCTTAAATATGGATGAGTTAAATCTGCACAAAAGAGCTGCTGGGGAAACGCTCCCCTTAGCCTCGTCTTGTTCCCTTTTCATAACGGGACAAGAGCAGCTCAATTATTGATAGAGGCAGGCACTGTACTGGCTGCGGGACACAAACTCCTGCAATGCAAAACTCTGCTGCTGTGAGAAAGACTTGGCCGTTTTAACCACCAAAACTGGATGTTACACTATACCTGTGTGCTCAAAACACATTGCACTCGATAAAGAGAATGTCCATCTTACATGCAGAAAAGAAAACACAAGTGGGTGGATCTCTGCTCTCATGGCTTATAGATGAATGCAATGAAAAATTGATAGCTGGTAGATGCATGATTGCTATGAAAATTTTAGCTTGGGGGTGTAGTGAACAAATAGGTTGAAATATGTGCGGTGGAATGAAGCGTGACTGATACGAAGTCGAGGTGGAGTTCCACCGCACAGGTGCATAAGGACAACAGATGCAAAGCTGCAGAGGAATGAGATCTCTTTGGCTGCACTGGAGAGAAATAAAACAGCGTGGGGGCTCACAGTCAGCCCCGGTCGCTGTGCTGCAGCCTCTCTCCTGCTGCATCACCCACCCACTCCCTCCCTCCCTCCCTCCCCCAGAGCCTGCCCTAGCTCGGGCGTCTCCCACAACTTCAGCCTGCAGGCGGACGGCTCTGACCCTTGTCCTTCTGTCACTCTTATAAAGCTTGGTTCACCCAAATTATAAAAAAACATATACAGTGTTTATCTCTTACCTGTAGAGGTACGTAGCCATGCAAACAGTTTTGGTTTGACTTGGCCAGTCTGAAATGTCTGCCTCAATCTCAATACAATGTAGGGAAATGGAGTTGGCAGTGTGTGAGTAAAAGTCTCATTAAGAAAACAACAAGTCAACTGCAAGACTTTCAAGTCTCTGAATGTTGACTTTAAAAACAATTTTTCCTTTCGAATCTGTGTAAATAACTGAGGCAATTGTAAATAACTGAGGCAATCGTGCAAATGTGCCTTTGCACGATCCTCAGGACTAAACCGGCTCCAAACTTGAGGCCGATGTTTTTGATTTCCTCCTTTTTGTGATTTAAGTCAAAGTTCTCAGCTTTGAGAAAAAGGGAGAACGTAGTTTCAATGTATACTGCGGATGTCTGTGGATTATCCACTGTAATGAGGACATTTTGCAAGTGTGAAAACCAACAAAATTCAATTTGTATTTGGAGCGAGGGAAGAAAATAACAAGATACCCAGCCCCAGTATGTGATATTGTGTAATTCCACATCCTGACATTGTTCAGTGCCAACGCAGGAAGTATTAAGTCTTTTCTGGGTGTGGAGCTTCGGGAGGTAGAAAATCTTATGCAGGAGACTCCGTCACAGACCAATTAACAAATGCCTTTTTATTAGCCTTAACCACAATGTCTCCCCAACGTTAACCAAATGTTTTTTTTTGTCTAAACTTGTCTAAACATAACTATTATCTTTCCCTAACTTAAACACCACTGTAGTTCCCATATGCAGAAATTCTTGAGAGCCAGAATTTTAAAAAGCACTGGACATAAGAATCCTGCCACTGAATGGAATCTGTGGTTTGACAGAATCGTCCGACAAAGGCATTCTTATCTGGCGTTAGGGTTGAGTTATCACTAAGTGAGAATAATTGTTTAAGCGAATCGACCCTTTAACGTCCACACCTTCCCCTCCCTGCGTGCTCAGAGAGATGGGTGATCTGCAGGGAGAGGCTCTGGTTTGGAAATGTTGGTCTCACAGCTGCTAAACTCATCGTCGGGGGAGTTTGTCTCCTTCCGATCGTCCTATGACATCCCAGCAGGTCAGGTTAAGACACTTCCTTCCCTTCCTCCTTTGATCATCATCACTGCTCTTGAGACATGAATGAGCTCACCAAACAGCCTCGCTCGCACTTGTGGAGCACCGTAAACGCTCGCCTGGATTAATGGGCCTCCCAATAAAAAGAGTGCATTAGTGTTTGTTGCCATGAAGAAAAATTAATAAATACTTCAATTAATTATGTTGAGCTCTTCAACGTCCAGAGATTCCAGTGCCGAGTCTGCCAGGAATCTCTGCGACGGCAATTAAACGTCTCCACAAAAGGAGGTCAGGCCGAGCGAGCGGAGAGTTATATTTCCAGTGGGGTGTAATGGTAATTGTGTTTATTGTGCGTTCCTTGGCTGACGGCCTAATGAATTTTCCATCTCACTATTTCAGAGGCACTGCTCAAAAACTAATATTGGTGAAAGCAGAAAAATACGTAGCTGTACAAGAACATTTTTCCAAACTGGGTCTGTGATTGTTTGGCTCCCATCTGGTCCTGTTAATGCTTTGAACATGCTATTTAACTACGAGGAATTGAGGGACAAAGTCCTCCCATCTGGGTTTACATTTGATAGATTTAATTATTTAGTATTTTTGCTCTATTTTTTCTTTTTCCCTGACTGGAGAACAAGAATTGAAATTGAAATGGTAAACAACTTGCAAGTTGCTCCGTCTGTCCCGGCTCTAACAGGACGGTGTGTGTTCATACCACACCCTGTCATTCAGTTGTCAGCGGCTCGGTTACAACCACACGTTCCTTCACGCACATGACTCGCAGGCACAGCTATGAACAGCAAAATGTGTTCATTTCAAGTATTTAAACTTTGGACGTACCGATTAAATAACACATGAGTCGTGTAAACAGCAGCATTCAGACCCTGTGATTCTGGACAGTGTCATATACGAGATTCTTTCTTGAAATAATAATAAAGAAAGGTTTGTTGAAGAAAACCAGAAACCTTTTCTGGTTTAATAAAGTTATACAGAAATACTAACCGAACCAAATAACCATTTAAAAACACTCAATTCGATCAGCTTCAGGGTATTGCAACAAAGTCATGACTCATGTCTTTGAAATGTATACTGTATCTAAAAGAGACAGGACACCTAAAGCGTGTGAATGAAATAAAGCACGCCACAGTAGTCTGATGTAATACTACGCAAGATTTAGAAGGAGCAGCAAGTTGACTCGAACGATTGAGTTTACTTCCAGCTTTTGTCCCTGGTGGGACTCTGCACCTGTTAGCCTCCTGCCCACCGCCTCCTCTCTGCATCCATTGCGTGATCTGCTCCACTACAGTCTGGTGCAGTACAGCAGGTAGACCCTACAGAGACGGGACCCGGATCAGTCCCTGCTCCAGGAACTCACCTTTCAGGAGCTTCCTCCAGTGCTGGTCCCACTTGAACAAGCCGGGTATCAAACCAGATCTTAGATATCCCCCTTAGATCTTAGATATCCCCCTTAGATCTTAGATATCCCCCTTAGATCTTAGATAAACGCCTTCCAGTTTCCACCAGTGACACCAAATAGGGAAAATGCTGCTATTCCATCTAAGAGCTCACAGAGTAGGCTTGACTGAGAGAGCACAGGAGAGAGCACAGGAGAGAGGAGAGGAGAGAGGGAGGAGAGCGAAAAGACAGAGAGGGCTGGTGTCCTATTACACACTCTCCACTGAAGTCCCCCTCCCCCTTACCCCGTCTCCTCCTCCTCCTCCTCCTCCTCCTCACCCCTCCCTTCCACGATCTTCCCCCTCTCCTCCCTTTATTAACCAGACAGCAAACTTTAACCTGTACAGCTCAACACATCAGAGAAGTGGAGGACTCGTACCTCACACGGAGAGAGGGCGAAGCTGCTTTCAATTTAGCCGTGAGAACAAATATCACATTTTCCCTCCACGATATGAATCAAAACAGACATTTTCCTTTTTTTTCCGTCTGCATATTAAATATCAGTGTTTCCACAATTATGAATCGGTTCATAAGTATTTGATGACACCAGGTCACGTCACACTTTGAGAAGAAATTATAACTCAGACGCGAAGTGTCGTACTGAAAATAGTTTGGCTTCATTCGTACCAAATCAGGCGTTGCGGCGGTGTGAGAGTGTCATTTAAATGACCCTTTTGTGTGGCGTGATGTTGTGTGATCTTTGACCCCGCAAGAAGAATAACCCTTTAACACGGTACACCGCCAATGTCCTTCTTCCTGTGGTTGTCTTTCGATCTGATCGCCGGTTACGTGATTAGCGTGACGTCGGGTTGCGTTTCTCCAAAAGTTGATTATGTTTCAAATTTTTGCCGTGGAAGGGCCGCTGCATTTTTCTTTTTCTTTTGGCATCCGCTGTGGTGATCACCACAGCCTGAACGCACTACCCTCATCCAAATGAATGGCAGGACTGTTGTTTTTGCCTCAACGCCTTACTTGGTGTGAATCCAGCTCTAAAAAGGTCTACACCCATGGTAGCCACTCTTTTGAGTAATGTTGCCACAGAAATGATGGATTGCATCATCATAATAGGTAGTGAAGTAAAGTACTAACATAGGACATTCTTCATCCGATGTGGTCGGTCATACTTTTTTTTTTTTTTTAAATGAGGATATGCGTTTGGTGAGAGTAGCACGCTCCGTTTCAAAACAGCCCGCGAACCCCCAACTTGTAGAGAAGGAAAAACTTAGTTAACACACACTTCACACATCACTTTTTTTGTGCTCATTGGGGGAATCTTGCCCAGCACAGGGACTTAAAAATGCTATGTAGAGGGTCTAAAACCATGCCAAGCACTCCATCAACACAAACGCTGATCCTAGGACAGATTGGTAGCTTCAACACAAGCCCAAACCAGAGGAGTCAGGAGTCTAGAAAGACTTGGATAGGTTAGCCACAAGCAACATGCATTTGATTTAACTATATCCATACTGAGGGAAACTATGCAAGGTTTGCATTTTCATGAATGGATGCAATTGTGTTGCTCCCGAGTGTCACTTCACTGCAGGTATGAGCCAGGATGTGAAGGATTTCACAATTTAGCTCTTTAGGCTTTGAGGTGAATTAGAGCTCATTGCTAAAATCACAGCTCAGGAAAGAAATGAAAGGGAGTGTGTGTGTGTGTGCCCGGGGGAGGAAAAGAGGGGGGGGGGGGGGTCGCTGGTAGCTGAGACAGGAGGAAATAATTACCCTTCTCCCTGACAATGGAGCCTGATTTACACCTCTCAAATTAAAATGTCAGGATAGCCCACTAGAGCCACGCAGGTTTTTCATTGGGCCCCGACTGCACGCCCATCATTGGTGGAGAAGAAGAAGAATGGAAAGTGGTGGGCGAGAGCAAAATAGAGATGAGGCGTATCCTTCACTGTCCCCACGAAAGAGCTTCAGCCGTAAATTAACTTAATGAGTGCGATGAGCCAAACACGTAGGTGTAACGTCCGACATCAGACTTGATTACAGGGAACTACTGTCTTACAGTAAGTGAAACGGTTCGCTCCAAAAATGATGAGACATCGCAGCTCGGAAATACAGTCACGCAACATCCCTGTTACACAATTTGCAGGTGGCAAGGCTTATGGCGTTGGCAGGGTGCTGCGCATGCAATGCTCCTCTCTTGCTTCATCTCTTGGCACACATGCACACACACACAACATGCCCCTTGTTAGCACTGCAGATGTTACGCATTTGTCACGCTGACGTTAAATGCGCAGGCCAAGGTCAGGGCGGGGCCCTCCCGTGATGCTCGCCGTGTCACCAGCACATGTATGCACTTGGTAAGATCACAGGCTTAACTGTAGCATGCTAATACACTATCACCACTGCTGTAAGAGTTCCTTATAGGTCACCGCTTCTTTTAGGGGTTTGCTCTTTCCTGTGCAGCTAAGACTGTGAGAAACACGATGAGCTGAACAAGGAAATCCATCTATTTCCTATAAAGCTGAAAAAACAGTAAAGCTCACATGTTTTGGCCAAGAAAATCCCTTCTGTGGTTTGCGTGTTTCTTAGCTTTCCAATGACTTATTTTCTTCCTTCTAAATATTTTCTGAAAATTGGGATTTAAAGATTTGGTGGGGTTGAAACCAATTATTTTTACTATAAAATGTCAGAAAATAGCATAAAATCCCAATTTCCCAGAGCACAAAACAAAGTCCTCTTTAAAATAAATCAAATCAAAAGCAAAAAAAGACTTCTTTAGCCGTTTGACGATTGCTTGATAATGATTCTTGAAATATCAAGGAGACAAGCAGCTTGTCATTTTCCAACCTCCAACTGATTACTGTGCTGCACATATTGTTTCTAGATATAAATCCAGACTATTCCCATCAGGGCAGCTGATCCGATTTTACATTATGTGCATTCCATCTGTGCAGCCAGTGTATGCTTGTGGCTGACACTTCCGTAAGCCCACGACAGTGTAGAAAAACAAAAAAAAGGCAGAGACGTGAATAACGGGATTGCCTATTAGCTGCTGGGCCACAAAGGGCAGATCTGATTAATGCTAAAGAGGAATAGGCAGCGCCCTTCACTTTCAACAGCTCACTCTGGGAGATTAATCGAGTGGTTTAGCCACCACTGCAAAAAAAAAAGGTGAGGAATCCTGCCAGAGTCACGCTCTGTGTCAAAACAGCTGGAGAGAAATCTCCTTGCACCTCTTTCTCAGCGTCTGAAGCCATCAGCTGTAATCCATGCATTACTGTACAAGAACAGTGCTGCGTGCCGATGGGGTCTGCGTCACTCTCTGCTCTGTAATGCCGAGTGACCGGGGCTGAAAGACGAGATGGAGTGCATGACTCTCTCTGTGAGAGGCTTATTTCCATAATGGGAGGACATCGGCGATGCTCGATCTCACGCTGCAGATGCAACATAAAAGCTTCAGCACATAGTGGAACAAAGAGGGGGGGGGGGAATAGGTAAAGGTAAAAAAAACAACAACAGAGGGCAGACAAAGCTGTTGATGAGCCACAGAAGAGAAACAATTAGTGAACCTATCACAGTGATTCACTTGTCTACAAAAACGAAACACAGCCAGACCCACGTTATCGCTATAAACCTGGATCTAAACCTAGTTAATGAGCATGTAAGCTAACATGTGGCTGAAGAATAGTGGTTCAGACATCCGTTTTTACCATTTTCCAGTCTCGACTATACAATTGCCATAGATTCTCATGTAATGGTTTCAAGATTTGCTTCAGTTTCGGGGCTTAAACAAAAGAACAACTCATAGACAAAGACAAAATTCGTAATGGTAAAAACCACCTACTGTACATATTAACAACAACATTGGGAAAAAAACAATCAAAGCTGCCGAGTCAGTCGGCAACACTCGATTTTTCAACCGAGCTTTAAGATGTTTGGTAACTCTGCAACATTACAGGTAAAAGTTACTCTTCGGGCTGGAAGAAAAACCAAACTACAAAGAAAAGAACGCACCGCTTCCTCCCTACCTGAGTCCCACCTGGTACAGTCCTGACTGTCTGGACAATCAGGAAACATTGAGAGCACCTGGAGGATCATTAGAGCTTCGTCCAAATCAAAGGAAATAAGAAACCAAAAAACAAAACGCAGAATCACAAATCATTATCGTACAACTCATTTTGCCACTATGAATTCTTTGAAACCAACAAATATGTTCTGATGTTACACCCCTAAACATGCAGCACTATGCCACCGTCTTTAGCAGAGAGGAAGAGCATTTTTGACAAGATAATCAAATGCCGTGGTTAGAAAATGGCCGGTGAGGAGCCCATCTGTCCCTGTTTCACCTGACGCACTATACCGGTGAGCTCTCGTGCGTGTCTCCTCTACCATCACTGCACATCATTTCCTGTCCTCTTCACTTCCATCTCAGTTGGTGGGCGACATAATAAATCAAATGAAAAGTTCTCCACTGGAGGCATTAACTTCCACAGGGGAACTAATGGAATCTGGTTATGATTTATCCCACGTTCTGCTTCTTGTGTAGCTGCTCTACTGCATGCGATACGGTGCAGGGCTCCACACTTACTGCTTGATAGATTTAATAGAGAACGCAATCCACAAGTTTATTAGTCTGTCTAATAAACTTAATGAACTTACACATAAAACAGCCACTGTTACAGTAGTTGGGGTTTTCAGAGGCAGCTTTACGAGCCTGTTGGATTTATATGTTCACTGGTTTCTAAGCATATTTCCAGATATCAAAATCTCAGTTTTGGGAGAGAGCAGTGTTCTGTGTTGATTGTTTCTTGATGCATGCTTCTGATTTCCTGACACAGACATTGTAATAATTTAAGTCATACGCATTTGTCTTTAGGGATCAACAAGATTACTTCCAAAAGATTACATCCAACCATATGAATTTAGTTTCCCTTTAATTAAAGGAGCTTCCTGTTTTTCACATGAAGAATACATCTTGGTTTGAATTGTAGAACAGCTGATACATCTGGGGAAGAGTTTCTTCTAGACTGTAACAAACCTAAAAATATCATAATTGGACAACTAACCCAAGTTCCCAACTTCAAAGCAGGACTGACATGAAACTATCTTCCACAGTTTGAAAGATGAATTGTAACAGAACATACAAACGAATGTGCAAAATATAAGGACATTAGACGGTGGGAAGAGTTTTTGATCAATGCACAATACAAGAGGAGGTTACTAAATTTAACCTGCAACAAGAAGTAAAACATGAGACACTGTGGCTTCTCAAAAGGCTGGACGACATTCAAATGTGTAACACAATAACAGGCCTGGTTGGCAGTGGATTTTTTTTTTTAGAAACAATATATTGAGAAGACTGTCGGGTATGTGGATATTTGGCTCTTGGATGATCATTTTGGGATTAGAATGAGACAACCGGCTCCAGAGACTCTGATTTTTGGATGAAGCGGTTGCATTCGGGCGAGTAACAGCTGCTGGGAGGAGAGTCCTGGAAGCAGAATCCTGGAATAATGGACTTGCTGGAGGAAGGTGAGGTTGTAAGGGTGATAGGTTTGGGAGTGCTGTTGGCTGGACTGTAGTGTTGGGGATTTCACACCAGAGAAATTGGATGCTTGGAAGGCTGACAGTGTTGGATACCATTCAGGTGGTTGAATATCTGATGTTTGGTAGCTACTGAGCCAGTCTCTGAAGTGAAGAGCGGGTCTGAGGAGGAGAGCTGAGACAAGAGCTGGGAAAGGGCTGAGTGCAGAGAGGGGTTTTAATAAGAAGTGGGCAGTGGTGTTGCCTTAATTAAAGCTGGGAATAAAAGAAGTTCTGCAGAGTGTAATGCAAATTTGGGAGTATGAAATCCAGGAGAAGTAGGCAAGCTGAGACAATGACAATGAGGTCCAGATTGTCACTCGAGGAAGCTTGTTCCTGCCAGGTAATCTTGGAAGAAGACAGACGTATGCTTGGAGATCATGGGGCTGGCATATGTTCTGGAGGATTCAATACGCAGCAGGTCTTTTGGAGAGGAATGAGGTACAAGTGTTTCAATAAGAGCATCACAAGGCAGTCTGGTAAGAGGACAGTGTGGAGTGATGCTGAAGAGGATATGGATATTGGTCTCGATTGGTGGTGCAATTCGGTCCAATTCTGAATGTTATCAGCCGATTGAATGGAAGCAACATTGATTATGGGAGGCTCTCGTAGAATCGAAGCTACCACACTAAAGGATAATGTCGTAGATGGAAAAGAGGAAGCAGTAACTCTGTATTTGCGGCGCCCAAAAAGCGAGCTTGAAGCGAAGCGTCTTTGCGGAAAGGAGGCAGGTATACTGTAGGTCTTAAGGTCGCTCACCCCAATCTTAAACACCTGGTCCATCCAGTTGATGTGTTCATCCAGATCGTCAAACCAAGTCAAGATTTGAAGACATGATGAAGGAGACGACAGGAGCATTTTTTCTCTCCATGTTGTTATGATAAATAGTGCGGCCTTTTAGGATTTCTTGATCAGCCGGCGAGGAGTTGAAATGAGAGAACAGCTTTGGAATCAGTGAAATGAGGTCCAGCAGGTCTGTGATTAGTTTAGTTGACAGACTGCATTAAAAAAAAGCTCCCTCATTCAAACTTGAGAAAAATGTAGACTGATTACACGAGTGTTTCTGGCACATTATATTTGTGTGTGGGGTTATCTCCAAATCTATGAACTCATTTGAAATCACTCTATCCTTCCATGCGCCTCATAATGAAAGACTGCCATTCACAGTGCGAACACATAGCCGCTCAGCAGATGCTATCAGCTAAATAAGTTATTTTAATGATGAGCATGCCGGAGAGACAAAGACGGACCTGAAGACTGAGCAGCATAAGATGGTACATTATGCTGCGCATAAAATGCCTCCACCCATCGCGCTACATTCTCATTCATCATCATCGCAGAGGCAAATCCATTTTGGCCTGTCAGCTACAGCTCATTAACTTGCCATGCCAGTTCCCATCTTGTTACCGGGCCTTCTGCTGCATTTTTATTGAATTTCACCCCTCATTTCCCTGAATTGTCACTGCGTCAATCTTTGTTTTTTTTGTATTACAATGAAAATACTATCAGACATTGATCCTACAACTGCAAATTGTTTGGGATGCAAAACATGCGTGTATTTTGTCTCGTAACAAAAACGAGTAACAGATGCTTGGAAAAGCTTATAATAGGTAAATCTAATATGTACCTAACTGTTTGACCCTCCAACAATAGCTTTGAGCCAAATCGACTGATAGGAAAAGTTGTTTTTCTTATCAGTTGATTTTCCTTTCTCTGGTGTCGGGAACATGTTGGTTTAACCTCCAGTTAAACTCGCAGATCGGCGGAGCGGCTGATTTACCCGAACATTGATAAGATCTACTGTTAGTACTTTGACAGTAAACACCCTCAGTGATTGATATGCACACATCGGTATCAATCGGAGACAATCGTCAAAAGAAAAAGCCCGTTGCAGCAAGCACATTCCACCCCACCGCCATTTATCATAATTTACATGAGTCAAGCCAATAGTTTAGGATGGAGACAGAAATAAAAGTCTGCTTGTTTTTATCTTCTTTATCTGAATTCCTGTAATTTTACTGTCACTGTGGATCATCGCTGCCACGTCAGATCTACACGCCGCCCCTCTACAGGAATTTCAATCAGTTTGGAGGAGACCCTCCGCAGGGATTTTCTTCGCAATCGCCGCATAGCTACAAGGTCACTTAGTAGTTGCCTTTGTGTTCAATGGGGTTGATGGCAATATATATTCTGTGGGCGTTCTTGGCTTAAAGGAGGTCATGTCAGCGTCAATTCCGGAGGGTCATGATTGTCCGATTGAGCCTTCATCGAAGGTCACGGGGTCACTTGTCAATAACGGTCCAGGTGTCAATCACATGATGACCTCTCTGACCGAGTCGGGAAATGCATAAGATGCAGATTTTCTGCTGTCGCTGTAACTCCTTCCACAGGTCAAAACACAGCGACTGTTAATGGTGTGAAGGGCTGCATTATATTATATTTTAAATAGTCAAATGCCATCTGAATTTTGTGTTTTTCTTTAGATAAATTAAGACATTTCCACCATAGATTAGTTCATACAAATTCCAAGTTTGATGCTCAATATTTCCTGAGAGAGGACCCCCAGATCACCCCACTTAACATGTGTCCCCCAAAATGTTGAAAGGAAACCTACGCCCTCGGCTCCACCTATTCAACATTGCACTCCAATGACATTGACACGCGATGGACAACAAAGCCCATCACTGTGCCGTCAGCTCTCGGAACTAGCTTCACAAAAGGCCCTTTTCACAGCAGCCATGTTGACACGTCATTGTGAGGAAAACGCAAGTGTAATTACTAACATTAATTACGGCTCTGTTCCATTTAGGTGGGTCAGACCCCTGGTATTGCGCATGCTGCGCTCACTGGAATGACTGTGACACACTAAATAGAACAGGACCATGATTCATTTTATCCATTACACCTGTGTGTACCCTGCTTTGACATGTCAAAAAGGCTGCAGTGAACAGACTCTCACGTATAGACTAACCACCGCTTCAAGCATTAACAGGATAACCAAACAAAAAACCAGTGCTTCGTATCTTTAGCTGACGAATATGTCAACACATGACACCCAGTCCATTAGAAAATGAAAAGCTTTTATGTAGACGGGCACACCTGGTTTCACCCTCACAGTCTTTGGTTTGTTATCTATTATTTTAATCAATATGTCCAACTAACTATAGCCTCTCTACTTGAACTGTTTTCTGTTCTGTGGCCAGCTCTATGAGAGTACAACGTGCACACACAGTGTTCAACCTAAAGAGAGCTAGCGTCATCCGTCTTAGACAAGGTAAACACCTGAAGTTCCCTAAAGGCTCCTTTTCCACAATCATTTCAAACACCGGCGGACAGCTAAATGGGACACTTTGCAACAATCGTGGCATTGTTTGAATTGTAAAGATGGATGGACTCTTCATGCAGCAACGGGCAAAAATAAACCCCTTGATGTATTGGCATTTTCCTGCTATCTCTAAATGCATCTCATCAAGATTCTTTTGGGTTTTTCAAAGTTCAAAGGTGAGCGCTGTCTGCATCAGAGTGGCCTAAACTCAAAAGGATATACAACCTCATTAGGCTGAGAGCCAGGGTCTCTCTGGAGGCACGCGGCTCAACTGCCATCAATTTATACACATCAGCAGATTGTTCGGATTCACAGAAGCCGCGGCCCCCCAACACACTACCTGCATTATGAGCAGATGTGCCAGGAGCTGCAGTCCCTGATGCGGAGACGCATGACGAATGGTTGAAATTCACCAAAGGCCAAGGGTCAAGTCGTATCCCTTACCCGACCCTGGCATTAGACACAGATGCATGATGTCAGTTCCCATGTGGTGGGACTGGAAGGGGACTGCAGGCCCTTTGACACGCCTAAGACTTCCCCACGG
The DNA here is from genome assembly GCF_050575085.1 of Anarhichas minor. NCBI lineage: Eukaryota > Metazoa > Chordata > Actinopteri > Perciformes > Anarhichadidae > Anarhichas > Anarhichas minor. The sequence continues at coordinate 7,363,916 of NW_027466491.1, forward strand.
AGCTGCAATCCCGGCAGCCACTCGCCATGAACCCTCATTTCCCAGATACCCACCTCAAATTATCCAGTCTCAGAGGAGCGGCACGCTTTCTTCCATTCACCTTCACCCGGCATTCCCCTCCACCAACCAGCCCCCAGAGACCCACCAAAGCCATTCACCTGTGGAAGGAAGCACGTAGTGCAAGAAAAGGTTCAAGTTATGTCTCAGCTTGTAGGTCATGGCTTCAGCATGTCCTGGCCTCGTAACGTCTGCAGCACGGAGGATTTCTTTTATTATTTATTGAACACTACACAGACTCTCCATTTAGCCAATATGCTCCTAAAAAAAAGAGGCTCTGCTGCACTCTTGTCCTTCCACCAGGAATATCAACATATGCCTTTCTTTCCACGGTGAAATGGAAGAGATAATCCAGCAACTACCGATATTTTGTGCTGCGACTTGAAGGATGAATGGAAGCAATTTTACCGGAGATAGTCTTTGCAAAAAAGGGTGACTTGGTTTTCCACTTCATTACAACATTATGGTTTTGCTTTTCCTCCACATTAATCTCAACTGTAGACCAGCAAACTCCATTCATGAATCCCAACATTGTAAAGTTTTGATATATGTGTTTCGAGTTTGAAAATATAAACGTCCCTTTTTATCGATTCACGTGATTAATATCAGTTTCGCTCATGACTTTATTTTACGACTGTTCCCAATAAATGTACAGACTCAACAGAAGACTTAATGTATAAATTCATGTGAAACAAAAGGCCCATTTATCAGATTAAAGTGCCTGGATGGCAGCAACATGGAAGGGTATACCGGCCCGGTGTCGCCCTTCACTTATAAATTGGGGCTTGTGTAAACTTCCTGCTGTTTTATATGCTTCCTGAGGTCAGGGGTCATCTGACGAGCATGAATAATCACAAGATAAATCAACGTCTGAAAGCATTTTGTCATCAGCGTACTAGAATTCGATTAGCTTTAAATTATTGTAAAGAGCCTCGATTCGCCCCGTTGTTACTCATTTTGATGGATGATGTTTTTAACAGCGAGCGGGCATATACACTCTGCAGACGCTGCATTAGCTGAAAGTGCTGAAATGTAACACGCGCGTTACATCAAAGATTAATTGAGAATAGTATACCCGTGCATCCAGTTATATTTTTTGGGGGTTCGTATCTGTAACATTTGTACAGCAGGTGTGTTTGTGTGCAGGGTGACAGGGACTGGACCCAAATGCAGACCGGCTGGTAGAGCACAATGATTTATTACAGCTGAGACCGTATACAGTAGGCTTACAGATTTGTGAGGCAGGCCAGGGTCAACCCCAACATGGCAGTCCATTCCGGCAAAGAAATCCAACGAGGGGAAGCAGGTCTAAATCCAGAGCAGACAACAGGGACACAAAAAAAATGAGCATACCCGATACGAAGTGGTATGAGGCACATGGCAGCTATGATGGTCTATGTACTGAGAGGCTGACGAGGGAATGAGATGCGGGTGATCAGGTGGGCGGGGACAGTCAGGTTAACAGGTGTGGAGACGGGTGGGGCAGTCAGGTGTGAAGGAGAAAAGAGGGAAAGTCCGAGGACATCTGGTGGATGGGCCTGGGAGGAACAGAGAGACAGACTGAGACAATCACTTGACAAATTGGAACAAAGTGTGCAAATTGTGTAAAAAGTAAAATGTATATAAATACTTTTTCAAGTAAATAATGTGTCACATGTTCAGATTGCTCCTTGGCCTCCAAGTGGCCAAAAAAAAATCAGTTTTAAATCAAAAACTTTAAAAGCGCTTTCACCAAAAAAAACGGTGCAGTTTCTGTTCATGCTTTATTAACAACATGGCTCAATGCCTCAGTAGCTATTACTTATTGGTGCTCACATTTCAGTCTGGGGCCCCTAAAGGCCGAGCCAATCAAACCCTGAGTGACACACTGGTTGAGGCTCAGACATCAATACGTCCTGGATTAGTATTAATACTGTGTCATCTGACTAACGACAACCATTAATTATCGTTGCTGCTTTGCTTGCTGGACCTAAGCAGTGCTTTTAAACAGACCTGAAACATTGCCAAGTCTAATTTCCCTCAGTTTAGATAATCACAGTTTTCCGAAATGTATTTTCCGGTGCTTAAAGAAACGACACACAATCCTCTAAGATCCAACAATACGATCTGCAGTATCATTTAGAGTCCCACTTGTTTCCTCCTCCAGAGTGGTCCCGCAGCGTGAAGGCAGTGCAGCATACTATGCAGCCGAATTTTCCATTTTCCCTATTATTTCTGATTTGAATCACTCACGCTGTTGAGTGTAATACCTTCTAAGCTTGAAACTGGAATCGCATAGAGAGACGATTACATTATTGAAGGAGGCTACAGCAATGACTTCATTCTCTAATGTGGGGCTGCTGCTGTATCCAAGGTCAGCCCTGCTGCGTCACAAGGAAGAGGCTCATTACGGCAAACAATCAGGCCACCACATGAACTATAAATTATAAACATATGTGAAGAAGAGGCAACTTTAAGGTATCTTAAAGGGAACCTGGAGGCTATTCAAAACATTTGGAAGAAACACTCACTCGTGAGCTTATCATCAATCAACAGTTCTTTTTTAATTCCAGCACCAATCGTTGCCTGCCAATGGAAGACAAGTAAGGAAATCCCTCACAGGCCCTCATTCTGACCAGCCCCTCCCCCTCTCCATATCACTTTGAGTTGTTTGTCGCTTGATCTGCCACACAACAATTCAATTACAATGAGGTCTGCAACCTGTCACTCCCCATTTTCTTGATTACGTCTGCAGGGTGACCCCCATCAGACATCTAAACATTGAAACTGAAGGACTTTACGTCGGGATCAATAATCAAACCCAGTGCACATCTGCAGATCAAAAGAAAGGCCCCGCCCCCAACCCCCATGGAGTCGCTCAGACTTTAAGTAAATGAGGAGGAGGGCGGCAGCGAGGATCCATATAGAGCCAAGATGTTTAATTAGTGGGACTGTCTCCACCCAACTAGATGAACAGTGCTAATTAGCCGAGTGGACGATCAGGAATACTCGCAGGTAATTCCATTCAAGTCTCTGATTGATTGGGTCAGCATTAACCTGTGGACTCATTGTCCTGGGGGGGGGGGGGGGGGCGTCTTTGTCTCAGTGCCGGATTGAGTTGGACCACTGCCACGAGTGGGTCAATCACTCAAGCGGCAAGAAAGCGGTCACTTTGTAGTGGCCGCTGTAATTTTGCACCGAGAGCCAAAGGTGTGTTTTGACTGTGTGGGTTTGAAGTGGAGACAAGAAAAAAGCAAGAGGGAGTACAACCCCCCCCCCCCCCCCCCCCTTCCCCAAAAAAATATCAAAGTTTGGGGAGCATGTCAAAGTGTCTGTGCTGCTGCACTAGCTGCTGAACTGCGCTAGCCTTAAAGCGCATTTAACCTTTGAGGCATCATCACAAAGGTGACAGCATGCCTGTTGTCTAGTTTTAAGAAAATAAGTGTGTAAGTGTCATACGCCAGTAGAACAGCTGTGATATATGAAAATGCAGGTATACCAGCAGTTTTTATTTAAAGAGACCTCGCCGTAATTTCACTCATACTGTATTCACTCTTACGTAATTGCCCACAAGCTGTGGGAGAGCAATAAAACCAGCAGGAGCCTCAGAGCTTACTGACATTTGCCAAGCGCACACATACCAACAGAATAGAGTCAAGATACGGACTACTATATGCATATCGGTTGCAGCGGCCCCGGGAAACTCGCGCTTGAAGCTTGAAGTGTATGTTTGAGGCCTCCAGTTGCAGTAGCAGCAGGGAGAGCTGGGACAAATGTCTTGTTTTTTCTACGAAGCCGACTTGAAGCTAAATTTAGTTTAAAGTACCGTAGTAGTAATTCAGTAACTATCAAGTTTACAGTTAATTTATGAAGTTACATTATCCGATTCTATAGCACAATGACAGACTGCATTGATTGTGGTATTATTTATGGAGATCACTTATTCAGTGCAAGACCTGCACAATCAATATTGTATTGATCACATACACAACGTTGCTCTGGCACACTAATAAGCCAGCCATGCACAGTATTAGAGCTCTTTGAAAAAGAATGTAAATGAACTACGTTCTTTATGAGGTCAATGCTGAAAACAAACCATACAAAGCTATGTTAATTATTCAGTCAGCTAATATAAGCAGGTCTGTTTTTGTTTGATTATATGCAAAGTATTCGTTGCCGGTGAAAAGCAGAGGAGAAGCATGTGCTGCATTTCATGAGTTCTGACTTTGGGTAACCCTGGAACCGCAACCAGACACGGATGTCCTGGGGACAGTGGGCTGGATTTGCAGGAATGCGATCTTATATTCTGGTATTTTGAAAGGAATGCCCACAAGCTACACATTCCTCAGCCTAATTAAGCATCGATTATAACTTGTTCTGGATGAAAACGCCCCACCTGTTTACTCACCGTGACAGGGAAGTTCAGTAAAACAGTTCAGATCTGAGTTAGGAAATGAACATTCAGTCCCACATGTCAGAGTGTGTTTGTCTGCTGTGTGCTGAGTGGAGCTTTGCTGTCCCAACTTCCAAACTGAAAGCATCTGCAGAGCCACTTTGTGACTATGTCCACATCTGTTTCCTCAAATTGGACTGCTGTAAAATGCAACTAGAGGGCAATGAATCATTGTTGTCTTTGTTTTCTATCATTTGTTCCTCGTAAACACTCGTCTTTTTCGGGGAAGGAAAACAAAAGCCCTGACTAAGAATTGGGACGACGCAGGGAGCGGTAGCGGTCATACAACGCTGTAAGGTCAGTGTGAGGACAAGGACATTTGCCACCGTTGTACCTTCAAGAGTGTATACAGATGATATACAAATCAGATGGAGAAATGAGAGCGCAAGCAAAGTGTGAGTTAGCGTTTGGTATATGACTCCCAGGGGCCCTGTACACTTCTTCACACTCAGTTTGACACCAAACACATAATGAGGCAGGCAGGCAGCCTCTTGGGATGTGGCCAGGGCAGGAGTCCCCCCCCCCCCACACACACACACAGACAAACACAGTGGTCACGGTGGCTCTTTGAGAAAAAAACTGCCATTCCCCGTTCTGACGCATCGTTTCCTGAGCGTGTTTATGCAAAAACTCAGCGTCCATTAAACCAAACTAAGATGGCCACAGTTAAAACAAAGCCGGCACGCTGCTGAGCCTCAGAGTCACTTAGTGATAAATTCTTCTCTAAACAGGGAAATGCGCCAGAGAGAGGAGCCGCTTTGACTTAGATTCATTTACAGTCAAGTGTTGGCGCCACGGCCACCTGCTTCTGCTGTATCACTTTCCATTGATCACAGACTTCAACGGAAGTGAGGCCGAGTGTCAACAAACGTTCGTTTTCCAAAGGGGAAATCAAATGTTTCACTGTGTTTACACGATGGATTACTACCCACGAGTCCGCCCCTCCGGCTGTCACTCATACAGGCAGGATCTGGTTCCCCGGAGTCCCGCCAGGGTCTATCTTTGGCCCATGGTTAGTCTTTAGAAATCTCTGCCAGGGGTACTTTTGCAAATTTGCAGAGCTATATTAAGAGGAATTCTGCAACCCACAATCCTGCAAATCAGGAGTGCTATGAAACTTTATATGAACCTTTATATCAAAAGTCTACTAATGCGTCCGAACGAAGCCAACATGCAAGGATTCATTCCAGGAAATATTAAAGAAAATGGCGGAGTGGTTACGTGATGCAGAGGTGAGGATCAGGGTGGTTGGGGTCAAGAACAGCTTTGAAGTGCAGGGATTTTGGGCCTCACTGTCTCCTCCCCCCCTCTGCCATAACGTTTCATCAGCAAGCCGTGGATTTCAGTATGTCTGACATTTGATTGAATCAGCAGACCCTCATTATAAGGGCAGCTCAAGACTACTCACACTTGTAACACATCTGAAGCAAATCAAAATCCCAAAACAATCTTCTGGTGGTCTTCTCTGTTTAAATTGCCTCGATTAATCCTCTACGTATGTCTTCAGTAAATGACGAGGCGAAGAGCCGTGTGAAGAACATGAGATGGAAAATGCCATTTGTCACGGCTACCATCTCCAGCAACGGTGACGAGTTAAAACGTGAATTTACTGCCGTCGTGGCTTCATTCCAAGTGGGTACAATGCTGTTTACTGCAAGAAGGGAAGAAAGGACTTCTCCACATTCGTTCTGCAGTCTAGTGACTACTGCTGTAGCCTATTTTGAGGCATCCACATGTACATTACGTGCAGTAATTTGACCTATTTTAAAAGAATATTTCCACATTTTTAGAGATACATATTCACATTCTTGCAGAGAATTAGATGACGCGATTGACGCCACTTTCATATCTGTCTGTAGAAGCCAGGAGAGGGTTAGCTTAGCATAAACCCACCTGAACGTCGGCGGGTTTAGGGTTAAATGATAATTAACAATGTTTTGAGTAATGATAAAATGTTTTATAGTCATCACAATGCTTCAATAGGTTTTCTTTTCAGTGTCACAGAAGTGAGTAAAAGCAATTGACACGGACTGCATTTTGATGACAATGAAACCTTTTAATAATCATTCCAAACATTGTTGATCTTCACTTAACCCTCACCCCTAAAGCCTGACCTCTGACTCGCCAGCAGGCTGGAAGGTTTTATGAGGTCAAAGGTGCCAAAAGAACAAATTATCAACAACAACAACGACTTGTTTTTTTTACAGACTGAATAAATGAGATGTAATGTCTTTATTTCTGACCTTTGAGGTACTGGTAGCCTAGCGATATCCCCTTGTTTCCAGTCTTCGTGCTAAGCTAAAGTATGAAAAAAGTGTATTTCCCCAAAAATGTTGAACTATTTCTTCAATAAAAAAAGATTATCGATTGGATCTCATAGCTGTTGGCTGTGTGATAAGAAACCCAGATCATCATCTGCACACAGCTGCACTATGAATCACTCACGGGCCGTCTGAGGCCGCTCCACCTGTAGCTGTACTGCACCGAGCCAAATTCAATCAGGCACCTGGGGAGCTGTGTTGAAGCACACATACCACAATTCCTGCACGTCTTCATAACAATGTCCGATAAGAGTTGGAGGAGAGAGCATTATCTTCAATCCCATGGCCTGCTAACGTTCTCCCATCGCCTGCTAACGTTCTCCCATCGCCTTATCAAAGACTCCGTCATACCCGACATATCGAATGGGTGGGAAAGCTGAAAAGTATCCCCCAACTGGGATGGATGCTTGAGCGATTTGAACGACTTAAATGAACAATATTGACAAAAGCTTTTGATTATTTGAATACTGCATTAGTACAATAAGAATCGACAACAACGCTGTTTCTTCTGTTTTATTTGTGCTCTGCAATTGTCCCCTGACTCTCCCAGCTGTGATGTTCTTTTGAAATACTGTGTTGCTTTGTGGAAGCCAGAGAGAGAGAGAGAGAGAGAGAGAAGCAGTGTTTTGAGCAGGCTCCCTGCTGTCCGATCACTCTGTTTAATTAGTTCTCCGACACAGCGAGGTATCCCACTCCCTGACTAATGCATCCCACCGCCCTCCCTCCACCCATCCATCTATTTATCCATCAATCCGTCCAACTCCCTCGCTGGCACCGTCTCTCTTCTTTATACACACCACATTTGCCACATTAGAATTAAAGGGCTGCAGAGATGATCATGACCTGTTTGTAGACATTGTGGTTTCAACAAATGAACTGTTAACTCCTCAGAAGTTGTATTATCATAACCATAAGATCCAGACCGTGCAGGGCGGTGTCAGTTAAAATGACCAAAAGCTGCAAAATCACCCCGCGCCAGACACGCATGACACTAGCTGACAGTCCATGACTTCACCCTGTTTGTGGCTGCAGCTCATAAATCATCTCCCAGCATGCATGTCTCACATCTGGAGTGTTTTTTAGCTTTCAGTCTGTGTTTTATTCCTGACAGTGATTTGTCTAATAAGAAACTGAATTTTCCACATGAACATATCGTGTCAGAGGATCTGCAAAGAGAAGAATGTGCCCTGTATGAGCTGTCGCTGATTTTTGCCAAAGGAATGTTTTTAATGGTGTTGCCGAAGCGTTTGATGCCTGAGACCCAGATCTTGAATTATTTTCCCATAATATCCGGGGAGACGTCGGCAAGTTATACCACAAGTCATCCGAGTGGCAGACAGGGGGAAATCATTTCATCAATGGATAAGGTATTGAGTTGTTTCATTTGGTGCAGAAAAGCAAAGTGCGCGTGTGTGTATGCGACACATTGTGAAGTCTCGTCGGTCCCTCTCTGACAGCAGACTGAGACTTGAAGCATGAAAATATGTCTGACAGCTGCGGGGGGGGGGGGGGGAACACATGCAGCTGATAAGCTTGAGTTAAAACAACTGGGTGTTCAGCTGGAGGTGATCACAGAATAGTTCTACCAAGAAAGACGCATTCCAGCTTTGACAAGACTCAGCTCCAATTAAGCCGCCTCAAACGCAAACACACCCAAATAAAAACACAGGGAGAAAAAAAAACCCAAATCAAATTATAAATGCAACGTTCATTGATGTTTGTGTCTGGCAGCGGCCCACGTCTTGTGTCAGCATAACAAAAATATATTGCAATGAGTTCATGTTGTGTACAGGACAGAGAGTAAGAGTATTACCACTCATGCATTTTGTGCTATTACTTTAAGTCCAGTCGTATCCAATAATCCTCACAACATCTGCACAAATTAATGGAAAATAACAAAACCGTGACTGATAAAATGAGTGAGGCTCATACAGGGAATAACATTTGGAAATGCTGCCACCTAGTGGGCGTGTTTATGTGATAATTAAGAATATTTACACAGAGATAACGTCCAGCCGGCACATTACTGATGGAAACAGGCAGTTTTAATGGTCTCTCTGGAGAGAAAAGACATTGTTAATTATGTTTTTAAAGTAAGAATGAAGATGAAATCCATATAATGCTTTTCAGGTAACGGTCATTCAGCTCTAATGTTTTCTGCTGATTGGGTTATTATAAAATAAAGTTGTGTGAGGGAGAGATTTTTGTAATCTTACTTGTAGAGCTTAGCAGAGGAGACAAAGTCCTTTGTTTGAAATCAAAATGTTATGTATAAAAAGTCATGTTTTTGGGGGGAGATGCACAAGCTATACCCAGCTGTATGTAAAGTTAGTACAATTAGCCCCACCTTTACCAGCTGCAGCATGTAGACTTTAAACTTTAAGCTCATCAAGTTTCAGATGGAGAACTCCAAGACAGCAGTTCTGTTTGCAGCCACTTGGTGCTGCTCTCTCAACATGCATTATGCCGCTGCGGGTGATGCATGACATTAGAAGGATAATACGCTAAATGGATAAACTGTCCACACTCATATTTCATGTGTACTGATAAGTCAATAACCCGGATAAAAGCCTCATTTTTTCTTATTAAATCTGCGCCACAATCACAGAAGATGAGAGATGGCAATAAAGAGAATCAATGCAGTTAGTGAGTCATTTTAAACCTTTCCGACAATTAAGGTAATTTATGCCAGAAGCGGATAACGATACCATCCAAAGCTACGCTGCATTACAATGTGGGAATTGTCACAAGGAACACAGAGGTTGTAAGTGTGGGAATGTGTTAATGGAACTGTCAGGGTCGACACTGGGAGCACAATCCTGAGCTTAACTGGTTTCTTCAATATCCCGGCTTCTTTACTCTCTGTCAAGTATTGCCCGGAAACATCCCGAAACTCATCATCATCATTAGAGCGCTGCAGGGACGGAAGGCGGATCCTGAAACTCCACACCACAGTCTTCACCTCCTCATCAATCAGTCCTGAATGAATGCTGACATGCTGAGAAACAAAACAATAAGCCTGTGATCATCATATACAATTTCAGAAATGAAGTGCTTGTGGAGGACATTCAGCTCCGGTGGCAGGAAATGACAAACAACGGGAGAGCAACATTTCCAATGCTTGAATTGAACCAAAACACAAAATGTAAGCAAATGCAAAACCAATTGACTCAAGGAGGGAAAACATATACACATATATATATATATATATATATGTGTATATGTTTTCTTGCCACTCCAAGATGAGAGAACTGCACGAAGGCCTTTTACGGAAAGTACCTATTTCCCAAAATTAGTGAGGGAAATGGGTAGCTTTGAGGCAAACATTTTTCAGTTTGCTCAAATGAGCAATCAGGGGTATTGATGTACACAGACTCCTCAGTACAAATCTGTGCTCTTCATTCAAAGGGCTTTTACTGGCAAATCAAATGAGCTGAGCAGCCTTTTATAGACGGGGCGAAGCATCTAATGCCGCCTCAAGTCATTTGTTGACATCAGACATGCACACAGTCGGCACGGAGTTGTCTAACTAATGTGCTGCACGTAGTTTGATTTAGCATATGTTAAAAGTATCTCAAAGGTCAGTATAATCAGAAAAGTCAGGATGCAAACTACGGGTCCACTACAAATATGGCACTGTTTGCAAAATAGTCCTTCTTTTGTGACGTATTTCTAACCGGCACAGCGCCCAAGTGCTGTTTAGATGGCGAGGAAGTTTATTGGCTCTCACTGCGACACACTTGATTAATGAGGCCATTCTGTGGCTTGCTCAAAGACAAGGAGCACAGATGCTTTACTGCTTTTATTTCATTTCCACATAATGAACAAATAACGTAGGATTAAACAGAATGCATTACAGTTCCAGTCAGAAGAGAACTGAACATTAATGAGCAGGGTGGAGGAATACAATTGACAAAGCAATAAAATCAGAGTCTCCGAGTTGACTTTGCGACTGTTTCCTGTCTTCATCTCTACTTTTAAACTGTCCAATAGAGGCAACATGACCAAAAACAGCCACTAAACCAAGTTAGCTAGAAGCATGTAGATGGACTTTACATAAAAGATACGTATTATCTTGAATGGTTTCTCTCTGATTAAACCTTTAGAGAATTTTTTTATTTTTTTTACAATGTCAGATATTCTAGTCTCATCAACAAAAATGCATTGTACTGTATCAATATACTCTATTATTCAGGCTGAATCAAGCAAATACTTTAAACTCTGCATGTTTGGCCCACTAGATATTGAGAGGATATAGCTCTGCTTCAAAGTGGAATAAGATTTGTGAGCGTCAAGTGTCGAGTAAATGTACCGCGTGTAGTCATTCTTCACACATGGGGCACACTTGCCTAACATTTCAGGGGGTGTAAACCTGCACCGCAATGCTCGGACTGCACATTTGGGTATTGGGACAGATGCACTTGGTATTTAGAGCGCGCTGCTGCTGGTGCTATTGTCCCATAAAGCATTGCATTAAGGGACTGGAGGAGATGCTGCAAAACAATAAAGAAAAAGGATGAAATCTCTGGGAAATAATATCTTTGGAAGTTAAAGTTTGACTTGCAGCTAATGTGTTGCATCATTTGTCAGTACAAAAACAGTAAAGTGCATTTACTTCTTGAATTTGAAAGTTCATTTTTGTTAGCGGAAGCACAAACTCAAAATCCACTAACTAGCCTTTTCCACTCGTATATACTGTAAAGAGTTATCATGTAGGGTCTGTATAAAACTGAGACACAGTTTGAGTCAGTACATCGTGTATAGGTGACTTTGAACAAGTGAAATCACCACAAACTAAACTACATCTTCCGAGTCCTCCTCAAGAAGGTCCGAGGTCCTTCTGAAGGGCTCTGAACAGCTGTATCACGGCGTCCGTCCACGCCTCCCTCTGCTGCTGGCTGCTGGCTCGAGGCAGCGTCTGAGCGGCGTACACCAGGGTCAGCACCGTCCTCTCAAAGTCCTGCCAGCTCAGAGGTTGCCGGCGCCGGGCGAGCTCCGCGGTCAGGCGGCGAATGTCTGAGAGCTTCTTGGGCAGGACGTCCTCACAGATGACCTCCAGCTTCTCCACGCTCCTGAGGGAGGCCAGCTCCTCATCTGCAATCAGCATGTCGTGCTCCCCACCTTGGATTTGCAATCCAGCGAGCAGGATCTGGGAGAGTCCATCCAGAGAAAAATACTCAGGAACTATCTACTTACACAACTAATCAAATAAATAAATAACTTGTTTGTTAGGTACCTCCAATCTCCCAAATAAACCATTTATTGACCTCTTTTTGAGGTGAACTAAAGACGTCACAAGATTTCAATACATAGTCCTTTCATCAATGTCAGGAAAACTTTGGCTCAACACATACTTCACATCTCTGCACATGATTAGCAGAGGGAGATGGCCCACAAATATGGGACTTGGACAGGTCTTTTGCACAGTCTCAACATATTTAAAGTGCTTTCCAGCGGCGAAGCCCTGAGCCATTAACTATATCAGCACCTCTAAAGCCACAGGATCTAGACTGACCTCAAAAAGCAGGTCGACATCCTCCTTCGAGTGCTGGAACGTGGGGTTGATCAGCGAGTACGCCCCACGCTTTATCCTACACGCGGACGGATACAGAGCTAGAACACATAAGTACAGGAAATTGGATTAGAGGATCTCCCTCGCATTCATGAAATTAGGCACCACGTTATCCAACGTGGCATGCGTGTGGGTGGGCCAAGAGGTTGAGAAAACACAACTACATTACTGCTCAAATATTATGCAAGTGAGATAGATCTGGCCCCAGCTGGGCAGAGGGTAATCGGTCTTTAACCCGAGCAGTAGATGCTCCTACATTTACAAGTGGCAGTTGCATCCAGAGGTGAGATATCCCCGCGCAGGTGTTGCCAGCCTCACTTGGTCAGATTTCAAAGTGTCCGTCCGTATGTGAAGCAGACCAGAGGCCCCATATTCTGAGCTGTGCAGACAGAGCTGGAATGAAACCTGTTGCTGCGGCCAAATCTCCATCATCAAATACCATAAAATCCATATTTTACCGACGGTGATAACCAGAGGCCATTCCACATGGTGACAACACCTCTTATCCAGAAAGTACAGTAACTAAATAGCCTACATTTACTCAAGTACTTCAAGTTCAACTTCATGCTCTGCGAGGTAAAATTACAGGTTTTTTTCAAAAGGGGTCTGGTGGCTTTGAAGAGAGCACAGATATTGGCTTCGCTTCCCTCTTGAAAGGGGAAATATAGCTTACACTAAACCTGATATCAATTATTTAAAGGCTGAAATACGTTTTTTTCTGATGCTCCAGTTCGACAGCCCTTTCTGGCGAGGAAATAAAGTTGTTTTATAGCTTTGTTCAAAGCCAAAAGACTCCATTGACAAGTTCTCCTTGCAGAACACAGGAGAGTACATACAACCCCACGTCTACTAACCCTTTTGGTTATATGTTGACTAAACTAGTGCTAGCGTTCGCATTATTCAAAACCTTATTGATTAGCTTACTTTGGTAACCTAACGTCTAAGTAACTAACTAATAACCCAAGAAAAGAACGCAGGTGGATCGTCTCTTTAAAGGATTTAACTACACCATGTCCTTTTATTCTAGTAGCATTGTCTCCGTAAACAATAGACATTTGGTACTTTATTTTTTATGAAGACTTATTTTAAACTCTGAAAAAAACAAACTAAAGTTGGACTTATTTTAAACTATTTTTTGTATTTTGTTTTCTCTAAATTCACATTTGTTCACGAGGAATGATTTATGGCCTGGCCTGGCCGTACAGCACCATGTTTGCGTTCTCATTTGAACAGCCCCGTGTGACATTGAGCAGTCTCGCTGGTAATGGAAAGTATTTTGGAGGTCAAGCCCGAAATAAGGCATGACTAAGAAAGCAGAGGGGTCACACAAGGATGCAAAGGAGCCCCGCGCACATTTTCCCCTTCCATGCTGTTAATAATACGACTACTACTGCTGCCCAGATGCCTACAATATGTTCCTATTATGACTCCATCCATTGTGTGAGACTCCACCACCAATTTGACGAGAGTGCTTCAGGAGGGGGAAGTGAAAAGCAAAGTTGATTAAAGCTGAAAGGGGATTCACAGCTAAATGAAGTAAGTTAAACCTGCTTTCGATCTTCTCCACACAGACTCTTTTCCCCCGGCATTGAATATGCCGTTGCCACTTGGCTCAGCGTGTAAGCCAACACGCAGATCACACACACACATATCTTAATGGAGGTATATGACGAACACTGGGCTTGGATTTGGATTCGATCCACCTCCTACCCTACAGCAGCATCTATAGCGTGCCGCTTCGCCAATTCTGCAGTAATGATCGGCCCCGCCGCCCGGAGCCGCGTCGGCCAGACGCATTTAGGCTTTTATAGCATTTCTGAGGCGAGCCAAAGCCACATGCGCTGGCTGATCTCCCCGTGTACCCGCTTCCTGCTTGGGTGACTGCCAGTCTCAGCTTCAGCTTTGCTTTCGCAAGCCAGCCACCGTTCAGGAGGTAAAGAAACTCTGCAGCTCTATGTTCCAGTGTTAGAATAGTAACACCTGCCAATTTGGCACATTTGCGTTATCCTCAGTACGTTATCTCAAACCGTTCACCTCTCAAACCTCAAACGGATAAACAATTTCTGTAAATTATATCAGGCAAAGCCTAACATTTTTTTTTATTTGAGTGTAATTATAGAATGAAAATCCTTCCTTGAGTCGTTTCAAATCCACCCAAACACCAAATACCAGTCCTGAGAATATGTCCCTCGATCCCACACTGACGTGCAGCTATGAATGCATCACAACTTGCAGCGGAAGATTTAAACTCCTCATTGTCTGAGTGACTCCCAAATGCAAGATCGGCAGCGGAGGAGAAATAGAATTAGATACTGAAGAGACACTTCAGCTTCAGTGGGACATTGTCAATGCACACAAAACAACACCCAAAGGACAGTGTGTGCTCATTAGAACATGGGTTATGTTGAAGGATCAAGGAGCTGCAGGGAAATGACACATCGGAGGCCAACCCAATGCTGATTTACATTTAGAATGATTAATATGTAATTTACATAAAAGTTGTCGACTACTCTCTGTCATTGTTTGCTCTACGCGATAGTACTTTGGCAAGCAGTGAAGTGTGTTTTATGCTTCCAGCAGAGGGAAACAGGAGTTTGCAATAAAACATTATGGTTGGCGCAGCACTGCTGCAGACACAGAAACAGGCCACGTGTCTAATTACATTTCGAAAAAAAGGAAAACACAACAAAATGAATGCTGCACGTTTGTAACAGCTAAATAAAAACAGGTAAAAGGACTCTAATGTGCGACTAAAAGGTAAGCTAAAAGCAAAGTTCACTGTGTAGCTGGTCAAAAACAGGGTTTGGCAGCAGGCAGGACAGAGAAGAAGATCAAAACAAGGGAAGGCAGTCTTGCTAGAAGTCTAAAAATACAGGCAAAGAATAACAACAAGAAAGGCAGGCAGACGGAAGAATGCGGAAACACTGAGGCTGGGTCGCACAGCAGACAATCTGGCAGGGAAGTGAGGCGCTGATGAGAGGAGTCGGGAGCAGGTGCACAGCTGGCTGTGGAGGTCAGGTGATGATAAGGAGCGGGAAAAGCTCAGGGCCACTGCCGGGTAGAGCTGGAGCAGGGAGGGAATTTCTGATGTAGACGTCCCTGCTTACAACATCTCAGCTTTCCCTGCTGCTGGTTCTGAGCCTGTTCATTCCTTAATGCTTCCCCTCCCTCCTCCAGCGCTTCAAACAATCAACGTTTGGATGGGCAGGCTTCCCCCAATGTCATTATGCACAGTCAGGGAACTTGTAATCTCCCGCTAACTGCTTGCAAGGAGATGAGGGAACAACAAAGATCCATTAATTAGCGGGGCTAAATGGTATTCCTAGCTGGAGGGATGTCTCGATGAGAGAGGGAAAGAGAGAGAGAGGGGGGGGGGGGATAAACAAAAATGAAAACAAAATGGATGTCTGAGTCCCTCCGGCTTTCGGTAAAAGCGGGTGAAAAGGACACATGAGGAATAAAATCGTTGCCACAAAGGCCAATCTGCTGCTTAGCATTTAAATTTACCTCCAAATGATGTTAAAATTCAAACAAACGGCATTTGTTTTAGCAGCTCAAATGCAACATCTACCGTTTACAATTCAATATTCCCACTGCGAGACAAATCTATGAGAGACTAAGCTGCAATAAAGTCACTTAGTATCGCCAGATCAACCCTTCAAATACTTTTCCTTCACAATGACGCTGGGAGGATCATGCAAATTTAGCACTTCAACACCAACACCCCCTTTTGGACTATTTGTCATAAAAGTGCTCTTTGCAGGTCAACAGGTGTTTAGTCTTTGTCCAAAACTGTTTTGTAGTAAAACTCCAAGACAGAATTGATTATTAGTCAAAGCATTAATTGAATCGAGTCTCTCCTGTAGCTGGTTTTAGCATCATGTGACGAGCATCAAGCTCTGTGAGTGTTGAGAAAGGAATTTCCTCAGCGAGTGGATCCAGTAAAAGGCCAGTCTCTTTTCTTTGGAAAAAGATCCGTTGACGTTCTGCACTTCGCAATGTTCCCAATACCACCAGAAGATAAACACATTCCTTCACAGGCACACACACATACATTAGCAAAGCAGGATTTAACCGTCTTGAATGTTTGTTGCCATTTTCTAAAGGGCTAATATCTTAAATGAGGATGCTAATGGTTGCAATTTGTGTCTCAGAGATCATTCAAATCAGCTTTTCACATGATGTCGACATTGTGGACTACACGAAAGACGACAGAGATGTAATGTATGCATGGAGTCGGAAGGTCCACCTACCTTTCCTGTGGTGCTGAGTGGCTGCCAGGTACATGGACAGGTAAGCAATGATGAGCAGAGCCCACCACTGCGTCATGTTGATCCTCACACACAGATCTACACACACACACACTTCTACCCGTCTTGCTCTGTCTCTCTCAGGGGATGAACATCACAACGGTGGATGAAAATGCTCCGACTGTTGAGTTTCAGCATTTCACTTGCACCAGTGTCACATGAAAGATCATTCCTTCATTTTTTGTTTTTGTTGCCACCTCCCTCCATCCATCCTCTCGCCCTCTTTTTTTCTGTGTGTGTGTGTTCTCCGCTCAGGCCTGGCCGTCTGGGCTCTCATCTGGAAATCATCAGGATTTCTTGGCTGGACTTTTCTCACAGCTATACTGGCTGGCTGCTTGACTGGCTGACCACGGTTCAGTTACTGTGTGACTCTCCATTTGACTGGATAAGGAGGAGACTGACTAACTGGATGAGCGGCTGACTGACTGACTTGCCAGTGATTGACTGAACATGTCGGCATCCCGTGAGCCAGAACCAAACCGGAGCTAGTACAAGAGACTAGCTCGATCAAGCATGCCAAACAGCTTACTTAATAGGTCATTCTGTTTCTTACAACATAGGTCTTATTTCCATTGTACTGACCATCAGTTCGGATAACATTGTGCACACCAAGATAACTGCAACAGAGTCAGACAGAACAAGAAATGTCGGGGGATTTGACAGATTGGAAACAAGCCGAGAGTTTGACAGATCTACCTTTGTGAGTTTGGCTCACATGGATCTTTTGTAAGGGATGATCATTCGGTTTGTCCACCACTTTGGTCCAGACTAAAATATTTCTGCAATTATTGGATGAGAAGTCAGAACGTTTTGTACAGAGATTCATGGTCCCCAGAGGAATCCTGCTGAATCCTATTGACTTTGATGATCCCTAGACAGATCCTCTAGCGCCACCATGAGGTTGACATTTGTGGTTTTGAGTGAAATGTCCCAACAACTTGAATGGATTGTAATGAATTGGTGCACGTGTGCTCCCCCGTATTATGAATTGGAATTGTGCAGCGCTTTGAAAAGCGCTGCACAAGTAAGAGTCCATTTACCGTCCAAGGCGTAATATTTTTTGTTTCCACTTTAATATATTCTGTTGAAAATGGAAATCATCTTTCTCCCTGTTACAAAAACATTTCTTTTTATGAATTTTGGTTCAAATTCAAGGTTAATTAACTGAAATTCTGCACTGCAAAGAACAAAGCCCTGACTTAAAAGGCCCTTTTGATGGTAAGAGCGTGCAGCAACCAGACGACGATGGAACCCAGACTGAGGCAGACGGAGACAAACAACCACGTGTCAACAAGTCAACACCAACCGCGACATGAGGACCACTCAAAGCATCTTGATTCAAGACTCTTTCCCTGTATTTACGCTCTCTCCTCCACAGTCTTCTGCTCTTTGTTGTCACAGAATATGTGCAGTAAACATACAGTCCCTATTCTAGTGCCAAAGCACACAATAGACTGTGTAGGTGCCCTGGATTTCAGATGGTTTGCCATGTTGTCTCAGCCTCTAAGGCTGCATCTGCTAATATAATATACAGATACTATGCCAGTAATGGCCTCCTGTGAAAGAAAAGCACTTACGCCCAATCAGTAGATCAGAGAGCAACGATTAATTATTCAAATAGAGGCTGCAGATATTAAACTTAAATATTTATTCTAACAATGTAACGCAGATAAGAGCACACTATTCTTTATCAACGCTGTGCTGTTAGAATGCACAGTGAAGTTTTGTATTGGTGTGCTTCCGCTTATGAATTGAATCATATGGCACTACACGTCTTCAGCTAAATATCCCTTGTTGAGAAAAGAATCAGCGGTTGAAGCCACAAAAACGCAATCATAAATGGCAGAGTGGTGCTCATGCTCCCATTTCATTTCAGTGGCGATAAAAACACTGAGTGTACATGTGGGAGCCATAACCCCGTTTATCTGGGTACTTTTAAAGCGGTTTGATGTCTCTGTGTGGAAAGAAAAGTCAACAACAATTCGGGATGCTCCATTTTAATGCTCCAAAAAACATGATGGTGGTAAATAAAGTGAGGAGCAGGGGCGGAGGAATTTCACACCGCAACACAACTTCCCTTGCCTGCTTGATGAGGAGACATAAAACACTGTCTTGTTAATCTAGTGGCATTCAAAGCTTTGATTAATCTTCACAGCGCCGGATGACTTTAAGCGATGTCATTTTGCTCTCGTGCCGCCATATGTTTGATTGAATATTTGCTCGCAGCAGATGTGAAACCAAGGCAAGGGGTGCACTTTTTTTAAACATCTTTTAAGCCTGCAGAACATAAAACACATTCACATGGATGAGGAAGCTGGAAAAAACGCCTGAGTGCACAAGCTGTAACTCTGCATGTGATTCACATGACTAACCAACAAGGCGAAGGCAGATGGTATTCTGTGGGGCAAAACAAAAGCCCAAAAAATAGCCTCTGCTGCAGCTCACGTCTCCTGCTCGCCTGCGGGTGCGTGACAAGAAAAATGCTTCTGACCCTTGAGTATTTGGGGTCATAAACACACAAACACTCCACACATGACGCACGGTGGAAACCTTCTTTGGTTATGACCATGAGGGGGCAGTGTTATGACACACATCCTGAGAGATCCCAAATGTGTCCAGCATCCTGCAGGATGATGTGCTGCTGCTCCCCAACTCTTTTGGTGATGCTGCATGAATTCAGAAATAATTGAATTCTATTCAGATAAGGTCTGAGAATATGAATGCAGCCACTTAACAGAGATCAAAGGGTTGTTTGGGTTCAACCCAGGTGGGGACCCTTGAGACATCCTTTAGTTTAATTGCTTCCGTGCTATAAATTCCTGGAATGCCTTAAATATGCAAATTGATAAAAGGTCAGTGTAGAGCTGATCTGGCACGAGGCTTGTTTAATAGTTAAATTGCCATCATACAATGCTGTGTGTCCAGGTAATAATAGGTAAACAGCAGAACCTAGACCTGTGCAAATATAGAAGATGCTGAGATTTGCAGTGCTAAGATGTTTTTTTTTCCCAGCCCAGGGACTGTGACTCGTGGGCAATGTTTTGAGTAATGGCTCAAAGTTAAGACCATATTCTAATACATCGAATACTGTTTCTGAAAGATTACAGGAACTGAAGCTTGGAGACCGCAGCAGGAGACGGCATGTAATGGATGTAAAACACACTACCATCCTGGAGGACAGCCTCCAGCTATATTAACTGCGTAGTATGTACATTGTTGCCATATTGCAGTTCACTTCTGATGTGTTCACAGTCTGTGCAGAAACCAAGCCAAAGCCTTCAAGAGGTTATGAGTAAGAATTTTTAATTATTTTTAATCCCCAACCAAAGCTCTGCTGAGAAGCTTTGTACCTTTTGGCTTTCACTGTCAATGACACTTTGTTCTCGCTTGATCCAAAAGGTTGAAAAAGGTAAAACTAAAAGAAAAACACAGAGGTAAGTGAAATACATTTTTGTTTTGGAAGGTTATATTTGTCATAAATGAGTTAGAGCAGAAAATGTGGGGGAAAAGCAGGAACAGGGGGCAAGAGAAAGGTGAGGATAAACAAGACTTTTTTTGTCTTTCAGAAAGCTGTACGTGGAGAGAAAGAAAACTGAGAAGAAGTTTAAGAACAGTTGGAAATGAACCCTCTGAAAGTTTAAAACCAAGACCTATTGATTGACCGTAGTTACTGGCTGCACGCCGGCCTTCGCAACGAGCGAGGCCGGCGTGAGAACAGGCTGTCTGGCACATCTCTACCTCGCTGGCAGGAGGCACATCACGCATCAAAACAACTCAACCACAATGCCTAATCATCATACCTCAAGCAGAATAATTACCTCAACTGTCCATCGCACCTCTGCAAACAATTTCATCAAGACTCATCTGAATAGAAGCGCAGTCGCAGCTCAGCGTCGAGTCTTTAAATGGAGCTGCCACGTCTTGGACAGCTTGCGTTATCATGGTTGGCCCCGGTGGGTGCCGGGCGTCTCCTTACCCCAAAAAAAGTAGCTATCTGTCTGCCTGAAGCACACCGCGCACTGGAGAGGAGACAGCAGCAGTCTAGTCTAAATAGACCACCTGTCTCATTACTGTGGCATCCTCCGTGTATTTCCATGCAGCACCTAATTAGTCATCAGAGTAAATAAAGCTTTAGAAAACTGTTGTGATGTGAAATAAAGCATCTTGGTGAAGTTCACGTTGCTAATGTCCTCCTTTGTTCTCCTGCTTGTAATTTTTTAACCAATTAATTCATAGTGACCTGATTCATGGTCCAGATAGCAGCCGCTGTTACAATGAGCAAGTGTGAACGGCAAAGCAATTATGTCACAGTTAGAGGTGCAGCGCGATGAATTTATCACATACGCATCGTGCCTTAAGAGCAGATTGTTTTTTTTACAGTGCCAGTTATCATCTCTTGACAAATGTCCACTCGTGTTCCCCTTTCTTGCCTCTGGTGCTTTCAACCCAATAACATGGTCTTCATCCAGATGCAGTGTGCTCATTTGTCCTGGAACCTTTTATTGTTGTGAGCGCTTCTAAGGCTGAGCTTGGCAGTTCACTCTTGACCTCTGAAGTTAGCAAAACAATCCCACAA
This sequence comes from Anarhichas minor, assembly GCF_050575085.1. Classification (NCBI taxonomy): domain Eukaryota; kingdom Metazoa; phylum Chordata; class Actinopteri; order Perciformes; family Anarhichadidae; genus Anarhichas; species Anarhichas minor. The sequence continues at coordinate 7,385,184 of NW_027466491.1, forward strand.
CTGGACAAAGCTGGCAAGCTCTCTGAGCCCCGCAGGCCACGAGGTTGTCTCTGCAGCATTTACTTTGTGGGTATATATATATATATATATATATATATATTAAATAGTAGTGTGAATAAGCATGTTTGCAGACCTGCTAAAGCAGAATTAAGGTTAGCAGTGAGTGAAAAATGCCACATTTAAAAGCACCAAACATTGTTCATCCTAAACTAAAGGTGCCTTAATCATTCCATTAACTATGTAAGCAACTATACAATCATGACCCATTAAACCTCTAAGATGCAATGCTTTAAATTTAATTGCAACCCCAGGGAACAGCGTAGTTAGCTACATCTTAAATTATCAGCTTAAACTCTTAAATCGTTAATAAAAGATAAAGCTAATGAACACTAACCGTTTTACTTCTCAAAGGTTCTTATTAAACACCAATTCATGTAAATATAAGAAGCTTACGGGTATTTTAAGACGACTTATGGGATTGTCTAGTGAAGGGATAGCAAAGCTGAAAAAGCTGACAATTCGGCAGGTCATATACCTTCTGACTTTTTGGTCTAGTTGTCTTTCTACTCCCTGTGTCCCCCAGCTGCTGCCTAATAACTACAATAATGATGGATATGCATACTTCATTTCCTGTGTAATCACTGCACCGCTCATGCTCGAGTGTGCGTCGGCGGGCTTCTGCATGTTAATGAAAGGCGAGAGGCAAACACACAGACGGAGCGATAACATCTGTCATTATGATCATGACCGATGTATGAATAGGACTCACGAGTTCCAGTCGCCATCATCAGCTGGTCAAAAGTAATGAGGATGTGTTTGCTGGGCTTGATCATCAGCGCCTTCCGAATTAAAAAAACACCCAAAGAGGGGGAGTTGTCACGACGTGAGCCAGAGGCAGCGAATCAGACCGGGCTCGTGCACACATAACGAGGTAATGAAAATGCTTTGGTGGTATGAAATATGTTTCCTTCCCCCCCCCAGGAAGTGTTTGTGTAACTTTATTCCGGGAAATTGCAAGAAGTTGGCCAAAGAAGAAGCAGGATGGTTCAGACTTTTCTCCCTGTTTTTTTAAACAAAAGGGTTCGTCATTGTGGCTGTTGTGGTTTTATTTTTTTTGGCAGTCTCTGTCATTTATCACCTGTGTATTGTACTGTAACTTTAAGTTTCAGAAATATACTGTAGATGGCATTCATTCAAGACCAATCGCTTTATCCTGATTCGGTTTCATGACATATGACTGACTAAAAATACGTTTTGACTCAAGAGTTTGAACGTTTTGATGGAAAAACTTTCAAGCTTTCAGTTTGCCTTGACTCAGTTTGATACTTCCCTCAGACTTTATCTCCATATGTTCAAAGGGACATATTATTGATCAGGTTGCTTAGCAGTTTAAAGTTTAAATGTATGCATCATATATCTTCAGTTAGCCATACCATGTATACCTGCTACAGGGGTGTGTACTTTTTATTTTTGAATGGTGGGGTCAAAATGAACTAGAAGCAAATTTGGTTGGCGGCATAACTGCATATAAAGTCAGTGCAAAAATGCAAATGACCACATGAAGACACAACGTTTCCTGGGGGCGAAGCAAAGTGAGACGAAGACACTTCGGTGCAAGTTGAAACTGTTGAAATGAACTAATCCCGGAGCTGTGTGACTTCAAGCATGTACAGAGATGAGGGAACAGGAGACGTCTGGAGGGAACGGAAGTTCCTGGTGAGTTCTGAGATCATTCGGAGTCTGAGCTTTTGAGCTGTTCATCCAAAAAAAAACAAAGTTATTTTTGGGGTTCTGGTCTTATTGTTGTCCTACTGGCGGACCACAAGCCAGACATTTCTCAGTGGACGCAAATGTTTTCTTGGACTTCTGCTGCCAAACTCAATAAAATATATATGTCATTTTCAGGGCTCAGCTCTGCGTACCTGAAAAATAAAATCCGCACTTTATTTCAGTCAACTTTAAAGCACATGACTTGAAACTCGGCATTGTGCTCCATCTGACACCTGTGCCCCTGGTGGGCACCTTCCTCAACATCGGCGGGCAAAAACTTCCCCTGCACCTGGTTCACAGAACAAAGCCGCTGCTCTGTGAGGAGGCGTCACGTGGATGAATGAAAGACGGAGCGCAAGAAGACCCGCGCTGAACCCAGTGAATGAGGTCAGCTCCAGGTCTGGGGGGCGCGTGCGCGTGCGTTTTTGTTTGTGTGTCGGGTCTTAGACTGGGGTGGGAGGTGAGTTTGGAGAGGAGGGTTGAGGTGTTTGCTTTAGGCCCTGAAATGGAGAGCTAAGCAACACATCAAAGCTTCTGCAGCCGCCGACCCCGGATGGGTAATAAGCAGGATCAGACTGTAGCCTTCTGCAGATGATGCAGCACTTCAGTGGAAACAGGTGGAGGTGCGGCTTCATCCGACTAGACACAAAATTGGCATGACTAAGGAGAGGAAGTAGGAAAAAACATGTCTCAGGGTTATTTGTGTGGTCAGAATGATCAGCATCATCCATGCCATTACTCAAAATCAAATTTCACCACGTGACCTGGCCAGTTCTATTGATGAAAGGCATCTTTCATTAAAAACACATCAAACAGGGTGGGTCAATGTTAAACTACACCATTAGGTGTGGATGCACAATGCAGTAAAACAGCCGGAAACATTCCATCTCTCAGCTTGTGACTGGATTTGGGCTTCGTCTTTACAGCTGCTGAAAACGTTCAAGCCTTGACTTTCTGTATCCCATTTCAAAAACAACATCTGGAGGGAGGGAGCTCAGCTTGAACCTGCTCTTCTCTCTTCATTGTGCGCACGGCTTTGTGACTGTCGAGCAGTCACAAAGCCGACCAAATCCAAATCTCTCCCTTGTTAAAATCTCACACGTCTTTCTCTCTCCCGCCCCAATCCTCTCAAAGCCTTCTGCCGCCGAGCAAAAGTGTCTTGCTAGATCAGATCTGTCGCCGGTTCTCCTGCAATATCCCCATCTCACAGAGTCTGGATTATACAATTAAACTCTGCATCTTTGCATTTCAAAGATGCCCTCATCAACGCACAAACACACGACACATGCACCCAGATTCATGGAGATGTGCCGAGAGACTTAATGTACGCCTACGCAAAACATGTGTCCTAATCAGAGATGCAAACAGCTGATAATTAGTTTGTCCAGAAGCGATTCGTCTCTTGCGTTTGTTTCCTCTTTTCATGTTATTTACTGATCCTCTCCTCTGCCGCCTCATTCATTTGTCTCATTAGCTGTGAAGTCGGCTCTCAAAGCTTCCTCCATCAAGGCTTTTCCTCTGGCGCAGACTCGCTCCGGTTGCTTTGCTCGTTCCCTCACACCTCCAGGACCAGCCAGTGACAGCAAATAGCCTGGGATCCGCCTCGCTGCGCAGCTACAGCTCTGCCATGAAAAGCAACAGCTCAGTTTGTTATGTCCAAAAGTTGAGTCTTGATTTCCTTTGCGGTGAACAATTTCCTTGTTATGGGGAAACATGGACCACCCATTAGAGCGGTAACAAGTCCAAGATGTCATGAACTAACAGATACATCTTTAGTCACACAGACGTAGTCGATGAATCAGAGCCTTAGAGAGATACCCTGGCTATTCTGGGCACAATATATACGTTGAGACATACGTTTCTAAAGCTCTCTAAAGCTGGTTTTGCAGAGGGTTATATGTTGGACTATTTCTTGGCCGGGAACAGTGACTTCCTGGAGTCTGGTCAATGTGAGGTTGCCAGCCATTGAGGTGCTGATAGGCGGATGTTAAGACAAGCTTCTCCAAGCGTCCAGTCTTAATGCTAAGCTAAGCTAACCGTCTCTTGGCTGTAGCTTTGTATTTAATGTACAGACAATATTCCCAACCTCATTCCTAAAGTCCCAGTGAAATAGAATACTTGAGCGATGTACAGTCACAAGAGGGATTTAAATCAAACAGTGGACAATTGATTGGACCGCCAAAAAGTGGGTGGGCTTAGAATGTAGCCCACACACACCTCCCTTGTCACTAAAAGTTTGATTGATTGATGGATGTATATTATGATATCATTGGTTAGTACTAGCTTACTTATGCACACATCTTATTTTAATTTAGAGGAAGAAAAGATGAATAGATTTTCATAAAAGAATACAAAAAAATAGATTTTGTATAAATATTTTGCACAATATGACCGGGGATGTGATCTAAAGGGTTACAATGGCCTTTTTAATTTCATCTCGACTTCAAGTCTTTGTTCTTGGTGCATCCCCACTGGCACAGGATGTAAACAGACAGTAAATATGTTGATGTGTCTACCACTTTTGTGCTTTGGGTGTTAATATTTAGGCTTTTTTTTCTGGGTTTCTCTGCCATATCAGCAAAGTGATAGGAAGGAAGGATAAACTGCTGGCGATCAGGCTGTCCTCATGTCCACTCTCTGCCAGTCTGATGCCGCCACGCTTCTTCTTCCCATCTCTTTAAAACAGCCTCCGAGAGTTTTCTCCCCTCTGATGATCCAAAATGATTTTAAGGGCAATTGTTAAGAAGCATAAGCTTCCCTCTGACATTCGCCTTCAGCATCCCATTTAACTTCCCTTACAACACGGGGGCTTGGGGAGGACACAGCAACAGAATAAATGAAGGGACTTAAGACAAAAAAAACTGAATTTATTCAGTCAAAATCCTCAAATTGTTGAAGCCACATATTTCTGTTTCCGGATAATCTTTAGATTCATTTTAATCTTTCTGTGCCCCAACTCTGTGACTAACCCAGACCGTGAAAAGGCACTGCCCTAGATATGTCCCTCCTCCCCAGCAGTCCTTTCTGTTATTCATCTCCCCTTGCTCTCTATCTGTCCATCTTGCCGACTCATAACTTATTCAATTATGTCTCTCTGATTCCTTCTCGCTCCAACTCCCCGAGCCTCCTCCCTCCCCTTTTTCACGTTCTCCGTCTTTCATTTTCCGTCATTTTGCCTCTCTTTAATCCTCCTCCTTGGTGTTAGGATGCGCGCGATTTCTCGCTTGCAGCCTCAAGGTCATGTTTTCTGTTTTAATCAACGACTCACAGATGCAGGCTAACAAATGTGGCAGTGGCCCAGCCTCGAGCGCAGCGGCGTCAGGAAAAACCCTGCAGATGCACATGCTGGTCGGGATTCTGCCTCCGCTTTCGTCGGAGGTCACGCGGGGTCATTACGCCTCTTTGGCCATGTTGCGTCAGTCTTTGTTTGTTTGCGTGTTTGTTGATCATCATTTGTCCTCTGCTTGTCACGTCCCTCCCCGGGTTGACCCCCGAGGTTGCGTTCCAGGCCCCTCCGGCGATGACTGTTCTGACCCAGGCAACCGGGCAAAGACATCGCACCACAGCTGCGCATACTCAGTCCCTCATCTACGTGCACCACAGACACGTTTCGCCAGCCTGCATAGAATTTTCCATGCAAGCGTGTATGTTTGTGAATAGAGAGAATGAGGCCACCAGTGGCATTGTATAGATTTTTTTCCGCCCCCTCTCTCTGCTGATACATCCCCGTTCACAGGCGAACACTGACCCGGCAAGCTTTCTGGCAAGCTGGGGGCCCCCATTGATCACGTCTCACACAGTTAATAGTCCATCCCAACGGCAGACTGCAGGGCACAGAGGGCCAACGCTGGGCCCATAATCCTGCATTACCCGGCTGAGGTTTGCTTTGCACTGATAAAACTTTAATGCAATGTATAAAATAAATCACATAAAGAATATTTATTAAATCTGAGGCCTTATCAGCACCGAGCACACGCGGCCTCGGAATCCCAAGATGCATTTTTATTGTTGTTGCAGTAGATGAGAAAAGATATTGGGTTCGAAGAAGAGTAGATCTTATATATTTATATATATTTCGGCCGATGAAGTTAACAATATAAGATAATGTTTCTGGAGTTCTCTTTGCGTTCTGCTCTGCAACAACCGGTGAGGTTAAATAAAGGCTGGATTTCAAGCCAATTTCAAGAGAATGATTTTCATCCGTTGAACCTGCATCAGGTGCGATGAAAACCGTTGAATTCTCAGAGATTGCATGGCAACGCCTGAGGAGTCTTTTTTTTATTTATTTGAATGACCTTGCAGCTTCCCCTCCGGGGGCTCCCATTGTTCAAGAAACCATGCCAGGCATTGATTCAAGCCCCCCGCCCCCCCCCCCGCCGACAAGTAGACAAACTCCTCCCCGAAGACATCACACTTTGTCCAACACACACATATTTAATTGAGTTGAGCACAAAAGGCTGATTCAAAACACTTCCACCTGTGAGGACGAAATTAGCATTAAAGTTGTGTGAAACTTTCTCAAAGATTGGAGGAGAGCCTTAGATAAACACAACACTCTGTATAATTAAACTCTAAAGTTGCCGCACCATAATTAAAGACCCATACTATCAGTTTTCCTTGACAACATGATACAAACCTTTTATTTTGTAAAACCCAGTTCCCTTTGTGTGGCTCTATTTCAGGCGTGGAGAAAAATATAGTTTCTTTTCGTTTCCTGATTACAAATGAGGTGTCAATGTTCTTTGTATGCTCAATTGCTTCCTGGGTCGCTGTTTTTAATCTCCTCTCACAGCGATGTCTCCCTCCGCGATCGAGACAAATCCGTCAGCCGCTGCACCGTTTACATTATTTGCACCCGCTCCTCTTTTGCGTTTGACACCATAATTACCACAGACGAGGCCCCGTGCAATTAAAAGCAGCGACTGCTGCAGCGAGGGCTCGAGTAGAGGGAGCACGGCAGGGATGAGACGGGGAAGTCTAACAAAAGAGCTCTCAGAGAGCAACTGTCTGGTTCGTGGGGGTATGTTGGAAAGGTTTTCTTGTTGTATGTGTAGATAGATGAAAGTATTCAGAACTATGGGTCAGGTTTACCTGTCTGGAGCATTTGGCTGCGTCTCAGTTCCGGTGCTGGATCCTGTCCAAGTATACGTGGGCCACAAACGTCGGTCCTTCACGGGGCCTAAAGGCCAGACCGAAGGACGAGCCTCACAGAGAATTAAGCTAATGATGCATTCAGGTGCCCTCATTAACATGTAGAGCTAAACATGTCCATGTTTTCACTTGGGCACTGCCCTAAAACAGCTGATTAACTGTACATAGGGACAAATTTAATGGTACCTGATATTTCCTTATTTTGTGAGTTGATAAGAAATGCTTTAAAACTTGAGTTTATTTGACTATTTTCTTCCATTTTCTTTTGAATTGTACTTATTCAAATATTGAATCCTGTGCTCAACAATCTGATGCTGATTATTGAGAATATAAAAAGATTCAGTAGTCTCCTCCATTTTCAGTAACACACCTCATCTAGCAAAACCATGTTCACTGCGATTGGTATATAAATACTTAATCCCAAAAGTATTCACTGGTTGTGTCCTCCAGTGAAAAGAAGCTGCGTTCCTCAGGCAGCATGTGGAGGAGCCTTTGAAATGGGCCGGACCTTGTTGACCCGTCGTGATGTATTCATTAAAGAAAATGCAGACATTAGAGCATCCAGACACTGAACCGGGAGGCAGCTGTGAGAAGCTGCAGCGTTGTGTAACAGTCCGGGATAAAAGAGCAGCAGAACAGTGAGAATCTGTAGGTCACATGACTCATCTACCAGCTGAAAGAAAAGGCCTTTGAGCGGGGGGGGGGAGATATTTAGATAAAAGCACACACATGTGGCATTCACCGAGGCACACACGGTGAGTGCGTGGATGCATATAGCCGGAGGGAAATAACCGTCACCTACGATGTGTGTTAAGGCTGAATAATTGTCTCCCTGCATCTATTTTTTATGGTGATATGTGAAACCCCTTCTGTGCATTCAACATAAATCAAAAGAATCATTTTTCACTTTTTAATGAAGAAACATTACCGACTTGTGGCCGCGCGGCTTGTTAGACAAACAAAATGACTGGAGTTCCCGTCGGGCAACATGGCTCCAACCTTTCCGAATGAGCTCTCCATCACGTGTAATCAATAATTGTCAACCCTCGTTCCGCGCTGAGAGTGCAGTGGCTCTCGACTAGTCCAAACTTTGCATCGGTTGGCCAAGCCTAGACCTGTGCCACAGCTACAGATTAATCACGACTGCTGTTCACTAATTATTAAATTGCACACTCTTTGGTTTTCCAGTCCAAGTGACAATAAAACAAAAAAGGAAATACCGGAAAACACCTGCTCCCCACCTCCACCAGATACAAAGCAATGCATGCCCGAGACGCTGAACGCCTGTATCAGAGCATTAGCTGTTTTCATATAGTTCATTTACTTCAGTGCAGATTCCACAATGTCACAACACAACAATCAGCTCTGAAACAATATAAATTACAATGTCTCACCCCTTGAGCACTGGCTTATGAATGTAATAGCATTTTCATTAGAGTTTTTTTTTGTTTGTTGGCAGTTTTTTTGAAGAGATAGAATATTTGTTTAATTATGAAAAAGCAGAGAATGGCGGTTTTGGTTGTACAACAGCTCAAGAAATGAAAAGGAAGGCAGTGAGGCATTGAGGACTAAATGTTGCCGCTGCCAGGGTGCATAATCGTCCCCAACAGAGTCAATAAAGCAACGTTCTGTGAGGCTCTTAACTGGCATTATTTGAACGAAATGACAAAAAAAACAGTTCGCTTTCTCGATACTTACGACAGAATTCTGTAAACAAGACCACGGACGATGTGCTCAACTTAGAAGCCGACTTTCCAAACTGAAATCCCTACTGAGATCCACAGCTCCACCACAGTTCAGACACGTCGGCTATAAAAGATGCTTATTTTTTAACCAGTGGGGGACTCCGGCTAGATCTCTATAGATAAACGCTAACCACAGGGCAACACTGAAAATCACAGCAGTTCAGGCTCAGCAACAGTTCAGGCTGGAAGATGATGCACCGCTGCTGCTCATAGAAAAGTTTACGTCGCCTCCAAAAGTTGAGATAAACACAGCAATCAATGTCCTGCCCTGTGGAGTTAATAGAAACCGTCTGAGAGGTGAACGTGGTCAGCTAAAAAGTATACAAAGGAGTAATCGAAAGGGATGAAATGTCAAATAGTAACAGGGACATATACATAATGAGCTAAAAGATCACATTGATCATGTTAAATTTGACCGAAACTCAATTACCTTCATCTCAGTTCACAGCTGTTTATGCTACACTGCAACGGCCCAAAATCAAAAAGCTGCCCTTTGTTTTAACCTTTAGTTATTCAGGGGCGTTTTGCTGCAGGATCACACTCGATACACATTCACACCAGCTGCCACGCACTACCAGTCTGAGTCACTGAGTAGCTCCACTGGAAACTTTGGGGGGGGGGGGGGGGGGGAGGTACAGGCTTTGCTCAAGGGCACGTCAGTTGTGTGAATGATGGAGGGGCAAGCTAATTGATCCTGCCGCTGGTTTGATCGAACCGGAAACCGTCCAGTCACCCTGACCACCTCATCTTTGAACCGATGCCTGATTTATTATTATGTTTATTAGAGAAGGTATAAGAAGCATTTGCGTGAACCAAAAGGTGCTAAATTCAGAGCATAAACAAAGCAGCAAACGATTTGTGATGTAAAGATGTAGTGCAGGAATGTAAACTGTTAGCTCTGTTGCTGTTGTTTAAGCTGTTTGTGCTGCAAAGACTGTTAGCGGCTGGCCGCCGGCTCAGCCGTCGCCATGCTGACGCAACAGCAGCTCTGTTGAACTGTGCTTCGTCACAGCAGTGCTTTGAGCTAAATGCTAACATGCGCACAATGACAGTGCCAACATGCCAACGCCCGAAGTATTAGACAAATTGAGTTTTTGACCCGATGGTGGCACTAGATGATGATGATGAACTCATCCTGAGGGGCACAAGACTGCTCGTACCAAATTTCATGACAATCCATCACAACATTTCACTTTAAAAAACACAAATGTCAACCTCATGGCGGCGCCAGAGGACGCCAGACGATCAACAAAGTCAGTGTGATTCATCCTCCATGGGAACCATGAATGTCTGAACAAAGTGAGGTGACAAATCCATCCGTTAAATGTTGAAATATTTCAGTCTGGACCTAAATGGCCGTCTGACTGACAGTGCCATCCCTTGAGCCGCGCTGTAAGCGCGGCTAAAGAGAAAACGGTCAAGAGAACGAGCAGCATATTGGTCCCCAAAATGGTAGCTTTCCCTTTAACAGCTTATCCTTCTCCAACACCTTAGACCGCTCCAGCTTCAGTTTCTACACACCCCCTCCTTTCACTTTCTCCATCTGAGTCATCACCTGAAAGCCACCTGTTCCCGCTCCAGGTTCTCCTGCGCTGGTGCTCTTCTGTCAGCACTTTACCCGGTGACCTTTGAAAGTCAAAAGCACCAGATTGTTTCTTTTAGATTGCAAACATCTGTGTCGCGGAGTCACAAACACCCACTGCATGTCTGTGTGCAATCTCATCATCACATTTTCAGGCGTGGTATATTTTTAGTTCTTTAGGCCGAGATAGTAATACTGATTAGAGGTGCGCGGCACAGATCTACAGAAGGCTTACTGGTGTTACATGATGCCAACTCAGTATTTATTTTCCCATTCGTTCAGGCCAAAGTAACCTGGTTGTTTGAGAAATGAAAGCAATTTAAAACCAATTACCAACAGAGGTACACCTAATGACATATTGATTCATTTATTAGAATATCTGCTACTACTATTTCTGTCATTTCTTGGGAATTCGCAGGGAGTTCATTAGCATAAAAGAAATCATGCTGCTGATCATTTTCTACAAACAACGAAATTCAACAAACTTTTGAGTCTTCTCAGGAGATGCCATCTATCCATTTAGCCATCTTAACGTCCATTTCTACACCACCTCCTCCTCCTCCTCCTCCTCCTCCTCCTTCCCCTGCTGCTATCTTTCTTCTTCACTTCCTTATGTTGATCACTAAGAGATTGAAGCCAGTCTTCATTTCTGTCGAAAGAGCCACTGGCCTCTGAAGCGAGGGAAGGGAAGTGAAGTGGAATTTATCTTTTTGCCACCCACTCCTCAAATTAAAAGTTAAATGTCGGCGTCCATCCCCTTTACCCCGAGCTTCATGTAAGTTTCAGTGCAATGCCTTTTTTACCAGGTTGTAGTGCCACATGTGACAGTTATAACTCAGAGCGTGGCTAGGGAGAGCTATGTGATGATAAGGTCTAATCAGCACATCATAAGTCTTGCAGATAGGAAAGAGGGCTGATCACATATTCGCTTTAACAGCTTATTATGCAGTAAATGATGGTGGATTTCTTAACCTCAAACACTAATTTGAATGAGCATGAGCTTCCCAAAAAGTCCCAGGATAGACTCCGGATACTCAAGACGTGCTAAATAAAATAAAAAATTTAAAAAACAGAAATGCCTGCTGTTCAGTTTTTCCTTCCTCTCGTAAAGATAATACCCAGATGGCGGGACCACGAGGAATTAATGTGAAGTTATTTTGGAGATGAATCTTAAAAAGGGGGAAAGCAGTCTCATCCCTTCTGTCAGTCTCAGTGGAAGCGTGCACCAATGTGGGTAAAGATGAACAAAAACACCAAGAGGCAGGCAGAGAGAGACAACTGTGAGAAAGTCCTTCACAAGTGTTCTTTAAATAAAAAGGTCAGCCGCGCTGCTTCCTGGGCTCCTGTCGGAACCAATTAGTTTCTGCAGTGATCAATACAGGAAGTGTGAGGATCTTCTGTCTGCAGCCCTCAGAAGTTTAATCTGTCGTTTCTCAAATATCTCATCAGCCTTTAAAGAGAATCTTCTGACCATCAATCTCAAAAGACTTAAATGAGATGGTAAAGTGACTCATCATTTCTGGTTGTTCTGTCTTATTTTATTAGCTGGGCCAGATGCTCCCCCGGTCACGGATATCCTGTGAGGCTAAATTGGTTTCAATGTCAAACACAATAAATGTTTCAACTCATGGCAGCAGATGAAAAACACTTTTCTACACCAAGTCGTCCTCATTCTGAAGTGACACGTGCGATATATATATAACTTCATCGCCCCGTGTGACGACCATGTCAGGTGCCCTTAATCAAGGCAATCACAGCTGTGTCCCAATTCCACACGGCATACTCCCTCCAAGATGGTTTTCAGAATGTGTTTAGTTTACACTCGAGAAGTGACAAAACCACGTATAATCAAAGAAAATGTCAGCGTGCATTCTAATGTGCTTGATGTTTGACTTTTCTCCCACAATGCAAATCACAAAAGAAATAATAAGGGCTACTCAACAGCTGCAACACGTGACAACAAATTGTGGATAATGATGGTTCAGTTTCACAAACATCTTGATCAAAACAAAAACATTGTAAAATAATATATATATATATATATATATATATATATATATATATATATATATATATTCAGTCAGTACAAAATGGTAAAAAAACATTTCTTGCAAACTAACTGCAAGACAAGTAAAATATGACAATAACATAAATCCACAGTGGCAAGTCATTGTCATTAACGTCGCATTTCATGTCTTGCTCATCGTGGTTCGAGTGTCGCGCTATAAGTGCGTTAACGTCACATCTCTTTGTGCTGCTTTTGTGTTCTTTCAGACAAACGCTTCCTTGAAGTCTTTTCTATTCGACATATTGCAATTACAAAGAAGCACTTGTTCGTGAAATTAGAACAGGTATTTTATGCTTGGCACACTTTTTAATGCTTTGAGCGCAGTGTGTGATTGCATTTTTTTTCAACCCGTTTCTGTGAGAGAAAGTAGTGCGACGTCAAACGTATCTCTCAAGTGTAGTCGGAACATTATTGCAGACAATGTTCTAGCACTGGTGGAGAATATCTAAAGAGAAGTGAGCAAACAAAGTCTCCATTTCCAATTTGTATATCATCCATTATAAAGTGATAAGCAATTGTGTAAGCTACCAGGCCTTCAATAATGACACTCTTGAGCCTGAGTGCTGAAAACAAGAGCAAAACAATGTGATTGGCTTTTAAATTTACACATAAAACAGTAGTGAAATACTTCCATCCAGCAGCCCAAACCAACACATTTATTCTATTGGCATTACACCAAACCTGAGGCTGCATGTGAAGCAGATGCGCTGTATGAAACAGCTGACTTGATTTTAGTTGCCGAGCGAAACGTTTAATTTCTACCCTGCAGATAACCTCTTTCCATCCGTCACTTACAGCGAATAAAGCTTTGCATATTCAACTGTAGACATGTTTCTATTGTGCCTCAACATACATTACAGTACAAGACTGCAATAATGGCAAAACGCTGAGCTAGGATGCAGCATTGATATTCATAAAGTGTGCAGTGAGAGACTAAGCTACTGAAAAGGTTAATAGATGGCACATCATCTATCCTCCTCAAAAGATTGAAATGTAATTACCCTCGCAGCCGGGAGGAAAAACTCAACTCTCCGTAAAAAGAACAAAAGGGAAAATGAAGGTGTGCAGTTAGTTGCATCTCCACCACTTTGTACAAAGACCACGGAAGTGATACAGTTCAGCATTCAGCATTAATGAATATACCCCTTCTTAAACCAAACAAATTCAGTGATTTGTCTTTATAAATAAGACATAGTTGGAGTTCCTATTTCATGTAATGTTACTGCAACTGTCCTTTACCAGTTATCAATGACAAAGATCAATACTCACCATATGAGTCTGGTGAACCATCCCATTCCAACAGGTGTAACTGGTTGACAATTAAAGTGGTACTTCATTTAGAGGCGGAGTCAGACGGTTTGAACATTGAGCCCAAACCTACATGGGGAGATTTTGAGCAACGGCCTTTTTCAAGACACGTAAAAGCTTCAAAATCCACGCCTACAAAATGTACGTATTTCTTATCGGAGTACAAAACTTTAAAATCTCTTAACCTTGAGTTTAGGGAGTTTTTTTCCATAGATGCCTACGCTTTTATAAAGGAACTGTGTCTGTGAAAAACACAGTTCTGCTACATTCACCATGAATGGCCATACCTGGAATTGACTAGGCGGTACGCCAGCCTTCTCTGCTTGCCTGTATCCATATGTTGAACAAAACCCACACTAACCCCACACTCAAACAATCCCTGATCAGCCTCTGTAAGAATATTTCCCAAAGGCTCTCTACGCCTCAGTGACGAATTGTCCCCAATATCCTCGACCTCCCTTTTGTATCCCTGAATACTGCAGTGCAGGATTTATATCCAAGACCAGCATTCAGTGTCACCGCATGACGTAAGCTGCACCCACATATAGTGAAGTGGAAAGTAAAGGTATGAAGGTCAGGGTGGGAGTGCATGTAGCGTGTCCCTATCCCCCAATTACAATGTCAGACATGTGATGGGAGGGAGTCTCCGACATTGTTCGACGATCCAACACGCACTTTGTTTGAAGAACAAAAAAACATTCTTCACTGGGGGGGGGGGGACCTTGGGCCTGCCAATCTTGAGGAAATCGAGCATTTCCCTGAAATGTTTTATGTGCTTGAGGATTCATTTGAAATTGAAAAGTTGCGAAACCAGATTTAAATGAGCGTAGCAGTAGTATCTTTCAGAAGGTGGAGTCTCCGAAATGATCAGATAAACGGGTGTCCCATGTAACCGGGTGACGAAGCGCTCTTCCATGCTTCACCTCGTCTCAGACAGCTCCTGGCCAGCGTAACAGGACTCCGTGCAACTGGCACCTTGGCCTGGACAGACAATTGCAGTGGTACACTTTATTAACAGGATAACCATGATAAACGACACTCCACTGACTGTTTAATGACTTGATCAATGCTTTGATGGACAACCTGTCTGAGACTGCCAGGAGGATTCACTGCCGTCTGTGGTCGACTGCATAAAATTAATAAAAACACACTTACTATATGTGAGCACTGATGAAGCGGTTTTCTTGGGTGGGATAAACCTCTGTGCTGTCTATATGTTGATTTTTTTACCCAAAACATTTTTGTGCAGGCTTTTGTGTTTGTTCGAGTGTCCCATTACACGTCTGCTCCTGAACCACTGTAGTGTCTGGAGTGTCTGAGGGACATTAATGTGCTCACTGCGCTGCTCTTAATGAGGCAGCACAATGGTCCTTGATGATTGAGCTCCAAAAAAGTTCCCTCTGTTTTGTTGTTGCATGTCGTTAAGAGTTCTCTCTCTCAGTTGCTCAGAGTATCATACCGATTGCTTTGTGTCTTTCTCACACGGCGAAGACCACAAATCTCAGAAAACTCCCATTAAAATGTAGAATTAAACACAGTGGAGCTACAGCGGCTGTGTCCCTCTTATTTAGTCCACGCTGGCTCCTGTTAATACAGAGGAGAGGACGGAGACGAACTGTCATCCGATGCCAAGAAGAGAGATGATCATAATGCATGGCAGCATGGCAGATCCTGACATTAGTCGAAAGGGGACGACACAAGTGGAGACATCAGCCCTGTCGTGATGGACTTGGTCTTAGCCTCAAGTGCTACCTGTACTATTAGTCACTCAGTTCCCTCTATCACTCTGCCATGGACAGACAAACAGCGCCTTGAGAAAATAAATGAATCAATAGGAAAAGCAAAGGAGATCTTTCAGAGATTTCACAGCACCACAGGCCACTACAGAGCTACTCTCACTCCATCTGAGCACTTCGAGGGTATGGTGTCTTCTTTAATTAAGTCGTTGTCAGAGGATTTAGCACGGCGAGTTGGCCAGGAAAAATTCTCTTGAGTGGGCACTTTTTAAAGTTGTGGCTAACGGACAACAGAAAAGTTATAAATAAAGCAAACCGATACAGAGTCGGACATAAGGCTGACGTGTCGCGTACTTACTTGTTCAGCAGAACCGGAGCAATATTAAATCATTGGAGTTGTGTTTCTGCACAGCTGATGTTGCAATATTCACTGGCAATATTCACTAGCTGCTAGATGTTTGATTTTCTAGTCAAGCTAATTAGCTAGCTAGCAAGAGAGTTAGCCAGCTTTCTAGCATTTAGTGCTGGACAGGTAGCAGGCAGTGGGTCTTTCTGAGCTTTTTTTGAAAAAAATAGCTGCCTGAACTGGGTGGATAAGAATGGTGAGACTGAACTATGCAGTTACATGTGCCATGAAACAAACACAATGAGCCTACACTACTTTGTTTAGCCACAGAGTTGGGCAATACTTGTTGGAATGCTGCTTCAGAATGCCTAGTATTGTTCTTCAAATCTTTATTCTTTTAAATTATATTTCTTCCGTACATTTTTGGCACTCTTCTTCTTCTATATTTTAAGTTGATTCAATTACATTTTTTAAGCTGAATCAATTTTTTGTTTTTAATTTAATTAGTTTTTTGAGTTGATTCAACTTATTTTTTTAAGTTGATTCAATAAATTTTTTTTATTTAATTTACATTTTTAAGATGATTAAATTAAATTTTTTTTTTTTTAAGTTGATTCAATTCAATTTTTTAATTTAATCTTTTTTGTTAGTTGATCTTCATTTTTTTAATTGATTCTATTTACTTTTTTAAGTTGATTCAATTCAATTTTTTTGATTTAATTCAATTTTTTGATTTAATTCAATTTGATTTTTAAAGTTGATTCAACTTATTTTTTAAATTTAATTAAATTTTTAATTTATATTGAATTAAAAACAGTTTAGCTTCCAAATCTGCCGGTTAGACATTTCAACTAGAAGGGGTTTCAGCAGTGCAGTTTAATGTTTTTTTTCCCAGCAATTCTATTTTAATTAATTTCAGCTTTCCGTATTCTAACATGGATTTTCTAGTTCTCTCTTTTATTTCTCCCGCAGTGGACCCTATTGAGACACACATAGACATTTGATTTAAGGTTAGTGTATGTTCATGTTACTTTTTAGTTCTTCTGCTTTTGTGGCAACAGATTCACACGTCCCATTGCTTTCCACTGTCATGTTCTCAGGATCATTCTGAAACCTGGTAGTGGGTTTTCCCTCAGAAAGTATTCCAGTGTTGACAGTGGCCATGAAGTGGAGGCCCCAAGTCAGCTACGATGTTAATTAAGGTTTCTGACGTGACCCTGGTGTAAAGGAACTAGAGGATTTAATTAGTGCTAAGAAAAACTACTCCTTTACCACCTGCGTGGTTGGCACCAGTTACGGTAGATCCATTTGTTTTGTTTTTTTAGCTGCTTACACCAAATTCTCACTTTGCCATCAACATGTCACAACACAAATATATTGGAGCAGGAGGCAGCACTTTCTCCCACCCCTCAAATATCCAATTGAGGTGACAGGATTGTAACTCGGCCACTTTAGTTTGATCTTTTTGTTTTCACCGGACAGAAGTGTATCTCTGTCGTTGCCTGTAGCCGCTGCACTTTAATGCTCGATCTTCTGAGATGCACATGAGTGATTCTTCAGCATGGCTGTCCCATTTGATCATGCTATAGTCCTTAAAGTGGACGTATATGCTCATTTTCATATGCTCGAATTGTAATTTGGGCTTCTGATAGAACATGTTTATACGCCCCTCTCAAAGAGGGTGGTACATTCTAACGAGCCTGCATGTGACATCTGAATGGCTTGTTGAAACATGTTTTCTGATCGATGCAGCCCACAAAATACTGACACAATTTCACACTCCAGATACCCAAATATATGTGCACAAGCATTTTAAAAGTGGGGTTTTCATGATATGTCCCCTTTTAAATTGAACTGCAAAACATTGTGGCCCCAGTCTGGAAACTTCATATCTGTGAAACAGCCTTGAGGAGTGAGCAGTAAACCAAACATTGTTAGAGTTTAGTGAAAAAAAACAGTTTGTTTTACATGGAAAAAAACAATAAGGGTTCATTTAATTGCACATTGTATCAACCTATTGATTGGAATATTGACCTGCTACATGAAACAGACTGCTGTGTTCCTTTGAATTGATTACAGGAGCAGGTAGCACAAAGGTCTCAGAGGTTCATTGGATGATGATTACCTGCAACACACTGTTTACTGCGGGAGGCATGAGCTGAATTTTGAAACGGTGCAAATGACTATGGATGAGTTATGTTGCGTAAAAAGGCTCCTGGATTATTTATTATAAACCATTTGTTTATTATCTATTTTTAAGACGTATTATTTACCGTTTGTAAACTGTATGCCTGTACTGTATTTCTATAATCTATGTAAGCGTATGCCTTGATCTTTAGTAGCCTGCACAGAATCCCCCCCGTAAGAAACCATATAATTGAATACAACATCGTATGCATTGGGTGCCAAAATGGGCACTTGTTTGTTAAATCTCCATCTGGCTCTGCAGAAAAGTTTAGAAATAGCGCTATGTGGACAGCATACATTTTTGAAACAGAAAGTCAAAACGCAGTGCAGGAGCTGCTGCGTCTTCGGACACATTACCCAGCCGCTCTCCGAGTGCTCAGCGACACGCACCACCATGGCTGGCAGCCACGCTGCATTCGACGTGCTCGGCCGTCACAACAGTAATAACGAATCCGCTTTTATATCCAATTAAAATGTCCCTAATAGCACTGTGGTGGCATCGATTTCTCTGCAAATGGCTGTTCAGCTGAGACCATTTGTACTGCGGCGTCTCGAGGGTTTTGGATCTGGCTCATCGCACATTGGCTCAGAGTACAAACAAAGAGGGACTGATAAGTAAATAGCCCGTACGAGATTTATGCCTATGTATGTGAGCTTGTTACGGCACAACTGCCTGCTTTTAAATTACTTCTGCTGCCGTCTATGTCTGCTCAATGGACTTTGGAGACACCGGTAATGATGCAAATCTCCAACCCAGTCCATTCTCTCCATCTTTCCCAACCTGTCTCTCAACCGCTACTCATAAAATGACTGCTATGATAGTGTTATAATATAATGAGCCATTGCAACATAGACAGTTCGAACAGGCTTAATCAGGTAGCGACAGAAATGTGCTTATTCTGCAACACACTACAGCCCCTTTCACTCCTGCACTGCAACCTTGAGCTTATCGAGATATAACTGTGAGAAGCTGTATGTGAGAACGCAAGTGTCCCAATCAGTTGCAACAGACTTTATTAGACTTTACCCTCGGTGGTGTCCAATGGAGCCCATGTATGGATAGAGCAGGTCATTGTCTGGAGAATTCACAGCCAAAGAGTGTGTTGATGACGGCAAAAGATTATTGATGAACAAATGACTAACTGGCGTCTGACACGGACAATCTCCTCCTGCATGTGTGAAAGGTCAACTTCGGACAATGTCATAAAAAAAAAACATAACTTCAACTTAAGATACATGTGCATTCAGAAGTACTGCTCTGCTTTCCCCCTCTTCTAATCCATAATTTAAGGAATATTGCCCTTTGTATTTGTATACACAATGAAATAGAAAACACAGAGTTGGCTCCTGTAGCCATGCAGGTTTACAGCCAAACTGTGCCCACTTAGAGGGTGCCATGGACTATATAGAAATTCTGGAGGCGATGGCTGTTTTTATCATAAACAGCATATACTTGCTGAGGAAGAGCAGAGGTACTGTAGAGGTAGCATTACTTTATGTAGCAAGTACAAGGAGCAACAACTAAATACACATTTACTGCCTCACCAGAATGTTTGATACACTGACTGCGGCCCCAGTACGTGATGCCCAATGTCACAGCGTCCGTGTTGCATTGGTAAAGGCAGGAGACCACAGCTAGCAGGCCTGTTGATGGGGAAGTACGTCATAGTCACAGGTAAACGTTGGATGTTCAGTAAAACACACACACACGGGACACTGAGTGGTATTTAATTGTAAGTTCACTTGTTTTCCTTGCATAGCTTAGTTCATATACCTTCTAAATGGTTGGGGGGGGG
This sequence comes from Anarhichas minor, assembly GCF_050575085.1. Classification (NCBI taxonomy): domain Eukaryota; kingdom Metazoa; phylum Chordata; class Actinopteri; order Perciformes; family Anarhichadidae; genus Anarhichas; species Anarhichas minor. The sequence goes on from NW_027466491.1 coordinate 7,404,873, forward strand.
GTAATCTATTATTCCAAACATGTTTATGCAGTGAACTGTATGTAAAAAACAGACATGAACTTTGATAAATAAAAACAAAACACATTTATGCAGTGATTTTCAATCTCCTTGTATTTAATGCGTGATCTCACGGATGGTTTAACCTCCAGGTTACGTGACTCCTGATCTAAATCTAGGGAAATAAGTTATAGATTTGTTGAAAATTAGTCATAAGCTCAACTACTGCACGTGACACGGAGTCAATAATGGATTAAAGAGGGAGCGGGAGAGGGAGAAATACCCAAAAGGCAATCAGGAGTCCATATTAATTATGCTAATGATTTGGATTTGCTACTTCATTAACCACCATTTTGAGCTGCTTGATCGCAAGGGTAGCTCCGCATAGAGTCTCTCTGGCAACTGTGTGTGTGGGGGGGGGAAAAAACACCAGATGAGACACAAAAAGATTGTGTGTTTGTGTATGTGCACACATCTCTGTGCATGTATGTGGGCACATGTGCTAATTACAGCATCCGGTAATCACTGCAGAGACACTCGGCAATCAATTAGGTCCGATTCCTGAAACTACGTGAGGGGATGAATTCCACAAATCATCTTCAATAATGTATTTTGATTCTTTCTAGTGTGTCATTTTCTATTTAAATAAAAACGTCCTCAGATTCAGGAGATAGCTTCCCGCAGTTTTCTTTGGGAAACAGCAGGTGGGAGCAGAGTTACGTATGCCTTCTCGTTACACTAATCTTTTCTGATGACCGATGCTCATATTTTCTGCCACGTGAAGAGTGTTTTTGGACTGAAAGAAAGCGGAGAGGTTTGGGAACCACTGATCTTCACAGTACATGACCAGAGCGCTGCATACAGCATGTAAACACGACGCTTAACTAATGATCCCAGGCAGTGTTAATTCCTCCGGGAAAGCCCATGAATTGCCCAAGAAGGCTGTGCAGCCTGTGGAAAAGTAATTCAAGGACTAAATGAAAATGTGTTGCCAACGATTCATTTCACATTGTATCATCAGCCTGAATGCTTTCTTCTGCAGACATGAAGATTATTTGATGGCTTGACCAAGACAAAAGGAGAAATGGGGTCTTTTATATTCCTAGAATGTCCCAGACAGATAAGAGCGGACCTCGGTTTTTCCTGTTGCTCGCTTTGAATGTAATTTAAATGAGCAAGAATAATATGGGGGAGGGGGGAGAGGAGCAGGGACACGAGGCTGTCAACACGTGGCCGAGTCACTTTATCTTGTTGTTTGCCCTCATTGCAATAATTGATCTGTATTTGTTCTCCGGCCCCGTGTACACAAACATGGCAAGCGGTCCAGAGAGGCATGTGTCCGTCTGATAACCAAAGCACGCCACTGGTCCTTCTCTCTGCGTCCCGGTCTGAAGCTTCCCTCTGGATGGGCTCCTTTGACAGCACCTGATGCAGCTCTTCACCTCACGCTACATGCTTATGTTGATCGACGACACTGTAGTTCCTCTTGGAACAATGAAGCCCGACACTTGGTTGAGTAAAGGATTTTGGGCCTCAACAATCTTGTTTTCCAGAGTGCATTGTGGGCTTAACAATACACATTTTTGCAAGCGGCACATAATTAATTTCACTGAATTTTGTGCATGAGTACAATTTTTGACAGTGTAATCCCTCACTGTGGTTCCACTTCTTTCATCATGAGCCTGGAGTTTAATATGTGATGCAGTCGTCACACAAAATGAACCTCTGAAAGTAACGCTGACAGTATTTGGTTTGATTGCCATAATTTTCTCTGGATAGCGGTGCATTTCCTGTATGAGAACTGACTTTCCGATACAAATATGGAGCCAGACATTCAGACAAATCTAGTGGGAGGTAAAGTCAGTCTGATCCATAGTGGAAGAGTTTGGGACAGAGTCACAAACACCGATTACGTGGCCCGAGGCTAATGGAACACTAAGGGACAAATTTGTCAAACAGCGTGAACTCTACCCGTTATTCATCGGATTCTATAGTTCTGGAAAAATGTGGACTGAGTGGCAGTTCCATTTGTACAAATTGTCAGCTGTCAAATAACTGCAGCTTATTTTCTCCATCAGGATGCTTTGAATCAAAACCTAATTTCTTTCTCAGCTAACCACGCCGAAGCTTTCCCGCCCCAACAGTTTTCATTCCTTTGTCAAATAAAGTTCAGGTGTCAGAATGTTTTATAGATATTTTTATTTCTGTTTTTACAGACTTGTCACAACAAAGTCAGAAAGAGCATCTTTATTTTTTTTTTGTTGTCCATTACATAGTAGTAATTCATTTTTGAAAGCAACCAAGTGAGGACCAGCGACCATTTCATAGCAGAAAAGCAGAGGCAGTTTTGACATGCAGCGAAACAGGCAGGGCTTCTAACCAAATCCAAGGCAAGGGGAACGCCAACAGCCCCCAACCATCCAGTTCCAACTCTAACCCCGATTTACGCATCACAGAGCCCCCAGAGCCCATCAATTACAAAACACACAGAGAAGCTGCAACAAAAAATGAATTATCACTCTGACATCTCACTCCAGGGGTGACAAAAATCAACAAATTTCTAGAATTCCTTATTCTATTTTGTGCCGTTAATGTTGCTTCGAAAAAAGGGATTCAGTAACGGATTTTAAAATTGAAACATTCAAGTCTTTCTAGTTAACCAGCATGGTGATTCGTCAAGGAGTATAGAATATAGTTTATGCATTACCAACGCAATGATTGGTCAAAAACACTGTTTGATATGTAAGTGATATGCCAAGTAGAAAAGGTAAATTTGACCCCAGGACCTCTCTCTCAGCCAACGTTTCCGAAATTTCATGATTGGAACAGTTTTGTCTATTTAAAAAAAAGAAATCAAGGTGGAGGAAGAGGCCACAAATAATGAAAGGTAAATATAATTCAACTTTACAACGTTTCTTTTCAACCGATCTAGTGTAGTACAGTGCAATTACTGTTTATTTCATGAGATTAAGTCCTGGCCATACAATACTTATAGTGAAGTTGTACAAAATGTTACACTATTAATCTATTACCATTTGATTTCCAAGAGAGAACTGCAAATGAGGTGTATTTAAGTGCCAAGCTTTGCGTTTACATTACAGAGTGTGAGTTCTATTCAGAGCAGTGATTTTAGGATCCAGATGCAAGAGCGCTCCCCCAGTGTTTGGTCCCTAAGGGAGACATAGCTGACAAGTCCTGCTGTTAAATGGCTACAAACAGAGGCCAGAACAAGAGAGAATCCTATCCCAACAAACTTGGGGGAAAGAAAAGAAAAATAAACATGGTAAAGGAAAATCACCAGACAGACAAATAACCCTCTAACAAACAGACAAAAGCAGTGTTAAGACAGATGCTGATCGGGGTAAAAAGGGGCAAGTCCATCTTCTGTCAAGGGACCACTGCATCCATCTGTCCGTCCGTTCACCCACCTGTCCAGCCACCTCCCACACTGTGGTGTCTCACTTGAGCAGAGCCTTTATAGCAGCGTCCTCGGCAGCTTCAAAGGCACTGATGCCGTCCGGTCCTTTCCGGTCTTTGTCAGCTCCCTGTGGAGGAGAGGGGGACATGAATATTAAATATGCTAAGAAGGTGAATCAAGTCTCCCTCACGGTGTGATGCCAAATCCACTTCATTGAGCCAGGGGTTAAGGTGAGGAGTAGAGACCTCAATCTATAGCCTCTTGTTGAATAACGCGTCCTCTGCCCATTTGTAAGAGGTACCGGACAATCGGAGGGGAGAGCTTTGTGAACATTGGAACACGCCCCCTCCCATCAACAGAGGAGAGTCAGGACTTTGGCTCTCTATGGCCCAGATACTACGTTTAGACCCTGGTCAACACACAGGTAAGGTTCTTGAGTTCCTGAAATGGTTCCTGGGGTGGAAAGGGACTACATTTGGGAGGTCAAACATGTGCCATGGAGAGCAAACACTGCTTATCAGTGTCTATAATTCTTCCTACGATTGTCTTGCCTATGGCCACACACCCTTATTCATCAGCTATCCTTATGTTAGCAAAACATTAATGGTGAAACTTGTCACTTTTCTCTAAATCAGTCACTTATCCAAACAGCACATGCACAATAAAGCCACAGACGCAGAGACAGAATCATTTAAGCTCTGAGGGATAACCGGGTGAATGTAAAAGCTGTGAGTGGACATAATCTTTCAGAGGACAAAAAACGTAAGTAAAGAAGAGAGAGAATGAGACAGGCAACGTATTGAATGCAGTGACAAGAGATTTAATGGGCGATGGAGGAGTGGAGGGGCATGTGGTGGAGAGACGTCCCTTTGTTTGGCCCGCCAACTTTAGCCTCTTAGCAAAGGGCTTACAGCGCCAAGGCAGAGAGAGTCTATTGTTGCGTGGAGAAGCAGGGCATCAAAAACAATGCGACCCAGTTCAAGGGCCCGGCCCTGTGAGGATGGTTGTCTGGGTGCAAATTTCCATGCCACAGGAGCAGCAGAGCACATCCCGAGCAGGAGAGATTTACCAGGGCTGAGCGGATTTGCAATCCTAATTGGTAAGAAGACCAAAGACAAAGTCATAACATGCTTCACCTGTCATTGTCAACACTTATGTTACGATAAAGTCTGGTTGTGTAACAGTCCAACTATGACAACTGGTGACCCCCTGGTGACATTTTGGACACATGTTTATTGGCTTTCTTTCTGAGAGAAGATTGATACCACCCTCACAGCTGTACACAACATGCTCGCGACTGGCACAACGACTTAGCTTAGCAAAAAGACTGGAAACGGGGCAACAGCTAGCCTAGCTCTGTCCAAAGGTAATGAGATCCGACTAACAGAAAACCAAAAAATTGCTTTCTTTAAATGGGGGTTACTGTATGTGCCTTGCTATATTACGTCCTAGAGTTTAGGCTGTTGACTCATGATTTGGAGGTCTACTTCAGATGGTTTTGATGTCCAGGTCTTCCTATTTCAAAAAGAATATTAAAAGATCATCCTCCTTTTATTTTACCTGCAAATACACAGAGGGTTCCTTCAGCGGAATGTATCTTGTCAGAAACAAGACAGGTCAGAATGATTCTGATAGTGTTTTAATATTTTTTCTGATGAAGTGTTGTTTTATACACATGTTTAAAAACAAAATGCTGAAATAAAGATCGTGATAAAACATTTGTCTAACCCTTTCACCATCAACACTACGCTTGCCTTGGGACAAACGAGGAGTCTACCTGACAGGCACAATTGTATAACTTGTGTCCACCATCATGTTTGTAACACACACTCATATTGCCCCAAACAGTATTCTCGAGGGTCCGCCACAGATTGAGTATTTATGGTGGAGTTGCAATAATATCCGTGGCCCATACTCCTCCCTGTTGCTGCCTCTTAGGATACACCATGCCATCCCAAATGGACATCCAGCTCAGTGGCATACTTCTGACACCACTTACATTAATGAGCTTTCCCTCCCAACTTGAATACCTCACTGTCCAAACATGACCCAGTCAAGGAGAAGCTAGTGGCAAAGTGACACACGGCCTAATGATTAAGAATGGCCTCCCAGGGTGTCTCCAGTCAAACTGAGATGCATCACCAACCTGGATTGTGGAGCCACACGAAGCAGCACTGGGGCAGTAACGTAACGCCACTGACCTGCTAAAGTGTCCATTAACTTTTCATTATGCTTTTAGAGAATGGAATTGAAACTCCTCCCATGCAGAAGTCTTCAGATATAAGGGCAGCCAGAGAATCGCTCAAAACTCACTTGAAATGCAACGCTAACATCCGACCCATCGACCTGCTGGCAGCAGTCAAACATTACTGATCTGTAAAAGTGCAAATCTTTAAGACCCGGCAAAAAAAAAAGCCAAGGAAAGTCAATATCTGTATTGAGCTGTGTCCGCTAGGGCCTAGTTGAAATGAATGTATTTGGTATGGGTGAGGGAGCTGCATCAAATCTTGCTCAAAATTGAGAAGGGCTGATTGGAGTTCACATGGTCACTTTTCATTATTTAGAAATTAGACAAATCACATGAAGATTCAGAGCTGCAATTAACCTTTTTCTTCAAAACATCAGTTTCTCAATTAATTGCTTGATCATAATTAGCATATGAATTCTTGAGGCCCAAAAAAGGTGTATGGTGAGGTTCACAGTGACCTTTGACCGCCAAATTCTAATCTGTTAAACCTCGAGAGCAAGTGGACATTTGTGCCAAATTTGAAGAAATCCCTTCCAGGTGAGCTTTAGATATCACGCAACACAAAATGGGTTGCGTGCGGCAAAGCCCATCGGAAGATGATGCCTGCTAGTCTGTTTAAATTCTTACTTATAGACTACTGTGAGCAAAATAAATGGCAAATCCTCCTTTGTATTGAGGACACACAATAAAGACACTTTATAGGGTCAGGTTTAAAAGCCAAGGCAACAACAGGACAGTTCCTGTTGTTGCCTTGGCTTTTAAAATACAAAATAATACGGCATTTCTTCCTAGTCATGGGTCATGTACAGAGTTTCTCATAGAAAAAAAGTGTGTGTGTATTGATGTGTGCATGCCCTTTCATTATTGACTAAAGATTAACTGGCTGGCCTCTGCAGGCCGTAATCAGCACTCTCGCCAGATCTTACGGCTGGGTCACCTATTGGGGTTAAAATGGCCTTTCATAATTCACTGCCAACAACAGCACAGCACGCAGTCAGGGGGGCAGGGGTCAGCTCCCATGATGCACCAGGGAACCAAGCCATTTTGTCGGAAAACACAAGACCGTCTGACAGTTGAATAGTCCCAATTCAGTATTCTCAGTGGGTTCCCTTTATCCACTTGTAAAGTCGTGGCTGTTGTGCTACAGGTGCTGCCGGACAGAGTGGATATGCAGCAGCACAGTCAATACGGGGGCTTAGGGACAATCTATTCATCGCATGTTAAGACACATGGCGAGTTTTTAGAGCCGCCAGGGTGAGGTGTATTGAAATCTGGTCCCTGTGGTGACCGATGACCTTTTGGCTGCATCTGGGTGTAAATCCTTGTTGGTGCTTAGTGGAGACGAGTACGCAATATCTTCGCTGTCCACCGTAATCCCTGTTCAGATGAGCTATGGCTGCCTGTCTTGTCTCATATGATACCACAGACAAAGGCTTTTCTTTTACAAAGGCCCAGCCAGCTTTAAATTCCAATGCAGGGGTGGTAATTGCATAGCTGCCTATTTCAGATGTAGAAGAGCTCCTGGCTTTGAGGAGGATGTACTGCAGCTGTGTGGATATGCGACTGGTAGCAGGGGAAATAAAGCAAAATGACTGCAGTCAATAATGAAGACTTAGAAGTATTTAATTATTTAAAAAAGGGACGGCATGCTGGTTTTAATGTGTGATACGGCCATAACATGTGTCATCCAGTCTTGGGTCTGAACTACAGCCTTTACTTCCTCATTCTTAGCAGACATACAGTACCTAAAAGAAAAGGCTTAGGTATCACCAAACTAAGACAAGCAAGAAACCATCTACCATCTTGTTGTCACAATAATACTTAAAGTCAATACAGCGTATAGACCACAGGTCTGTGTCGAGTAGAAGTCAGCAATGTACCTGCAAATGCTTACCAGTGTTACGCATGCAACTTTTTAAGAGAAGAACTTACGAGGTAGTAAACTGCTATTTTCTTCCTGTTGGCATTGGCTGCTGCTTTCAGTTTATCTCAGAGCCAACAGCACTGCCAGGCCAGCTGACAGCAGTAGCCAGCTGCCGGCCAGCTGCTGGCCGATTGCTTGCAACACTCTGGCTTGTTGATGCGAGGGCCGGGGATGTGTTGATGAAAATGAGGGATTAATACATCCGATGCCAACAGGAATAAGTAAGCAGTAGAGTACCCCGAAAATGTCTCTCTAGCCGAACACCAGTGTTTCCCATACATAGATACTGTTTCCCTTTTTTTTTTTTTTTTCAAACGTCTGCTTCAAAGTGCAGTTGAAACTGAGAGCCGATTGAAAAATGTGCCCCGAATATGAATATGTGATTGTATAGAGTGCAAAAAATGACTTCCCTAATCGGTAACGTGAACGCCTCCTCCCGTCGTCCCATTACTTCTGTTAAGCCAAGATGATGCCACCGTGAAACAACTCTGTAGAGCTTTCATTTACCCTGCCTCATTTAGCCTGGCTGGGAACAGACAGCTGCTCAGAGACACATACTGGTTTGCAGCAGACTTCGACTGCAAACACATGTGAGCCATCTACATGGCATCATGCAGGCGCTGTAGGCTCCTCTCTTGTGACAGTAACTTAAGTTCCAAGCAATAGACTGAAAGTTCACGTTGTTTGCACCATTGCACTTTTGCAGTTTAGCATGAGACCAGTATGCTTGACTTCCACTTGAGGTTTGTGTGTGATTTGGGTCATGCTACAGATATAAAAAGAGTACTGATCTCAAATCAGGAAGTGGTCAGTTATAGAGACCTGTTGTATTCTAATGAGACTCGAGTGTTTAATGATAGAGGTGTACCATAGACAAAGAACTGAAGCAGGTCTTGATAGACAAGTAGCTTTTGTGGCCCTCATCTGTGTGGCATTCACGGTCCACAGGGGAATCAATCCCATTGCAGTCTGGCTCATTTTGGGCAGTGGGGAAACAGAGCTCCAGCCTAGATGAGCGGAAAATCTGTCATTTATATGAATATGAATGCTGTGCAGGTACTTTGGAGTTAAACAGTCAGGTAAGGTGTACAAGAGGCATTGGATTTCCTATAAAAAAAGCTCCTCCGTTAAAAGAGGCTTTTCCATTTGACTGTGATGGAACGCCACAAATCCGTTTTCTTCTGCCGGATGACGCTTGTCGGATTGGACATTCATTACGGTATGCTTGTTATTCGGTTGCATTTCTGCAGCGTATGCCAGCTGTGCCTGACTCCGTATTGTCTCTCTCCTCACAGCTGTGAGCACATGCCCACATCTATCCGACTAAGGTAGCATTTAAAATAGTCCCAGAGATAAACAACTGAGGGTTGAAGGATGGGACAGAAATTTAGACGCAGCAAAGGGCCGTGCATCTATGAATGAAACCACTTCAAAACAAGTGAACAGCAGCAATACTGTGTCATGCTCTGTGAACATTCCAGTACAGCCTCCACAGGACTGTGTTAAAGGGCCTTTTGTCCAGTGAGTTACCTCATCAGCACTCATATGGAGCCTCGGACACATCAACATGCACCGCGGGGTGAAGGACACTAGGACACTACTATGTGCAGACGCATGATGTGAGCATGCATATCACATAAAAGTACCAACCTTTTCTAGCAGGACCTTGACACAGGAGGTGTGACCCTCAAAACAGGCAGAGATCAGTGGAGTGAGCCCGTGTTTGTCTGGAGCCTGTGGGGGGGGGGGGGGAGCAGGTGGGAAAGGCATGAGTGGATAACAGAAAAAAATGTTTCCTTGAGAAAAGCATGAGCCGATCCTAAGCACAACCCCAAGCCTCATACACAAGAGCACATCTATCTTTTTCTCAAATAAGAAAAATAACTCCTGTGAGAGGTTTTACTTCTCCCTTAAAGCGAGAAATGAAAAGACACGCACTGCACTCCAACGCTATATTTATCTCAAATGTTTCAGAAGCTGAGCTGGTTATCAAGAGAAATTGAGAAATGCTCAAACATATTGGGGCTTGGGAGGCAAAGCAAAGGCTTTATGTTGGTGCAACTTTAAATCCTTGCGTCTGTGAAGACCGGACCAGTGGATGTTATGGTGTTGAGCTGTTGTATCTAATCTCAGGCAAGCGGGGGAAATGCACCAAGCTAATGTGGGAGCTTTGAGCATCAGGAAGCACCCTAGAAACTCTACAGTACAGAACACCATTGATGTACAAATAAAAAAAAAAAACCATCGAGGCTTTGTAAATTGTTCGGTAAATTATTTATCCAAATTTGTTTCACGCACACATCACAAAGCTTTGTTTCTTTCCAATGGAGTTTCATGCTGCTTGCACATACAATTCTACTGGTTACTGAACAGGCATATGAGACCTTTAGAAAAAGCTGTAAATTACAATAGAGCTCCATCCAAATTACAGATGTCAATACTGTTGGATGGGTAAGTGCCCTTTAAGTGGATCTGGATCAATCGACAACAACAACACCAGAAGAGACTATTGCAGCTCAGAGGGCCCATCAGGCTAAAGGTCTGGAAACAACAGACAATTGTTGAATGAGAGAATGGACACTAGCTGAAATAGCATATGATATACTGGTTTTAACAGTATATGAAGCCTGAAGCCTATTGTTAAACTGCTTGAGCTAACATGAACATTATCAATTTGTTTGAACTTGACTATGAAGGGAAGTAGACATGTCAAACTGTTACTTTTTTGTGGGCATTGTAACCATGGACAGTATGCAAATTAATGCAAAAAATAACGTGATGGTAGTTGGTCGTTGTGGCTCTTACATTCATATCTGCTCCCTTAGAAATGAGGTACTTCACCACATCTGTCTGACCAAAGTCTGCAGCATAGTGCAGAGGCTTCCTCCCACCTTCCAGGGTCCGGTTTACATCGTCGGCCTGGAAAAAAGAAAGACAACACATTAACAGGGCTGAAATGAATACAGTGTATGGCACAAGCCAACAATATGCATCAGACGGATCCGAGGACCCCATTCGCTCACTGTTGATACAAGCTCACACTGAAATACAAAAGACAAACAATTACATGCACCATCCTTTGCCCTTCACTTCCCTGCTGTGATGCTGTTAGTTCTCAGACAGCTAAGAGAAAAGACAGATAGACTCACCGCCCTTCCTCATTCCATTAACCACACATACAGCTTAATGTGTGCCAGGTGGCCCACCAGTGACAATACCTAATGGAAGACGTATCAGTAACAGCAACTTCCACATTTTCTCAAAAACTGCACTTTGACTACGACTAACTAATTGTTGGGGTAAAAAAAACATACATTAGTAGAGATGCACTTTTCTTGGCCAATTCTAATTTTTTTGAAAATCTAACCTGCCGATTCCCAAAGTCCTGGAATCTTCCAGAAAAATAGTTTCAAACATCCCGAAGTCAGTGTATTCCTTTCACTTTGTTATTGTCATCCTACGTGTTTTTTTTGCATAAAAACAGTTTGAAATACTAGGAAATAAATAATTTACCAAAAAAGTTTAAATTATGTATTATACGCTGCTTAAAGCTAGTGTTAGTAAGTTAAACAGGTCATAATTTCCCCTCTAATATCTAGTTCATATTGCTGGGAAAATATCTCCTTCAAAACAACCAAATTTATTCAAGTTTCTCACCAAAAACACATGAGAGCATTATAATTTACTTTTGCCAAAATCTCATTTATTGAGTAGAGATTGAACGCACCATAAGGCAAGTTAATGCAACCTTCGTTAACTTTAGCCATTGTGCTACGTGCAGTCGGCAGACGAGCCGATAACTGTGATTAGTGATCAGATCAGCTTGCTCAGAGGCAAGTATGGAAAAGGATTACAATATCATAAGTGTCTGATTAGGTTTGTTGTTTCTTTTCAAGGCTAATTTTGGACTCGCAGTTGTGACAAACTGTATTATTTATGTTTATGTCTTTTTCAAACACAGACACATGTTGTGTGCCGACGTAGAACTATCTCGCGGCACACGTATTTAAATATGACTGACAAGAAAAAAAGGAGGAAGAGGAGGGTGTTGAAATGGATTACACTGCAAGAGTGGCTTTAAAATACACTGGTTAGTTGCAATGGATTCTGTCAGTGACCAAAGCTTACAGAGGATAAAGTGTTAAGACATTCAAGAGACTGATTTTGGGCATCGAACAGGCTACTGATTGACGAGTCCAATGACAAAATCTTCATGTGTATTTAAACTTGACCTAGAACATACACTTTTCAGATGTCTATATGAAATAACGACATATTATAGCCTATTCTAATAATTTATTAAGCATACTAGTGTAACTATCCTGTTTGCAAGTAAAACTATACAGTAGTTTAATTCAACTATAAGCGAACGTCAAATCAATGTACACAATAACCTAATGTAGGACTGTATGTTAAAGCAAAAAATGGCCTCCTCCAGCAGAGGCAAACGCCAGGTTTTAATCTAAAAAAGCAGAAGACACTGTAGGCTCTGTAGTGAAATCAGCGTGGCCTAACAGGCACTTATAGGTGATTACTTTTCTATCAGTGTCTGCCAAAACAAGACTATGTTGGCGAGTGTGGAGGGTGCCGCCGGATTTGATGTAGCAGAGCCTCCTAGCTAGCTAGACACTGCTAGAGCACGGGCCCGTGTGGTGGTTAAGTTGGTAGCTCACTTATCCCACAGCACCTTTCTACCGACAATAACACGCATTGTCCAATAACGCGTTGTCAACAACTATTGTCGTTGCTGCAGCTGGATTTACAATAAACACGACGGTAGCAGTCAACGCTAGCTGTCTACATACAATGTGTACCACCACGTACCAGCTGATGTTGTTGTTGGTATGCTTACCAACAGGTTGCCTTCTGCGGAAAGTGGCAACTATAGCGTTTTGCCAGCCGAACTAAACATCTAAACCCACAAAGTATAATGTTAATGACGATAGTTAGCAAAACACTGACCCACTATTGTTTAATCAAGACTACGTTAGCACTGTGTGTTGCTAACTATGCTAACTTGACATTAATACTTACACTCAGTCCACGCTAACGTGTTACAACCTTGAATATTTTGAAACGAGTACAAGCTTAGCTAAAGCTGTATAAACTACAAATAACGTTGCGATGCCATCCAGCCATACCCAATAGCTTGCTTGTGTTAGATTACCTAACTCAACATTACCCAACTCCAGCTAACTGTAGCTTGCTAGCAAGCTTAGCAAGCTAGCTAACCAGTCTGCTAACTCACGTTAGTTAGCTAAGCAGCCACTCACTGGACAAAAATAAAAACAGTCAACACACACAGTCGTCTTACCGTTACCAGTTTGGCTTCCACCTCATCCAGGTCCCCGGTCTTCAATGCCCACACCAAATCTCCCATCTTCCTGTGTTTGGCTCAGGTGATGCTGCTTCCCTGCTGCAGGCAGTTGTCAAGTTAAATGCTAGTGCGTTAAAAGTTAGCTAGCTATAGCTGAAAAAAACTCTTCCTGTCGTCGCGGGTGAGGACGGTTGTAGGACTCGACTGAATAAAAACCTCCTTTTAATACCTAAGAAAGCTATTTTTGTTGGATTTGGCGTAACCCCCCGAGGAATGGCAGGTAAAAATAAGCTCAAAAGAAGTTCTGTAAGGCAAAGTAGCCGAGAGGGATCCGCCTTTCTGCATGCCAGAAGTGTTTCCGTTGTGGTTACCCGGAAGTGAGGTAATCGTTATGTTGCACTGTACAGTCTATGCAGGTGCTACCGGTAAAATGATAAACACTGAAATATTTTGATATTACATTTTGACAATTAAAAGTTGAAAAAGATTTCCCAAAAGATATCAAATAAATTGCAATCATTATTTTTATCCTTATTATATCATAATTTAGAAAAAAATAGAGGCTATAGGCACATGAATATTCAATATTATAGTAACAATTTAAAAATAATTAATAAAAACTGTACATCAACAATTAATGGAACTTAAATCCATTAGACTAAGATTAGATTCCTCGAAAATATCATACTTTAAAGTTGTGTTGCTGTAATTTCAATGCTGAATGAGAACAACAACTGAGAGATTTGTGAAGTCCATTTGATGATTATTTCATCGTCGGAGTTGCAGGTTGCCTTTGATCAAATCTTTTGATCATGGTTAACTTCCTGTGACAGCCCGACCTGCTACAACACGCTGGAACAAGACACTACATGTTTTCTGTTTTACCTGCACTCTGACCTCCCGTCAGACATTAATTAGGTTATAATATACATATGTATGAGAGAGTGGGACCGGCCTCAGAGAGCCTGTGGACCTTATGACTGATGATACTTTGGCTGGGCGCCTTGTGCATCATTATGCACCGGGGACCCGAGGCATTAATGCAGCAACTCGTGGAAGCAATCTGCACTTTCAGGGCCATGTCATCCACCATTTGAATAACTGCACAAGAGAGGATCAGCTGCAGAAAGACAACATAGCAAGAGGGGAAAAAAATATTGTTTTACCTTGATCTGTAAAGGATCAAGGGCACACAACTGCCTTTTTGCCATAGTGTCGCCATTAGAGCCTCCTACATCTGCCCCCCCCAACCCCCAACTGTGTACATCCTCTCTCCAGTGAATATGTTGCAACACTATCATTGCATGAAATCAGCAGCCAATTTGTCCATAGGATGAAGAGGACAATAACAGACACCATTTTGAAAAAAATTCAATATGGCAGTGTGATGAGAATAAAAATGCCCCTAATTAGATTCAATCGCACTCCCATCCTACTCCTATAGCTCTCCTTTACAACATCCCGCCCCTAGTCACCTCTCTCTCTCTCTCTCTCACTCACACACACACACACACACACACACACACACACACACACACACACACACACACACACACACACACACACACACACACACACACACACCCCAACACTATATGCATACAACAGACTGAAACACTGGTATTAAAACTCTTTTATGTGATAGTAATAAACTGTCCTCAGAGTGTATGTTGCAGATTTTACACCCAAATGGTAATAAGGACACAGACAGTTACTGCAGGTTTCTCCTGCTTTTATGCTAATGTGACATATGCCTGAAATGAGTCCCAGAATGGTTAATCCATATGTATGCTTTATTTCACATGAACTCTAGTAGCAGGATGTGTATTTTTTTACATCATTTATAGGGAAGGTTTGAATTTTGCAGTCTAAATATCACATGTTACTGTGAGCAAATGTAAGCCCCTGGAATGTGAGGGAACAGCACAATGTTTTTTTTTTTTTTTTATATTTGGACGCCAGGGAGAAAGCTTTCCGCCTGACAGAAATGTTAAAGTAATTCCATCCATAGGCATGACAGCGTGGCACCATCATTTTTCAGTCTATTAGCAGCGCTCAGGCAGCAGAACTACATTGTGCTGTAGTTCTGCTGTACATTGTACATTAATGCTGAAGCTGAAATGATACATTGAGGATTATTTATTGTGCGTAAAGGAGAAAACACATTATTGAATAGCATCCGTAAGGGAATACCAAACTAATACAAAAGGCTTTTTACAAGCAAAAATGTGAAGTAATGCTACTTTACTTGAGACTTGCCTCACTTTATTTCCAAGGGCAATATTTTTTGTGCTCTGCTACATTTAACTAATCTGACATCTGTAATTGCTAATTATGGATGGAAAGCAGATTGGGGCACATTTGCATAATGTATTCATATATATATATATATAAATATATATATATATATATATATATATATATATATATATATATATATATATATATTTAAGACATTTACACAGCTAACAAGCATCTTTAGCATTACAAAAATGTGTTAGGGTGTTCGCCAAAGTTAGCTGCTGTTGCTAAGACAGAGAAAGGTCTCGAACAAATTAAATTTTCTCCAGATATATCTGTCAGAAAATGCCATTTCAGTGTCAGAATGTTAGTGGAAGATATAGCTTGTGACAAATGGTCCAATATTTACGCTGGTGGCTATGGGGTGAAAGAATCATTCATAATCTGTGTTCACGTTCACTCCTCCCATTGGAGTTAAATAGACTCAGGACTGTTATCTCTGTCTCCTAAAACTCATGTGACACAGATACAGGAAACTGACTCTCAGTGGGACGTCTTCTTCTTTAACTGTCTCTGGTAGTAGCTTTACATTTTCAATTGTAATATTGGTACTACAACCTCAGTAAAAATGTGAGTACTATTTCAACTGCTACCTGTGGACTAATACTGCATCCACAAAATTAGCGTCAGTTTCTCCTATTGGTGTTCTGTGTGCAGACACCTGCCAACATTGAAATATAAAATTCTTGTTCAGTTTTTAACCTCTTAGACTTTCCATACCTTCACCAACAATAACAGTGCATGTTGCAAAATGAAAGAGGACATCTGAAGAATGCTGGTATGCCAAATAAGTGAGAAATCTGCAGGATATACACTTAAATATACACAAGACTGGCTTTAAACGTTTCCTTTTGTTCTGCATGGTACATTTAATTAACAATAATTAGAAGAGTTTAAGTTCTGGCCATGTTTGCGAAATAAAATAATCGTATATCCTCTTGTGATCTGCTCATTCTCCCCCTCTGCAGTATTTATTGAGACCATCCTCATCAAGTTGATTAGTGTACTGAAGGGTAATCCATACTAAATTGGTTTAATCCATCTATCCCAGTTGTACATGGCCTTGTCTTTGTCACGGCTACATGTAATGTGATTAGGCAGGCCTGCTGTGACTGTCGCAGACACCCAAGGTATCCTGACTTGATAGCTCCAGCACAATCCTGGGGATTCACTGAGAGTGGCCTAAATGTCGGATCTGTTTGCCAAGACAGCAAATACTAAGCCTAAGATTGTCAGGACATAGGGATTTATACAGTTTAGTGTAGCTGCTATCATGCCAGCGCCTGGAAAGTCTGTGAAACATGAAAAGTTGCTTGAAATCAAACTGAATTTGAGCATAAACCCTGGCTCAGGAGTTAGAGCGAGTCTACCTTTTATCAAAAAGCTGGTGGTTCGATCCCTGGCTCCTCCCGTTCGCATGTTGAAGTGTCGTTGAGAAAGACACTGAACCTCCACCACCATTGGTGTATGAAGGTGTGTGTGAATCAATGAGTGAGAGGCAAATCATAAAGCGCTTTGTCTGAAGGTAGAAAGGCACAATATAAAGGCAGTCCATTTGCTGTTTGGCAGTGTGTTTTGTGTGCTGGAAACAAGATCGATGAAAGACTTAAATGGTGAAGCTGCAAAAAATTATTCGTGGCTTCATCACGATGTCTGACCACTTTCACATTACACATGATAATTTGATCCAACGTCAATAAGAAAAAAACACTATTTTATTTTTCTTAGCTTCTTTTAGAGGTGTGGAAAGAAAACATCATGAATGCACATGTTTTCTACTTTGTCTATGAACGTCTGTAGATATCAATTTTAACCATTTAACCTGTAGTGTCTTGCAGAATGTGTATGTTTTATAATACTCAACAGCCGTTTTCTCAGACTGTGAGCCAGAAATCTCCACCAAACTCTCCAGTTTCTTTGCTGTATACACTGTGAAGGTTTTTATTGAGAGGTTTGTTCATATGTCATTCGCAGCTTGATTTATTTTGTTCCTTAAAACATTGCCAAAATTGTTTTGTTTTTTAGCTCTAATTACAGAAGTTTCTCAGACATCACAAATTGAATTCAACATTTTTATTGTTCATATTTGGAAGTGTGGGATGAACCGGAGAACCCGGAGAGACCTTTGTTAGATGACTAAGATGATGACTAACACAGCAATTAGACCTGCAATAGTCATGCAATAGAGCAGAGCAAAAGGCCAGCCCATGGAGGGCCGTTCGGTGACGGCGAGTCTCTCCTCTTTGTGTGGGAGACCCACTCTTCTTGGCTGTGGTTCTGGGGAGCGTCACACTTGATCATCGCTCTCACTGTGAGAGCAGGGTGACGTGCTAACGTCAGCAGGCTAACACGCTTATGTTAATATGCATTTCTTAAGCACAACTTCAGTGGTTTCTGTTTGTATTGTATTTCATTTTTCTTCCTCGCAGAGAACTTGTTGCTAAGATCTGTGTTGCATGCAAAAGCACCATAACTAAGTTCGGGATGAGAGCAATTTCCGCAACTCCCAGTAACGTTCCACCCATGATTGATTTAAAGCTCCAACCTCTCGATCACAGCTGGTCTGTTGTACTCAGATATTGCACACAGAGCAAATTTGGTTTCTAAACCGGGGAATGTATAATGACGGAGAGGGCGAGTGTCATCTGGTTTTTCCGACTTCTCTATTTGAAAACTTTTGATAAAAGGGGTTGCAAACAGGACTCTATTTGATGAATCTATACAGCGGGAATAAAAAAATGCAGTTTGGAAAAGTAATAAAAACTGGTAACTGCAGGGGAGCGTGTTGTGTGTTGAGGGCAGAGGAAACATTGCTCGTAAATAATTTCCCATCCAATTGACCCATAAGCTTTGGAGCTTAATCTCAAGAGAAATTAAGCCTCTGTTGATGCCTGCAATGCTGAGATAAAGGAATATTACTTCATGAGGCAATGGGCAGTCATGCTAGATAGTTGATAGCATAACTTCTGTAGGTTATGTTGTTGAAGACTTGCGGAGACCCCTGCACATTAAAGGTCATTTTGACTATCACACAGATCCATGAACAAGGCTGCCTTAGAAAATGAACACACAAGCTGTGATTGAATGAACCTATCGAGGACCTGAGGCTTTTAAGGGCCTTAAAGCACCATGGGTCTTTAAAGTCAACAAATGGACACCGCTAATTCTGTAAATATCCTGTTTGGCAGGTATGTGTTCTGATATATCTGGCGGACTCATCGTTGTTTAGGAGAGCGGCCTGTGGGCAGACGTATGCCGCTTCCTTTGACTCCACACGCTGCCTCCCTCTAGAGGTCAGGCCATAGACACTGCTTCCATAATAGGAGCGTGGGCAAGAGGAAATAAGCAAGGCACAGGACAGGACCTGGCAAGCAGAGGCACACTGACGTGAACCCCGCATTCATTCCTCTCTAACAGTCACGCTGAGAGTGGGTTTTTAAAGCACAGAGGTGTGAAGACATTGCAGTCCAAGAAATGTTCTCTGACGCTCCATGAAAGTGGATGGATCTCTACAAATTCACTCATGGACTATGTGATAAAATTGCAACCAAGAGACCAGGATCATCGCTGTAATTCTCGA
This sequence comes from Anarhichas minor, assembly GCF_050575085.1. Classification (NCBI taxonomy): domain Eukaryota; kingdom Metazoa; phylum Chordata; class Actinopteri; order Perciformes; family Anarhichadidae; genus Anarhichas; species Anarhichas minor. The sequence continues at coordinate 7,423,658 of NW_027466491.1, forward strand.
ATGCTTACAACCCCTAATAAATCGAGCAGAGACACCCGTGGCTGTCCGTTGTGCACCTGTATCACCTTCCATCATCCGGACCTCACTTCCATCAGGCAGTGCTCTGTCCCATCATCCATCACTCCGAGGTGTTGTCCAATAGCGGCTGTCCCTGATCGCCCCTGACTAGCCCTGACTGAGGGCTTGTGCTCTCCGTAGTAGATGCGAGTCCTGATAGGATGTGACAACTTTATTAGGCACAAATCAGGCGGCAGAGGTTTCGTTCTGCGCCGGACGTGTGTGAGCGATGTGCGCCCCGAGCTGTGGTTTTTGTCACGGGTGGGATTCTCTCTCTTTTTATCCATCTCTTTTTATTCGAAGCCTCCGAGCCTTTCTCAGACATAATCGGCCCTCCCCCAACTCTCGACCATCTACTACAGGGGCCCTTCAGGGGACATATGGTGGCTCGGATTGTTGGCCCCGTCAGTGCTGAATAGCGTCAAGCCCATCACAAAAACGACCGCACATGTCACTCCTGACCATTGTTAGCTCCAAGTCACATCACATGACATAGCTCATCAGCCCGTCCACCCCGTGCTGCACATATAAAGCCAGCTGTAGAGGTTCATCTTCTATAAATCCTTTTGACTGTCATGGATCAGGAGGAATAAATCTGAAGGCACTGAAACCAGGATTGGCTTTCGTAGTAATAAATGAGTACAAGGATAAATAATGATTTTCCATAACTCCGGTATATTCCATTTATGCCAGGTGAGCTGATTTATTTCAGGAGGAGAAATCCCCTCGTCAGTATGTCACATGCGCTGGGTTAAACAGAGGGAATCCTGAGGAGATTAACACAGGCATGTTCCCAAAGCTCCTCACTCGAGAGCAAAATGGAAATCGTCCAATTTCTCAGAGAAAAAGTTTAGACAAATTGAGCAGCATTACGGACGGAGAGGGAAGACAAAAAGGGATTTGGTGCATAAACATTTTCTCTGCACTTCAGGAGCATTCACTCTGGCTTTGTGAACAGTTCATCCCTCGGGGGGGGAGATCAGAAAAGAAAGAGGCGATGACAGAAAGCATGGACAATTTCCATAAGTCCCTTCTTCTCTTCACATATATATATTCAAGCGATTGTCTTAAAAACAGGCAAAGTGATGAGTCCTTTTTACAGTTACAATACAAGAATGTCCTATTTTTTTTAGCTCTTTATACGTAGTTGTCGATCTCAGCTCAACTTAAAAATAAAATAATAATAAGACAAATTTAATGAATTGCCAAAGAACAAACTGTCTTATAAAAGAGCTTCAGCACAAACCTCCAGGAGGTGTAGCGCTGCATTGGAGGACTGAGCACGTTTCCTCCCCAGTGATCGATTAAAGCGGCGGAGACCGCCTCCGTCATAGCACAGTTTCCCACACAACCGCAAAAAATTACATGTTTCATTTAAGTTAGATCAATGCACAAATATGACATATATCTATGTATATTTGCCACTTCAGAAGGAATATCAAGCTTGTGTTTCAGAAAGTAGTGGCATATTTCCAGAGGTAAACTATTCCATATGTCATTTGTTGATCAGCAACCAAGGGAAATACTTGCAATTTCAAGATTTCGCCTCTTTTCCGGTTCCACAGAACACCTCCATTTATACGAGTACACAGTCGCTGTAGGTCCCCTGTAGCCAGAAATAAGACCAAATGGTTTTTCCTCATCTCCATGTGTGCGCTGTTGACTTGGCACCCAGTTGGATTTTTAAAAGATGCAGCTTTTAAAAGATGCAGCAGATAAGGGAAATGATCATCATAAGGGCCATAACTTTTGAAGACCACAAATAGGAGAGTCCGCCCCATCCTATTAGAAATAAAAAACACCTTTCTTTACTCCCTTGTTTCTCTGCTACTATAGATATTAACATCTGTGTTTTGTGTTTGTTAGGTTTGTTTAGTGAGCGTTTAAAATCAACGTTTTACGAGGAAACACAGGGGTGTAACCTGTGAGACTGGAGAGAGAGGGTGTGGAGCATGCGAGTGTGCATGCATGAGGCAAAGGTGTAATACCATTACAGTTTACTGTATTGCTGCACACAGGTTAGAGACCCTGTAGCTGGGAGCAGTATAGCAAAGCCCGGGAGACGGAGCAGTGGCTCCATGGAGGAGCCATGCGCGCTCAAAATTAAATGAACAGGAGATGGGCTCATTAGCACTCGGCTGGTTACTCAGGGAGCCTTCCAGCATGTCCTGTATATGCTATAGGCAATACAGGCAAGGCTGTCAGAAAACGTTTTTCTCAATTGCAGAGCAAATCAGCAGACTGTAGGCTCAAGGTTCTATAGTGAAGCCTGTCTCCAATCCAAATCTCTTGGGAATGGAGTGACGCGTATTTCTATTCATTGTGAAAAATGCTTTTCTGAAAATATACATGTTAATTAAAAATGTACACATCAATCCAAGGCTTGCCTCTCGCACATGATTCAAAGCAATATCCAAGGTTAGCAAAGTGAAGCTGCAATCTTTAAGTTCCATCAGCATTTTTCCGCAGCACTCATTTAGTCACAGTCGGAAAAGCACAGGCAGCACTAACAACATTAACGATAAGTCTGTTTTATTCAAGAGTCAGTAAGTCGTGACGGTGAGCCAGCAGGCACGATACCAGGACCCTGAGACTGAAGCAGCAAAATGGAATCCAGACATCGTTCATTTTTTTATCTCGTGTTCCAACATGGGAAAATACTAAATCTGTAATGATCAGGCTGAATTTAAAATTCACAGCGATGAACGCAACAGGCTGTGGCTTGTTCTCCTGAAAGTGGCGTTCCTAAAATGTGCTGCATGTCCCGACTGATGCATGTCAGAAAGCTAGGCTAACGTTGATAGGATAGTAGAACGAGAAGGGCACTCGGAGAGCACGGACCTCCACCTCGGCTAAATGCCCGATCTCGCAATGTTCACCAAAAGGAAAAATAATTTGTGTGTCCGCCCCGTGATTCAGATCCACTCCAAAGTTGGCACATGTTGCACAATTCCACCAAGTTTCACAAATATTGGGCCGGTAGTTTTTCCGTAATCTTGCTGACAAACAGACCAACAATGTAACCTCCAGAGGTGGAAAAAGGTAATGCTGTTTGCTGAAAAAATCTATTTGAACAGATTGTTTAATCAAATTTTTTTTGAAAAAGTGACTTTAAGTCCTGCACATGACGAATATACAACACAAAATGCGAATAGGAGCCTCAGTGTTGTTTTACAACATCGTGTACGCACAACGTGATTGGTCGATGCCTTTCTTCGCAGTGCGAAAGATCAACCAATCAGAAAAATCAACCTTGTTCTGGAAAAAGTACGTCTCTTAAAACAACAGTTGAAAAAATACAGTGACGTGCGAATTAATCACACAAAAAACGCTCCCGATGTGTACAGGCCTCTGGGAGAAATCAGGGACTATACACTTGTTTTCCGCTATGTTTATATTTCAAATACTGTGTTCCAAAAACCTGGAGTGATCTGCCCGTCCTGAAACTTGATGTGTAACTTAAACTGTGTTTGATGGCAGGTTTTTGTATAATTTCGAGGTAATGCACATTAGTAATCGATGTACAGTGCTCAGCTGATAAACTGTGATTGTCCTGCTTCAGCAGCATGTTCTCTATACAATGACTGTAAATCAGATTAAAAAAAGACCTTGTAGCGTTGTGTAGTGGCGGTGTGTCTGAATGTTATGTTCAGCATGTTCGCTCTTCAGACTCCACGCTCCATTGTGCTCGGCGGTGCCATCGCAGCACACCTCATTGCGACTTGCTAATGAATTAGAGAGAGCGCCATCCTTTCATCACCAGAGCCTCACGAGGTTTCCAGTCCACAGCTCACCACCTCCTCCTATAGGCGTTCTCTATTTCCTCCTAATCTCCACTCCCAACCCTCAATCTCCTGCTAAAGCAATCTAGTCTGACTCGCCGGACAAGAGCCAGAAGATTGCAGTCCAGTCGGTGAGCGATTCCTGGAGAAAGACTCCATGATTTCCCCCTATAAATCCGTTTGCACTGGCTGACCATGCTGTTCAAAGCAACGAAATGATGACTAACCCGTCATTAGCATCATAATGCCTGTGTACCTGATCCTACATGTATCTAAACGCACAAGGCGAACCAAATTGAGACAGTTCAGTTTGCAAACGTGGCATTGCTTTTGATCCAGGGCCTGACTATGTGCCTCATTTGCATAATTGTAATTACCTGTGTGGGCAGGAGCCCGGCTGCCGCCCCAGGTAACTACCAGATGAGGCCGTTCTTCCTCCCGTCGTCCCCGCTCCGCTGTGAATCACCTTAATTTGCCCGGTCTAAACACCTTGCACAATCTGGGCGAGTAACAACTTTAGAGGCTCTGCTTTCCTTAATGACACATTTTGCCGTATGCTGCCTGAACTGGGTTTTGAAGAAGAGGAGAAAATCAGCAAGGTTTCCTTCCTGCTGACCAAACACTTTTCCTCTGACTTGATGCACTGCTCCCGTTTTGTCCCTCCAGCGTGCTCTGCTGTCGCTTTCTACCGAACATCCTTATTACTGATGTGGGTACAGAGTTGATCTCATGCCAGGGCTAATCAATTTCTAAACATTTTCCCAAAATCATAGTGCCAATACCTTTCTGGAATTATTGTTTTTGCGTCGCCAGAAGTCAAAAACAATAGTTTATTGTGCGTTGGGGTTCGATGCTGAACTCTCACATCGTTCATTCAAGCTCTGCAACATGAATGAGCCAACTGGGCTGAACAAGCTTGTCTCATTTATGTCTTTTCTCCTCATGATTAAGCGCACATGAAAGAGAATGATTTACATCACTTTAATGTGAAATGTGTTGATTAGAAAAAAATCACTCGCTGCTTGCAGAAAAAAACCACGCAGCATACTTTGACTGCCAAGAACTACCAGCACTTCAAAAATCACCGCTCCTTCATTTAATCCGACTTTTACAAACGGGGGGGGGAAAAAATATATTCAGCAGCAGATTCATCACGGCTCAAAGTGAAAATCGGATGAGAACAAAGTTAACCTCTGGGATGCAAATCAGGAACTTTTTGACGTGAATGAATCTGCACTACAGAGCTCATCATCAGCGGAGCTCGAGGAAATGGAGATAAACTGTCATTTTTTTTTTTTTTGCCCACCCACTCTGAAAATGAGACTTGATTCACTGGCAGACAGAGATCTCTAATATTTACTATACTCGGTGGTGTAACTGCTACCTGGAGATGGGAGAGGATGAGAGGATGAGAGGGAGAGATGGAGACTAATGGACGGATAAATATGAAGGTACATTTTCTCTCTCGAAGGCTCGGGGAAGTCTTATCTGGAAAGGTGCGTGCTATCAAATGCCTGAACTCGACCGGAAGCTTTCAGATAACAGAACCAGAAGCCCCAAACATTTTCCTGCGAGGTGCGTCTTCTTGCTTTAATTTGCTCACCTCACCAACCCTGTCAAAAAAAAAAAAAAAATACTCTTGAGTATCTGGAAAGGGAATTGCCTTTGCATCAACTTAAACCAATTACACTTTAAACCCGAGATAACAGAAAGTCTTTGTGTATGTTTATGTGTCTCCGTAGCGCCACAGGCTATGAAGTGTACTTGCGCTTCATAGCACCTCAGCTTGTCATCCAGGGTGTTGCTTTGCCTGCTAAATTTAGCCAGACGAGAACACCCAGCATCTCCGCTCCCCACATACAACATGTGCTGCTTTTCTGAGGGGATAGAACACTCCACTTCCAAGCAATCAATACCGAATGCACCTACAGGGACTAACCAAGCAAATGGCTCCAGGCTAGACCCTTCCCACCCATTTTCTATATATAAAACTAGCCTGGCATATAATGAAAAACATTACCTGCCACCAGGGCACATAATTCAAACCAGCAGCAGACGGAGGAGTTATGGAGTGCGGGCCAAAGAATGATCCAATTACAGAAATAGTGTTTTCACACACGAAGGATCATCTGTCATGGTACTCTACAGAAATAAGTCATCGCAGAGCTTTTGGTTTGAGACGAAATTCCCAGAAATCACTTGATAATGGGAGGTAAAGAGCCCATCGCGAAATAACAAACCCTCCTCAACGTCGTGGATTTTGGAGTGTGTGCGTGTACATCACGGTGCGTGAGTCAGTGTGTGCGCCTTTATTGATTCTACGCCGCAGCATATGTGCAGGTATGAGGTCTGTATAATTCAGCGGCAGTATTGCTTCCCCCCCTCTTGTAACAGGCAGTACGCTTCAGCTCAGTCCCTCTCTGGAGAGTATATGACTCTCTCCTGTGGCGCCACCGTGTTCCTGATAAACACACACATTTGACAGATGTCAACACGATACCAACCAGACCTTCCGTGTGGCTGCATCTTCCTGACATCCTGCTCACATGCAGTAGAGCTCCTCAGTAGGGCCATCAACATAGAGAATAAGCCCTCGCAGGCAGTGGAGGGCAGATATAGTGCTCAGAAACCACAGCGCTGGAGAATACAGAAAGCAGTCTTATTTCTGCAGTTTGGGTATTATTCCTGCAACAACATGGTGTTCTTTGAGATCTGGGAACGCAGCAATATTGGCAAGCAAGAGAGTCCAGCAGGGCGAGGAACAGTGAGGCTTAGAAAAACTTATTTAGAAGAGAAAACAAAGGCAGACAGTAAAGTTATTACCCAAACTGTCTGTTGTTAAAATCTATCACAGTCAACCCCTTGAGATGTTGAGGCGTTAAGAGCAGTTATCAGCCTCATAGATATGTGTTAGAAGGGGCTTGCTACACCCATAAGGAACATTTGCAAATGGCTGCAGTGCAGTATAAAATCTGACCTCAAGTCACTAAAGAGGCAATAATTCAAAGCATATCGGTTTCTGTTAATGGATGGGGAGGTATGTGTAATGGCCACGGCTCAGCCATGTTCATGTGTCTAATGCACTGGAGGCTAATAAAGAGACCTATGACCTCCAAATGTACAAGTAATAAAGCTGTCTTGGTGCACTGATCAATACCGGCTGCACACATTGGTCCCCATATTTTCATAAATTCTCTGGGAACAGAGCCAACTCTAAGGGATCTGTCCTTCAAAGGGATGAAAAGAACATTGAAGAGGAGCCGTGTGCTTCAGAAAGGGGTTCTATCTTCCGCAGCGTAAACATTTCAGTTAAAAGCCACAGCCCTTATTTTCCTCCTCGGGGCGGCGGAGTCTTCTCTGGTTCAGCAGCTCTTTGCCTTTGCAAGTGCTGCTCTCTCAGTATAGCTGGCACCCTTCGTTGAGTTATGATCAAGCCTCTACTGAACACACATCATTCCCCAGGCAGTGGCTGGAACGGGGAGGAGGGAAGTGGAAGGAGGGAGTTAAATAATCTACGCCGTGGTCCGATTTTACCAGTTTTCAGAGAGTAATGAAGCGGCGACACAGATCCGCCACATACACCCCTATCTCTCCGCTTAATGAACGAGTGAGCCGCGCCCAGGTGAAAAATGAGCAAGCTCAACGCAGCCCTTTAAGAGGAAAAAATGGGATTCCTTTTCCTCGCAAAACAGCTCACATCCCCACCTACTACTGCTCGCCCCCCCCCCCCCTCTCCTCCTCCAAACTCTGATTTCAGTGGGGATGATTGATTAAACTGAAAACAGCCCCCCCCCCCCCCCCCCCTCCCTCCTGCAAAACCCCAATCCTCCCCACTGCTGAATCTCTAACTAATTTGGTTTGTGCTGTTGCAGTGGCCCGAGTTTACAGCTCTGTGATTTCACCTGCAGAGACATTATGGAACCCGGTGCAGCACAGCAGATCAGGTACTCACTTTTAAATGAAGGTTAAACAACATTAGGACACAGTCAAAGAATGATTTTTGACAGTCAGCTGACTCAGTATATGTGGGTTAAAGCCACACTGAGTCATCAGAACGTGCTGGCAGAGAAGGTGCGTTTTCCAACTAAACATCGCCCAGTGCCTTTGAGATTTAGTTTGATCAACATAATGCTAAAAAGCCGGAGGAGAAAGGATTTGAAGCAGCAAACAGAGAGAAAAAGGGGGAGTTCAGCACTAATACAACAACGGCCCTGAAAGTCAATGAATGCGGTGCTTCAGTCCCCCCAGGCTCAGATGATGGTGGAGATGCAGATCACAAAGGCGTCTGCGTGCCCTCTTGGTGTCCCGCTGAGGTCGTTGTTCAGCTGGTGCGATGCGTCTGACGTAACCTGGCACGTCTCCTCATGCAAAACGCCGCCGACTGGGACCGCCCCGTGTCGCTCTCGGCGCTGCAGAGCGGCGACAGTTCAACTCAAACCTCAGGAAAAGAAGAAAAATGGTCTTTATCTCTCATATCAGCCTTGTCATCTGGACCTCAGGCTGCCCCCCCTCTTTCCGTTGATTCCTCCACAGGGTCTGTTGTAATGTCAGCTGACTCACAGTAATGTTCTTATCCTCTGATAAGCTCAAGGGATGGCTCAGTCAGGAAAAAAGAAAAACATAACAATGCATAACTAAATGGGAAAATCGCCAGAATTAATAGCTTTTTAAACAAGGTGATAGTTGTTTGAATATAGTTTAAAGCAAATTCAATGTAAATCAGGTAAGTGGAAAAAAGTATTTATTATATTATTTGTTTGGAAAATAATGTTGTTTATATTAAGACATTCGTCAATTCCCAGGACCTTTTTATAACTTGCTGAACAACAATGTGCGTCATATTGACATTTTCAGTTCCCCTCATGAGATGCTGTTGATATAGTTTCTTTCTAAACGCCTGCATCATTTTCATTTCAACTCTCTAGGATATCTACTGGGATGCTTTTTCCACCACACGTTCACCAGGGAGACGGACACTATTCTTTGATGCTCAACACGACATTCTGACCTGAGCAGTAGATTGTGAGAGAGGCATGCTAACCAGCTCTCACACAGGGAAGAATTACAAGGACTTGTACAATCACAAGCTCACCTCAAAAGGTCAACCCTGGGGCTTCAAGGTGTTCCTTGGAAACCTGGAAACTTCCCTCGTTTGTTGTTTTATTGATCAGTGCTGGACATATTACAAGAAGAACCTGCTCTCTACACCTGCGATAATACCAAACCTTTACGAGGGATTTACTCTGAAATGCATATAGAGTGGGTTCATTCATTTATTCTCACTTCGTATTCCAATCGTATTGGATGTGCGCCATTAGCCGAGCTTTGTATTGTAGGTATCACTGCAATGAACAGGAGCAACTGCTTTCCAATCAGACAAGTCTCTCTGTGTTGAAAAGGAATTGCAAACCTTCACCGGGGCCAATAAATGTCTACTGAACTATAACTATGCCTTTTAAAATACCAAAAAAAACAAGTATCAGTCTCTCCCTGTCTCTGCGGTGTAGAGAGCAGATGATGGGATGTTTCTGTAAATGAGCTTGGGGAGTGAGTGCAGGTCACAAGTGAAATATAGACGATAAGGCCGCTCGCAGATGAGGCCATTTTTCACACGAATGAGAGTGAGCGTGTGCTCTGCGTTGAGATGTGCTTCATGATTGGCGCCTGATGTGGGGTCGTTATCGCCGCACGCTCTGTATGCCAGAGAGAAAACCTGGCAACTTTTAGAACATTATGTGGAGACGCGTGACCGACTCACAGAGACCAGGGACGCGTCGCTAAAGCCTCGGGTGTACACTTCACAAATCACAACTCTGATTTGTATTCAAATCCAATACCGAGGCCCACTGAAAATCGTTTTTGAAATATCTTTAAAACAGTTGGAATACTCAACAATACTCGTGTGTATGGTAACTTGTAAGACTTTTCCTTTGTTGTTTCAGTCAAACTCGCAGAAAAAGTTCAGCTCGTGAACGATGAAACAGCGCAATCTTCTTTCAAAACAAAGAAGAAATAGCAGAAGTAGAGCTCATAAAACACTGCATGCAGGCTGAAGACACCCTTGGGGGAAGGACGCAGAAGTCCAAATATCCAAATATCAGACCTATAACCTCCTTGGCTTTACCGTGTGGCTGATGCATTTATACGACAGACCCATCCTTCATTGTATACATAATATAGGGGTCTATAAGGGTCTTGGACTCCAGCCTCTGCAGAGAGGATGTACTACCGACATGCTTATCTGTGCCCTGGCAGCCTTTCTCAGCAACACAATCACACTCCAAGACACCCTGAATTACTTTGAACAAAACAAATGGCATTTACCATTCCAGGAGATAAGCAAAGGGGGCATGTGTGAAATAGACAAACAAACAAAACGGAGAGTTAGAGGCAGCAGTTAATCTTGGTCCGGGGCCGGATTAACGGCCATGCTTGCATTTTCTCTGAGAATAATCAAAGCGGTCCTAGTCTTATGAATAACTCCGTCCAAAAAAAATGAGGCACTTCTGGCTATGAAAGCTGCAGAGAGTCAATGAAGAGAGAAATAACAGGGAATAAAGAGGACAGGCTTTGACTGGTTGACTCCACATTTTCATTTCATGGCCTGTGGGGGCCGCTGGGGACTTCTAAAATCAGCTTGGGTCACAATGTGGAGACTGGTTTCTTATTAGGGACGTCAGTGGCATTTCAAACAGCCAATGCTCCCAGGAACATTGTTTTGTGAATAATATTCCTTAAAACAACTGAGCTTGGTTAAGATTCAGCTGCCTGTCAATGCAGTTTACGTCTCGCCTTCCCCACATTGCCTCCCAGCCGTCCATGCCTGCCTGAGGTCTGTCATAGAATTCTGCAGGACCACAAAATGGCAGCATCCAATCATCGCCTGCCTGGTGTCCCAGTGAAGCCACGGGGGGGCACTGATTAAGACCAGGGCTGCGATAGGAGAGGAGGCCTGCACCTCTCAGATGCTGCAAACTATAAAAACCTCAAGTGCAAGGTAAGCCTGTCTGCTCAACGACAAGTGTGGATGGCAGAGGAGAGCGGGCGAGTGAACCCATCTGGTATTTTCTGTTCTTTCTCAATGGAATAGCCCCGAGTTGAGTCATGAAACCCAAAAGTGAGAGACCTTGGTTAGTTTGAAAAACTCGGATAAATCTGAATGAAGGCCTTAGTAAAAATAGCTTTATAGTTAAAACATTACTGGAATTACCAATTGTGTCTGCAGTAGCCCTCAGCTTTTCAGCATATTTTATTGTCTTTTAGCTCGTTTTGGTTTTACAGTCTGCAACTTTTTAGTCCTCTCTCATCACCGTTGTTTCTAATGATGATTACACGCCAATGTTGCTTAAACAGGTTGCTGTGTTTCCCCCAAGCAGCCACAAACATCAATAAACACTGCAATAAAGTCTGTAAATTCTAATATTTTTCATATAATTAATGTCATATCATGGACTTATCAGTTTCTAGATTTCTTAAATACTTAAGCTAACACAGGATTAGCTCAAACTGAAGAAGCCTTAGCTGTGCTGCAACGCAATTAGCTCTTAACAGGTTAGCCTAGCATTAGCTCTTTCCTAATAGTGGTCACGCTGTATTTTTGCTTCCCTATAAGCACAGAAATGGAAAGATGTTTTACCAAAAATAATGAATATTTTTTTTCCAACGGTACAGTGGGACATTGTTAAGCAGCTTCGTCATTAACGTAGACATTTGCCGGAGCATATCCTATTTCAGCTTTATACCCTTCCATGTAGCGTATGCAGGAGAAACTAATCAAGCGATGAACCATCCACTCGCCTCCTATTCCTTTCAAGATGATGGAAAACAGTTTTGTGTCTTCTCTTAGCTGCCGTCATAAATCAAAACGTGTGCCATGGCGAGCAGCTGTCATGCAGGTGCAGCGTGGTAATTAACACACTCAGGGCAGTTCTCACACACACACCATTCTTGTGTGGACACACTGGCTTTCTGACTGGAGCAGAGTCTCATAATTATAATTACTGAAACGACGTACGGCACAATAAACATTGGAAAGGACGTTCCAGCGCTGGCTCAGATTTTGTGATGAATTGCCATGCGGCCATACATTAATGGTGATTTAAATCAATAAACTCATCCTCATTGTTGTGCAGTTGCATTCTATTCTCCGTGTGTGCCTGAAATAGGTTTGTAATACAAGATCATTAGCAGAATGAAAAATGCCTCAAATTAAAAAGACAATGGACCTCATGCAACAACATTCTTTTCTTACTTACCTTTCTTTAGTGGTGGGCTCGCACGAGAGTAAACACTCCTGATTTCAGAGAGCTGTGTAAATGACCAGCGTGAACATGATGAACGCCACCTATTGGTAAATGAGCGTCCGTTTATGAGAATTGTAAATAAGCATAATTATGGCCCCGGTGATATCATATAAGGCTACACTTCCTGCCCCTTATGTCCTTTATTGAAGTCCTGCTTTCAGAGATCCATAAAGGAAAATCTATATCATTTTTAACAGCAACAGCAGCAGAATTAAGGGGCCTGCTAAAGTCAAGGAACGGGGAGAAATAACGAGTATTGTTAATGCGCTGTCACTTTAGGGTCGAACGGTCACTGAAATAAAGAAGAAATGGTTCGGTATGAAAAACGTCTCCCCTTCAGTAAGGCGATCGATGACTGCGAGGGGTGGGGGGGTCAAATAATATAAGTCGTTAATATTTATATTTTAGTGTTATACAGTAGCACCGATAGCCAATTTAAATTAATAATGATTTTGTTAGGCTACATGAATGCATTTAGAATCAAAGCAGAGGTGAGCAGTGTTGACATCTGAACAGTTGCTTGCTTGCTAATGGCTGCGATTCCAGTTCCCTTGAGAACCTAATGTTGCTCTCGGGTTCCACTGATACGCTCGCCTTATTGTTCTGGATTTTTTTATTGATGATGTTATCTTTTTCGTGTCTGACCTACACTAACCTCGGTGGTGGGAACGACATCTTTCTCTTTTTATTTAAAACCTTCCCATCAGTCTGAGTTATGAAGTCGATATCAGACCTCACAGCGTCCACCGCTGGATGCCTACAGCGCTGAATGAGACCCGGCGCTGGCCAGCCTGCCGTGCAATAATCGTCCTAATGCCGCTAATTGTGAATATTGTTGGCTAATGAGTGGATGAAATAAGAGAATTACAGTGAGTTAATTAATGAGTTCACCTAATTAGGCCATTAATTAACTCCAGAAGAGGTACATTATGAGCGGGGAACTTTGCTGCATATGCAGTTTAATGATGAGAGCCAAGAAAGGGTCGGACAGGCACGGGGGGACGCATTAGAGTGGGAGCACAAAAATAAGCCTTCTCTTCTTGACCCTGTCTTCATCAGACAGTCCAATCGCAGCATCCTGTCATCTGTCTCTTAACTACCAAGGCGCTGCTCCAGATGTACATGCAATTATACAGTAAATTTCCCTTTAGATTAGGTTGCTTGTAAACAATGTGCGAAGAGGTTGATAACATTGGACTGTAATTTCTCATTTTACACCCAGTGTTCACCGGGGTTTGAGATTAGTTGGCTTGCATTTAAACACCAAATATAAAGGCTAATGGGAAGGAGGCCTCAAAAAAACCTTAAATGAGCCAATATTTTATTTCAAACAGAGCTGCCGAGCACTTCCCATGAATATCATACGACTTGCTTTAGAATCCGGTTACAGTTCAGATTGTTTCACATAAAAACCGCAACAGTAAGTTTCACAGTACAGTAGTTACAGAAATAATAGCACCTCTCGGAGACTTCCCCACCCGTCAGGTCAGTGAGGTAACAAAAATATAAATGGATGCCAGTTTGGCACAATTTATTCAACTCAGTCAAAAGTGAATTATTCATGAAGCAGTGAAAGCACTCAATTGATTCAATCACGATAATCTACAGTAACTTAATTCACATGCACATTATTTCCATGCAGCAATATTGCCTACAGATTGAACCGCTCCATAAAGAGCTCGCATAATAATCCTTTGCCCCCCTCAGACGGCTCTTGTAGAAGGCTGGGTAATTGTCGAGGGACTGTGGATCGCCTCAAGGGTCAACGCTGTACCGCGCTTTGTACACCATTACGCTCCCTTTAATTGAATTGAAGAAAGTGCAGTTAATTAAGCGATTAACGCCGAGAACATGGGAGCTATCAGAGAACAAAAAGACCCCCTGATGGTGGACGGTGCAGCCACTGACCTTCTCTGGGGGAATCTTGTTTCCGCCTCACAAACTGCGGCAATGCCTCTGCTGTTCACGGTTTTATTTTTCAGATAGATGGCAGCAGCTATGGCCTGTTTGGCATAAGACGGCAAATGCGGTAAAGTGCTAATTAGTATTCAATGAGTTACATAATGAATGTGTTTCATGTTAAAAATAAAAAAAAGCTCTTTTCACTCTCGTTTTTAATGACAAAAAAAAAGATAAGCTGACTGGTAATATGCTAGCCAGTCAGGAACACTAAATAGCTCCCAGTGCCACCTCCTATTTCTCCCAGGTGTGTTCCCTTTACTCCCGCTGGCATTTTGTTTTCAGGATTGTACATCATTTCATTCAATAAAGAGTTTTACTGAAGAGGTAAAGAGCTTTACAAAGCTTGGGAAAACGATGTATTTGTACCAATGACTCCTGTCTCATAACTGCGCACAGTTTACACTCAGACGGAGTAAGTTAAACCCATAGAGATGAATTGATTTCACCATAAAATTTCAGTTTTAAATGCTTCTGTGACCAGGCCCTAAAAAAACTGTCCCTTTTTGTCATCTGCAATTAAGATGCGTCTCATTTCAAGACTGACTACACTTGTTTGGGCTGTATTCACACCAGGTTTTTAAGCGACAGTAGGCACGATTTGAATGTAGCCTTTTCAGTCTGAATCTACAGTATTATCACGTTTTTCAAAAGAACATTTCACTCCTATCAGGAATTTGTCTTCTGCATTTAGATGAACCTACATTCTGACGCTCGAATAGCTCCTGATGTAAGACCGGCACCTTAATGAAGTGCGATGTCAGAAGCATACCCTTTAACACGCATGTCTTTTGATGTGGGAGGAAACTGGAGCACCCCCAGGAAATCCACATGGGAAGAACACACAGACCTACAGAGAAAGATCCCAGCGGGGTTTGAACCCATGTCTCTCCTTGCTGTCTCTCCTACACATGAACGCGCTGTTTCTGAGTATGAACGTTTTCCGCAGTTTACTTCTTTTTGAAGCCATAACGTGTCAATCTGTGCTAAAAACCACAGATTGTTTGGGTGGTAATTTACATCAGAACTGACATTAAGAGCATCGTCTCACTGACAATTATTTCTGACTATGTTACTGTCTGACAGCTTGATTTCCTTCCTGATTGAATCTGAAACATCAAATAGAGAGTACTAGCTCTTAGATCAAGTTCAATCAAGAAGATCGTCCCTGTCGCACAGTCAATCAGATATCTTAGACTTTTTTCAACCAGAAAGCACACTATGTTATCTAATTTTGCCTGTCAGATTGTATTTTAAATTGTCTGATACGTTTCATCGCTGTCATTCTAGTGAGTGTGCCGCTTCAACTCTCCACCACTTCACCGTCACTGTAGACCCTGCCTTTTACTCCCCAAGGGAGGGGATCATTCTAAAGTTAATTCATTAGTATGGTTTTACCCCCTATAAATTATTCCTGCAATGGGATCAACACAGACGCTCCTGCCCGATATATTTTAATAAGCATCTGATTTCGTGCTCCACTTTCGCTGACTCCCCTGACTGATATCTCTCTCCTATGACGGAGTACATTTACACTCTGTTGTTAATATAACGAAATGTCTTCCTCCAGTGAGGTTTGGTTAATCAGATCCTAGGTGCCTCTCGGGTGCATCTCCAGCGAGACTATACTCTCTTTTACGCTCCCTCTGATTGCAGTGATGCATCTTAATGCCAGGTGAAAGAGGGGTCACCGAATAAGACTCGCAAAAGAGGAAAGTGGGTTGCCGGGAGCGTTCTGGCCGGAATGCAAAGGAAGAGACTGAGCTTGTCGGCCTGGCGTCTGTCATCTTAATGAAGCATCTCGAGACGGGGCGCGGTCCCATTAGATAGACACATGTGAGAAAATGGAGGGGGTGACACAGGGTGAGAATAAGACAGTGGTTTGTGAACATTGGGGGAAGATGAGCAATCGTGCTGCGGTCTGCCACCAGAATAGGATCAAGCAGTATGTCACAGTTGAGAGATTACATCTGTATTCACTGGCAGCAATGCGACCTCAATGAGTGCGTGAGGCCACGAGAGCTGTAACAATGAGGTAACTGGCTGCAATACTGCAGAACAATGACTGGGTCTTATACAACGGCAAAGAGTGATGAAATCTGTCGATTACCTCTTGATGATTCCAATTATTGTTTGCTGTACAGACATGTTTTCAGACAACCCGTTCTCACTCTTATCGACACTTGGTCAGTGCCCCGAGTTAAAAAATCCGTAATATCTACTCCTAATCTGTGAATATACTGGACACAAGAGGTCCCTCTCTGAAAAGTCCATTCTCGGTGCACGCTCAATGGAGGGTTCTAGTTTCTGCAACACACTTGCAAACTGAACCACGATTGGCTCCCAAACTATGTCACAAAATCACGTTGCATGTGAACACTTGCACTCAGTTTCAAAAAGGGGAGCAAAGCTGAAATTCAACCCTTCAGCAGATGAATGTGAAACAGACTTCTTGTGTCAACCTTTTTCTATTAAGCAGACGAGTAGAGCTTCTTCTCGTCCTCTTAAAACATGTCTATTCCCGTGCCACAGTCTCTTTTCAAAACACTTTTGCAATTGTCAGGAAGAGAAATGCAGTTTTAATGCAAGTCTGTTTGACTGCATTATAAGATGGGAATTCCCATTTCCTTCCTCCTCCTCCTCCTTCCTCCTCTCCTCTAATGATGACTAATATGACTGGTCCCTCATCCAATCGTAATTTCAGAGATGACAAATGTGCACTTGCCTCCGCCTTTTCTCACAACCAAAAGTATGACAGCCACTGATGCTCGGAGACTTGGCTGCGACTCACTTGGCTTTGAGTGACACCTATATCATCCAGTGGAAAATTCAGTTAAAATAAGGCCTGGTGTACATGTTTAATTAATTACGCTCATCTCTCCGCCGAGGCCCGGCAGGTAATCATTAATGGCAACCGCTAGTCTGGAGAACGGGTGCCTAAAGAGTAGTGACTTTGCTCATCACAGGCAAGCGGCGTGAAAATAAATGGGTGGCTTTCACACATGACTGGGTTTTTGCAGATTAGACTTTTTGACTGGGGCTCTCATGATGGCTTCGCCTTTTGAGCCAAGACATCTGTGTGTGTTGGAGGACATGTGATGGGGCCTGCCTAATTAGAGAAAGGACATCCTATTCATGTTGATGCTAAGCTGGAGCTTTTGGGCCCGGGCCCCCTGTGATCAGGGTAATTTGTCTGTGCCCCCTAACACCTCCCCTATGACTGCATAAGATGAAGGACTAGATGTCTTGCCAAACTGCATGAGCATCAGTCTGCAAGGAAGCTACTCTCCGAACAGGTCTGCTGACCCGACTGTGAAAAATCTCAGGATCAGCACATTAACACATTAACCTCTAGCCCGTGGTCATGCCTCAAGATTGGTGTAATGAAGCATCCTTTGGACAAGCACTGCTCCCAGCCAGAGTGGCGACTCCTCTGGGACTCCCAGGAGTTTTGAGGGGAAGAGTCAGCTTTAACAGTTTACTAGTTTAGCTCTGCGTAAAAATTCAGACCATGTTTTCCTTTTGCCTAAGGCAGCTTTGGATGAAAGGCTAGATATGTGATATGTGGGATATCATCCAAGTGGGAAATGTTTTTTTTATAGTGGATGTAAGCTAATATTATAGAGGTGGGGCACCATCAACACGTGGCGAGGCAGTTAATACACAATAGCCTTGCTGTCAACAAGCGGCTAATGATAAAGAAGCCCCGAAGGCTTCAGAGGGCAGGCTGCTAGTCTGTTAGAATCTCCCGATATAATTGCTCCTGAACAATAAAGTTGAACGAGAAAGATCACACAATCTTCGGCCTATTTGTTGTAACAGTTGGTTTCGCTGTTGTCACATTTATCTGGGAGTAAAAACGCCTTGCCTGCGTTTCTTTGAGCAACCTTTAGATAAGACAGATTGTTTCTCTGACAACGGTAAGAGAGGAGCGGGCATGTTGAGGCAGCGAGTGCTGAGGGCTACAAGGAAAAGCAGAGCCGTGGTAGCTCACTGCCCAGGGCACCAAATAATCTTCCAAGGCCAAAGAAATTCCCAATGCTCCTGAATAAAAGAGGGAACATCGCCCTCTACTCGCCTGTAACATCGCCTGATCGCCTGAATATGAAATCACTAGTGTGTTATAGATAGTTTGTTTTTATAACAGTCACATGGTGAAATCTGGCAACAAAGTGTAGAGGACTGACGAGTGACTGAGAATGCACAGGTAGCCATATTGGTGCAGGAAAAAGTTACAGGTACAGGTTTTGGGATACAGGTTGTAGGGTTCAGGTAAAGATTCCAGATTACAAGGCAAAGAGGTAAGAAAACAAAGGTATAAAGCAACACAGCAATAAGAGAAAGGCCATGCAGGAGTCCTGTACGAGGATTGATTAACAGTTACTATGTTTTTCAATTGACAAATAAAATAACTACTGATTTGGAGGACAACAATAAGATGGGGGAATCTATTTAGACAGGATAGACTGTATTTTAATTTGTTTTTACTTTGTTTCTGAATTGAAGCATGACTTTATTTAGCTTCAGAAGCTCACTGTCGATCACAACAGCTGTGTTCAGTAAAAGAACAAACGAGCTACAAAAGATACAACACATCCTCCATAGAGAGGCAACCACATAAGTGGAGATATACCGGAGCTCAGGGCAATATTCTATACGAGTCTCTTCCTCCTTCGTTTGGAGCTATAAATTAAATTTCTTTGTAAACAAGGTTTGTTCAAGGTTACGGTTGCTTCTTTCATGAATAACAGGCATGATATTAAATGGCTGCTTTGCCTGTGCCACAGAAAAACAGCTTACTCATAGAGGGATCGTTTGAAGTTACATTGTGATGCTCTCTCATTGTTATTTAATGAACTTGGTTCCTTTTTCCTCCAGCTAAATCCATTAAAATCAATCATTTTTGCCTCATTTTTTCCTCTTGCTTTTTTTTCTCTCCTGCAAACCAAACTTGGGTACAGGAGATGAGAGGAAAACTCTCCAAGTCTGAGAGAAAGGAAATCAACTAATCTAACCGTAGCCTTCATTCAGATCCAATTCATTACTTGGGCATATTGAGTATAGAGGCAACAGTACGTACCCCAGCAAGTCGGCCAATCTGCTCATCACCCACTAATAGACACGGGCGCATGTGTAAGTAGAGGATATATTGAAAGAGCTCGCTTTCAGATCACAGCTGCCCCCTACCTTTGTAGTGGATGGCAAACGCCATTCGGATAAATGCTTGACACACGTTGCTGTTTTAACCCAAATTACCCCCGGGCCTTAGATCTCTCAATTGCCTAATTAACAAGAGCAGAGTGTGAAGCCTTTCAAGTTCTGCACTTAAAACAAACGCGGTGAGCAATGTAGTGAGTCTGTTCTTTTTTTTGTGCACCTGGAGGGAGGAATCAGTGGTGACATAAAGAGGGGAAGGGACATTGCAGGGAAGCAGACCCTCCTGCTGTTCCCCATTTCCTTTCTCAGTATCTGTAGTTTAATGATATGCAACGTCTGAGGATCTGAGGGTCCTTGAAGGGGTTCAAGGGGGGACCAGCAAAATGGTGTTTTCCCTTTTGTATCTGAACACAGGGCAGTGAGAATGAATGAGATGAACAAGAATGAGATCAAATGAGATTTCCTCCCCTATTATCTCCCCTCCTATTGTGTATTATGACTTAAAGGCAAGGTTTAGAGCAGTGGTTCCCAATCTTTCTTGTCCAACATACCCTCACATCCCTATTACATGTGCTCCAGTTATTGGGGTATCAGACACCCAGGAAAATTTATTTCAACAGTGAAACAGTAGATATGTTCTATACCCTTGCAGGGCTGTTGGATGGGTCACGGGAGTTCGCCCATCCAGTCTAAATGTGTTTTTTGGACGCGGAAAAGGCTTATGACTGTGTCTCCCGGGAGGTTCTGTGAGGGGTATTGTTGGAATATGGGGTACCGGTGTCTTTGTTACATGCCATCCTGTCCTTGAGTTACCAAAGTGAGAGCTCTGTCTAAATAGTCGGAACAAAGTCAAACACGTTCCCATTGGGTTTGATTACGCCAGGCTTGTCCCTTGTCACTGATTCTATTTTTGATTCTCATGGACAGGATCTGAAGGCGCAGCCGGGGGGAGGAGAGTGTGTGGTTTGGGGACCTCAGAATTGCGTCTTTGCTTTTTGCAGATGATGTGGTTCTGTTTGCTTCATCAGACCGGGACCTCCAGCATGCACTGGGGAATTTTTCAGCCCAGTGTGAAGTGGTTGGGCTGAGAGTCAATACTCCCAGCCTGAAAACAGTGGGCTGCTCCTTTAAGTTGGGAGTGAGTCACTGCCCCAAGTCTTGTTCACAAGTGAAAGTCAAATGTAGCGTTAGATGGACAGGACAGTAACTGAGCTGGAAGGCAAAGATCTAGATTTACCAGTCAATCTACGTTACAACCCTAATCTATGGTCAAGAGCTTTAGGTCATGACCGAAAAAAACGAGATTGCAGATACAAGCAGCCAAAATGACTTTCCTTTGCAGGATGGCTGGACTCAGCCTTGTATAGATAGGGTGAGGAGCTCAGACATCCGTCGGAAGCTGGTCGTAGAACCGCATCTCCTTCAAGTCAATATGGGCCTGTTTTTCTAATTTGGTGTCATCTGATCAGGATAACTCCTGGACGCCTCCCTTAAGAGGTTTTCCGGGCACGCCCAACTGGTAAGAGGCCCAGAATCTGAACCTGAAAAAACCTTCACACTGACATGAACACTGGATACCTTTTTACCATCCAGGAGAAAGGAGATGAAAAGTGCAAAATGTAAGTGAACAAAAAAAAAATCCCTTTGGATTTTGGAGATACATTTACAAAAGTCTTTGATGTCTCTGAATTATATGTTTTTCACTTATTCAGGCTCTTCATCTTTGCTCTCCAACCAGACTCGATGTTTTTTTTTTTTTTCAAACTGTTGCTGTAATTACTTTCTACACCTCGATCTGACTGTCTGTTTTATCTGACAAGTTACGCTGTAGCTGTGCCTGAAAAAGAATTAAAGCAACACAACCAAAACCAGCCAACCACTCAAGGCAGCAATGTGAAAAAAGGGCAGAAATCAATACAACGTTTCAACTTATCCCGCCCTCAAGGATGTTGGGAAGAAAGGATGACTGAGAAGCAGCAGGAGTCCTAACATGGAAGAGCAACCAGATAATAGATGCAAGAGCTCAGCATCTAATTCTATTATCAGGTGGTCCCTGTTGCAGACGCAGTGTTGTGTGCATGCACTATGAAGGAGAGCTAGAGGTGACAGAGAGAAATACATCTTTCTTAAATCATCAAAGGGACACATGAAATGCACTACCAAAAAACAAATCTATAGGCAACCTTTCTTGAACTTGTTGAAGTTAGAAAACTTCCGCTTTGGGTTGTTTTGGTCTTATTTTTTATAGTTTTGTCTTTTCACCAGACTACAGGAAGATACAGTGACAGGGTAGCTACAAATTATATTTTCCTGCCTAGCGTGTCATAAATAAGTCAAGTTAATATCAACCAAGCTCTTGTTTGTTGCCTAAACCCAACATCCTGTGAGTGGAAATATTTTATTAAAGGACGCCATGCATGAGTGTATATTGACATGCCTGAAAATCAACACTAGAGGGGTATCTAGTGCGTCCGTCACAGATGCTAAGGGGCATTGACCAAATTTGGTATTTGAAGAGTTGGTAATGAGTGTGTTGAGGAAACACATGTTGTTTATTGTATAATCCATTAAGATTCATCTATTTGTTGTTGATAATTAGCACGCCTTACAATTGATTATGGAAAGTGCTTAAAATTTACATTCTTAAACCATGCAACTGCTGGGGCACGGTGGCCATGGTGAATATTCTCTAATGGCCTCATTTTGCTGGCCATTTTGCAAAGCAATGAACAAATTTCTTATTCAGTTCCAAATAACTTGGTTTTGGAGTCAATTTAAAGTTGGCTTTTATTTACAACACTGCATCCCAGACCTCCGCAAGGGAACTGATAAGCAGAAAGTTAAAAGTGATGGGAGAGAATAAGACCTGTAGTCGAAGGAAGAAAGGGGAGTTTTCTATAGAGATAAAAACATATTGATATGCAAGCTGCTGGAGTTTTAGAAGAAAAATAACTCCTTTTGCAAACTGCAGGAAATTACATGACTAAAATGTGAAAATCGAATCCCCGAAAAATCATGTGTCAGTGCACCATCATGACAGATATCATCCCTGATGCATAAAGTAGGGATCATTATGTGATTACATAAAGTAGATCTCATGTGAGTGAGACCCTACCACAGAGAGTGATGGCATAGTGTCACACAGAGAGCTACACTGACACACCATCTCTCTATCTCCCCTCTACACACAGCAAATAAATCCATAAGCACCATGTTGGAGTGCGCTGCCATTTTCTGCTGTCACCATCATTTTATTCCCCCGTTAATATTCCCCTCCCACCCTCTGTCTTTCTCTCCCGCAGGCCTTGGTTGCCACATTTGCTCCACAAGCATAATATCCACCTGCTCCTGTCACACCGCCTGGCATTTCATCCCCAACATGGGGCAGGCAGGTAGGTACGGGCAGTAATTGGAATTCTGAACAGTAAAACTGTGTGTGTGTGTGTGTGTGTGAACGCATGAACATATACAGCACATCCAAGATTGTCTGCATGTGTAAAAAATGCAGCTGTATGGATGTAGGATATTGCACTGCACATGTGACTCCATGAATGCATGTGCTAGTGTGTTTCTGTGTGTGATGAAACCATTCCCACTCCGGGATACGAGCACTAATATACTATCCTAATAAGCCAACTGTTGACAAATATGTGACCACTGTGGGGTCATGCTGCTGCATGACCCCACTCATTAATATTGTTAACAACATTTAGCGTAGTGGAGGGTGTAGTTTCCTAGATAATTTCACTCAATGCTTCACCCATCTGAAATCATCCTGATGACGAATAACAATCACAAGACCGCTGCGATGTATTCCTTGATTTATTTCAGTCAAGGTGAGATTTGTACCTCCAGCTATTCGAAAACATTTTTTTTGTAAATGTTTCGCTGCCTCAGCTTGTACTTCTTTGTGAATCGACCCGTTTTTAAAACATTCGCAAGGTTGTTGCAGTTCATGAAAACTGAAGCTAAAACGGTTTAAAAAGAAAAACCTTGGCACAAATGTAACAGCTTAACACTGGTTAAGCTTTTGAACATTGAAACCATTCATGCAAGATCGACACATTTATTGATAATGAAAACAAAGAAGAAGGGGAAAGGATGTAGAATTTCATCAATAAACTTAACATGATTACCGGATCATATTGAGTAAGGCACCATCGGCCCATTTACCGGCCCTCAGTCTCTGGTTGTAGCTCCACTGGATCCTTTTGAATTCACAAAAACCACAAGACCATCTATCTGCAGATGGAATGACACCTTTTAAGCTTAAGCTCCACTTACGCAGAGCGAGAGCTTGTGAGGCTGTTAAAAGCATGAGTCGTCTTCTAAAAGCATCAGGACCTGACCATGAATCCATTAATGCACTAATTTGACTGATAAGAGCTCCCCCAAGGTTGTTATCGGCTCATAATACTTATCATCCCCGTGCCCACCTGATTGTTTCGCGGGGGGCTGGTTTTGTCTTGTGATCGAAGGGAGGAGGACAATGACGAGGCATTTAAATAAAGATATGGTCAGTTTCCTTCACGCGGGCTGGTTCCATGAGAGGCACCTCCTACACCATATTAGGAGGGAGCAATGATGACCACTCGGGCGCACTTGTTGCTAATTCAAGACCTGAGGTGTGTGAGGCTCTTTGCAGCTGGGAACCTGTGACCGGAGAGCGGCTATATTGGGGCATAAATTGCTGTGTTATCTGCGCAGGAGTGCCTTTCAGACTTCTCTAATTGAACCACCAAGGAGGAGGAGGAGAAAGGAAGGAGAGATGCCACCTCCTACTACTCTCTAATACAGCTGAGATATTGCCTGCTGATGTCCGGGGTGAGGGGGTGAGGGAGGAGAGACAATAGGTTTGCAACCGGTACAGCAGGGTACAATAAAAAGCTCCTCTCCACCTTGAAGGAAATAGCTCTCTCTCTCTCTCTCTCTCTCTCTCTCATGCTTTCTGTCTTCGTCTCTCTCCCAGGAAGTTGGGGGTGGTAATTGGTTTTTAAAAATAGTCTGTTATATAATAGGTCACTGTATCATACACTGCCGCCTTAAATAATGCATAAATAAAGCCTAAAAAGGAGTTCTAAAGACCCTATTATGGGTCACGGTATGACAGAGTGGTGGCCTCACAAAATTCTCTCATCAGCTTCAGTTGGACTGAATTCAAACGCGGGCAAATGTATCAATATTACATTAACTCGCAACAAAAATCACTTATTTTCATACACATAATGAGGCAATCTGATATTTCAGTCAACAGGCTATCCAGTCTGAGAACTTGTTATACATTTAATGTACCCATGAAAAGGTGACTGCTCGGGTATCCTTTCATTCAGTACTCTCTCAGGTTTCCCTTTAAAGAAACAGAACAGATCTCTGCAACTTCGTCATAAAGCAACTTGAAAGGAAAAAAGAAGCAATTCAACCAATTTTCCCTAGTAACTTACTTAGCATTTTTCAGACATTTTTTTGTCTGTTATCGGTGTGAAGGAAACCCGACAAATGTTGGGTGTGTGGGGAAATTTGGTTTAAAAAACACATTTAAGGGCCACCTACTCATCCTCTGCGTAAGTAGAACGACATTTTGTCCGCTAATGGACATTTTGAAAAGCCCATAGGGATATATTACAAATGCGTCAAATATTTTGGGCGATTTGGTGTGCCTGGAGAACGCAAAGAAACAGACCCAGCCTGTATTGTTTTCATTTCTTCAGTGGTGTGGCGTGACTTTTCCACTAGTTGGGGCTACTGCCCTTAAGGTAGCTTTTGTATTTTTAACATTAGTTTTGAAAGTATTTCTCAACCGCTGACAGTGGGTCTTGTGTTTTGGATGTTATTATCATACTGTCAGTGCTCTGCACAGATTCGACACCTGCCCGCCCACCTACTCTCAGCCCTGGATCTCTGAAGCTCTGTGCCGGTGTTGGTGGCACAGAGGTCCCTGGATCGCCGGAAGATAATAACCTTATATTTTTAGATTCATAAAATGTACCCAAATATATATCTAGGCTATTACTATAAATAGTAAACAGAAGAAAAGTTTTTGCCAACGTCATTAGGGTTCATCCTCTGGCCACCATGGGTGTTTGATTTTATGGCAATCCATCCAATAGTTGTTGAGATATTGCCGACTGAAACTGCCGTCACTGGAGTTACGCCGCTAGCATGGCTAAACATTTTAAAAATGCTTGTACTGATAAACATCTATGTTTGTGTGCTTGGAAAGGTGTAAAAATGGAAAGCACTGAGCCATAACTATATATTAAGTCCAATATATATACAGGGAGGTTAAAGGTCAGGAATGAAAACCGCTTGCAGGCGTGGCTGTTTATCAGCTTCACTCTCATGGCTGTGTGAAAACTAACGAGCTAAATCGAGGGTCATGACTTCAACACAATAACCATTACCAGTCAGACGCAGCACAGACCTTCAACAGCAAGGTCGTAACGCAATGCATTACCAAGCGTAAGCCATGATTACATGGAGCTTCCCTTGGATCAGGGCCAGTGAAAATACAGAAGTACAAAATGGCGAGGAGTAAATCATGAGAATACCCTCTGGCCTGAGCGTCCAGGGCCCAGAGCTAACAAGTCATTACTGCAAGGATAATATCACATTCTGCACAGGGCACATTAAAAATGAATCAAGGATCAGTAACACAGTACTCGACCGTTGTCATTAGTCTATTTCTTGGACAAAACAGCTTTCCACCGTTTCCACAGAAATCCTGATCATCTAACTTGAAACCGTCCTTTCATTTCATTCCGCTTGACCAGTGAACGCAGCTTTGATTGAATCCTCTTTTGAAGTGCTTCTGCTCAATTTCCATTTTCCAATTCTTGCCGTCTCGCCCAACGCTGATGCCACCTCTGCAGCTCTCATGACACGCTGTTCTGTCGACGGGATTTATCAGGCCACAGAGAGGAAGCTCAACTCTTAAGTGGCCCTCGTCGTCTGCTCGCGGCGGCCGTACAAAAGGAGACTGAAGAGCCCGGGTGATGAGTAAAGGCAGACGATATGAGTTGACTTCTCGTTCCATCTGCCGGTGCCATCAACAACACAATGTTTACAGTGTAAATAACAAAAAGAGCTGCAGCGCACGCTGAGGATATAAATTATCTTCTAAATGAGTATCTGAATACTGTACAGCAAAACAGCATCAAAGCATCCGCCGGTGTATTTACTGACAGTATGGATCCACACAATACACACATGCACAGATGCTTTTTCAATTCCAACAAATAAAAGTAATCAAACCATACAACATATTTTTTTCCCCCCCATTTTGCCTAGTGTGATTGAAATGTTCTTTTTAGAGGCATCTAATTGTTGACTTCACTCCCTCGAGCGTGTGCTCCACCTCTCTGAGGGAAGAGACGGGCTAAGCCATCGGCAGAGCTTACCATCTGTATGAAATCACTAATGTGCCAATAAATGCTGCGAGTGAAAGTCACGGGAGCAGGGACTCCCGATGAAGCAGATATGGCAGCACTTTATATAGGTGGGCCGCATGAAATCATGTTACATTAATGCATTCCATTTATGGCTCGACACTGCGCATAAAAAGGATGACAGAGGTGTCACTCGGGCCCAAGCCTCCACTGGATGCACGCTATACAGCAGTAGAAGTCGGCCGTGTGTCGGTTTAGTTGTAGGTGGGTGGATTAATCTGCTTTAACACTTCATTAAAGGAGCATTCAGATGCAGTTGCAACTGTCTCAAGACAAGGTGGGTTTACTTACACTTCCGGTGGCTGATTAAACAAAGAAAGGTACATTAAAAAAAACATGCAAAATTACGTCTCTGCTGATAAAACTTTTGAGCAGCACACGAAATAAAAGGCTGCATGGATTTTTGGTTCGAGGAAGTTTTGTGCCAGGTTGCTTGTCAAACATGCATCGCCTGTTAACAGGCCATTCTGACTGACTGATTCTGACTGATCCTTTTTGATATGATCACTCAGTGAGTGTGTCAGAAATGTGACTTCATTATTTGGCTTCCCCTGGTTTCTGTGAGTAATATTAAGGCATTGAAGCATATTCAAAACGGCTTCCATTTTATCCTTTCTCTGATTCATTAGCAGATAAGCCCCATTGATTATAAGAACAAAAGAACTGGCTATGACTGACCAAGCTGAGGGTAGTTGGCGTCAGCCATGCCAAACACTTAGTTATGCACCCATATGGAGAGGCATTTGCTGCATGTTTTTCCCCCCCTTCATCACCCTGGGGCACGATAGCATTAGCTAAACGCCTTGAAAGCAAATACTGACACCTCCCAGTGCAAGTGCCGAGGCTCACAGATGCCTGAAGAGAGGAGCCAGCTGGAGGGAGAACACAGGAGGAGGCTGCAGAGGAAAGCGGGAAGGGAGACGCGTGTCAAGTTATTTCCTCGGACACCGTGGAGCTGTAGCCAGGACACTATGGTTAACCAGATGGACTCGCTGTGAGGCATATTTTCATATTTCACACCACAGCCAGTCCAGTTTGTTAGGCGCTAGTTTGGCAATGTGCCGTGGCAGCACCTGACACTTTGGAAAGTGTGCTGATGTGTGCATGGAAGTACATATTCAAACTGACCAAACATCATGTGAAGGTTTTGAACTCACTTCCACGGAAAAACTTGACTCCTCACTGGCACTTTGTCCGTT
Source organism: Anarhichas minor (assembly GCF_050575085.1). Classification (NCBI taxonomy): domain Eukaryota; kingdom Metazoa; phylum Chordata; class Actinopteri; order Perciformes; family Anarhichadidae; genus Anarhichas; species Anarhichas minor. The sequence continues at coordinate 7,451,560 of NW_027466491.1, forward strand.
GACTACCAAGAATGTCTACTTTCCCAGCCTAATACTATCTCGGCTCTGACTAGCCGACGACAATCTTGGCCTCGCCAATTTACCAGCGCCTATGTACCAAGGTGGACAGGTGGCTGGTCAGATGCCCGGCTCCTCTCTACCACAGTGGACGATCCCTATCTTTCTGACTGGACAGATGTCAGATACTTGGCAGGGCTGCCGCCCATGTTCCCAAGCGAAATGTCTCCAGACAGGTTGCCTTTCTTCGCCGGAGATAAAAGCGGTCTCCCTGTTCCCGAGTCTGCATCAGACACTCTCCCCCTTCTGTCTGTTTTCACTTTTAATAGCCCACATAGTCAAGTGACAAAGGCAGAGTGCTGGCCGAGACACTGATCACTAATGAGGGGTGGGACTCTGACTTACCCGTATTCTGGCTCTCCTGCCGGGATCACTGCAGGGAGCCTCTCAACATGTCCTAACAATCCTTATAATGCTGTATTCAGACCCACTTGACTTTTCCTTCGCTGCTCTGTCACTCACATTTCCTCTATTTTTATCCTTCCCTCCCGCAGTGAGACAGTGTATTAAATCATTAACGGTTGTCCTAACAATGCAAATTCCCACACGAGCCTTGATCTGACGGTGCCAGCTCTTGGCTTCACAGAAAGAGTGAAGCTGAGTTCAGTAGCCCATGAATAACTCGCCATTTTATGTTTTGAGTCACACCATCCACACTGTTTTGAATATTTTGTCCCTCTATTATTTCCTGTCGCTTATAGCACATTCATTTCATAATTCTCCAGGTTGCATCCACATTTTGGCAAAGTGGAGAATTTGGATGTTAAAAGAGGCCCGCTAACAAAGTTGATTACTTCACTTTAACTGCTCACATGGTAACTTCAGCCTTACGTACAATTTGCAGCAAAAAGTATACAAGCACAACCAGAAAGTCATCCCACACTCACCAATCTAATGAATCACTTGCTGTTTGTGATGAGTGTGCCGTGACTAAGTGCAATGTACATCATCCTAAATTGATCAAGACGACTAGTAAAGGTGGGAAGTGTTGACTGTGTGTTCACAGCAAACAATGCCTTACTAGACCACAGTCAAATGTAAAACAAAAAATGATTAGTAAACGGGGCTTGTATCTCATATGAGCAAAACTACAGAACATCTTGCGTACTATCGACGACACCAAATCGGGCCAGGGGCCGAAAGTACTTCAGGCGCCCTTGCTCAAATCACGGCCATCTTTCAAACTCATCTTTCATTTTGATCGCAGCTGCACACCTACAAAGTTTCCCGACACCATATCATGCCAGGGGCGTAACGTTGGGTGGCCAATGGCCCCTTCGCCCCCTTTACTCGGACCACGCCCATCTTCGAAATCAACCTTCATTTTTTTAGTTTCGTGACTATTTTTCATCTGTAATCCCAAATGCGATCATAATTGGATGGGCCACCCTCCTGGTGCCTTTAAAGACCAATAATGTCCTTCACAGAGCTAAATAAAAACTAAACCAAACATCTCAATGCTGCTAGATCTAACACTGCAATTCCTGTCACTGTTTGATTAGTGAGCTCTGAGTTGATACAAATTCAAAAAGTAAAAGAGATATCATCATGCCACATTGACTTCCTAAGTGCAATGGGGGAGAAATGCAAAATTGTTAGCGCCGTGTTTTGAAGAAGAGTGGATCCGTAGGCAGCTTCCTCTCACCATATGCTCAGCCAGCACAGCTTCGTCCTGCAGGAGCCACCTCAGCCCTGCAAGTCTGCAGAGGAAGTCGACATAATAGCCCAAAGTCACAAATGACACAAAAACCCAAATAACACAGAAACTCTGCTGCGACTGCTTCCAGCTACGGAGGGTGTGTGTGTGTTGCCTTCATCAGGGTCCTATAGTGTCTTGAAACATAACATCTGTTCAGAACTATTTTCTGAACCACAAAGGCAGTGGGCTATGTTTAGAGATGAGGCCCCAGGCGTAAAGAACGAGTGACTTTTGACTCCTATACATGACAGGATTACTGAGTAAACGCTGGTTTTACACTAGTTATACATTAAAGCAGTTTCAGCGGAGAGACTAATTGCAAGAGGAGGAACTTGATCTGTTGGGAGTCTTTTGATCAGGACACGGGTGGTGGTAAGAGTGCATCACAAGTCTAGCTGAAGAAACGGTGATGGATGTGATCTGGAGCCAGACATCTGATGAGTTCACTGGAAGGACCTATTGGACAGCTGCTTCTGATAACTGGAGGTTTTTTTTTAAGTTGGAAACAGTTAGAATGAAGAAAGTCTTTAGACTGAACTTTTGCCTAACTTTATGATCAATTTGTATTAAAGTTTTAGAAAGTTGTGGATTAATTAAGAAAATAATGATCCCTTTTTTGTACAGCACTCTTAAAACATTGTAGCTTCCAAGTTAAGGGAAAGCTCAGAACCACTGAAACAATATATAAGACATCGCAGGGAAACAGAACAGCAATCAAAACCGCCTCCGGAGAGTCCAGAAAGACACAAACACTGAAGTAGGTGACTGTGGAACCGTCAGCCACCTTTCATTTAAAATTTACAACAGCTACGTTATAAGAAGAGCTCCCTTGAGCCATCGCGTTGACAAACTGTCCCCAAGACAAATGAGCGAACAGATAGTTCAGGTGTTGCAGCAGCACGGCAGGAAAAGGGCGCCGAGTTAAACAGGTGTTTAGTCCATTCAGTGCATAACATAAATCATTCTCATGCATGCCCAGTATCACAACAACCTGGCTGTGGGTTCGTAAATAAAACTGTTACATACTGCTAAACACAAATATTAGTTGTCAACAGCTTTGTTCGATATTGTCTCCTTGGCTAAAGCTTGGGTCATAATGAACTGAGTCGTAACACTACAATTACTCTACAACATTTACATCCTCAGACCGATGCAACCCCACTTTATCGTTTCTAAAGCATGGATGGATTTACCCTCGAAGAGAAAATGTGGTGTAGTGCGTGCAGAAGGCACCTTCACAAAGCACTCTTGTGTGAATGCGAGTTACAGCACGGTGAACGACGACCCGAGGCAGCAGGCTTGGGCTGGGGATAGGGGGAGGATAGTCACGAGTGTGACCTGCACGTCAACGTTTTCATAACCAATTTAGAGGGTCAACAATTGACAAAATGATAAAATTGGAGGTTGCTTCACTGCCGGCAGGGAGTAATACTTTTTTTCCCTCTCCTGTCTGAACACTGTTGTGCTTTACTGGCTAAACACTTTGGAATATCCAAAAGTCATTAACCTTAAGTGCTGGTCACTGGAAACAGGTTAATGTGGCTAAAGTGAGGACTTTCGTTGACGACCTTCCAGTGATAAAAGAGGATTTAAACCCCCGTGGGTCAAGGAAAGGCGATTACGTCCTGAAGGCTCGAGGTTGATTGCGTGACGCTGGCGAGGAGCTCTGGGGACTGTAGGAGAGGTCGTCAACCACCACAAGGGATTGGGTTCCCACGTTTTGGCACCATGCTGAAATCATCGGCGTCGTACATGCGCAAAGCGAGTGATCTTCCTCCATAAGAACCAAAGAGTGTATCAAGGGAAATTGTAATGAAAGTGGAAGAAGCTATACAGGGCTTTGAACAGGCGAGTTTCACCCAAGGCAGAAATCCAGCTCCCATCAGAAACAAAACACAAAGGACTACATCGGTCTGTTTCATGAGTGTTACAAGAAAGCTTGGCGAGCGCATATGGTATGCGTCTTCTCTTGCATTTCCCTCTGTTGTGAGATCCAGACTGGACAGATGCACTGAAGGAGAAGGAGAACTTAAGAGGGAGGAAGAGAGCTCCGAGGCACTGACGAGCAGTTTTTGCGTCGAGGCCAGGTGGCAGATTGCCGGAGCTGGGAGATGAAAGCAAGAGAAGACCACTGATCTACTGTACAGCACACTGCTGCAGGAGATTGGATAGCACCCCTCGCATTTTCTGAGTTTCTCTCTCCTCCGTACCCGTGAGCGAGTGATGCATCAGGGTCAGGCGTGGTTGAGCGTTGGGAGGATCAGAGCGGCCGGCGCCCACTCAGCAGGGGTTGAGACACACAAGGAGGTCAGAGAAGGATTCGGAATAAACAAACGAGGGGAGTGATGAGAAAAGGATGTCAAAAAAACAGAAGAACTGAGCATCGCATCGAAAAACTGTGCCGTGTCTGGTACTTGAGTATTTTTAGATTATTTATCAGTGGGTGAAGTCTGACAGCCAGCAGCCAAAACATGTAACCTTTCCCGCAGAGAACTCCAACCTACCAACACACTCCGCTGCAGGACATCACGACGCCCGCCCCACCTGCAATCATATGGACACATTTGCATACCCGTTCTCACCATTTTACATAAAGCAAATACAATGAATACAAATGAATGACTTTAAGGTATCAGTAGTCGCCTTGACAAGAGAAAACTTAAGTCGCGTAGCCATTTGCATTGCCGACGAGCTCGGGGGCATCCGGCCGCGCAGGCAGTTCATATTTTGTTAATGACAGCACATGCATGTTGTAAATTCTCTCACTCGGGATCCAGCTGTTCGCAAAGCTTCCTTTATTACACGCGCTCCCCTCTCTCTAAAGCTACACATCATTCAGGCGGCTCTCATACACTGTTTGTGGCATTACCTTAATGGAAGTAATCAAGTTTGGAAAGAGCAGTGGTGGTGTGTCAAAACACTATACAAAACACATATTTTGGTATGGACAAATTATTATCATTTCGAGGATGCATTCTTATTTTCCTCTTGCACTTTAGGAAACACAATATGGCTCCTGGCTATTTTTTTAGACGTCATTGTACAAACTGATGAAATGCATGATCTTTCCTCACTGACTAACAAGTTTGCGGGCCCTGGGGGTCGGCTGGCAGGGCCTGTCCTCTCAGTGTTACATCACACAGCAGCAGTGTACACTGTCTCTCTGGGGAGCAACCGTAAGACAAAGGAAGAAAGGGTGGAAAAGATTTAGCAGGAGAGATTAAAATCTCAGTGGGACGGCGAGAAAACGACCCCTTTGCTGTTCAATTTAACCGAGCTCGGTGGGGGACTTTATTATTTATATTCTTATTTGCGGCTGCTTTGACATTTTTATCTCCATTCCCACCGGCCAGGCACAGTCAGAGCATTGCTCTCGACCTTGGATGAAGAATTCTCCCAAACTAAACTTTTTTTATCTAAAATCAGAACAACTCGGCAATCCGTTTGCGTGATACCGAGACAAAACCGCGATGTGCTGTGCGTTTGCCCATTCCAATGAGCGCAGAAGAGCTTATTACACAGTTGAATGACTAATACTTTGTATTGTCATAGGACAGCGGGCGTCAGAGATGAGGATCACCATTGTCCTTTCCTTTGTGTGCCTCAGCTATTGTCACCAGTCGCTAATTAGTAAATAAGAGCTGTTGACACGCCGCTGCACAGTGCTAATGAACACAAGAGGTGTTAAGCCACAGGATACGCAGTCACAGCCACATAGTGGAGGTGGGTGGCGAAATGGCTGTGTGTGCGTGCTGGAAAAGAGTGCGCGAGCGCATTTGTGCATGCAGAAATAGCGCAGCTCGTCTGATTGGATGTTACGAGAATGGCCGATGTAATGTTCCTCTTGTAATGCTCTAAGCATGCATGAGCTTCAGACAGGAGGCTTATGGGATTCGCAGGACGAGCGCCCTCCCGGAGCTCTTTGAGATGGCGGCAATGTGACTTTTGAGAAGGAGCTCCGATTGAGACAAAAACTTGCGAGCTGCACCTTGGTAGGAATGAATCCCTCGTGGGTAAGAGGAGTGGATGGTATTGGGGAGAGGGGAGGGGCGAGGAGGGGGATGGAGGGAGATAGGGAATCTGTCAGGTATAGTAGAGAAGAAAAACAATAAAGCGGAATGAATAACAGGGCTGCCTGGGAGTTGACAGAAAGACATCAGTCCTTGATGACAAGGACAGAAACCCTTATCAATGAGCTGCACTCTGCAGGGCCAGGAGAGACAGGGGGGAGGGCGAGACGCTGAGCTCCAGAGAGTTCGTTTTCCACCGATGAAAATCCACTAAAGACACTGCCATGCCTCAACGGCATGGATTTACTCTGCCCCAAACACTCACCGTACTAAGATACCATGAGATGTTGAATTTGGGGCTTGCCAGATGCTCGGATGTATCAAAAAACAGCTGGTGATAGTTTGAGCACCTTCATTTTAAAGTGAACATAAATAAAATTGGCATAAATTACAATATTCAGAACAGAGCATCACATTTTGCTGGCTAATATTTAGTAAATGTCAATGTCGTCATAGTTCAGAAAAACTGCTATGCTAGTCTTGTATACTTGTCTTGAAGCGGAGGGGTTTGACTGGCATTAAAAAGGAGAACCAGGTCTTTTTCGTCGCAGTGAGAAGGAAAAATAGGAGCAGAAGCAACGTAAACTCAGTCATCAGTACTCGGGATAGGTTCTTGGTCACTAAACTGAAGACCAGTCAGCAAGTGTCTGTAATCTGCTGTGAAAGCCGAGTGCTGAAGGAAACATCTCAAGCGTTCAACTGGCGGCGCCCGTCTGCTCCTTTTGCTAAAGTCAATCTCCCGCTTGACTCTCCTCTCCTGCTCTGATGGATACACGTGTGTGTGTGTGTGTGTGTGTGTGTGTCTTATAAAGAAACACAAGCACAGACCTACACACAGACAGATGGAAACACACGCACTAACAGAAAATCCAGTGATTCATCCGTACAGGGCTTGTGCCCACGAGGCTGCCAAAGTGAAGGGGGGCAGGTGGATGATGGGGAGGGGTACTCGAGTTGTTCTGGCAAAAAAATGTCCCTTCTTACCGTCAAGCTGTGAGCAGATGATTGATCAATCTGAGGACAGCACAGTAGGATCGGATGTTGAGATTGTATACTTTACAGATTCATCCGAGCACTTGAGCGTTCATGTTTGCATTGGTTGGCTGGTGAAAAAAAGGTTTGACTACTGAACATGGTGTTTGAATTAAGATGGTCTATCATTAACAATAACTTGAACGTACTGGATTTAAAGGAAACAACTTGAGCCTAATTTTTCTAGCTTTATCTATCCATTGGGGAAAGAAAAAAATCTTTCACAATTTTTTATCAATATTTTGAAATGTTACAAAAAACAAATGCCACAACAACCTTATAACTATGTATAGCTAAATACGCCATATTATCTGGGTCACCCGCATCATCACCCTGTGGCCTTTACTTAGCCTTACAAAAGAGTAGTGTTTTATTTTGTGCTTTTTCAAATACATAAAACGAGTGTGTGAACACAATGATTGGGAAACCAACAAAATTGGTCAGGGACATTAATTGGTTTAAAATTGAATTGATTATTTATTGTGGATAATGCATTTAAAAAAAAAAAGAAAAATCGAATTCTGTTTTTTTCACGGTTGGTGGATTCTGGCAGCAAAGGCCAGCAGGTCAGATGAAAGGAAATTTAGTAGAGGCAATGGCCAGGAACAGGCTTTCAAGTTGGCAAGGAGACGACAGTGCTAAAAGTCAAACAAACAGGTCAAAATCCTGGAACAGATCAGGCTCAGGTTCACCGGTACCTCAGGTACAGATGGCTGAAATACAGCGCCTCGGCCAACATTGGCAATCTGGCAGCGAATGAGTGGAGATGGGCCTGAATATATACACAGAATGGCTGATTAGGGAAACGGGAAGCAGGTGAGTGTGCGGGAGGAGAAGGTCAGGTGATGGAAGGGCAGTAGGGTTGGCTGGATATACAATGACAGGAGTTAACAAGGTTGCAGGGAAAACACGGATCATTCAAGAGGATGAATACCAGCAGATGAATGGAGCTGTGAGCTTTGCCTTTAACCACATATGAAAGTTCGAGGCATCATTTTTATATAATAAACTATACATACACGATAGGAATCTTACAGTTACAAATATAGCAAAACCTGACAAAAATATATATATTTGCATAGCTAGATACAATACCATCAAAGCTAAGTGAGAACGTTTTTGATTGTAATTTTGGGTGGACCAACCCTTTGACCCTCTTTTCCCTCCGATAGCAGGCTGCTCCAACAGCAAACACATGGGAGTCAGGGAGTGACAGCACGAAGGTAGATGAGCTAGAATAAAACAAAAAGGAGTCCGGGAAGCAATTCAACCTGTTCTGCAACTCAAGCATGAATATGGTCATGGGGAGGAGTGAGCCTGTCACAAACCCACCTCCTCTACAAATGTGTGAACGTTGTTAAGGCGTGCGTGATTGTTGGAAGCTGCTACTGTATCTTCCAATCTGTCGACTCAAAGAAGTAGATAGAACAGAAATGATGACTAAATTGCTCTCCAGCTGTATTTGGTGTTGATGTATTTGAGGGTTTATTCACCCAAGCGGTATTGACGGAGGGTTGAGTGTTTGTCTGTCACTTGGGCAGCAAATGTCATCGGACGAAGATGTTCTCCAGTGAGGCAAAAAAAATAAATAAGAGACGCAGAGGGCCTGAAATGAAGGTTTTAGACTTGTGGAAGACCGAGGCAGAGATCAACATACAGAGAAAAACATACTCGCAAGGACAGAATGTACAAAGCATGACAGAGAGCTGTGGAGGGAATGCAGCGTGGTGTGTGCGAGTGTGTGAGGCGCTGGCTGACAGAGTGTGTCGGAGAAACCCAGGGGACAAATTGCAAGACACCTGGATGGAGTGGAGGCGATACCGTCTTGCATTCACAGCACACCATCGAGCATCTGGCCACCTCTCGTCTCTCTCTCTCTTTGTCACACACACACACACACACACATGCTGGCAAAGGAAAGCCATATGTGCACACACAAGTATAGTCAGACAAGCGGAAGGAATGGGGAAGAGGGGAAACTTAAAATCGTGAGATTCAAGTAAAAGTGATATCCCTGACAGCAAACACAGATTCACTCTGAAATACACTGCTACCCTTTAGCCTGCTTGGTAAGACTGAGTCGTGCAGGCGAAGCGAAACAGCTGGAAAGATGGAGAAGACAGAGGACAGACAGAGGAAAAATGAAGAAGAAAAAAGAGTCAGTCTTCCCGAGAAACCGATTCCAACATGAAAGAGCTGCGGCGTCACACCGCATTAGGTTACTGTAGATTGAAGAGGACGTGCATACCAATATTCAACACAAAAAAAAGCCTGCCCTGAAGGTGTCTGCCGACCTGACAAAACTCTCCACCCACATGTGAAACCATCAGATTGCATCCTCTCACCTGTCATGCTGACATCAAAGGCAATTTCCTGTGTCCACGTTGTCTGAAACAATTGCTTTTATTTTCAGTCACAAGGCCGAGTGAGGGTGAGTGTCACCTGTTCTTCCTCTCTAACATCCAAAATATGCAGCGGTCCGAATCAAGAGACAACTTTGAAGTGTTTTAGTGTGATAGAAAAGCAAAGTGGGAGGTTTTGGGTGTCCAGTTTTCTGGAAGAGAGACCCCATTCTCACCAATCAGTCAATTAATCAGATCGGCAAGACTACCTCTGCAGGTGGTCTGACTTGGCAGGTGGTCTTATGATCGGATGTCACCCAGGTGTCAATGTAATTCTTATAGCTTAATTCACCTTCTTAAAAAGGTATAATGTGCAACAATTTTTGTGCATGTACAGACTGATACAGAATAAATTCCCTCTCAGCCATCACGTATGACACACTAGTATGTAGAGGTGTATCTGCAGAGAACTCTCTCTCTCTCTGCCTGTATTTTCTCTTTTCTTCTTCTTTTGCTGTGTTCGGGACTCTTCTGGGCGTCAGCAAAAAGCATTTGGACCCCATGTGGAGGTGTAACCCTCAGCCAAAAAGCTGGATTTGCAGCCCCTTTTCTTTCCTGGCCAAACACCTCCGCTTCGTTGCGAACCGAGGCTCACAGACCTCACAGTGCCTGACGGACACAGAGAGAGAGAGCAGACGGGAGACACAGCAGGATGGAGCGGGCCTTGGGCTGCATTCATTTAAAATTCCGGCACCTTCCCACAGGTTTGTGAGGAGCCAGACAGGAGGGGCACATTTTAAACACTGTGTTTTCATGCTGCCTGGAAAAGTAGCAGCACTCACTAGCAAGTCTTCCCTCGCAAAAAGTGATTTACAAATAAATGCCTTATGCTTCCTCGATTAAGGAAAAAAGAGAGCTCATACAGCAGCATTGGTTCTTTTTACCTGGGACACGTTTGGCAGCCCTGCCTTACTAATTTGCCCTCTAAGAGCCAATCACAATTCACACAGAGTTGATATGTGAAGATGCTCATCAATAATCCAGATAAAGTATTCAGTTCTGTCATCCAATCCACATGGACTCCATCTTCGGTAAGCCTTCACCAGACTGACTGACAGCAGACATTTATTGAACCAAAATAGTTTTAATCTCGGCTCCGTGGGTGCAAATCAACAGTGTTTATAGGCTTACGTATTGATTAATTGATTTTATTTCCCCGTCCACTGAAGCGAGTGAGGGGAATCTAACAGGCGAGCTCACAGATAGGCTGGGAGCCTTGATCGATCAATATAGAAACGGTTCATACGTTCAAGACACATCGTTGGATTTACACAGCTGTCTATGCAGATTATGTTTCACCAAAAGCGAAGAAAATAGACTCAAAGCGTAAAATACACGGGAGCTCAAGGTCAGACGCGTGTCTCATAGGGTCAGTGTGGAGCGATGCATCTAATATAATGGAAGCGTTTCTGTTCAGTGAGACGGACGTCAAAAACGCTTCTAAAAAAGGAACAACCTTTACAGGTGTATGTAAGATGATTGGGGTCCATTTTGTATGAGTTCAGCAACTTCTGTGTGTGTGTGTTTTAAAGTCAGACTCAAGCCTCCAGCTAGCATTTTGAAAATAACAACACCTGCTGAAGCTCATGGGTGAAGCAAGAGCTATTCTCCTTACAGACCTGACAAAAACAAAGGATTAAAAAGAAAACTTGAAGAAATGTTCAACGACCAGAACATAACCCTATACTAGAATTAAAATATCCAGGAGTTGCTACTATAAGGAACACGGAGGTTATAATTTAAAGAAACCCTTCAAATGCTAATATTAATGAGGTTGGAAGACACGGCTCTGCCCTCCTTGCTTCTGTGTCAGGGCTGTGCTGTGTTCACAAGAGTGAGGCCCATTTACAAAAGCGCAAAATTACATAATCTTCTAAAGCTCGTTGCAGCCACCTTTGATATGTAGCTGCTCAGACAAGGGCACTTTCCTCTTCTCCTATGTATCTAATTAGCAGCGGCTGGTCCCTGCGGCGGGAACTGTGAGGTGGAGTCACCACTGTCATTAATCCTCCAGTCCTTCTGCAGAATACCTTTGTACTTAACAGAGCCAGCGGGGTCACAAGTCAGCTGCTGATAGCCGCCCCTAAACACAGACACACACACACATCATATGTATCATGTGTGTCCTCTGATTAATCACATGCTGGGAGGAAAGAAAAGCTCATAACTGCATATTAAGATGTTTGAGATCTTGAGTCCTGAGCCCATGGGCAATAAAAGCCTCCGTATTCCTGCGGGACCCTCCAAAAAAGAATAATCAAGACATTTCTGTGAACATCTTTGCCTCTGGTCAAAACCTTCAGCACTCACTGGTTGTGTGTGAGCAATAATGGGTAGATAAGCGGTGTGTGAACACTGGGAGAACACTCCACCAGGAGCGTAATTCAGGTATAAACCTCTGGTTTATGTGGAGCATATATAATGGGGAGATTTCAGAATGACAATCTGAGGCAAGTATCTGTGTGGAGCAAAGACTGAGCTGGAGGGCAGAGTGGAGGCAGTGACAACTGGATATTGCAAAGAGATAGAACTGGGGGAGGGTAGGAGAGGCTAAACAGAAGAAGGAGGGGGTAAGTAAAGAAGAAATGCTGACAGGGAGTTTGAGGTTTGAGTCGGAGAGAAAGGATGGATGGAGAGGGTAAATGTGGCCAGAAAAGACTGGAGGGCAAAATTGCAGAAGTATGGCTGAGAATTGACCAGAATGTACTGAGAAGAACTCAGGCAGACAACATGTGTGTGTTGGTGTGAGGGGCAGCAGGTCACACAACATGACTGCAGATTACCTCTCGCTACACAACCATGACACGGGATTTGGGCTTTGATTACTTTGTCCTTTAATGTTTGCTTCGACTGCTCGCACCTAAAAATACCATCTACTGTATGCGAAGCAGCTTGGAGATAAAGATACGGAAAGGATCTGGAAGAGGAGGAGCAGATGGTGTTTTTGCATGCAGGAATACGTGTGCGTTTATATATGTGTGTGTGTGACCGAAAAACTCTCGAAGAGGGTCACCAGATCTCTGAATGCATTATTATAAACTTGTCGCATTAACACCTGTCGCACGGCTACAGCTATAGAGAGTGGGCACTCTCTGAGTAATTATAGAACAATTAAATGCTATGAAGAGACACGATGGATCTGAGTAAGTAACGTCGTGTTTGAAGTAAAGTGTTGATGTCAAAATTAGCATCCAGTGAGCTTTAATTGGGAGTTTTGGTGCATTAGGGGAAGCCAAGGGTTGTTTATTCCAAGGATAAGACACCTAAGCGTCTTCTTAGCATTCCTACCGACGCATACATATCAGAAAATCACTTAAGTCACAGCGCTTCTACAGTATTTCTTTCTCATCTCCTACTTTTTCAAGGCTGAATTATTTGTGTATGATGTCTAATTGGCAGTATATTAATATATAAATCTCTGAGCGATCAAGCTTTTCTTTGACTAAATGCTTATTAAAATCCCTCTTCAGGGAAAATTAATTATTGTACATTGTGAAATTACTTTAGGGTTGTCAAACTTTCCAGAAGAAAAGTCCACATAATATTCATTTAATAAAGCGTATATATATCACAGTCTTCTAAAGTACCGTAATCAATTATAGATGGTAGCTGCCAGCAGGCTGAGTGTCTTTTCACTCCAGATTCAGCTGCTGGGTCAGTCTGTGTGTGGTTTGTCTGAGAGAGAGGCCAGCATTATGCAACGAGGTGGTGGTCTGCATCATCATATGTTTGCCTATCACAATGCCGGTGGGACATTTATTTAAACTTAGAGGTTTTTACAGTTAACTCTGCAAAATATAGATAATACTGTGATATACACACATTTATTTTCTATTTATTTTGTCTTTAAAACCGCCAAAGAGTGGCGGCTCTTTGAGGCTGCTAGGCACAGCGGTGCTTTGAGCTAAATGCTAACATCTGAATCTAACATGCCCACAATGCCGATGGGAATGTCCAACCTGTTCTCACTCCCCAAACAAGTACTGCAGCTTAGTCAGGCGTCTGATACTGACCCACGAGGCAACCTTTAGTGTTTAGTGTAAGAAACGCACCCGGCTTTTAACTAACTCAACCCGAGTCATTATTAGACTGGTAAAGCCACTGAAAGAGTATAAATAGCGAGAAACGCAGACTCTTGTGTCTGTATTCGCATCAGCAGGGACGTTGTAGGCATAAGCCCAAGGATTGGTAGGTGATGTTAAATCCTTCCCATTGTTATTGACACATTTCAACCTCATTGTGGTGCAAGAGGAAAAAGTCAAGAGAATCTCCAAAATCATCCTCTGAGGACCATGAAAGTCTGTACAATCCATCCAATATTTGTAGAAATATTGTTTGAATCTGGACCGAAGTGATGGAAGTAGAGACCAACGTTGCCATCCCTATACATGCCAGCGTGGCTAGTAACACCCAACCGACGGGCTCAACAGCTCAGTCTATAAGTAGTGAAGACATATATTCCTACCATTCATCTAAATCAACTTCTACCTGTTCTTTTTACAGCGAATACAGGAAACCCCACCATATTCCTGTCTGACCTCTCTGCTGTCATAAATCAAGCATCAGTTGGTGTGTGATCCATGGAGACAGGCCCTCTATTTCTGTCCCAAACGCACCATATGGTTCAGTATAAGAGAGATTTCACAAAGAATCTGGGAAATCTTCCTGCAAACTTTGATTTAATAGACGCAACGTTATGGGCCGGATGCCTGGACAAAGATTTTATGAGACTCTCCCAACCGAGAAATATAACAGTCCCCAAATGAGATAAATGTTAGCACTAATAAAAGTCAAAGTAGGTCCTTCTTCTTCTTCTTCTTCTCTCTACTGAGAGGGCAAAAAATGTCAGACTTGCACTTTAGCTGTGAAAGTGGAAGAGAAATCACAAGTTTAGGACAGCATACAAAGTACGAGCGAGACAATGCAAACTGAAATTAAATAACAGGAACAGAACAACGTTGGCTGCAGAGCTCCTGAGAAAAATAATTACACGTGTCTCTTGTTTCCATTTCTAGTTGTACCAATTTATCTCACCTCTGACGCTTCATTTGAAAGGACGAGGCTACTATTTGGGGTTTGGCACCGAGAGTGGGACACAGTGACTCATCACAATGGGGAAGTTTAAAAATTAAGAAACTTTCAAAGCTGGAAGCGAAAGTTGCTCATAATGCCGCAGCAATTAAAAGAGCAAAAACTGGATTCAAAGAAACATGATAGCCAAACTAACACTTCATTATGTCTGAGTGTGTGGGCGGATGAATCATGTATGGTGGTCAGTGGTGTTTCTTTATTCGCTGTAGCTATATCAACTCTATAACTAACCCTATGAATGTATTAACTTCAAACTGCAAAAGGATTCAAAGATTTTCAGGATACGTCAAAACAGCAATGCTGTTTCAGATTTCAACAATTCATTAATTTCTTCTGGCTGAGAGTCAAACAAGACCAATCATGCGATACAACTTACTAATAAGCCAAACATGTCATGGTATTTACATTGTCTGACATCAGGCTGGCTCCGCCGGGTCCAAATTAATTCGCACAAAGCTCTTTTCTACAGCCCAAACTGAAGTGTCGAGAGCTTGTGGTATGCATCTTTTTCTGCACTTTAATGGATCCCAGTGGGCTCACTCATCTCCCAATAGCTGACAAAGGATTCTTCGAAACAATGCATATGGTGGGTTGATCTCTAGTGTTACAGGGCATGAATTAATGAGTAAAGCAGCGCAAAGCCTACAAATGACCAATGCAAGAGTAGTTTACATTTGGAGAATTATAGAGCCTCGGTCCTGCTGAGACTTGTTAATGGCGTCAGTTAGTCAATCTTTCTTTCTCAAACCAGGAACTTTGGCCATTCAAATTGTTAGTCTCCTGTAAAAACTTCCACGATAGACTGAAAACATCAGTCATGCAGCAAGGTAACATTAAAATAACCATCTCCATAGCAACACCGCCTGTCACTGCGAAACACCAACACAACTGACGATGTACACAAGCTTTATTTGGCGAAGGAACCGTTGGCTTCCAGCTAGAAGGCCAGCAATTTCAAGCTTGCCAGCAAGGAAGGGATCGGGGTCCGTCTCACTTTCAAGAACCTCCGCACGCTGTCCCTGAACCCTCGGGTAAAGGAGAAAACTGTGTGAACGCCGTCAGCCATGAATGATTCAACAGCTCACACTGACTTAGATTTCTGAGTCTGCAATACTTGCAAACAACCTGGGGGACAAATGAGCACTCAATACAGCCAATTGTTTCTGTTATACAAAATAAAGCTACTGTGCCTTTGAGGCTTGGTGCATTTGCTTCATTTTGATGAGTTCTCGGACAAGAAATATTTTACTTATTGATGCCTGAATACACACCCATGACTCATTAGCAATGTTTCCCTTGTATCACTTTAAATTGGCTCTATACTGTTTGTACATCCAGCTCTGAGTCTCTTGCTTCTTCCAGATAATGTAATCCCCCCACAGCACCGAGGCATGGAGATTAATCTGTCAATTCTTACCATATTAATACGCGCCTGAATATGCAAGAGATGGTTTGAATGAAGATCGAGGAGGAGCTGCAGAGCTGATGAAGAAACGTCTAAGGACTAATAACACAAAGATTGTGTTCCTGCTACACTGGTGTTGTTCCTAGTTTAGGTGACACTTGCTGACACAGCTAAAACAGCAGCATGCAAGACACCCAAGGTGAGCCTCAGCACGCATCAAAGAATCACAGAGTTTAAGGCTGAATAAAGAGATAAGCAGCACAAAGCTTTGCAGATAAGAGGGGGAAAAAGAGTGTTTAAAGGTTTAGTAGGGGCTTTACTTTTTCCAGGTGGATGCATGTGTGGAAGAGAGCTCTCTCTTTGAGGGAGTACGCAGGGGAGTCTGAAACATTCTCTGGAACTTATTCCCTTAATATAAACAGTTTTGAGATCTTTTGAGTGAAGATGCCAGTTTTTTGCTGTCACTGCACTTCAGCTATTGGCATATAAAGCTTACAAAACTAAGCAAATATGAGTCAAAGCAGAAGCCTCAGGGAGATGAATCGGCCATATTTCCTTTTTTTGTGGCAGCTTTATTTTGAAATTGCTCACAGCTGACTGGAAGAAAGATGCAAAAGTTTCAACTAGTTTCTGATGTGACTGCTGTTGAACAGCAGGCGGATATGACTTCACCATCTGAATTGGGAATATGTCTAAAGCCACCCACTAAACAACTGCCAGAGGATTTCATGCACCAACATTATACAACAAGTGTGAGGGTCCACATCTTTTGAGTGCCAACCCAGCTTTCAAGGTGTCATTTGCAATTAAGTTGACTCGGGTTTAAAGGGCCTGTAGTAGTTTGTCTATGCTTGGAGAACGCGTTACCCACATGAGCAGTAGATGGCTATGCTACCACTTGTAGTGTAGTGGCAGTCACAACAAATTGGCAGTACGCAGACGTCAGCAAAGAGCCCACACCTAAACCCTCCGATGACAGCATTTGCTATCAGAGTTGGCAGGGACAAAGACTTGATATCTTCCAATAGAAACCCAGGTTGTTCTCCAAAGCTTTGCTTCTACACTTTCCAAAAAGACACTCAGCATGTCTGCATGTATTCCTGCTACTCCAAAGGATGTGTGGGCTTGTTGTTTCTTATTGCATGTACCTGCACAGGACAGCCTCCAATCTAACGGCCTCCCTTGTCTTCTCACTGAGCCACTGTCTGAGTTCTACATTTTATGACAGGGTTATGTTGGTAACCCCCACGCTGGCCGACTAATGGATGAGACGTTCTTTCTGCCCGAGCTGCTGAGCTGTCTTGAAAGGAGCCGCACGGTGGACGAAGCCAGCAGGTTGGTGAAATAAAGATCTCCATTATCTCCTCACCGCTAATCGTAATTGTCCGCTGACCCCCCCCCCCACACACACACACACGTGTACTCGGCTTGCAGTCCCCTGCTGCTACCGGCTGAGGAGAGAATGAGCTGTACTTTGCAAGATGTATCAGCAAGATTCTGCAACCAAAGAGGTTGAAATAGAGAATTTTTTAGAACGAGGTGGTGCCTATTTATACGTGCAGACTGTGTGCTCTTCTTGATGCCTCACTACAGGGACAAAGCTAGCATGGCTATCAGCGGCGGCAAAGAGAATCCCATTGCCCCGCTGCGAGGAACAAATGTTTGTGTGTGTGTGTGTGGAGGATGAGCTCCTCGGAACAGAAAAGGAATCATTCAAATAGGAGGAGCTTCGTTTGCGTGTTTCAAAGCTAATTCTCCTTTTGTTCTTCAGAGTGATGCAATTGAAACGGTATCTAATGCTGTTGCTAGGAGACACCAGTCATGGTCCACGGATAGGGAGCGGGGCGAAGTAAGTGATGAGGGCTGGCACCGACTTCAGACCAGCATCCCGACCGGTGCGAACGAGACAGAAAGATTTGATGCACGGAGAGAAAGTTGTAGAAGATATATGATGCAAACTAATATAAATAATGGAGAATAAGCAGATTCAGACACTTCAGTGGCTGTTTAATGTGCCTTTGTGCTTCACGTAAATACTACTCTATACCTTTGGAATTTGAACTTCAGCAACCCAGAGTAGCGTCTCGTCCCTTGATACGCCACCTCTCAATAAATCCTTCACACACGGCAATCAAATAAGCGTGAATTATTCAGTGTTGCCAAACAACTCACACATAATCATTTAATTAGTTTTCCCCCCTATCCTTTTGCTCCGATGTGCTTTGGTGAAATAACTTCCTGTCTTTGAAAAAAAAAAAAAAACTCCATAAATGTTAAATCACTTATCTGTGTCCGGATGCCTTGATTGCTCATATGCTTCGATTGATGGATATTTTCTGGGTTTTTAATGAAAAACAAACGGGGAGTAATGGAATTATGAGATTAGCAGCATCTCCAAACTGTTAACATTCGAGACAATTAGTTTGTTAAAAAGCAAGCTACAGCGTCTGTGTCTACATCAGCCGACCGGGCGAGTGTGCGGTTGTCTCCGCCTGCGCTCGTCTCATTTGTCACACATTCTGGGCGAAAACAGAAGAAACACGCTGATCTCTGGTGCTCCATATATCATAACCAAACAAAAAAAAAAAACATGACAAGATGTTCTGCAGGAGTGATTTAGCTGTTGGTCTGATACAAAGCTGAGACAGACTCTTTTGAGTCTCAGAAGGCAACCAGTCGGGTCTCAGTGAATATTCTCCCGTTACGAATTGAATGTATTTACATTTTCAAAGAGTCAGCTGGATAATGCCAGAGAGAGCATTAGCATGAAAAAACATATAATAAATAAAGTTCAGACAGAATATTTCTGTGTATTATGGAAAATGCTGACGACCTTATTGTGTAACGGATTAGTTGGAAGCAGCATTTCCTGCCAGTGTTAGCTTTGTACTAATGGGAATAGTATGACAGAGTCCTGGTTTATTAATTGAAATATAATTAACTAATAGTTCATGAATCAGCTTGAAAGAAATAGCTGCCTCATTTATCAGTTAATGTGTTTTTGTGGGAATAAACCCCGATAAGATTCCTATTATATGAAATATAGGAGCTCATTTACCTCTTTATAAAACAATAGTGATGATGGAATGGTAGGCAAGATTTTAATGCAAACACGACTTCAATTAGAATTTCCCTTCTGTGCTCCATCTTGTTTGTTCCCGCTGTTACTTTATTTGCACTCACTGTATTCAGTAAATCTGTGACAGACAAGAGCTCACCAAAACTCTAAGAGCCCATAAATTCATCTTTTTTTTTCTTGATGTCCATTGTGCTTCTATTTTATTTCAACGGGTTGCAGCTAAATGAGCACAGCAGTGAATAGATGATCTCGTGATGAGTCCTGATCGAAAGCACCTGTGGACCATGTGGCCGTACCAAAGGTCTCTGGGAATTGTGGTTTCCAATTCTGCATGTGCTCGACAGTTCATGGATAAATTACAGAGAAAAAATCAAAACCTCAATAGACCAGCATCAGATCTGCACTGTGGTAAACCAGAATATATGTTCTGTTAGCATCTCTTATCCTCGATCAAACATAGCGGGTGCACTGTCCTGGGATTATAGAGAGCTAAAATTACTCTTTGTGACACAATCTCCTGTGTATATGCTGTCTACTGAAAAAGATGGATGAGAAACTGTTCCACATACAGCTGAGAGTGAAACTTTGCTCGCCTCACACCGTATGTTAGGAGAACCTTTTTCACACCACAAACTCAAAAGCAAAGCATAGCAGCAGAGAGAAGTGCCCAAAGCGTGCGTATTTAATTAAAAGAGACAAATTAAAAAAAAAAAAAAAAAGGTTTCGACAACAGCAACCACGATCTTGGCAGCTGGAAGAATATGGCGGCTAATTAAGTGGAAAGCGTCAAGGATTCCACTGTCTCTTCACTCTCAAACTGCCAAACACACTGTTCTGTCTCACAGCCTCCGTCTCCTCCACCCGGAAAAAAGGCGACACTTCGAGACGCACTTGGTTGCAGAGAAGAGGCGAGGGTAGGGAATCAGATGTTGTGTAACACATATCTCACCGAGCAGGTTAACCATAAGAATGAACCAACGCGATGTAAACATGATGACATGATTAGAATAAATTGTGTCTTTGGTGTTATTAGTGTCAGGGAACAACTGCGCTCCCAAACGCATGTTGAGCGGGAAAAAATAGCATGAACACCAAATGCAGTCCGATGCAGCCACAACCTCACAACATACCATTCAGTTTAACATTTACTTTGTTTTACTATAGAGATGTTTTTGTGATGTCGTTTGTATTTACTTTTTATGTTGGTTTGAAAGAAATGCTGGTGCGTCCTGGCCTTTCGTGAGATTCCACAGTCCGGGGACTAAACGGTAACGGTACAACACTGATGAGGGAAATGGGAACAGGTGAACATGCATTAATCATTTGAATGCAATGCAAACAATGTTTTAAGTAAACTAGTCCTGACCTCGAGCCAAGGAAAGACAATAATAAAAGAATTGATGAGACTTGCAGCAACTTGTCGGTCCTGGAACACATATGGTATTGTAACTGAGTGGCATTGGAGAAATTCCTTTGGCAACATAAATGTGTTCTCTCTTTCTTTCGTAAAGTTAGATATTGTGGCCTAAGGGAGTAGTATCTAAAATAAATAAAACATTAAGAATTGAGGGCTGGGAGAATAGGTTTTTATTGCTTGCATGTGACAATACTTGCCATGTCTGATCCTTAGTGTGTTATTCATTCATGAACTTACTCTCTACTTGTCCCTGCGTCACAAAGTTGGGGCCCAAAGTTGCCGCTCCACTGCAGCAGCTACACGAGCTCAAGCTGAGGGGCTATCTGTGACCCGATATCCTTGGCAGATAATAACGAGCCTCATCAGCCAGTCAATCAGGTGTCCCACTATTATTTTGATTAACCAGTGGTTGCTCATGAAGAATGAAATGCAATTTGATATCATAGTGCGGCACTTAATTCAGCATTTAATTAATATGGCTGCAAGCAGAACACCTGCCTGTGTGATGACGTCTTTTCAGATGGGCCCTGCTGATTTATGACTCAGATACTGTAGTCCAATGAAATCCACTTTTTTTTTTTTGATGAGTCACACCCAAACATCGTATAAGCTTTATCTTATTAATTTGGTCAGGATCTCTTATCTTATTGTTGTCAAAAAAAGTAATAAAAGTAGATAAGAAATCATGATAGTTTCAGCAAAGTCGTTTATAAAGACCTCCACAACAACCGAACAAAAAAAAAGAAGAAAGTTCTCTCTTAATATCCTGTCCCGGGACTTTTAATATTTAATTTTTATCACAAATTCTTTAAGAATATCCTCTTAATTTTCATTAAATGTCACTTCTGCCATCTTATGCTTTATTAAATATTGGACATTTGGCTTAGAACTAAATATTATGATCCTCAGAAATAACAGGTAAAAGGCTGGCATTGGACAGCTCCTCTCCTCTACTCTCTCTGGTGATGTCAGTGCCTGTGCGACATATTCAGCAAAGCTTATTTTCTTATTGCAGGTAGAAGATTACACATCTGGCATTTTCTCAGAACCTGCAAGACACTCCATGAGATCAGCGAGAATGCATCATATATCTACTTAACTTCTCTTTCAGATAAACTGCACTGGGGGGATTTTAGAGAGAGCGTTGTAGCGTTCACATCTGAAGGACGATGTTGACGCTACAGTAAAGCGGGCGATAACGGGAAGGACGGGAGGTGCTTTATCGGTATTTACAAAGGCACATACCGTGTTTGGAGATGAACATGTAGATGCATTTCTAATTGGCCCACCGAAGACACCGGGGGTGTCTGTACAGGGGAGCTATACAGTGGGAGAGACACTGAAATGATGGATGCCAAGGCTGGCAGTGAAGATAAAAAAAAGCACACAAAGAGATGTAGGTGCGAAAGAGAGTGGGAGAGTCAGGGGAGAGAAAGCAACGATAGACGCTGTTTTGGGCGAGGAACTTAGATAAGGCAATAGGTGCATATCAGTAGAAACAGATTTAACAGTGAGAAATAACCCGGAGCAGCGCCTCGGCTGCAGGAGTGAGAGGGTAAGCACTCAGGGAATGTAAATTGTGTTCAAGTACATTAATAAGAAGTTTTATGAAAGTTATATTTGCAAGGCAATCATCTTAAACCCATTCCGAAAGAGCCCGACAACCGGGACAAATAAAAAGTACAAAGACACACTGTTACTCAAGCATGAACGAGGGCAGTGCAACACACAAGTTCACAGGACACATATAATCTTCCACGAATAAACCACGTGTGTTCTGATAAATCAGCATCGAGGTTCATCATCCCTCTAAGGTACATCAAAATCAGAGCATGCTGTGGCAGCAAGGGGCCTTAAGAATTCAAATTAGCATCTCGATCAGCAATTTTTTCAAACCCCACAACACATAACGACGTGCGCTTTTGATTCACTGGCAGCTGAAAATTCTTTGTTCGGTCTGTAATTTCTAAATTTTTCGGGACGAGATCTCGCAAATTAAGAGAGGGTGCAGCAAAACAGCAGCAAGAAAGACAAACCACTACATAATGAAGTCCCACATGTCTGTGCAAGCATCAGAGAGGAAAACTCTTGGTTGCAATCCTT
Organism: Anarhichas minor; assembly: GCF_050575085.1. Lineage (NCBI taxonomy): Eukaryota > Metazoa > Chordata > Actinopteri > Perciformes > Anarhichadidae > Anarhichas > Anarhichas minor. Next base: position 7,473,915 of record NW_027466491.1, read on the forward strand.
GTCAGACTGTGCAATTTAAATTTTGAGATTTTGGAACGAATGTCATGCATAGATTGTAACGCTATGATGTAGAGGGTCAAATATACAAAACTATACACACTGGCGATCACAGTACAGTGCATGTATGTATATTAAAAGGGAGATCTTCTTCATACAGTATACAAAACAAGACTCAAAGCAAAGGTCTGAAGGTGGGCACATAAACTGTGACTCAGCTTTTGGCTCTGCCTGAATCACGATCACGGTGACGCCGCCTGGTTTCACTCCCAGGGCATCAAAAGACAAAGTTTTGGCAGTGGCCCTCTGCATCTGGACACCGACGCACCAGGTACCCTTCAACATCTGTTTGAGACGCACCAGGCTTTCAACGAACTCCAATGTAAACCCATCCGCGTCAGTATTAGAGGCTCATAGTTGGTTTGGTGGATTGGTCACAGGACTGTCACCTGTCGCGTGTGAAACCAGAAGATTTATTTTTACAGACGTTTGTCTCACGTAACCCTACGTCACTGAGTCACATGACGTTACGTTTGTACCTTAATCTACGTAACAAACATACTTACGTTAACTCAAACCATGATCTTTTTTCCAACCCTATCCAAGTAGTTTTGTTTCCTATGTCTTACCACAAGCGTTTCACAACGTTAGCCACGCGCTAAATGTCTTTTTGGGTGACCTACAAACAAAATATGTTGTTTGTCCATGCCTTCAAGAACAAGGCCCCTATTGCAGGACGATATCAATTGTCTGTTCGGTTAAACAATGTACCGTTGAAAAATGTGTCTGACACCACTTTGCTTTGGGTTTAGGTTAAAAAAAGTACTGCAAGGGTTCAAATTACTTTGTTAAGGCTAGCAGCTCATCGTTGTCATGATTACATTCTGACCTCTAATTGAAATCGATTCACCCTGACCTCTCCCTGCGGACGTTGTCACTCTAGAACAACTTCACGTAACCTTCTTTTGCTCTTGTCAGAGTTACGTCTGCCAGCGGGCTTTGTCACATTAATTTAAACATATCTTGTTTAGGTGCACTCGCTGAAACGACTGATGCTGTCGTATCTTCTCTGGAGGACAGTGTCCACACTGATATTAGCCTGACAAAAAGCCCAGAGATTAATGCACTGCGGCCAGCGTGACATGGAGAAAATGAGCATCCACCAAATAGCCACAGGACTGACCGATAAAGTGTTTCAAAAATAAGGAAAGGACGTTAAAACAGGGAGGGATCAGATTAGTATTTTTTCCTTCTAGAAATGCCAGAATATGCTTCCACAAAAATAATGGAATGTCAGCGGCTGAAAAACACGGCGGGAAAGGGTGACTTAACCTTGTGTCCCAGAATAACACAAAAACAAGGACACGACCATGCTTTCAGACTAAAACCTCTCAGCTTTTTTTGCCCGCTAGAGAAGCATACAGAAAAACTGTGGATACATGCCTTTGAAACCTCAAAAGCACACTCAAATTTAACACTCAAATGTAAAAGAAAACAGAGCCTAGGGCATTGTGGAGGAATACTTCTGTATTGGCAGGAAGTGGATATGGAGACGAGACAGCAGTAGAAAAAAAGACAAACAGCTCTTCAGTTTGTCCGTGCTCTTAACTGTTCCACTCAGGAACCATTGATCTCATGGACACATGGCGCTCTGCCCGAAGTACCAGGAATGTGGCTGCAGCCATTGTGGTTCAGATTACCGCTATACAGTACATAACCATATTTTGCATGAAACAATAAGTAATAAAACAGGTCGAAACAGGCATTTTCATGAATGTCATAGGTATAGAATCCAATGTTGACCGGAAGGCTAACGTGCAGAAACAGTTAATGTGTGAAATCATTTGTATAGCCTGTTCACCTTTATAAGTGCACAGTGCCTGTTCCCTCTGGGCTGCTGTTGCTCCGACAAGCCTACACAGAGCTGAAGAACACCCAAAGCTCCACTGACTGCAGCTTTACAGGACATTTTCCTGTGTAGTGCTTCCAAAAAAAAGGTAGAGAGGGGATAATTAAAATGTAAGAGACTAGGGATAAAACAGAATATTCAATCAAAGATTAAAAAAAATATTCCAACTCAAAAGGAGGAACAGATGGGCTACAAAATAAACCCAATCCAGCGTATCGCCGACTGCTTTTTGCATCCTTTTAAAATATACTGTGAAACTCTTCATTCCCGTCAATTCTGTGCCCTCTCGATATTCAGTCATGACCGGGCCTTCTATTCATTGCCTATTACCTTTGAATGAGGCGAGTGAAACCACATGCATTAAATCAATGATGTGAGCCCCCGACAATTCCATTACACCAGAACTGTTTTCCCTTTCCGTGCCTTTTGCCATAATTTCCCTAAGCGCCCGATGCGCCTTGCGCTTTTGTTTGTCATCATTTCTGACATTTCCCTTGCACTGCAATCATTTGTCAAATGCAAGGCGGTCACATCTTTCAGAGCTCTGCCTCCATTCCATTGTCTTTGTCATTTTTAGATTATGTTATTAGTCATCTTTATCTACTGTAGACAGCTTCCTTAATTAATGCATTGTCATGCATTTGTGGTGCGCCAACAACTTGTCCTGTTTACAACAGATTTTACAGCAGTGCGATATTTACAAGACAGACAAAGACTTACAACCTTACAACCATGTGAATCCCGGACAAGTTCAAGCAGGAAGACACGTGCCAACTGGGTAGATCTTCTCTTTTAGATACTCAACATAATCTGGCATCTGACTCTGCTCCACCCCCCCCACCAGCATAAAGGCCATCATTTGTTGTATCATAAATTTCGTCAACCCAGTGCAGAACCTTCATCAGGAAGATCCATACTTTACCCGCTAAATACTTTTTCTTGTTCCCGTCTCTGAGCTCTTTCTCAGGAATAATCCAAACATGAGTTGTAAACCACAAATATCTCCTTGAAGGTTGTAGTGGCTCAGGTTTACACAAACAAGATGGCACATTTAATTAAGCCTTATTATGAGCTAGCGTTATTAAGTTCATGAATATTTTATCGCCGTTTTCCATTAATGAACACAAGAGAGATCCAGGTAATTTGAAACAGCTGGTTGAGAGAACAACTAAGGTGTTTCGCACTCACGAGGGTCCCCAGCATCCTGTGTGACTGCGTCTGCTGTAATAAATCAATTAAATTACGTAAAGTGATTCTGGTGGCTGACAACTGAAGCAACGTGGTAGCCCACATATTTCCCATGGAGTACAACCCTGTCAACAGGAACATCATGTGTTTGTGTGCATTGAAACTCTTCTTTGATGATGTCAAAGAGAAGATGTGGATGCCAAGATAAACTGACATCTACTGTAGCCAATTTATATCCAATACTTTCAGCAACTAAACCCAGTGACACTGTCTCAACAAAACAACACATTCTCAGTCCCAACTTGTCAAATACGGGCGCTTTGTAAGAGTTTGTTAACCTCGTTACATGCATAGTGTCTTTTCAAAATGAACGTCCGACATTGGAAGTTAGGTTTAGGAAAAGAACCTGGTTGACAATAACTTGACATATTTCTGATGCTGAGGGGCACTGACCAAACATCGGTATATGACAAGTTGGGAGTAAGAACGGGCTGGTGTTAGACCAATTTTACATAGCTGTTTCTCCAGACGATATCCACCTGTTTTAGTGTAATGGAAGTCACCTTCATGGCAATAATTCAATCTAAAGAGAAACAACAAACTGTACAACGATTGAGTACTTTCTTTGAGTAACAGGCAAAAAGTAAGGTGTTGTTTTTGACTCTGATGAAGGAACAAGGCAAGAAAAGCATTCTAACGTTGAAACGTTGGAAGCGTACTTCCTAAATACAGAGCTGGTGCACATGTTTTATTACAAATTCGCTCAACTATTGCAATGCATTACTCACAGGGCTCTCCAAACACTCTAATAAATCAGTCACAGCTCATGCACAGTGCTGCTAAAGTGAAGTCAAGTAAAGAGATTACACTGACATTGCCCCTGTCCTTGCACTGGAGTCCTGTTGGAATAGTTCTCTTCTGCATCTGTAAAACTCCACCTTTGTTTATACCGAGAATTTAATTAGTAACAACAACAAGGTCATTTGAGTCCTTGATCTTCTTGAATCATTAGATCCGTATGTAAGTGGCCCATGTTTTCAGTCGGTCAGGTTCAATAAATATATCAAAAAATATCATGAGCACATTCATTGACACAAATACAGTGTTGGAAACTACAATGTAGAATGAAATGCTCCTCTACACAGACACAGTACAAACAAAGCAATATAGTGCTTAGTCCTCATTCAATGCCTTCGGGATATTTAGTTTTTAAATGATGTCTCCAATAAAGCTTCTCTTTGCACAAGTCCTTTTTATCCCCGTTCCCTCCCTTCCTCAGTGGTGTAACTGCCTCAATAACCATAAAACACACAGTGTACAGACTTCATGGCCTATGACATTAAAATGTCTTGCTTCAGTATCGGAGACTTCTCATCCCCTAATGTTACTTTTTACGTTCAGAGATTCAATTCTCTGCAAAATGTACCCACAGGGATATCCGCAGTAGACACATTTACTCACGTGTCGTTCCTTTCACTCTGACTTTTTTTTTTTTACTTACTTTTTGTGTGGGTGTAAAAAGTGATTACTCCTAATCATTGCACTGCAGTCCCATTGCATTGCCCATTCCCCCCTGAGACTAATCATGCATGATTAGCTGATGGGTTTTGAGATTGGCTTCAGAATGAATCCTAAATTTAACTCCAAATGCGCAGTTTGAAATGTCACCGCATCATTATTGCTCGTATGAAAGTCGACACTTTGTGAAAACAACACGGACATTCAAGTCCTCCGGTTTGTAAGGGATATCTTCTCTTTAAAAAATATACATATTATGTGTATAAGAGTGCTGGAAATATCATATATGTGTTGTAAAGATACAAATGCTTTCACTGTTGACTGTGCGAAAGGACACTGGCTCTGGACACCATGACTCTTCCCGGGATTTTATAGGATATGGCCATGTTGGCAATATAATGGACTGAAGGTCATTTTGATGTAAACGCTGTAACTAACATTTAATTAGCGCACAAGGTTTGCTCATTCCCAATGGAAGAGCTGTTAAACGTGTCCCTTGTTGAAGATTACGCTCTGTTTTCTTGTGTAAGTACAGATTAACCTCTGTTAGAAATATCATGAGAGTTCAATTTTCGGTGAGTATGTTCCCCTTTTTAACCACAACACTACCTCCATGTATAGCATCTGCACTGTGCTCCAGTGACAGTCCAGCTGAGACAGCGTCTGTGTAATTTGATTGCTGAGCATGCATGCCCTATTGAGCGGGCTCCTGGTATAGGTTACAGGTAACCCGCGGGCAAGACTTCACAGATCAATGTAAGCTGCTTCCGATTCTTGTGGCTTCATAATTGGCCAACCGAGTGATCGAGAGAGGTGATCCAAGACATTATCACGTTTTTATTTTATGGTCGGGTGAAATGGTCTACGCATAACATAATGGTTTATGGTCTACGCGGGGCAGTCGTATGGACATCTGTACGCGAGGGTCCTTCCATTCCCAGCATGCACACGTCACAGTAACATCAGTCTTTTAAATGGAATTCTACAGGATGTATCGATGTACATACAATATAAACAGGACCATCTACAGCATTATAGATTGCCCTTTCAGTTTAACTCAATTTATTAAAACAATAAATATATTAACATGGTTTTACTCTCTCTCGCTGGCTCTCCTTCATACACACATGTTCAAAGAGGGGATATACAGTCGTGCGCAACACATTAATGGCATATTATAGAGAAATGCACTGGACCCACAGCTCGTCAGTGATAAAAAGACAATTGTTTCATTGCTTTGTAGTTCTTTTTAACACAGTTAACCAAGATGACTAGGATTTTGTCACTGCAGCTATGGGCAGAATTGACTGAGTATTGTTTTGTGCGTTTCAAGGCTGATATGAAAGGTATTGAAATATGTTTTGGGTTCAGAAGCGTCAACATTCAATTAACTGGTTTTTGGTTTGCAGGAAAGTACAATGCCAACATGCATGTTTTTTTGCCGAATTGTGGTGGTTTTGTTATTCTTCGTGATCATTTAATGACTTCTTGTGGTTGTTTTTGCCTCCTTCTGTGCTCATTTTACATCGTTTTGTGGTGATTTAGCCTCACTTTGCAGTCATTTTGCGTTTCCTGATAAAATCTGGATCTGTTAACAATGTTCAGTCATGGATTACACACACGATGTTCTGATAACTGATAATCTAAAACTCCCATTGTAACAATGTTGCTGTCCTAAACTTGGTGACACATCTTTTCTGCTTAAAGAAGCAGCCAGTCGGGTGCAATCAATGGAACACATTGTTCGTAATGACTGAGAAATGAGATGTATCTCCTTTTACTGGGCACAAGAAATCCATAATTGTATCGTTTCTTCTGCTCTTTTGTTTTCATTATTCTCGAATAATATAAAAATACATTCTTTTCATGCACAGAACAAAAAGTGCACACCATTAATCATCAACTCAAGCCTCGTGCCTTAATCACCGCTTCTGCGGTTTGCCTGCGATAGCATCTGTCACAACGGGACAATATGCATGACTGATCTGCTATCAGCCCTCTCTGTACATCCACACCGCTGGAGATGAACGACAATCCCCACCCGAACTGAACTTCGAGAAAATAAAAGAGAAAAGTTACCCTCGCAATTACCCACTGTGATGCACAGACTCCAACAGTAGGCATTATGAAGCTTGTAGTGCTGAAACCACTAAATGATGTAAGAATGTAGCCAAACATTGGGGAGAACAACTATTCTAGCATTTCATTTGATAACAGATTCTCATTTAGTCTTTTATTAAAATTCATTTGCATGTGGTGAGGCGGTGTCTCACTGTAGGCCTCTGAGAGAAGCACTGGAATCAGTTTCTTTCCCCCCGAGCTCTGCGAGAATAAATTTTGAGATAAAACACATCGACTAATTTACTGTTTTTATTCCCTTCCAGACAAGCCAGTAAGTTTCGAACTGTTGGGAATTCAATCACAGCTGCTTGATATATATGCACATGTGTGTTCCCTCCTTTTTGTCGTTGTCCGTCACGCTGAGTGTCTGCATCACAATGAGGCCATCACGGTAAATGTTGAAATGCATTAATGTGATATTATATGTATTGACCTGCGTTTTGCATGAGAAACGGTAATCTTTGGAACCGACGCATTAGAAGTCTAGAAAGTGAGGACCAAAGGAATTTTAATCAGGCAGAAAACATACTGCTGTTTCTATACTAGCTTTTATTCGACCCAGCAGAGCTATTGAAGTGAAAAATCGTTTTCATAATTACTCCTTGCATTCTTATCCCCACGAACAACAAGAGAAAGAACCGGAGGAACAGATTCAGCAGGCTCAGTATTCATCCCCTCGGTCAACAGCACTACCATCATCTGTGGCTCAAACTGTTCATCACTCGGGAGTATCGAGGGTCGCCGGTCATGCAGACAGCTGTTGCTAACCAGTGGTCATCGATGGATGACTAAAGAATGTCGACACATATTATTAGTAGGTATATTATTTAATGGATATGTTTAAATTAGACACCAGGATATTTTTAATTGCTGTGTAGGATCCTGCTCTATAGATACGCATGATTGCAGATGGGACCACAGCACTGCCAAAGGCTCTATTGAGAAGCTAATTTTCCTTTCTAACTTGTTAAATGAGACCTGAGAGGTATGATGAGTGGGTGTGCAGAAGAATGTGAGAGTTCCACATGTTACAATTAGATTAGACTGACTGTTGACTCCTTTTGTTGAGCAAGACTTAGCATTAACTCCACAAAGTGTCTGCTTTTTCGTGGTTTGGCAGGAGCAATAACTAAATAAAATCACCAACGACGGAAAGTGTGAAAGTAAGAAAAAATGCATTTGGACGCGTCTTCTGTAATTCTGTATTTACTGAAGAAATATAGAGAACGATGAGCTTTCACGCCTTAACACCTCATCTCCCAGAGGGACATAGCAATCCACCGATTACACAAAACGTGTTGAATTATTTTACAATCCAATGTCTTTCTTTTAAACGGTGAAAATAGTCATATTAATGGTTATTCTTTTTTGGGATTTAGAAACAGCATGTGAGATACAAAGCTGAGAACATGCAAAGTGATAAACAGCAAAAGCTTTGTGTCTTTGGCAAAAGAGAGAGAAAGAGACAATCATCTGGCATGTTGGTTGTTGAACAGGAAGAAGCCAATTGATTCAAAGACGTTAATAACATCCAGGTGGACCAACTGAAGTTACTCAACAGGCTCCCTAGGTTGAATTCGAATGAACAGTAGTGTAATTCCACACATTGTGAGAATGAACATGCAGCTCAATGAGTCAGCCGCAGGGTAACATACGTAGGGTTGAGGGTCTGTGCATTGATGTGATGTTTTATGAAGCAACTACACTAAATAAACCGGCGGACATGAATGGTTTGTTTTAAGCTGATGCACCACTGGTAAAAAGAAAAGTGTTACAACTCAAAAGTCCCGATGGTCGTGAGAAAAACAGCGCTTGGATTAAAAAGAAATGTGGAACTGCCCTTTCATCTAAATTGAATTTCAGTGTGGAGCCAAAACATTTTAAAGACATATATAGAACAAACTCAGCTCTGAAGCATTTCATTAAAAGAACTGGTTTACTGGTTGAGCACAGAGGCTTTATTTCTGGAGCTCAGCCAGCACTGTAAGGTTTTTTTTTTAAAACAGTTTACTTGAAAATGAATGTATGATGAAATGGGAATGCACCTAATCAAACAGCCCCGTCCACTTTCTCCCTTTTTAAAAAAAATGAATAATGGATGCTGACCCACATGGCAGAAAACATGCATTCAAGAGACACTATTGACCTGTGTCTGGCTCTGAGAAGCGTCTCAGCATGCCTTCAGAAATGTCCACTCTTTTATGGTGCCAATAAAAGTGTGCACTTGATCGACCTCTGTTACCTCTTCCAAGTGTCTCGAGTATTGACTTTTTCTCTTTGAGCAGTTTGCAGAGTAAGCACAAAGTCGGCATGTCTTGTTATCTCTCTCACCGGTCCCAGAGCAAAGAAAAACCCCTTGTATATGTTTACACCCATTTTAAACTTTGATATATGGGGGAGCATGTACTACCACAAGCTCATTAAGAGCCAATGTTCCTGTTTTTATGACAACGGGAGTTGTTTCGGTTTCCCGCTCGCACTGCACGGTTCAATACAAACACCCTTGATTACAGGTGACCATGACATGAAGGAGAAGAAGAAGAAAACTGGGAAAGGGCATGAAACAAAGAAGTAGGAAGAGGAAGGGTGAAAAAAACCCTGAAAAACAAGGAAAAAGAAGACACTGCTGACAGAGAGGAAGTGCTGAAAACGTACCAAGAGACATCGTGCTACCAATTAACTTACTACGAGAGTTACGACTTTCTCTCGAGCGCTCGCATTGGCTTCAACCTTTAGACCGCTCATATATAACTAACAGACCATTAAGTGCCTCACAAAAGTAAGCATCTCATTATAACGGCTTTAAATATTCATGATTTCTTTCACAATCAACAGGAACTTCCTCAAAATGGCTGGTTGGACGTGCAGCTGTTTTCTTTCAACAATCTCTCTCTCTCAGCACCTGACTTGTCTTCATAAGTGGGGTAGAGTCATTAGTTATCCGCTGTGGGCTTGAAAGGGAGCAGTTAAACTCCTTCATACGGAACAGCAGCCATGGTCAGCTTGAATGTCTGTCCATTATAAGGCACTCCGATTGAGAGATTTTGAAGTGTACATGTTGAAGTCATTGATGGCTGAATTCCATTCAGCTGCTTCGGTTTCAGGGTCCTGGTATTGTGCATGCTGGTTCTTTGTCACACTGTTTACAGGGATACTTGAATGAAATGGAGCCAATGTTATTAATAACACTTGAGTCTTCCTCCGATGACGCATCGAAATGTCTGCTGTGATGTTTTTATATTGGGAAAAGAAAAATATCAAACATTTGTTAATTATCTCAACTGTTTAATGGATGCTGTGGATTCATATTTTGTATTTACGTACATTCATGGTCTTTGTGAACTTTGATCGTCACCACCACATTTCATCCAGCGCCATTATCATGATCAATACGTTGTTTTTTTTATCCAACGGTTTGGTTTCCTCATCAGAGACAATAAAACTCTGACAGCCGCGAGCTTGGCTACATGCTATTATGCTGTGTTCACACTACGAGCAACACAACAACACGCCATGAGTCATCTTCAATGGAAGCCGCTGACATGAAACAAAAAAGGCCCAACACTTAGTGCTGGCCTCAACTGTTTTTCAGTGCTCCGATGACGCGGTGAAGAGTCAACCAGTCCATTCAGTCCAAAAAAAATGCTGCTAGCCACCAACATTTCAACGGTGACTCTCGACAATGTAGCTGGTCACGCTTTGTTGTTTTGTTCCTTTTGCCGTTTGTAGTGTGAACATAGCATAAGTCTTGTTTTCTCATCACTAAATCGCTATCCAGCAGGGCTTTGCAATTCTAGTGTCAAAATTGTTTTTTGCACCGTTTGCTACCGATCCTTCTCGTACCAGGTCAACACTGTGCACCTCGAATACTTTCCTCACTTTCACTGGTATGTATGCATGTATCATTTATGCAATCAGTGGATCGGACTTCCAGTTTAAATTTTGACTCACTTCTAGATATATTTTGACTTGAATGACTGAGAATCTTCACAGATAAAAGTTTGACGACAGTTCCGGCAATAACTGTCTTCCTTCCAACATTTGTCATCGTCAACAGCTTGCCTGTATGACGCTCTCCGTTAGCTGATTAACCCCCTCCCTTTAGAGCTTTGTGAAGGCGGCAGGTATGTTTTTCCATCTGCAGGGTGTGATTTAGGTGACGCGCCCTGTTAAAGTGTGATTACGCACACCAGATCCACTGTGGATAGATGATTAGCTCTTGAGCAACCTGCACCAGGCTGTTGCACGCAAACTTCTGTGTCGTTACGTCTTGGCATTCTTAAACCCAGTTTGTAGAATGATGAATGATAATCGTCAGAAGCGTGATAAGCGTGAGAAGACGATGCCGTCCCGGTGACACGTGGGACACAGTGTTCACTGGTGAGACAATAAAAACTTCTATCCCCTCTTTATGTCTCAGAAAACCCATCCGAGCTGTCACTTCTCACCCAGCCTCTCTCTTCAAAAGCATTATTTTCTTCCCAAAGTAACACCTAAAGTGTTACATTTCAAATTGAAGAGGTGTTTTAGTCCTGCTGATTTATATTGGGGGAAAATTGGAGTTTAAAGTGTCTGGATTGAGACAGTAGAGAGTAAAAAGATTTAAGATTCCCACACATGCTTTCAAGACTGAGCTCAGTATAATTTCTAAACCCTACAAAAAAATGTATAGTATGCAGTTAAATTCATAAAATTCTAGTTCCTAGTGGGTAAGCATGTTTGATCATTATATTCGCACATACATTTTCATATTCACATCATCACTAGAGCTCTCTTTTCCTCCGTCACAGTCGGTGTTTTGGCTGTTTGCCAGTCAGCACTCCACACTCCTGCCTCTCCTCTTTTTCTCTTGCAGGGGACTTCTGATGAGCTGTGAAAGAGCATCGATAGACTCCTACAGTGCACCTTCCACGTCCCGGCGAGATTGTAATCATGGGCAATTTTTTATTTATTTTTTTCCCCACACATCCTCTGCAAACTTATTCATAGGCGTAACAAATAAGATACACTCTCTGCGGACTGATGGGAAATCTGAAGTCATACACGGGAGTAAAACTCTCAGCAGGGAGAATTTAAAATCCCGTCACGTTTGGACTAAATAAAGATTGGCGCTCACTGTATCATGTTAGCCACTCTAAAAAGGTTATGTTTACTTTTGCAATAGAAGTTGTGAGATTTTTTTTGGTCTCCTCATTACCAATGCTATTGTGTAAACCCACTTAGTGCTCCAGGAGATAAGACAGGACTACTGACCCCCCTCCACTATTAAACCCTCCCGGTAGTAATAACCCAATCCAATATAATTAAAATCTACCCATGAATGTAAAATATAGAGCTTGACCATTTCCCTGATTACTAATTAATTGCACCGCATAATTTCCCTTTAGATTTGGTTGGCGATACTTAATGTACCACTCAAATTTACAGTGTAATTAGTGTAAAATAAAAGGCGCTCCCATCTCTCGTTCTTCCTCTGGTGGTGTTCCTTTCACCCTCATCACAGCAAGTGATTTAAATTCAATGCCAGCCACCAGCACTTCTCAACAGACAATTTTGAATTACACTGCCATATTGTCCATATTGCTAAACTTCACCACGGACATAAAAACTGTGTTCTCTATGCTGGAAGCAAGACAAACAGAGGACAGGAGTTCATGCACGGATGAAGACGGCGTTGTTTCTCCTCGCCACTACTGCAGTTACTTGAGCGGTACAGAGATATTTTGTTTCCACACATTGACAACCACGTTGGCAATGTTGGCCGCTACTAATTCTTTTCAGTGATTATTGCTCTGGGGAATATTGTTTCAATGATCGCCGACTTGTGATTAAGAGACCTCACCTGCATAACGTTGAGGTGCAAATGGTCAATCAACGATTACGCAACGAGCGGCCAGCTTGCCATAGAAAATCAATGAGAACTGTTAACTTCACATACGGCAAGGGACTTGGTGTATCTCCACCATTAGTCTTTTAGCATAAGAACCCTTTGGTGGTGCCGCCGTGGTAACAACTTGTCAATCACAAGGTAACCACGCCATGAATAATACCCTGCTTTATTGTCTATTTTACACTGAATGAGCATCATGCAATTGAGACCATAAACTCATGTTTACAATATTTACTGAGGTAATAAATCAAGTGTAAACGCGTATTGACCCATCAAACTCCATTCCCTTCTTTTGTCCGTCCCATTGACCCACAACCCAAGATCCTCTTTTAACATGGAAATCAGCAAGTCTTTAAATAAAAAGAAAGAAAACATTGATATTTTCTGGACTGCTCCTGGATGCTTTCACCCAAGAAAGACTTGGATCATCATGGATCCACCATCACCACAGGGTTCATACGCCTGTGCCTGAAATCAGCGTTGGCTAAGTACACCCCCCCCCCCCCCCCCCCTCTTCCACAGCAATACTTTCCAATTTCCTTTTGCGCCGTCTTGCTCCACTTGGCATAATCAATTTCTTATTATTTAGAGACAAAGAGAGCCACGCTTGGCTGAGAATCTTTGATCTAGCACCAGTTTACTCCGCAGCGCTTCATAATTTGCACCATTAAAGTAGACCACCTTCTGAATCCGCCCTCACTCTCCACCTCATTGTGTGCGGGTTACCTCGACTGATGGAGCTCATCGCGGGTCAGATTTGATTACAAGAATGAGAAAACTCGTGCCAAGTCAAGTTTCGTTTTGCGAACGCCAGCTATATGCACAGGCCATTTGACGATGTGCTGCACAGTTCCAATCTCCAGCTTGTTGTTGTCTGCATAATATGAGACAGTGTATAGACATAAATGAAGAAAAGAATCGCATAAAAAAAAGCATTTGCATTTTTATGACTCACGCTATCTGTCTGTCATTTCCCATGAAATCACTCTGAATTCGGGCATTGTAACTTAATGACACACCAGGAGCAAATACAACTGTATGCACATCTGCTCGGGCAGAAAAAAAAGTTTTTTTTCCAGAAAGGTTCCTATTAGTTGTCTATTCAGTTAATAATTCAGTGACAGAAACTTTCCAAAAATAGCTCCAGCTGCTGCTTGCACACACTTTGCATGAACACAAACTATGTGCATCACGTTTTGGAGCAATTTTCCATTCTGCTGGTGTTACAGCGTTGTCACAGAGCGTTTGCTTTTGCTCTAATCATCTCCAACTGATAATTAGACGATGTTCTTGTCACCGTCACACACACACACACACACACACACACACACACACACAGCTCCCGGTGGGCCTTGCCTTGTAGTTGTTGTAATTTTCAGTTGTCTCCGTATGAAGTAGCACAGCCTTATCTAAGAAGGAGACAATTTAAAAGACAGGCGAGGAAATAAAACTCGGAGAAGAAACTTTTAAATACCCCCCTGTCTGCTTGCAAAGGCAGAGTTTCCATTATGGGCACAACACCTGCCTGAATCGGACAGATTTTAAACATGTAATCTGAGTATTTGTCTCTCAGCTCTGAGTAGCAAAAGGCCAAATTGCCTCTTATGGTGCATTTTTAAATCAAAACAACTGTCTCGGTGAGTCACTGCAGCGCAGAGCTTTCGCTGTCGGGGAGGTATTTACAGGCTACAATAAGCTCTGCACGAACACAAATGCAGAGTCCGCTTACACTCCCTTCAAGGCAGTTACAGGTGGAAGCCCCGTATAAAAAGGAGTCCAGTATCCTCAACAGGTCAGTGCCGGAGCAAAGCCAAAACAACAGTCTGTGTAGCTGAGACAAGTATTGTTTTTTCTTCCTGATTTATTGTAATAGCGAGGTGAGGGTTGGACAACCTCCAGGTAAAGGTTGACTGACCACATCCATTCATATGATGCAGATTTACCAACTAAAAGGTTACTAATAAATGTACTAAGTGTACTTTGATGATGAATTCCCATATTTGTTGATAATTGCAAAATCTGGTCTCAAAAGACAATCAGACAAAACAGTGTCCCTGTTACAATCTAATGGTAGGAAACGAACAGCAGCCTCCTGGATTAGTCCAAGTCCAACTTTGTTGCTCTATGATAACCTTACTTTCTCCTTTGCTCCCGTCATAATTTCTACAGCTGCTAGGGTAAAGTGTAAACACTTGGTTAAGGTCGGGGAACAATAGTGGCCACGGTCAAAAGAAACCAACATCGACTGTCAGAAGGAAACAGGAAGCAAACAGCTACCTTTGTTGACCCATCCAACAACCTTCCTCTGTGAAAATTAGGACTATAGCAGCAAAAAAGTGGTGCTCATAGCATTACAAATGTAAAAAAAAAAAAATCTGCACTGCCTCTTTCCAGAAGCAACGTGCTTTTAGAAGTTTTCAGTGGAACTTTTCATTTAAGAACATTTGAAAAAAACTCCTGTCGAAGAAAGTTCAGCGATGGGCATCTCAGAACTTGGACCTTTTTGAATTCACATATGGGGCGAGAACTCAAATATTCTTTTACCATTTCACTTCTTCATCACCTCATTAGCAACAGTTCAGTGCACAACTGAACATTTCAGACTCTGCCTTCTTCACGGTGTGTCTTTGGCTCCTGACTAGTAGAACCCTAAAGGCTTTCAAGAGACTCATCGTGAAGATTTTAAGAAACTTAATACGGAAGGCGATGAGAAGTCTAATGTGTAAAGCCAAAGCCACGGCTGGATACCACAAAGGTAAGTGAGAAAGTGTGAGGGAATTGACCCTTTAACACCATAACATGAACTTGCCAGTGTTATTAATGCAACCCTTTTATTTTAATCTGTGTCACCTTGGAGAGGTCTGGGTCCCTGAGGCGTGACACAGAGGGTCAAAACCCTGCTGGTCTGCACGGTCTCGACAAAGCTCTACTGCACATCTGCACTCTGCTACAGCATTCATGTCTGCTCCAATTATCCCACTTATCTAAATAACAAAAAAAAAACGTTTCAGGCAAATGAACACATTGCTCATCTAAAGCTTTAGCACAATAAGAGGTTGCGGGGTTTATTCTTGAGTGTCACCATTAATGACATATTCATGTATGCTACACCCCTAGCAGGGGTTTTGATGCTTTGTCCACCAATCCACTAATACCATCACTTCACTTAATTACCCTCAATTAAGACACTATAAAAGGATTGCAAAGAATTGCTAATGAACTCATTTGAAGACGTGGAAACATTCAAAAGAGGATCCTGGATTGAGGGCAATTAACCCCAGGCATGATAGATAAGCCTCTTCGCTCCCTTATCCCCTCTCTTTATATGGAGAGGAAATTTGGGCTTGAAGGGTAAATTCATTTTAAAATACTAGACAGCTCAATCAATATTTGCAGATTAATATCTGCTTCTCTGACCATTAATAGGTGCACAACCTTGTGGATTCAGAGTGCTCGTGCTTTCGCATGTTGCTACATGAAACTGATGCGATTTGTCAACTGGAAAATATGTCCATTTAGAGATGAAATCTGCCTTATTCTCTTCACTGCGTCCAACGATTTTGTCTCCCATTAGATGCAAGTGACTTCATTTGATCATCCTGGCATGGCCTAAGTGAAAGGTTGGCAGATTGCTTCAAGTCAAAGCTCAGGGCCGACATCTTTTCAATTTAGTTTTGACAGAGATTTGGTATCCGTGGAGTCGGTGCATTTAATAGGCCTCCTGTGAAGTCTCATTACGCATCACAGGGGTCGAGGTCATCACTCCTCAACCCCACAGGATTGTGCTTATAAAGTTCAGCCGCCAAACTCACAATTTTAAAGTGTTTATAGATGAAAAGCCAAGTCAATAATCATTGAAAGAAATAATACATATGGTCAGTCGGCATACTTGCCAACTTCCAGACACCTAAACAATGCTGATTAATTACCCCGAGTTCGCTTAAAGAGTTGAAACCTCAATCTGTTTGATGGGTTTAATGCTTTTCAACAATTTCTATTTGACAGTTTCAATTTGATGAAATGGGTTCCCGAGCTGGCAAATGCTGTTTTAGCTGCATGAAGAGAAACATCAATTATTTTGGTAAAATGTGTAATTTAGGTAATTGTCGTAAAAGCAACAATAGCTTTATTCGAACATGATAATGCTGATTTTTAAACCAGAGATTGTTACGTTTATGTTATAATCAGGCAGAACACAGCTCTGTTTTTCTGCTGCTATTCAGCTATTAATATGATACTGAAGGCCTTTCATTCACACTGGCGACGTCCTTGAAGGCAGCAGGTATCTGTTCCACAAAAGCAAACACTGGCTGCTCTTTCTGAGGATGGACAGGATGAAACATCATCAATAACATGTTCAATAAAACACCACAACATGAGTGCTAATTACCCCGTTCTCGTATTTATGTTTGAAGGAACAGTGTGTAGGATTTTTAGTGGTGGTGTAGTTGCAGATCTCTCCCAAGACTGCGTCAACGAAAGCCGCAGAGTGCAACACCGGAGTAGCGCCGTTCACCTCGCTCAGAGTCCATCCGTACCATAATTACACTGCTTGAGGAGCAAAAGAAGTCAGACAGTGGCTGGTAGTAGCAAGGTTTTGTGCTCTGCGACTCACGTTACCACAGTTTCACAAATGCGTTCGAGAACTATACGGTGACCTTCAAGTAACGTAAAGACAAAAAGGGTTCTCGCTAGAACCAGTGTTTGGTTTGTCCTTTCTGGGCTGCTGTAGGAACATGGCGGTGCAACATGGTGGAGTCCGTGAAGAGGACTCCTTATGTGGTTATAAAAGGCTCTGAGCAAACAAAAACAAACAAAAAGTCTTAGTTTCAGGTGATTATACACAAATGAGCACATGGTTTTGAATATTCCAGTGTAAAAAACACTTATATGGATCAAAAAGCTCCGGAAAGAATCATTCCTTTATAAATGCTGTTGAAATAATTCTCACTTAAATTACATTTTTATTCAGTTATTTTACTTTACTCCCTTGATACTTTGCCCCTTGGTAACCCGTCTGCTTTCTTCCAGCTGGCTACCTGAGGCTGGTGCTGCGTGCACATTGAAATCCTGATGGTAAATCATTTTCTCTCAATGAAAAACGAATGGGCACGGGGAAAGCACCTGTTGTTGAAGCAGCCCTCATCAAATGGATTGATAATGCCTGCTCACATAATGCTCAACCGGCTTTGCATGCGAACGCCACGTCCGCCTTCCTCCGTGCCGCTCTCCGGGTGAGCAAGGAGACGTTCGTCATCAGAGGGGTGCAGTTGATCTGCATGCACTTCCTGCATTGTAGAGAAACAGAGCTGGACAAAAGAATCTGGACAAACTTTTGTTGAGGGAAAAGCGAGGCAGTGAATAAGCGAGGCTGTCCGTTTGTCCGGTGTTCATTCTTAACGTGAATATGAAATGTAGGAATCCAGCTTTGAACTGTTTTATCTCTGCATGAGAAAATGAAACGTTTGGCGTGGGAGCGTTTAAAAAGTGTCAATTGAGTGAGTCTCAGTCAATGCTTGAGAGTTTGCAGACACCGAGTAACATGAACATTCATTTAGAGTCCTGCTTTCCTCCACCCGATGCATGCAAGTACATTTTTAACCTTCTCTAAACTCTCATCTCAAACAACTGAGGAAGAAAACTAGCTCTTTAGCTAACTAGCTAAGCAGCTAGATGTTTGGTTATTTTCAAGCCAGATGCTAGCTTTGTCATTTGGCATACTATGGTCACAAATGGCACTAGCGGGAGCTCCATAATTGGATGCACATTTTTGGGTGACACCTTTCAGATTCATAAATACAGATAATTCCCATCCAGCGCGTGTCCACCATGTGGGTTGGATAATGCTGAAGCGGTGGATTCATCATGCTAATGGCACTGCCAAATACAAAGACTGATGGCACCAGACTCTAGTGAAACATACTTCAAAACGCTGACGCGTACAAACCAGTCCCTTCACTCGTAATCGTTCCAAACTGTAAACAAGAGTACAAGGACAATTAGCATACAGGTGGAAAACACTCAGATGGAGCAACAACGTCTAATTTTTTAGAAGTTTGAAGACAAGTTTGAAGACAAACTAAAAATAAAGGCATCGTCTTTCGTCGCTGTTTCATTGTACTGCACGTCAAATTGTTGTGACAGTTGTTTGGCCCGTTCCCTGGATTGCAGGTAAAATCACCTTCCCAAGGCTCTCTATTGATCCGTGCATATTGTATTTCTTCTGCTGCCTGCTTTCCCTTCTGCTTGTGTCTTTTGTTCTGGTGTCCCTGAGAGGATTGTGGGCCCAGCTTGCCAGTGACTTGCCAAACCTGGTTCTACTCCAGCTCATTTACCTGATAGCACGACACAGCCTAGATTTTGGGATCATGTGTGTTTACGGTGGAATAGTGAAGAGTTACGTGTTGTACAACTTATTGTATTTGTTGAGATCAAATGTCAAGGAAGCTGTTACATACAGGGGCAGGATGATCTGGTGCCTTGCTGTGGATCATTTGCGAATGTCAGAACCCAGTTGAACCTCCGTAATCTAATTTGGATAACAGATTTTGTATTGGAATTGGAAAGTAGGTCGTTTGTTCATTTGGTCATTTCCATTCTTGACTTCACATTTTAAAATGTGGCCTTAGATTCAAACACAAAATCCCAACATTCAATTTCTCCAATTTCCCATGGACCATCCTCACCTTCGTCTTTCTTATTTTGATCAAGTGATTAAAGGATGAACCTTCATACATCTGCTCCATGCTCCCCAGCTTGGAGAGTTCCACAGGTCTTTAAAAAGGAATCCGTGGTGAGAGTTGATTTAGGACACCAAGAGGATTATTCCATTCTTCTGTTTACTTAAGTGGTTCTTCAGGTTTTTCAACAGTAAGTCAAAGTCTCTTGACAGCTGTTCACATTGATGAACAATCCAATGATCAATACGCACTCTGTTAACACAGACCCTACCGACTACAGCGTACTTGAAGTAGTTAAACAAAGAGAATGGTGATGAATGGATGTGAATCAGGACTTTGACTGCAACAACTTTGTGAAGAGGAAAGAAGCAATAGACAATATATACTATATTATTATATAGATTGTTATTCTATAGACATTCAGAGCATTAATATAACAGCAAACAACTGTTATGTAAAGATATGGCAGAGTCATCTCTACCTGGAGTTAATGCAAAAAAAGGTGGGAAAAAATGTAATTTAATAAAACTAATTTAAACGTAAGCCAAAAGAACAGAAAACTGATTAAAGCTGCCACCTCCTTCCTCCCCCGTACTCCGCTGAATGGAATTGTCCATGCTCTGCCTCACTCAACTGGAACCTGCCCAGGTATAAGAGAGCAAAAGATCATCAAAAAATAATTAGCAAAACTTTAATGTAAGATTTCTGAGTTATTGCTGACATTACAATGTATCTATGGGCACCACACACATCAACGAGCGCACCAAAAGAAGTAAAAGAATGTAAATTATTTCTACATCTCAACAGGCTCCAGCCCCTCCCTGCTAAGAAGACATAATGAGACACACCTGTTAGCACCATCCCTGATTGAGCAGTTGATTTACATCAACATCCCAGGCAGAACAACATCACACGCCACAGAGTGAACCCCTATAAACAACAAGTGTGTGTGGTTTATGTAACCCCGTTGATAATTCATCAAATAAACTGAAACATTGGACAGAATTAATCATGAGTAAAACACACAAAAATTATGCTAATGTGGGGAAACATAACAGCCTGGCCTCCTTGTGTGAACAGTGCAAAAATAAAATCCTTTACCGGATTAAGGACGATTAGTCCACTGAATGCCCGTCCTGTTGCTGAACAACACTGCTGAGTGACTCTTCGCTAACCCTCGAGCCCACACTGTCACTAACTGCACTCCCTGAAAGACATAATACACTGCTCCTTTAAAGCTGGCTCAGTCTTTATTCACAAGCAACAGCAGCATTTGTATCCATTCAGTATACCGGACTCCGCTAATGTTAGCTGAACAAGTTTTTTCGTAGAAACGTAACGTTGTAGAAACGTAATATGTCTCCTTCCAACCTCTCCAGGTAACGAGTATCACTATTACACAACGTTTAACAAGGACAATCCACAAAACCGGCCTGAAAATGAAGAAAATCTGCAACGATTGACGTCATTTGCTTGTAGAATTTCTCATGTTGTTTAACCTTTTGCCGTTTTGTTTTATGTCTGTTTGTGCTTTTTTGTGAAAACATTTAGGCTGCTGTCTTGGCCAAAAGTCCCTTATTAAAGAGATTTTAAAACTCATGTGGGAATATCCTGGAAAAATAAGGTTAAATTGAATCGTGTATATATATATATACTGCCTCATCAGGAGGCATTATATCTTTGTACAATATTTGTCAAAAGGATGAACCATAATAAAGCCCAAGAGCTTAGTTCCATTGTGGTCTTCTTTTGAGACGTGCTTTTTCAACTGAGCACACAAAAGATTACAGCTCCGACAGGTAAAACAGAAGCACGCCGCAGCCTTGACAGCTCTCTGCTGCCGTTGAAGAAAAGTACATTACCAGTCAATCTTTCATATGCATTTTCAGACGTTTGCCATTCACAGGGTGACGCTTCAGACGACTCGTCGTTCAGCATGTCTCTCGTATTTTTGGCAATAGCGAGTCCATTTAAAAACTGATTTAGCCGGCCTTTGAGGCTCTCCTGTTTATCAGTCGGCGACAGGTGCATACTGTGTGCAACGTGTGGTCCGCCCATAGCCACGTATGTGCATGTTCACAGCGACACAGACTCATGCGAGCAGCATGTTATGCACTGTGAGTTATAACTACAGCAGTGCGGTGTTTTGACCGTCACCCAACATGTTTGTTTGCTCTGGCCATCAGATGGGATTTAGTAATGAGAACAGGCAAGTCTCATTTTAGTGCTAATACCATATCGCCCGACCTGGAGCATTTACATGGGCCGTTAGTGCATTCTCTCAAAGTTAAAATATGTAAAACTGTGTCTGACATCCGTCACCAGATGAAAAAACGCTTTTCCTCATCTTACTGTTATTTTCTTCTCAGAACCCTCCTGCTTTATATGCAACCTCAGCGTACCAATTTATACTTCTCAGTTGCTACAAGAGCCACATTGTTAAATAATTCAAGTACAGTACGTGTTTCACAAACCACTGCAACATGATATATTTTAATTGACAGCTAAGGTTCAGGATGGCACCATTCAAACTGTGCCTAATGGCTTCTTTTTTCCCCCCAAATTTGAAATCACATAAAACTCTTAATGGTGACGGGATGAAATGTGGAGTGATAGCTTTGGGAGATTGAGGACTGAGGAGAGGCGGAGGAGGTATATTCATTAAAATAAAGTTGGTGTTGCCTGTCCATCAGCGTGGTGAGCAGACCTGGAGGAAGAGGGCTGTGTATGAAACTATAGCTTTAACTTTGCCTCCTGTAGACACACACACACACACACACACACACACTCTAAGAGAGAGCAAGTCTTTTGAGATTATTTCCCCAGTAGATGTCAGTAAAACATTCCCATCCTCTGTTTATTTTCCCTCCCAATCTTGGCTCTGTAGCATGTTTAAAAAGTAAATACTAAATAATGTCAAATCACACTAAGCCTTTAATACCAGCAGCCCTATTCTGAAATGCAACGTTGTAATAAATCAGGCAGGAATTCTCCTTTGCATACAAGTGTTAAGCGGGTAAATCTCAATAAGTGCCATGTCAGTTATGATAAAAGGAGTCATTCGGCTTTAGCAGCTGTCTTCAAAGAGAGGAGGGACAATGTTTACAAAGTGACAAAGAGCAGGACTTCTGCTCCATGTGTTCTGATGATCAACAGGCTCCCCGTGGGGGACATGAGGAAACCAAGAGGAGGAACAAATGTGATGTAATACATCAATTTTAATTATATTCTAATTATTATTTACTTTTAATTGTATCCATTTAAAATGAGTTTCAAGAAATGTTATTACTTACGTGGAACTGTTTAGTGATTTATTTTGTCTTGCTCCAAGATATTCAGAAACTGATTTGTCTCCCTCCCACTGACGGATTTCCCACTGGAAATGAGAATGAATATTACATTTTGAGACTTTGGCGTATTAGCAGCGTGCTTTGGATGACAGGAGAGGATGATGTTACATAGTGTGCCCTCTTAAATACCCAATGCATCTGATCTTTCACAGGAGAAATCTGCAAACAACGTGAGCACGTTTTCCCCCCTCTCCTTACCAAATATGCGCTCTCCTCGGTGCTGAAAGTAGAAAGTGTGGGTAAATCTGCTTTTTTTTCTGAATGGACATCACCCCGATTTCCCTTAATTTGCAGGCAAAATATTGTTCTACCAGCAAGTAAAATAATATGACACGCTGGCCACGCTCAGCCTGGTTTCCCCCGAATTTAAAAGGCAAATAACGATGGCCTTATCGTCAAAGAAATGCCTTCTTCTTATGGCTCTTTCTTTCTCTCCCCCTCCCTCTCTCTATCTCCCTCACACACACACACACACACACACACACACCCGCGCGCTGTCACACTTCTCCCCCACCTTCCCACTGTCTCCCTTACAGCCGAGGCGCGTTTCGTCTCCAAAGCCTGTCTCCAGAAGCATGTCTGAGGACATGCAGCCACGGTGCGATGAAGCGGACCAAAAGACGCCACCAGCATGACAGCGTGAAAGCAGGTAAGCCGATACCTGAGTGATCTTGTTTTCCCCTTTATGAACTGTAGCCTGTTTCTGATAAAAACCAAAGGAATCGGTATTTCTCAAGCAGGTTTATTTGACTCTCCCAGACCAGGAGATATGGAGCGTTAGTTCCTAACGCGACTGAGCGAGAGGAGAGCAGGTTTCATGTAGGTGTCTTGCTCAAGGACACTCCGACAGAAGAGACTTATGTATCTTAACCCATGTATCATGATCCCACAGCGCGTAAAAGGGCGAAATATGGACACTCGATCAGTACAGTAATATTCTGAGAGTTTCTTGTGTCTGCCAAGGTGACACGTGTGTAACTTTATTTTCGGTAAGATTTAACTCAACAGAGAAACATAGGTGACAGTAAATATCCAGTCGATATCTAGCTGATTTCTAGTCATGGGGAAGCTTTGCACGATGAGCGCAAGGACAGCGAAAGCTTTTACGCTCGATCCACAGTTGCCAGTGTGTGCCATATTGCGCATCGTGGACGGAAAGGACAGCAGAACTTTATTCGTGGTTTATTTCATAAAGTTTCCCGAGCAGAATTAGTCCCAGTATCAAATCACGCTAGTGATAGTGTCGTTTAATGCAGTTACATTTTTAATTTTCCAACCAAATACATTGGTGATGGCGCGCTGCCTCGTCAAATAGCCGGTGCAATGAGCACCGTAAACCCTCCTTTCTCAGAAATTTTCTCAACTGATTTTCTGTAATCGTTTTCTTTCATGATTAATCAGAAGAAATACCAGTTTACCAGTAACGTGTGCGCTCATGGCACTCTCTTGCGCTTTGGATAAACGCGTCCTCCATGTCGTTTCATTTCTGCCTTCATACAACAGCTGTTTTCTCCGCAGTTCTCCTCTTTTGATATTCCATCTGTGCTGCAAAAAAAAAAACGACGTCTAATCATCCACACAGCAGAGATTGAGATTCCTCTCTTGTCTCTTCTTCTAGATTTCAGCGCGTTTGATCGCCACAGCGAAAGTGAAAAAATGTGTGTTTTTATGCTGCCATATGATTCATGTGTGGTCAAGTCAATAAAACAACCAGATTATGTGCATTAAGATTGACAGACCTTAAAAACGAGAGGTGATTTTGCGTCGCAGCCACAGCCTTATTGCGTAAAAGCGCGAGGCGAGAACAGACATGAGACGGCAGGTTTGTGTCGGATCGTGTGACTGTGGGTCTTCCAGTTGAGATGTTTTACGCGCAGAGTGGATCTCCCAAATCACGCTTTGAGCTTGTTGCCCATAAAATCTACTAGAGGACTCAATGTTCGAAAGGTAAAGCTGTGATTTATCGTGCTACTTTTCCTTCATACGCCACACGTGTAGGCTGCACATCTTATTATTTTAATCAGGAGGACGATTACCTCTAATTAGTCATTGTGAATGAAAGGCTGAGTAAATATCTACTCTTCCTGTCGTCTGGCTGGATCAATCAGTGCACTGGGACGAGGTGTACTTGTGATAAATTGAGGTAGGTGCTAGTTTTGGATCACTCTGACAATCAGAGAGCTAGAGTTAGCGTCAGAAGAGCTGGTGAGACTAACAACGAAAAGTAATTCTCACTTGTGACCTGAGAAGGAAAATCAAACTCTTGGTGATTATTTCTGCACCATAACAGAAATAAAGGCTATGAGCCTGCTTGTTGCCCGTTTTTTGAGTATATTTTGATAAGTCAGAGAACAGTTTATTTCTGATTATTATTTTGAATTTTATATTTTCTCAGGGGGTTAGTAAGCGGATATTTTCCAACAGGATCCTAAATAATACTGCAGATACAGTTCACCTGGAGCACCAACCTGTGCAGGTATTTGATATTCATTTGGGCATTTTCTTGTGCAGTGTGTAAGTGAGTGCTGTGGCTTGACCGTGATGAAGTCATTGATGTCGTCTTTAGCGTCTGCGATTATGGTGGTGTGTTTGTGTGTTTGTTCTTTCACATTCATGCAGATCTCCGAGTAGGAATCTGAGTTAGTGTCAAACAAGGGGAGATGATTTGCATTTTACTTCTGTCCGTTAGGAAGTTTCCATCACTTCAACTACGCACTGTTGTTTTTGAGACAGCACTGCAGGGGGAACAAGTGAAGAGTTAGGATTCCATTATGTTTGTGTGCAGAATCATGTTTGTTTATCCATCTGGCAAAATAATCCTGATCCAAAATTAGTATCAAAAGGTAACTAACGTCAAACTGATTACAGCTGCTGTACTTGAGGGGGGGAAGTACTTAGTTTGGTGAGTTCTCTGATTTGTTTTGGTGGATGCTTGATCATGACTGGGTGCCGTCTGGTACACCACTTGACAACCAAAGGCTTACAGAAGAGCCATTTGTTTACCTGTAGATAAAGATTCTTGACAACCTTTTTCCACAGAAAACACAATTTGCAAGCCCACAACAAAAAACATAGCTTTCATCGATACAATCACAAAACCTTTTACAGCACAACAGAAGGGAAGAACCATTTCATTGAATAAAAACCTCGGAATGCTCATTTCTATTGCATAACCACATTATAATCATACTGTCGATCGTAGAAACTATTATCGGGTTAAAACATTACAATTTCTTTTAGTACTGCCATGTTGATACTACGTAAATAATGATTATTTCACTGCACTACAACTACAACTCTCTCAGTACAACTTTTCCATGTCCTTAGCCATGGCTTAATTTGTATTATTTTACATTTGAGTGCACTTTAACTTTTTCATCCACCAAACATATTGAGGTCTTAAATAAAACTGCATAATTCCACCAATCTTACCAGAGTGTTGTGTCGCTGCTCTGATCTATCTGTGCAAGTTTGCAGAAGTTGTGCAGACTTGTTGCTCTCCTTTTCCACTTATCATCCTCTTTGACATCCTGATGTTGATGGATGAGGTTTGGATGCACTGTGACTAAACAGTCATTTCATGTTTTTTTAAATTTCTGCCAGCCCACTGCGTTTTTTTTTTAATGCCCTTCACTAACTATTGGTATTACATTAGAGATGCAGATATTATGGACTGTGCATAATTTC
Source organism: Anarhichas minor (assembly GCF_050575085.1). Lineage (NCBI taxonomy): Eukaryota > Metazoa > Chordata > Actinopteri > Perciformes > Anarhichadidae > Anarhichas > Anarhichas minor. The sequence continues at coordinate 7,500,255 of NW_027466491.1, forward strand.
TTCTTGCGGTGTCAATGTGTTTGACTGAGATAGCAAATGATGGCGTGCATTGATTCGTGTATCACGCTTGGCCAGCGATTCTGCATGATAAGTTGCATGTTGGTTAATGCAGATAAGAGCAAAGTGACATATGCTCAAAGTATATTCATTTGAATATCTGTCATCGAATTCCCCTGTTTTAAGAACCCAACCACAGATTTTTGCAGTTGTGTCTAAAAGTGATGCTTACTGCCCCCTGTGGTGAAAACCAGACATGGAACAGTATGATCCTCAATTGAGTGCTGTTTTCTTTCATATTAAAATGACTGCGCTTTGTTATAGCTAAATGTGTATGCACACACACACACACACACACAGACACACACACACACAACGGGGTCAACTTGGTCACACTCACAAGGAGAGAGGAGGAGAAGGTGAAGGAGGAGGCTCATGCCAACGCTCCTACTAGAATGACTGCAAACTTATTTCTGAATCTGTGTTTTTGGCAGCTGTGGAAACGGCATTTGAGGCAAGGTTGCTTTTGTAAAAAGTTAAATTTAGCCCTCGGGGTGCCTCATTCCATGGACATACGCTTGTAGAGCGGCTGCACAGTGCACATTAGTGGATCTGTGTAGCTGGCACGCACAGAAAGGAATGTCTAATTATCACGCAGTAGGCTCATCTATGTGCAACTGAGCTCTTGCTCTAAATCGCTGTCTTTTTATATCATTACACACATTTATTTTATTTTTACGCAATTAAAAATGTTATTCCTGCTCTGTGCGGATGATCCGGGACGTCCGCGCAGCGTCGGCCGGCTGTTGGAGGAAGGTGTAATTGAGCAGAAACAGAAGATTGGCTCCGATAATGTGTAGACATTTTGTGGAAGAGATGGAATGAGATTCTATGAAGGGGTTTTACGTAACAGTGAACATGTGGTGTACAATTCTTTGTATAGATGGATGGATGAAGGTTTTGCCAGAGGGAACACTGATAGGATGTGTTTGACTCATACATATGGTTTCATCAGCTAAATGTAAACTGGATTCGGAGCGTGCGGATCTCCACATGCTGATGTCGTATCTTCAGCTAGTGGGACAAACGGCTAGTGTAGCCTTTAGCTGTGCTCCTTATCAGATGCTGAGTGATTGCGGGGCTTTACAATATGAAGTGGCACTAAACCACCGCAAGAAGTGGCATTGATTGGAAAGGATGGGGAGGAGGGAGATTCCTCCTTAAGGTCATTATCTAGCAGACAGAAAGAGTTAGACGAAAACAAACCAGTGTAATTGCATTTGGAACAAAAGACTCGGAATCAATGGTCTAAGCACTACTTACAGCATTGTGTCAGCATATTTCATCAACATACAAATGGATTCAGTGACCCTGTAATTGCTCATAAAATCTATCTTATGAAATCATTTCTGCAGCTCCCTGAAGCTTGTGGTCTGTGTGGACCCACATTTCATGTCATCCACAATACATCTGACCACCTCAATGCTGATCCACACAACATTAGCACTGGGACGAGATTTGATGCTATCGCCATATTTGGGTGCTTATTTGTGCTTCAATATTGTGATTAGCCCAGGCTTTTATCAACACGTCTCCTTCATTGTTCCGTATCACAGAAGAACATTTTCATTTTAATCAAGCTGGCTGTAAATCCTCCTTTGTAATGCTAACTTGCAGTGCTAGATTCTCCTCTTATTCTTGCATTGTGAAAATCTGAACAGCAGCTCATATGCGACAGCTGCAGCAGCAACAGTTGTAGTCCTGCCCTCAGTATCTCTGGAGATCCCTTTGAATGTTCTCTGCTCGCAAAAGCCTCAGGTGTTCCTCAGTCTTGCTCGTCCAGCAGTAATGTCAGGCAGACATTTCTTGCTTTTAATTACTCTGAACCTCATTAAAGCCTGCTACTTCAAGCTCTGGCTCTGCCATTATCATTGGCTCCATAAAACATTCAGTGTGCCCGTCTGCTCTCATCGGACCTCGGTAGGCTTATTGTAACTGCCAGCAGGCTTAATTCCTCTGTGATGAAAGATTTTAAGACATGAGACAAAAGAAAGAGGGAGAATCCAGTTTCACATCTCACCTACAGTGTACACATTCATAAAAAAGAAAGTAGGTAAAAAGTACTTTTGCCGTCTAATTTTTTTTTTCCTGCAACTTTAGCAGCAGGGGAAAGAGCTCAGGCTGGTGTCACAACTTCTTGTCAATGGCGGCAACATGACAGGGCGCCATAATATCTCACTGTGCTGCTGCAGATGCTGCTTGTGTGGGTGTATTTGAAGTAGCCCGGTGTGACTTTTTTCTCGTGGGCCAGGAGCACTAACAAGCAATTATCCAACAGGAAGGGCGCTTGGTATTACAGGGGACAAAATCCAAAGCTTACAAAGTCTAAGACCGCTCTTTTTTTGTTTTTTTTTGAGGTTTTGCTTGTTCTAGTAAGCAAAAGCCACTGGTACTCGTACAAAAGCAGCTCAGAATAATTTGAACAAATAAAATGGAGGTGAACATTTGGAAATGTTAGAACATGAGATATGGATATACATGCCGGACCTTTAATATCTCAATGAGAGTTTTATAGAGTTAATACAATATAGATTACACGACATGTGTGATGCATTAAAAGTAGGAAAGCGTTAATCCATCCACTTTTAAGTGCAAATAAATGAGCTGCTGGCAGCTGACGTCTATTTAAATAGACACTAAAAGTCAAACTGTACTCCTGAAAGTATTGCTGTCCTAATTACCGGCCTGCCCGGAGCGGATAAACAGGAATGATGGCCAAATGGAAGCGCCATGTACTTGATGTCAATAATGAATCACTGCCCTCTTGTACTCGTCATTCTGCTGTACAGTCTGGATACTGTGTGTTGGTCGGTCCACCACTTTGTTGAACTAATTCAGTCTGAACCAAATACTGGATGGATTACAAGATCCTTAAAGTCCTTATAATGGATCGATCCCATGGCTGTTGATCGAGCGCCACCATGAAGTTAAATAACAGTCCAGGTACGTGTTTCGGTTCAGTTGGTTTTCACAACAGATGCGAACCCGAGTACACATGAACTGAAATCGAGATGGTTTGAAAGCCTCCTTAGTCATGCAGCAATTGACCATTAAAGTTGTTATAAGTTTTTGAGCAATAGTTTTTTTCAGTCGTATCAAAACTAGAAATTGAATATATATCAGATTATAACCATATTGGTGTTCACATTATTCAGCATTAACGTCTGCCTTCCATTACCAACACAAGAGTTTCCCTCAAATGAATTGAACAAGGAAAGGTATCTCTCAATGGGGGCATTGGTATGATATTCTATTCCTTTCCACTCCAATGAAAGGAAGGCTATTTAAAACCACGAGAGCTCTGACCTTCCCCTCTTTGCCACAGTTATGAACGATAAGAAAACATTTGCTGAAGTAGCTTGAGGGTTTTTTTGAAGGTTAAGAAAATGTATTCTATGCACAGGTAACAGACAAATGTGGTCAGTGTCAGTAGTTTGTACAGTATTTCTAAACTGTGTCTTCACATTCTAAGCCAGGTAAAGAAAGCTTAGAATCAAAGCTGATTAGAGCTGCCTCTGAGACAGACTTGACACAAAGCTCAATACTGTGTACACACTCAACAGATAAACACGCGCCCTGGTCCGGGACGTTGTGGATCAAATCAAAAGGTAAATAGACACTACGGCGCTAGCTGAGGCAGCGAGGCGGTGGAGGCTGCTGTACATCCCATCCTGAGCCAATATGTTGAACTCCAGTGACAATCATTGTCTGTTATTGTTATTGGATTCTGTGTCAGCTCTCGGCCTAAGGTATCATCCTGTGTTTGCTTTAATGACCCCCGGCAATGTAAACTTCAGTTTCCTTTTTATGTGGTCAGCCGGTTCAATTTATACGGTCTGTCCACTCTGTCTTCTTAAAAGTAAACGCGAGACAAAACCCAGACAGTGGCAGTAAAGACCACTCTCTGGTTTGATGGTATTTGGTGAATGTCTGCCTTTTTGTCCCTCAGAAAAGACAACGGTCTTGTTTGTGTGGTGCCTTGGGGGGGCCGTAGAGGAAATCACTGGAGTATGTAGACATACACTATTATTCCAAGTTGCACAGGAAAAGGGGTCATGAGATACTTTACAGTATAAACATGACCGGGTTATTCAACAGAGAAAACATAGCCTGAGATTACATGTGTGCTTGATAAGTGCAGCGTGACCAAGTCGTCTCACTTCCTCCCCTCGGGCGTCACTATGAGAAGCCAGTGGACATTGTACTCCATCCAAAGCTTTGTACAGATGCACAGTTTGGCCGACATTCTCAAAGAAGATCCCTGAAGGTCTGTGTAACTCGTTCCAGGTGAATGATTTGACATTTGAAAGAAAGGCCAGCGAGAGGGAAAGTGGGCACTACTTCTAGGTTTTTCCGAGCTTGCGTGTGTTGAGGAACATGGAGGGCTTCTTCTTTGCATTCTGCAGTGGACACGCGGTCGAGTCCTGTGCATTTCCCCGACCATGTTTTTTGAACCTCTCCTGGCCTCCAGTTGATCCGACTCGTCATGTCAGAGCGTGAAGCCCATCTGAACTTGACAGGAACAGGACTGCCTACAGAGTCCAGAGACCACACTGTGTCAGTGGAGCACAAACAGACTGTGGGATAGATTTACTGTGCGAGGCACCCACAGCCCCTATTGTTCACACTCTGTGATGGCCCTTTTTGAAGCCCGCTCACAAACAAAGTCATAACAGAGAAAAGACATGTGGGATCATGTGAAAACACTTGTGAAGTGTGAAGACACAGTGAAAGAAGAAATACCTTCTCCAAGTTCTTATACTTTGTTGCTGAACTAATTGTTGTGCTCAGTAAACGTCAAATAGCATGTTTGGATATTTACATGAAGTCCCTTGGTTGCTCAACACTCCCTGAAGATCTTGGTTTTTCTGACCTCCACTGGTTTAACATCTCAATCCCAGCAAAAACAAGATTTTAAATTGCCTTTTAATTTATTTGTATAGCTAATCTAACACAGGGAGACGTGTATATATACATTTTTCCAATCAAATGTGATTTAGGAAGACTAGATAACCACACTTGGCTTTGTTAGCTCGTGAGTTATAGCCCCTAGCTCAGACAAAGCATGGGTCAGAAGTGTGTGTCAGTTGGAAAAAAACTTGTACGTACATTAAATCTGAGCATTTTGATCAAATTCCTCCAAACACGCGTCACTTTACAGAAGCTTAAGGCACTAACTGTGTCTTTAAAATACTTTTCAACTGGACTGAATCAAACAGAGTATTGCTTTGCAGGTACAGATGTCTCTACTTTGTTTGTCAATCAGGAAAGGAGTACAAGAGACAAGGTCATCGCACTTCTGTCCAATTACAAACATTTTTCCAGTGCAATCAATACTGCCCAACATGACTGAATCAGAGAGGTCTCATTCCCCAGTTGCATGACAATTGGAAGCTGTTAGAATACGGGACGGGAGTATCAATTGGCACTTGAGGCTGATTAGCGTTCTACTAAAAGCCAAAGCTCAAGTCCACTTTGGTTAGTCAAGGATATTTTAAAATTTTTGAATTTTTATGGAGGGAAATCATGAAGACCTAAGCCTACAGTGCTTCGAGAGAGTTGAGTTGAAACAACTCAGTACTATTGGACACTGGGATGTGCATGTCTTTTTTTTATAGTTTCTTACAGTGTACTGAAATACTAAACTACTTTGCTGAGATGGATGGGTTGGAAAAGCAATTACTCTTAAAGGAGGAACAGTGAACTATTCATTTCACATCAGGCCAATGTTTCGTCTTATTGTTAAGGGTTGAGATCTAAGTGGATTCAGTCTTGATCACTAGGCTTCATGCGATGCATTTTCTTTGACTTTTCTTCACACTTTAAAGACTTCATTAAATCAGAAATGTTCCCAGTTTCTACATGACTTGACAACTTTGAGGATTACTTTTTGTTGTTAGCCGACACATCCTCCGGCGAGCCTCTGAGGAGCTGATTTTCTCTCGTATCCTGATGAGACTCCGACTGTAATTAGTGCTTTATGAGAGGCAGGTGTGCTCAAAAGGCCAACTAGTTAGCTACAAAAACACAGACGGTGAAACAATCCATTGTAAGGGCAAACACACAGAACGTTTGCTAATCAGAGTGATTAAGGTGGAGTCTGTTTTCAATGAAATACAGGCAATTTCCAATGAGATACAAATTAAGGTAATGTAATGGCAAACAGTTTTAAAGTTGCCCCAATGTGCCGAAAATTGACTGGCAAATCACATGACCATGAGTCTGAATACACCCGCATATAATCCTATATTTCTCTCTCCCTCTCCCGTCGTTACACTTTGTCAGCTTTTGCTTTAAAAAAAAAAGAAGAAACGCCATATCTTACAGAAAGTAAAGTGTGAGACTGTGATACAGTAGATACGTGATGCGACATTGACATTCTGTTCCGGTGCAGTACTTAAAACACTTAGAGTTTCTCTTTGCATCTTAATTGAGTGAAAGAAGAAAGTGCTATGCCTGTCGGACAAAAACGTCTTTATAGGAAGTACGTTTATTTTTGTAGATAGAGGAACACAAACCTTGTACCACTGCGATCCTATCTTTAAATTAAACTTCCGTGAGAGTGCGACTGTGTTCGGCGTAATTACGGAGGCTTCGAACGACCCTTTTGTTCAGAAGACACCGACTCAATCATCTTGTCCTTGAGGTCACTTCTCTATCATACGACAGCACTTGCAAAGCAAGAGCATTCAGCGAACTTGATAAGAAGGACAATGCCTCACCTAAAGCGCCATAAACTATGGAAACAGCTCAGCAGACAAACGTCATAAAAATGACTCGTGCTCGGAGTACAGCTCTGTCATGGCTGTACATGTCAACTGCTCTGGGTCATTAGGCGGCCAGGTCTACCGCCAGTTATAATTTTATATGTTGCCATTTTGCTCCCTATAGAGGCGCCATCATACAAGTTAAACGATGACAACGGTTCCTGCGGCCCAACAGATTCATTATGGCCACCATCTTGTCAGGTATCACATTCCTGGAATTAATCCAAAGGGAACTGAATCCCCGTTTCTCCTCTTGGAGTTAATTGCAAATAATGGTGTCACTTTTCATGGTGCTGCAGCCGTCCCTTGAGAGCAGCTCGTCCAATTATCTGTTGGCTGGTGATTTATTTGGTTACTTCTTTCCGTCCCAATACTACCATCCTTCTTTCACACACCCTCATTCCCTCTACCCGTCATTCTGCTTATCCTATACCCTCGCTCCTCTCATCTTTCCATCTCCCCTCCTCACTCCGTGTTTGCTCTCTCTCTCTCTCCAGAGCAGTAATGGTCTGGTTCACCATGCCGAGGCTCAATAATGAAGCTGCTGCCCTAGAAAAGCCATGTTAATGTTGACTCTGGGATCAGATTTTGCTCCAAGACACACAGCAGTGACAAATGAATGTGCCAGCTTGAGCCAAGTGAGCCCGGTGACCGGCACATATAGATCCGAGGCTGTGACTGAGAGCTGGGAGATGCTTTGCAGACAGATTACATATATGGGACAAAAGAAATTCAAATTTATTCATCAGGGAATGTTCATCTGAGCTGTTGACATATGCCCGTAGTATAAATAACAAACCGTACAGGCATGTTGGGGCATGTCCAAGTGCAGTAGTATGATGTGTCAATAAACAGGGAAGTAGAGCTGTGGCTCCCTAAAGTATTGGTCCATCCATCTGGTTCTCCACGGCATTGACAAGCCGTCTGCCTGCTCCTGCTCTACCACTCTGACCTCCTCGCACCTCCTCGGTACAAGCTGACAGTCAGAGAGGTGCTGTGCTCATGGAGATGTGTGTGCTTCTTTCTGTGTGTTGTGTTTAGCTGCATTCACATGTGAGGATTGCTGTGCCAGTGACCCAGGCTGACGTACACAGGAGGAGTGGAGGAGTTTCCTCTGTCTGCCGTCGCCCCACGTTTCTCCTGTCAGTCTCTGTCTGTCTGGAGCCCGTAGAGCAGCCATGCATGGCTTCCCTCCATCACAAAGATGGTCTCCGTCTGCTAAACCCACTCCTGCTCCCCTAGCTCGATGTGTAATCTGCTTGAGTACTGCAAACTATATTAGATCTGTTTGAAATGTTTCTCCTGAGGCAAGCCCTAATGTAAAGCTCCACCATGGGTTTTTTTTTATGTAAAAAAAAAGATAAACCCATCTCGTCTCCCTCGATAAAAGAATTCAGACATTTACTAAGAGCTGAAGATGCAACAGGTCGGAGCCCGAGTGGAGAAAAGGTAGATCAAGCATGTGGAAGGCAATTAAGACAAACGGGACAACATGTACTCGTTAAACGCACTTTAAATGTTAATCTTCAAGCCATTACATTTTATTTTTGAAAGGGTTGTTTTTAAAATCTCAACTAGGAGGTTTCTCCAACTTTATTGCACTACGTACCATTTTTATAGACAATTTTGTCATGCCCCAGTCGACCAACCAAGTCCAAGGTAATTACCACAAAAATAGCCTATAGCCTATAAACTTATAGAATTATTATTCAGCTTTTATTTGGGCCGAATCAGTGGTTTTCTTTGGGCCCTGAAATGATCAGAGGCCTGGTGTCAGTCTGCGGTCCGGGTGTGTTTTTTTTTTTTGCCAACCAACTATGCAGCGGCTGTTCCACATAAGTCATTTGGGAGCACTGCTTACATGCAGATTGTAAATGATTGTAGAGCCCTTGCACGCTCATGCGCATATATGTTTGTTGTCCAAAAGTGAGCAAACAGCAGCTTGCACGTTGCACATTTGATGAAATGCAACCCAAGTTAGTTGACAGTTCTAACTTGGGATAGTTCTGCCTCTTTCAACCCTTCGGTATCTGCCACAGTTGATAAATCAGCATGCTGTATGTTTGCTAACTTATGATTATGGGATCTTGGGAAACGGAAGTTTAAAACTTTCGAATATTTCTGCCAATGGAACGCCCTTAAAAAGTATCCTGCAGCTTTAGCCGATTATCTCACCGGAGAAGTCCACTGTAGATATGAAATTCCCAACGTCTTTAAATCAGTAACAAAACTCCAAAACAGCTGCTAAGAATTAGGTTAAACATCTGGGGCTTGTTTCACAAAGGAAATTGTGAGCACTGCTCACATGCAGATTGCAAATGGTGGCGACGTCACGTTTCACAAATGACTGCCTCACACATATCGCAGATAACATTGTGAGTCTGACACGTTGAATGCTGAAATGTGTCACAAATTAACATGAGAGCAAATTCTCATTATGTAAATTCCAGTTCATATGCTGCACATTTGGTGAACATGCATGATTTGACGATGAGTGAATTGGTGCTATTCATGGGTTGGAATACACTTGCAAAGCACAATACAGTATTAACCAATTATTACCCATCGAATGAGAGAATTTAAAACTCACCTAGCTTGCGCATACTGCATTTAGCAGACACAATAATTGGCTCCACAAAATGACACCAGGCATCCATCTTGGGAAGAGGAGGGGACGATTTTGCGCCGCTTTCTTGACACCAGTGTGTTGTTTGTTTGTAGCGGTTGCAGGGCAGATGCGATGTCACATGAAACGTAGATACGAGGTGAAGCTCCTTTCCCGCCACTCGCAGCTAGAAAAGCTGCATCCGTCATGCAAAGATCATCCCCACCCTGGGTCTTTTGAAGTGATGGCTTGGATCTGGCGAGGCAACATGGCTTCATCCACACAACTTTCTCCACAGAGAGACACCAGTATGAAACGGTTCTGCTGCTGTGCAGCCGCAAAATGCATCAAACTCCCCACGCATGAGGGATGTGAAATGTTATGAGACCAGGTGTAACGCAGCCAAGTCAATCAATTTCCAATTAAGCCATGCTCTTCAGTCATCCATAATTCTTTTGGCATGCAAGTGGCTTTTAATCCAGGAGGTGTGCTTAACCCATGCACCCTCTCTGCAAAATGCCAACGGGCGCGGGAGGAATTAATTAAAAGCGGCAATGCGTCTGATGGATATTGCTGAATATTTTCCCAGTGACAAGTACAGTTCATTCATTTTAATTCAATCAATGCGTTCAAATCAGGATGGCATGTCCACTGACGCCCATCCCACTCATTTACAGCTCAAAAACTCTGGAGATCTATGGCATCCTTTCACTTCACCATATGAATAATGTATTACGCAATCTATTCAACAAAAAACGAAGTAACTATTACTGGTATCAGACTCTATTGTGTGCAGAGCAGTCATTCCCAAAGACTGCGACGGGACCCACAGGTGGGTCGCAGGAGATTTTGTTTGGGTCCCCAAATACATTTACCCAATTTCTTCCATAATCATTTATTTAACATTTATATCTGCAGTACACCTTTGGGCCACACGAGGCAGCCTGGATGTTTGTGTTGTTCTGATAATTGAAGCCTCTTTAGGACATTTAATCTGATATGAAAGGCTGGCATACATTCTGTTTGTTTTAATGATGAGAGGAAAAAACATACGCGTTAACTTGGCCTAAATGCATTTATTGGGTATTTAATATGTGTATATGTTCTTAATAACACATGCATAAAAAGAAGTTGTGTTGTTTATCTGACGTATATATTTGAAACTGATGGTAAACCTAGATAATATATGGTGATGCAGAAATGGTTACGAGCATTCATTAATGCACACATTCGCTCTTCCCATGATTTACAGATGAGGCAAATTGTCAATTTTGATTGCGATGGTTTTAAATATTTTTAAAAGAGGGTCCCCAGAAACAAAGTGTGGGAAACACTGGTCTAGATAGAGTCGTACGACCAAAATACTGTTCATAACGGTTCATAACTTTTGTCTGAGGTCGTTTCCCTTTTTATTCTTTGGACTGTTTTGTTGGAACGGCAATTGCAGAGAGATTGCCACAAATAGACAGTGAAGCATTACTCAACTCTCGGGAGATAAGGACGCCTGGTTTCCCAAATAAAAGCTGTCAGTTTGCTTAGCACGGAGAACGTGATTGAACATGTCTGCTGGCTGCTTACACCTCAGTCTCGCCATCTTCCTCGATACCACGATTGATTAAGCTGTCCCGACAGTGTTTTCATTGGCCCTGTGCCCATCCTGGGGCCGAAATATACACCTGCACGGCCTGTCAGTTACTAAAGTTATGACATCATGAGGCCCCTCATAAGGCACCTCCATTGTTTTGAAATGAAGGAACATCAATTGCATTGGCTCCACTGGCCAGCGGATGATTTGCGGTTGCTGTTATCCCCTGAAATCGCTCCGGAAAATGGCTGCAGTGTGAAGACAGGAATTGGTGACGGGGGGAGCGGAGGAGGGTTGGTTGCTTTCATGGAAATGGTTCATTGATTGTGTATCGAGTATGTGCAAGGTCAGAGTGTATAGAGAAAAATAGAAAATGTAATTTCTAAGTTTCCTTTTGGTAACATGAAAGCACTTCATAAATATGACATCCAGCAAACACTAACAGACTTATGGCAGAAAAGACGAAGAGGAGGAGGAGGAGGAAGGAGAAAGAGTGAGAGCAAGAAGGAGGGAAAGAGTGACCAATAACCTAGTTACAAAATCAGCATGCAAGCACTTCATCTTTTTTTCTTCTCGGCGCAGCAGAGAGAACAGGTCTGACTGCCATCCGGCTGACTGCAGAAGTTTTCATTTCCGAGCTTCACTAATTCATTATAAAACCATTTTGAGAGGCAGAACGCTCCGTTGTTACAACCTGAATCTGAGAGATAGAAAGTGCTGACTATTTGAAGTAATAATTTCGCAACTTGACCAAAAGCAACATGCATCTTGTTGGTAATTCACGTCACTATCCTACGTGAGCGGTTCAATTTGTCTGAAGCTGCCACCGACTTAGCAACAAAATAAGCCGATAGCTGATAAGAAATGCTCATTAATCGCGTCTGTGCAGCAATTGAACCCGCTGGCCGTCTATTTCCTTGACGAGCCTTTATTCCCCTTTTTAAAAGTCAAAGTCATGCGGGAACAAAAATGTGAATCTGTTTCGAGGGAAGCATCGCTGCGTGCTTTCATGCTTTCATGAGACCAGCTGCCTGAGCACAATACGTGGTCAAATGTTAAAGTTATCAGTGGAGTGCAGACGTGAAGGAGCCTCTTCACCACTCTGCTTTCCACACCTGCACTGAAGGATTTCCATTCACTGGCAAAGCACTCTGTGGCAGTGCAGAGCCATTCTGCTGGACTGAGATAAAACATAGCACACACACACACACACACACACACACACACATAAAACATGTTAAATAATCAATTCCAAAAGAAATACTGGGTATTAATCTAGAGTAGACTGCAGGATGGAACCTCCCAGAGGATTGCAAGATGGTTTGCAGAGGGATTTAGGAGATGACTCACTGGCTTGTGAAAAGGTTGTATGTCAATATTTTCTAAAAGACAAATATTTCATCATGTTTTTTATTCATCGTTGGATTTGTGCAATGAATATGTGCAGCCTTGAGGCTTTGTTCATAATTATAAAGTAAAATTGTCTGTAAATGGGATAAATTATTCTATTCTATTTCAGACACCATTACTGCGCTTTTGCAGACAAAAGTAAGACTCTAAATTATAGACAAGAAACTAGAAAGCATGGGGTCTGTCCACATTCCCCCGATATATAATAAATATAGATATTACAGTCTGTACCGGCCATCATTATATGCACATTTCAATAAGACAAGAAAAATATCTGCAGTACTAAACACTATCATCTGATAAGGGATTTATAGGCTTGATTTGAAAAGCTGCTGAAGTTCATACTTCCTCTAAAATGTTACTGCTAATCCTCCAATAGGATTATGGTGATCAAGAGCAGTGACATTGTACCTCTCAGATGTCATGAAACCCAAGAAATGTCCCACAAATTAAAGCTAGTATGTTCAAGAAGGACGTTGAAGACATTTGACATTGAGCGAGCAAATAACTTTGACTAATGTCTGCTCAACCTTTACTTCCGTGCTATTCTTTGTAGAAATATTCCCTGCTGTTTGATTTCTTGTAAAAAAAAAGGAATATTTCATTAAAGTAAGTCTCTTCTAATAAAAAGTGCTTCTTCAACTTTATGTTTTACATTGAAAAGAAGCCACTGGCGTGATTGTGATCCTCTCAATTCCACCTCTTCACTGGAGCTTTCAGATGCAGTCCGTCACGTAATGTACGATTAAAATCATTGTAAGAAGGGTCCAGCCAGTTGCCATCAAGATTATTGTTTAATCAAAGCGCTGTGGAATTTCATCTTATCTCCTTGTGAGGGGTTCTTTGGATTTTTTAATTGGCTGTAATGTGCAAAGTTAAGCTTTTTTTTTCTTCCTTTGGGATTTCTGCTTTATTAGATAATGAGTGAGACAGACGGAGAGAGAAGAGATGATATGCAATAAAGGACCTTGGGCAGGACTCGAACCCTGGCCACAGCGATAAGTTCGCAAAGCTAGAAGCGTCTCGATACCAAACGCACAAGGAACCCTTTAGCATCTGTAGTTCCAACTAACTCCTACGTAAACCCATTGTCATTGTTAGACATGTCAAACTAAAACCATTTCACAGTTTGTTTTTACTTCATGAAAGTTAATTGTAATATTTTGGTTGCTCAAAAATGATTGCAAATATCAAGATGTCAACAGCCCAAGATGAGAAGTTGTAAACAAAACATAAATCTCAAGTAAATACTTTTCCATCTGCAGATGTGATCACACACACACACACACACACACACACACACACACTTGTTCACAGCCCAAAGGGTATAACAAACAGTCATGTTTCTTGCTATATCTGTTCTTCATTTTCACTCGATGACAGCCGAACACAATGCACATGCATTTGTTCAACAGGAGCATCAATTCAGAAAGAAAATCCAACACATTGTGATGTTGGTGGCGGCAACATCAAAGAGACTCCTCAGTGATTCTCGTGTCGGGGTAAACGTCTGCTAGCAGCCTGGTGAGAAACAAGCAGCTCCAAGTGCAGCGAAGCCTCGAGCCTATTGCAATATCATTATAATCAGATGGTATCTGCACAGACATCATGCTGTGTCAATACTTAATGGAGCAAACTGATGACTAAAGCAACATACTAGAAAACGCAGAAATATATTCCCACAAAGAAATAATTGTTTGACCTTCAGAGTTTCAATTCTGTGCAAATAAGAGAGAATGAGGAGGGTTGCAGAAGAAGGTCTTGGAAAATGTAAAGAAGAAGGTCTTCTGCAATATAAGCTGAGCAGAAATTTTAATATAATGTTTTTACTGTGATATGCCAATGTACTGTATCTGTCATAGGGGTGTGGACTCGTGTCACATGACTTGGCCTCGAATCAGTCGTGAGTCACAAATTGAATGACTTTAAACTTGACAAAATAAAAAAAGACTTGCACCTTGACTTGGACTTTTAACACCAATGACTCGTGATTTCACTTGGACCAATCACAAAGGTTAAAAAAGGGGTGCTTTGTACTTGACTTGGGACTTGAGTGCAAAGACTCAAGACAATGACTTTCCCCCTGTCCACCAACTCTGGTAATAAGCTAATTCTGGCATCTACAAATACCTCAAACTTGTACTTCAGCGCAGTACTTTTGACTATAGTTTACAGATTGAACAGATTAATTGGCACAGATGAAAAAAAAATCCCTTGGCGGTTTCCCTAATTAGCGCCGTTAGCTTTGAGTGGCACTGTGTCGGGACGCGCTGCAGAGGGAGCGGAGGATGGCAGACGGCAGCGCTCATAGCCAAGTAAACTCTCCGGTCTAATAACGGGAGCCTTCTGCCCAGAGGTTAAACAGATCCGCTAATCACTCTCTTTGTTTGCTTTGGGTTTTGCATTCATCTGAGCGGCGCCCGGAGAGCGATGGACGTCTGTGTGTTTGCATCTCTGCGGTTTCCCTCAGCCTTCAAACATTTGGCTAAATATGCAGATGAAGAAACATCCCGCCCACTGAAAATGAGAGCGATGTCCACATCAGTCAAGATACAGATTGAATAAAACGCTGGCACTTGTCCATGCATGTTTACTGACTCGTTATTTGGATTTCTTGATCGATCAGAGCAGGCAGTTAAAATGAAAAACATTTACCAGCAGACCACGCATGTAGATCCCTGATGTATATTGGAAGTCCGGATATTCTAGGGAGATGCAGAGTCAGTGGAAGATTGATGCATCGGCCTGTAAATAGGCTGACAGCCAGCCTTTCAGACAGTTACATAATCCAGCCTTTTCATCCAGACACATGCCCCCGTGCTGGGATGTTGGATGAGAGCAGATAATGAAGAGACAGTGTAGATGTCCAATGAGATCTATGACCAGGGTCAGACTTGGAGAAGCAAACCCTCCCTCCTCCCCAGCATAATGCTGATATTGCAATAAAGCAGCAGCCCACACTTGAAGGGAGGCCCTGGCAGTTGCAGTCAGGGGACACCAAGTACTAGGAAATTGCATTACAGCCGTTCCCATCGGAGTATTTAAAAATGGAAACACTGAAAGACTTGTCTTTATTGCTTGTGCTTTCGACTAGGTCTTTCCAAAGCGCTTCCGACAGTTCACAGCGGTGTGAACATGTTTTCTTTGTTCGGCATTCTTAGGGGGGGGGATCTCGTGGAGATGCAGAAGTCATCAGACATATAACAGCAGTTTTACAGAGGAGTATTCTGAGGTGAAGTTGTGATAAGTGAAAGTGTGATACTGCATTCAACTGCATTGCTGTTAGCCACAGTAAAACATATTCATAATGAGAGTAAGACAATTTGAAAAACCTTGAAATGGGTTGGACTGCAGCCGCTGATAGCACCTTGAATGGTGCATCATGCGCAACGGCTTCCTTCCCCGTCTTAGATCTTATCCACAAAAGATATTCTGCAGAGCAAACATGCCCATAAAGTTTTGCTTCTGACTGCAATTATTCACGTGGAAAGTTTAAATGTGCACGAGGCCAATGTCAGTTGTGAGGGGTGGAGTGAGCATGAGAGAAGCCGGTTGGGACCAGACACGCTGAGGCGATTCGGGCCGGACCATTTTGTTTTTTATAGGCCGGGCTCGGATTGGTCTCAGGCTCATTTAACTTCCCTCCTTTCACTGTGCCAAAATACGCCTCCGTAAATACGTGCAAATAGCACAGGAGCCCCAAGATGCTATTTACTTAGCAGAGCAGTCGGGGTGCATTTCACCATTTGCGGGTGTTTTTGAGAATTACATGGATTCCTTCAGTCTTATTTGCGCAGGTTGACCTTTTTTGAACTTGCCCCTGAATGTAAACATGACTTTGTTTTCAAGAAAACTGCACAGGGCACCTTCAAACGGAAGCATGTCTTATGGTGCGTTTTCCCTAATTGAGAGGTTTGGCAGCCTGTCGTAGTGAGCTAGTTGCTCATCCAAACTCTGCTCCATCTTGTTGCCAAAATGTTTGATTAACCGTCTCCGGTAACAGACAAAATGAGCATACAAGCAGCCTGTGTCCATTTGGAAGCACAGTGGTAATTTTCACAGATGCTATGTTGTTATTACTCACCGATGCTGATGCACAATCAATTTAAAAGATCTAGCACTCGGTGCTTCACACCATTCAACCCCCACAGGTTGCCAATTTAACTGAAATTGACAGTCGGCTATCAAAAACAGAGACAAGCCGCCATCAGAAAAACACATTTATGAGCACTGTTATCAATAAGAGATTAAGCTCCAAGCCATTATATCACTAATCCGGCTGAATACTGCATAAATCTGGGAGATAAGATCAGGCAGACCATCCTGGTGTGTACTAACACATATCTACAAAATGTGTTTTAGTAGCGTAATGAGATGTAAATGTGATTTAGTTGGCAGCCCAGCCAAGCTCTATGGCAACTAATGTGATATGTATCGTGAAGGTATCGGATTACAGGTGCGAAAACAGAGGTGTAAAGAACGAAATCTGACTGCACACAATAATTGGGTGATCTCAACAACAACATGATAACTCTGATATTTGTTTATTTTTCAAAAAAAAAAGACAGTAAAATAGCTCAAACAGTGAGGCTTCAGGAGCAAACGTTTAGTGCTCCTCAGTGATGACAGCCTGCTGCTCAGGTCGGTCACTATATTCAATAAGAGTTCCCCCCCCCCCAGAGGTTGAGGTCATTCTTGGAAGATTAAGGTGATAGAGTGGATAAAGACAGCCTCGCTGGTCCAGGGAGGACACCGTTCTTTATAACCTTGGACGTCTCACACACATATACTGTAAGTCCACTGCTTGGAGCAGCAAAGAAACTCATCTTTGGTCATGCCACTCTACTGCCAAACAGTATGCAGTATACGTCGTCAGTATATGTTAAGCTTTAGCGCACATTTATTCAGATTTCTCAGATTTGCTCATGGGGGGAATTAACCGCCTGTGGGCGAGGGAGATTGCAATCCACGTCCAAGGCTGCCTTCTCGATATTTTAAACCCTTATCATCATCTGACAATTTTATGAATACATTTCATCATCTTATAATTCGGCAGAATTGCTGGGAGCCTTCGAATCCTCTTCCGACATGATTAGTGCACATTGAAGTACACTTGTGTTTATGCGATGTCTGATCAGACAAAGCTTTTTCTCCATTAGCATAATAAATGAATTAGAGCACCAGAGACGAAGATCATTAGGCAGATTTTCACCACGGGGAAATCATTTGGACAATGTATTGACGAACAATGTGAGACCACTGCGATGCGTCGCGCGGCCTCAACATGTTCCAGCCTACGGCCTTTTCCCCAAATCCTTCCCTCACTAAAGCCCTGCTGGTGTTTGCATTCTGCCCAAACAACCCTCACTTCTTTCAAGGCAGCTGCTTCGCTTCAAACACGGGGGCGCTGCGATTTCTCCGCTGTCTTGTGTTCTGTGATTAGTCATAACAGTGAATGGCAGTGCTGCAGACGGTAACGGCTAATGTGCCCATGCAGTGACACGCCATAAACACAAGTTGTTATCATCGCACTACATCTCTCCACCAGCACAGCCTGGCTTAGTGTACTAAACACTGTGGCCTCGGGGCTTATCCCTTTATCAGCCGCTGCTGTCTTTCCCTCAACTTCTTCAGCTCAAGATTCTTCTCTGCCCGCAGTTCAAAAGCAGGTGTGACATTGCTTCGCTCCTGCTCGTCATATGCTAAAGACATAAACAGCAGCGTGTTGAGAGTTGTTTTATTATTAGGGCGCAAGGTTAAGAGATTTCTAAACTGCTGGGGCTTCTGCAAGGTGCTCTGGTTGGTTGAAATATGCATTTAAACATGAGGTGTGCCTGCTAGCGTCTCAGCTGTAAATACGACCGAGTGCTGCAGCACTCTGGGATAATAGTCTCAGAGGGCTGTGGCTACCATACAGGGTATGCACATATACGCAGTGAACTTCTGTCACAGTCGTTTGCATTAGAGGTGGACAAGATGTGTACATTATGTATATTGGGAGTTACAGGTCCGTAGAGGTTGAGGACTGCGATTTACACAGAGGACATCACCAGGGATGACCAGTGGAGGATCACTTATGAAACACATTGGGATTGGATGATTATGTTTCACGCTGTGCTGCATACATCCAACGACAACATTCGGTGATCATACAGGAAATGATGTGCTCTTAAAAAAGACATTAAGTTCTAATCCTGTGGTTTTGTCATTTCTTATCTCATGACATGACTGAAGCGAAAGATGCTCCAACTTCTGCTTTACTGTGACTCGTATCAAGGTGCAACAATATGAGTGTGACTTTTCATTGCATTCAATTGTCATTCATGGCACATTCCAACAAGAAATGTGTTTTCAAGCTCAGAAAAACATCACAGTCATTCCCTAACCTTAAAAAGGGAACACTTTGACATTCAGGGGAATTACGCTTTTGTGCTGTTGAGAGACTTATGCTTAGCTTATTTCAAAAGACTGCCAAACCCCATGTACAACTTGTTGTTTGTATGGATGAATGTCAGAGATGTAGTGAATTGAATATCCAAAAGTGTCTTGGGGATGACTTGAAGGCAGCACATTGCTCATCCTCGTTTACTTTTTCTCTTTTTTTTAACAGTGGCCATGGCTATTAACCATGAAGCTGGAGCCGGACACGCCCATCGCTTCCTTCCGTCAAAAAGAGCCTCTCCGGTGCTGCATTGAACACGCACTCTCTCCGAGCATGCCATCCAAGTGTGAGTAAGCCCAACGGACTGCTTAACGCCTGCTGTAAGTGCTTACACACTCTTGACACAGGAGTGATAGCTATTGTGTGTTTACTCATGACACACCCGAAAAGAGTGAAACTCTCCTCCCCCCCAGCTCGGATTTACGAATGACTCATTTCCAATTCTATTCAAATATTGTCGTGAGCCGTCACTGCACACATGGTTCATGCATTTACATACAATAGCTACGTCTGTCCTGACATTTGATTTGACCTGCTGTCAGTCAGTGCTCGCAATTAATTTGCAATTTACCTATGACTTGTTGGCAGACTGGAATTTATGTACACACAAATGACATACTAACATAATGCACACGTCTGCTAAAGCAGAATCACTTAACCAAACCTGCCAGGTAGCATGAATATATCATGTATTCATCATTCATGTGAAATAATGCGGCCATATGCATACAGGCAATTTGTTGAATGCGTGGTACACGGCCACAATCTGTCCGATATTGTTTGAAGAGCTACCGGCAATTTTGTGCACTGAAAGATGGCTAATGGTTGCGTCCTTGGTCACGGACCATGGAGCGCATCTGAACAAGAGGGGGGGGTATAAATTCAAGGCGTGCGGAGGGGGTCAGGGGGCATATGCAACAAAACAGACATAGGCCTATTACTGATGGATCCGTATTGAGTAACGCTACAGCGCACTTACGTCCATCACCCAGACGAGACGCTAGAATGAAGTGACTGAAGGGTTATTAAAAATTGCGAGGGGCCAATTTATTTTCTAAAAATAAAATAAAATGCTTTAAAGCAAAACCTCAGAAAGGCGTAATGGCAACAACATAAGGCTGCTGGTTCAAAATGAAAGAATACATTTATTCACCAGAGCACACAGAACAATGTAGCACTAGCGGAGCGCTACATTTTTTTTTTAATTTGTGAACGAACATCTGTCAAAATAAGCAGAGAGAGGCGCATAGAAACATACGATTGCAGCTCCCTCTCTCTTTACAAGCCAAACTAAATTACTTTCTTTTGTCTTTATTTTTGCAATGCGTAATCATGCATCCCTGTTAATTTTGCTAATCACGCCGTTTACCAACACTGTTGATAAGGATGCAAGTGGTTTGTAGCATTGCATTTATTTAAAGTATAAAATTAGAGGGGGAAAAAACACAGAAGTGGGCGGGGCTAAAAGCACAAGGAAAGTTCTGATCTCCTCAGGTAAGTCTTCAATCCATGGTAATGCATACTACATTTACATACAATATTTAGATGTACGAGCTGCATAGCTGCGTCAGTCTCCTGGTCCACCATTTGGTCCACTTATGTTCAGTACTTTGGTTTATGAAAAAAATACTAAACCAATTCATCTCAAAGAACTTACACTGCAATTACAATATAGTCTATTTTAGAGGTGAAAATGATGAATCTTTTTCTGATTCTCGTCGTTTAATTCGGCTCAGTTTGTGGCAAGCTACACAGTTGCATCAGAAGTTTCAACGGCCATCAGATCAGGTGTCACACTGTCGTGCCAGACCATCTCTGCAGACAAAAAGGACGACATGTATAGCAATGTGCGATCACTTATCAACAACCTCACTGCACTCTGCGGAAGTGTGTGCGGATGTTATCAGCAGACATGTCATCTGCAGGTGTACACACACACACACTGTTTGATGCCGTTCCACCAACAACACTGTCAAGAGCTCTCCCTCTTCATCATAGCGATGCTGTCCAGAACCATATCTCAAATGGAGCTGCGGCTCTCTCATTTCACTGAGATTGTGTGTAGAGGTGTGTGCGTGTGCATTTGTCCGTCCTAACTGCATATCAGAGTCTCCCATTTGCAGTTCATGTCTCCTTGTGTATGTGTGTGTCTAAGTGGCTGCATATTCATCAGTCTACTTTTTTTTCTTAGTGTGTGATTGCGCTCATAACACCCCCAAAGGACTGTCAGGTCAGTTCTGTGTCAAGCCAGCCGAATCCTTGGCACAGATTAACAGGAGAGGGCAAGTGTAGTGGGAACAGTCGCACCAATTAGGAGCCGGCAACCCGGCCACCCAGCCCCGCGCTCACCCTGGCTGGCTCAAGATAACAGAGCCGACACACATGCTCAGACAGATAGGCTCGCCTCATACCCACTCATAACTTGCTAGCTTATACATATGCAACACAGTGCCAAACACCATCCATTAGCTGCAACAGGGGCCTGAGCGTGCTGCTAGAAGTGTCAAATATGCATGAGGGAGTGGAGGTCTGTGTCCCATAATCCTCCAGGCAATTAATACCGTCGTTTCCAGGGCCAAGCACCTAGATGCACGCATCAAACCTCTCCCTGGGCTCGTTGAATTGTTTAGATGGACTAGTTTACAGGTACGTTGGCTAGAGGCTTGCTTTTATGGATTGGAGCTGTCTGGAAGCCGACGGCAGGCCATACATTGAGGATTGTCCGCAATGATGTATGGGGCTCCGGGGAGAACATATTCACAGTGCAAAACACTGCTGGAAAAGCTGTGTTTTATAGATAAAAAGTTCTGTTCTTCTGATTGTATTGACTTGCGATTCGGTGTTTGATATGCCGAGTTAAATTACACTCGGCTCTGCACGCGAGTTGTTGTTTTCAGAGAAATTACTTTATGTTAAGGTCTCATTTAACATTTGCGCCACACAAACATGCTATTTGTAGACGTGAATGTCATAGAGAACTATTCCATCTGTTCTTTACACATCCAGCTGTTTTCATTACATCACTGCAGAGTGCGGCGTCGTCTTTAGTATATAGTAAAGCATTTAATTCCGCCTGTCTTTTTTGTTGTTGCTGCTGCAGATGTTTTCAGCCTCCAGTCAGATATTGAGTGAAATGTTCAGCCGAGTGTGAGGAGAAGGGGGGGTGGGGGGGGGTTATTCAGAGGCATTCGGTTGGTGGACAAGCAGTATTGATTGCACTTAAAGTGACAAGATTGAGGAGGCCCCCTTTGACACGTTATCCTTACTGCCGTCAACAGACCAAGTGCGGACCAGAGGAGCAGCACCGATTGATTTCTGTGATCGTGAATGGCCTGACGCCCATGAATCAGTCGCCCAGGCTGTACTGCTTGAAAATTAGACGACAATTTTTCACAGCGCTGTGGCAATGTAAGGACTGACAGCCTTTTTGATTTAACTTAAGAGGACAGGTAAATACTATGGTAATGAATAGGCCTCATTCTGGCACATTCTGATAAGCAAAAAAAGTCCTCGCAGCAGTAATAAGCCCACGTATAAAGCACGTAGGATGGTAGTATATCTGAGAAAGCAGGTATTGCGGGCAGCCCTGTTCAGTCAGCTAAGGGATTTTGTTGTGCATAATTCACTGGCAAGGCATGAAGCCGATATAGCCTCTCCCCCTCTTATGATCATCCATCAGGTGAAATTGCTTTCTTCAAACATTAGGCTGTCAATGAAAAATAACAAATGTAGCCATGCAGAGCAACACATGATTACAGGGTGATAATGCCCCGAGGTCAGTGGATCGTGACCTCAGTCAGAGCGGCTTGTTAAAGAAGAGTCACCAGGGATTGGCTCATCATCGTCCGAGGTGGCTGCTGTCAGGTGCCCTGCACTTCCGTGTCTGTTATTTTATCAGTGCATCAACATTCTTCATATCATTGTTAATGTACCCTTGAGGAACAAAGAGAAAAATGTTCAAAAGCACGAGAGAGCGTGCTTTGAAAACGTTTGCATCACCTTGGTTTCTGGTGGGTCTCTTTGACCGCTGCTCAATTCTCGCCGATAATTCGGGGCTCTTTCGAGCCCCACGTTCACTCTGATTTGACATTGTGAAAAATCAAATCACTATAATCGTCCAGCAAATTGCACAGGCGTCTCCAGAGGTCTAATCGAGATATGGGCGCGCTCACATTCTGAGCAGGAGTGAGAACGAGAATTAAGATTTAGGCGAAGCAAGACGGATGAGGGAAAGACCTGCACGGCCCAACATGGATATTTTGTGTTTGAGAAATAGGAAAGCACAAAATAAATAAGTAAACAACAGGATAGAGTAATTAAATGGAGGGGGGGGGGGGGGATAGTTTGACATGCATCAGTGAGCTCAGTGTCTTCCATCACAGTGTTCCCCTTCCTGTGTGTCGCCTGCAGGTCTCTGGTTCCATGTGCTGCATAGCCAATTACCCATGTCAATAAAAAAGCTGGCTGCAAGTGACTAACACAAATGATAATCACGATTAAGAAGCTGAACCATGGATGCACATGGAAAGACAAATGTTACATATATAGTAAAATCATTTCCGTAATGAAGCTTAATCTGTATTTGGGCTTTATTTAATAATTTATTTTTATTAAAGCGTTTAATAAAAAACACATTTGTGCCCTCACCTTTATCATCTTAAGTGACAGAATGCCAGAGCAACAGTAAACTGGGGAACTGGTTTAATGGATTTATTTTTTCTTCTTTACTCAGCATACAGTGAGAGTCATAACAGGAGGCTCTGCACAGGCAAACACAGCATGGCATATCCTCACAGCAAGTGTTTGTGCATGTGGTGGTGTTGGGGGGGGGGGGGGGGGGGCAGTTAACTGAATTGTGCGATCTAGATGGTATTGTTCTTCGCAGGGAAGGACTCGGAGGATGTTTTAATGACGGAGCTTGGGGAATGCGGTGGCTGTTGTAGCAGAAGGAGAAATATACTGGGTTTCTAATGTAGACACTCAATTATTGAAAAGGAGATCCGTGCACTGGTAATATGGCCAACAGTGATTTCAAAACTGTTACGAATTTTAGTCTGCAGTTAGTTTGAGGTCGAAATGGAAGAAGTCAAACGAGCAAAAAAGCTGCACAGTGTTTCATGCACTTTGTATTTTAAAATAAAAGTCCTTCACCCTGAAGACCAGAGCTCAGCTTATGTCCACTATTGCCAGCGAGATTGAAACAAGTGGCTGAGAGGCATGTTCCAACTTGATAAGTTAGATGTGACAGCCGACTCGGCTCAGCCTTGGGTAGCTTCGTGTGTATGTGCTTTTGAACAAATAATGCAATGATGTGCAAATATATTCTATTAACTTTGTTCGGCATACAGTTCAATCATTGATATTTGTTACCTGCATTTTTCTCTCAGCTACTAATCAAAACGCAGGAGGCAATTGGGAATTTATGTGCATACATAACATCTTTAATATCATGAGTATGAGTTTCTTTGACATGGTAATATATTTTAATCTCAGGATTTGGAACGAGCAGGTTTTTTTCAGCCACGCGGGATTAGCGATGCTCGGCTGAATGTGTGTAGTGTAGCTAAACGGTGTGTAGGGTTGTGTCGCCGTCTGTGCCGCTTGTGTATGTTTTGTGTGTAACCACCTGCTTGGGGTGAGCATCTGACCCTGTGTGGATCATCTGCCTCCTTGGTTTTAATTAAGTTCTAAATGTCAACATATGAACCATTCTCTTCCGCCGCGTGAAGCATGTGTGCAGTGTTTGCTGTGCCGGATGAAGACTGCTGTTCATCTTTTGTCACATGTTGACTCGCCGGACAATTAGGGAATGTGAATGACTCAAAGGCAGGGCCAAGAATAGCTGCCCGAGGCGGCTCTCACTTCCTGACCTCCATTCCTCCGAATATGCATTACAACAGACCAGGACATACGCGGCCTGGTAACCACCAATTAAGGCCACATATTCTTCACATGAGTGCGATTGCTGAACCAAAGCTTTGAGAATAATGAGCTAAAGTAAACAGTAATTACTGGAACCAGGTCATTGATTCTGTCTGACTGGCCCTGGGGGATTCCTAGGCAAGGGAACATCTCCAAGCATCCGCGTGATAGCAACATGTGACATTATGGCTTGGAATAAAATCCATGTATATTGCAGAATTTGCATCAAGTATTCTTACCGCTTTCAACCGAACACATGTTACCAAAATCCATGTTCAGCCATTGAGAGTGATGGCGACTGCCCCCACTAAACATAGATCCACTGTCCACCATTTATTCGATGTGAGATGATGAATCCATGGCGCCCGTATTGGCAGCTGAAATTATCCATGTTATAGATTTGCCCCCAATATGAAGAAGTGGGAAAAGACGTGACCGTGCAAGTTGCCATCGCATTAGGGAGGAACCGGCATGGATTTTTAAGAATATCTGACTAGTGGAAGTTATTCCAATCTGGAACACAATTTTATCGTAATCCGAGAGCGAGAAGTCAAACACAGTGGGTTTACAATGTGGGTCGTGTGAATGTTCTCGGGTTGTACGAGACTCTACTCAACACAAAAATGGCATCAGAATCCGAACCGTTAATTGCCAAGTGCGTTACACATGCAAGGAATCTGACTTGGTGAATGGTGCATAACAATGAACATAGTGCAATAATCGAGACATTTAAAAATATCAAAATTTACAATAAATGTACTTTAAAAAGCATTCAATGTTGGTCCAAGTATTTGAAATGGCCGATGTTCTTGCAACCTCCTGGGTTGCGCAAATGTCTGTCATACATTAGTAGCGTGGGTGGAAGTAGCATGACGTTACTCCGCTACAAAAACTCTTTGGTCAGACTGAATATGAAACACATTTTCGCCTCACAAATTTGACTGCTGGACTGATTGTGCCAAAAGATACAAACAGCCAAAGTACGAATGTATTTACTGACCATGTACATAAGTATGCTTTTGGGTAAAAAGTTAGATTTTTTTCTTCTCAGGACCAGAATGCAAACATTTTAAAAGTTGCCGTTTTCTACAATATCTGGGCATAGTAAGTACAGTTTTGTTGAGGTTAGGGAAAGATTGTCTTTCCGCTTAAAATAATAAAGGTGAAAGTCAACTGCAGGTCGACCAGACTCCCATCCATCACCCTGACCTCCACATCTTTATTTTCCACCCATGCTTAGTATGGGAAACATTAAATCTTACTTTATGTTGGCATTACACATAAATCATGGAGGTGCAGAATCATTGAATATGTACATAATTTCTGGGTAGCCTCAAGATTTCCCAAATGATTCGCTCAACCCCCGGTCCTTTGTCTCTATGCAGTTGAGTCACACAGTTTTTATCTTGCACAGCAGCTGGATCACGACATCACACTAAAAAATGTTTCTGGCGACAAGTAAGTAATCCTGAAGTCACCTAAGAGCTGCTAATTAAACTGCACAAGAGAGATACCACAGTCAGAGTCTGTCTTGATTTTCTTTTGGGGGAGTAAGATGATGTTAAAGCAACCAGGGAAAGATATTAGCAATGTGTCAATCTAAACAGCACTCTTGTAGTACTGTAATGACTAAAGGTATTGATTGCTGTGTAAGCCGTTTGTCTGCGGGGGGGTTAAGGGCCATCGTAAATGGTGGCTGGTCGTTGGCGCATTGGCAGTGGGAACCTGATATAGCAGCTCAGATCATTACCATTTATCACTGCTATTATCATTAGAATAGATACTCTCATAATAGCCACACATTACCTCTCAGTGCACACACTTTATACACAGTACACTATCTTTCTATGCCATTTTGCAAATCCCAAGTCAGTAACGAGAGAGAGAGACACGTGCGTGTAATTGTCCTGCTGCTGACATTTCTCGTGTTTTTGACTGCTGGTGTAAAAGGTTGAAAGTTTGCTATTGAAAAGAGTTGTACCTTAGTAAACGTAATACTGTGCCATACAGTTTTTCTATCAGTCATCCTTTATGGCCTGGAGTGCTGGACAATAAAGCGCTCGCACTGAAAACTGTAACGATTGTGACCTCGAAAACTGGGTGCTTCAGAAAGAATGACGATAATTGCGCACTTGTTCAGCAAAATCATATCAAAATGTTCATAAAAAAGTCGTAATCTCAGGCGTTTAGCATCTATCTGCTGTTCATGCATTGACACAGCCCACTAGACCTTGGAGGTTTTTTCGGCATCTCAGAAATAGTGCGCCTTATGTGTAGCAAGGTGGGAGTGTTGAGGTCGTATTGGTGGATGGGTGCTTAGTGCGTCTGATTGTTGTAACTAACTCTAACCATATCTTTTTTTAATTGCCATAACTACCATCCTTCCCTAACCTTAAACACATTGTA
This sequence comes from Anarhichas minor, assembly GCF_050575085.1. NCBI lineage: Eukaryota > Metazoa > Chordata > Actinopteri > Perciformes > Anarhichadidae > Anarhichas > Anarhichas minor. The sequence continues at coordinate 7,527,449 of NW_027466491.1, forward strand.
GTTGCCATATTGAAGAAATACGTTATTTAAAATGTTGGCATTTTACATTTAAATACTGTCTTTGAACATAATCGAGGGTTTTGCAGAAATCTTCCAATACTTTGTCTGATGGTTGGGTTTAGTGGCAGGGTAAAAACGGCTAGTTTCTAGTCAGGGTTCATGTGTTTGGGACATACTAAGAACACGAGGATACCTGAGATTTGGATCGGGGCGCACTGTAGCTACAGAGATACAGAATTACGAGGAGAGCGCAATAGCTGCGATTGGTTAGTTTGGCCGACGCTGTTCTCTCCTTCAAGTTTCTGATGCAGGTGAAGATTGTGACACTGCAATAAAGACGATATTAAGGAAGGCAATACAAGCTCAGTAATCTTGTCCTTTTTTCACATCAACCAAAGCCATTTCCATTACAAGCGTTCTGCTAGCGGCACGTAATGATGATAAGGCCATAAGGCCTGATCACGTAAGATATGTCATTGCAGGCATCTACAGCAGGACTGCTTTAGAGCAGCTGTGATGCATTTACTATTGGCTACTTTGGAAGCTCTGTTGTCCAAAGAGAATAAACTTTTTCATCTGGAAATATCTCCTCAAAAAGTAATACAAGTACAATTCTGGCTAAATTCCATTTGAGTGAAACCTTTGGACTCATAAATCATTTAACTGCCCTGCAATGACTTCAAGTAATGGAGGGAGGCATCGAGTTCAACCAACAGCGTATCCTAAACATCCTTATTCTCTGACAGTAGAGAGGGAACGAAGAGCTGTGTTCCAGGATAACATCTGGCTCCCTGCTATTTCGTAACCGGATAATCATCCATCTGAAAAATTAAAGTCCTCCAAAAGGATTTCTTTCACAATCAACCACAAGCAGTTAAAGTACCCTCCGAGACTGAACCAAACACTTATCACCGACAGACTTTTATTCAATCTTTGCTCTACATGGCCAAACCTTAGGCTTTCCACATTAGATCAATGTTTTGACATGAATAGGAGCCCTGTGGAGAGTTTCATCCAGACACACAACGTCCAAGATGTTCAATTTATGACAACCCTCCCTCCTGTGAAGGTTTTTGATTCAGCACATCAATAGCACTCAGTGATTTCTAAACAGAATGAATGAGTGGCCGGTGGGGAGTCTAGAAGAAGAAACAACAAACCACGCCACAAGAAGCTCTTTCGCCTCGTCCTGCTGCATTTTCGGGGAAAGGATCATTCCCGGCACGGTGACACACAGTACATGTTACAGTCTCTTCGTCTTTGAGCGCTGCGAGGAGGCAGCCTCTAAGAGCACTTCTGCAATGCATTTGCGAGAATAAAACTGTAATGAAGTGGCTGAATTTCAAGAGTTTTATCATGGTGCTTTTTGGATTCTCCGTGTGCTCTGCACTTTCCACATGTCTTTTCAACATGGCTCCAGCACAACCCGCCAGCTGTCTGATATTGGCGCATAGCACCACGAGGAGTTTTAATCTGCAGCCAGAGAGCCTCAGCGGGATAATGACCAGATTTGTGACGGGAGAAAAGGGTACATGTCTCAGTCCTGAATGTGAGGTGTCAGCATTTGATGAATGCCTAACATCATTGTGCTTTCAACTTTGGCAGGCTGATATACTGAGAGAAATTTCTGATGGATGGCAACCTTCCTCCGAAATAAAGCACATTTCTCTCCTTATACAGAAACCAGAGATTTCAATGACATTAAAGACCTTGTCTTTAATGTCATTTAATGTCTTTAAAAAAAAAAGCATAGATACATGAATGAAAGCATGACAACGTGTAGATGTATCGATTCTAAGTATAGAAAATGTTTTGTACAGCAGAGGTTTGAAGAACAAAACTATGAAGAAATGTAAGTTTTACACATTTACCCTGAATAACTTCCTAAAGACTGTAAACTTGGACATACATGTCAACTAAATCACAGCTGTCAACTGTATTGTATTCATGACACCTAATCAATACTTTAGATGGATGATGATTAGGACGGCCAGATGTACTGGCCGGGGTTAATTACATGTGCACTGGGTTCAAAACAGTTAACACATGCCAAAACCGGACATGTCGTGAACTGCTTATTACATCTTAATTCACTGGCGTTGAAATCATTGGCACCTGGGAGAGAAATTGTCATGTTTCACAACAGAATTGTCTTTTCCTACGATTACAATAAACAACAAATAAACACCTTGGGGGTTCCTCTCTCCATATTATAGTCACCGCAAATTCACCTCAAGAGGACGCAACATTCACCTTCATCTACCTTAAGGGCATGCCTGTTAGAAAGATCTACAATATCTTCCAGGTGCCTGCAATTGATTTGAGGTGATTCCCCAGTGCAGCAGAGTAAATGAAATGTCAAAATCTTTGTGACGTGATGAAAATGAATGGTATCCCACATAGAAGAGGAGACAGCTGGAGGGTGAAAGTAAGAGTGCGGTGCAGTCGACTGTCATGTTTGGTGAGACAGGACTTCACTCAGACTCTCTGTATACTTGCCATTTAGTGGTTGACTGTAACCACAAGTAAAAAGGTCAGCTCATCCAAATCTAAAATATTGAACTCGACCACCAGCACTGGTTTTTATTTATTAATGGTAGTGAAAGGATTTTACTGAGGGTGAGGAGTGTTCAGCGATCCACTCAGAGCTTTTTGACCGTTATGAGTACTGTAACCAGGTACTCAATAGTACGCTGCATTTTGCCGTACTTGTAATTCTGTGCACTCAAAAATTGCAAGTTTAAGTATGGAAGAATGAAAATTGAGACACAGCATGTGCTTTGTTTATGGTGCCGACAGCACTAAAAACATTACATTGTCTTTGTTACTCGGAAATTATGACCCCTGGTCCCAGTCGTAACCGATTTGGGTGAAATGACCCGAAACCAGAAAAAAATTGTCCAAGCAAATTGAGGTTTATGCCAGTTTTAAAAGACCTCCGAGCAGAACTTACACAGTATGCAAGGCGTGTTTCAACTGTCTGAAACAGTGGCTGCATTGTGAAAACTCATCTATCAAATTAAGCAGCACTCCAGTTGTAAACACAGCGAGTGTGTTTTGAGCTGGCTGAGGGCATACTCCGTACGGCTCACTGGAGTTCACCTTTTCTAATCTCCGTCATACACCTTCCTCATCTTCTCAATGTAATTATGGGCTACATTCACCACGGTTGATTGGCGGCCCTGGTAATCGTATTAAGTAATCCCTACACTGAATGGTAGCAACAGGACATTGTTTAAGAACTTTTTCTAAGATGCTTAGGCTGGCAACGTGCCAGACATGACTCTATCCCAACGCTCTAATTTTCTCATTATTTTCTAAATGCCGGTTCACCTTGATCTGGTCTGAGGGTGTTTGTTGGCTCGAGACACAATTTTTTGCCGTTTTAGAAGCTGAGCACGGGGCAGTAAAAAATAGCAAATCCACAAAAACTACTGTTGACGGCTTACTTTTGTCTCTTTAAAGCTAACGCTCCTCGTTCTTGGGACAACTTTTGTCATTTAGTTTGCTTTTATGTATTCCGTTTATTGATAAATGTCACCTGCATCGTGGCAAGAAGAAAGGAGAGAGACATTTAATGTACCCGAGTGAAACGATCCCAATATTGAGAGATCACTTCTAAATGTATAACAATCCTGTGGCTGGCCACAGAGACAAAGACTTGGGACTCATCAACCTGAAGTGTCCTAATGTATGCAGCCAGTTGAAGATAGATGGGACAGGATCCCCCGGGACTCTAGATGCTGATGGTGGTGGAGGAAGGCCAGTATAGGTGGAAAACCGAATCTCACAGTGGAATCTGCTGTCGATGGGAAGTGGGGGGGTTCTGCAGTAGTAGGTCTGAAAGGCAGCAGCAATGGATTGGTTCAAGGAATGTGTTCAGAAAGATGGTCGGCCAGATATAATGATGTAGTAATGGATGTGAGGAACTCTGACCGCTTGGGAGGTGACGGGGAATATTGGCGCTGCAGAAAATAGCAGGAATTCACGAAAAGTAATGATTGTGAAACATGAGAAAAGATACAGCCTATTGAACTCCTTGCAAAGCTTCAGGAAATCAATAAAAGCTCTGTTGTTCCCAACTAGTAATTGTTCAGCAATGAGAGAAATTAGACTCCATCTCTAGTAGCATTATTTTGAAGGCAACATGTTTTATTTTAAAGCCTACTTTCAATGCATAAATTGGTGCCTTTGCCAGAGGGGGATACCCCCAGACCCTCCTCGGTGACTTTGCGCCTACGGCGATCCAGCGAACCTTTTTTAGGTTAGAGCAACTGCCCTTCAAAATGTCTGTGCACGTCTCTGCATTGTGACTTTGTCTCTTCATTCTTGCCGGGGAAAGTTTTCTGGGCTTGTCCAGCGCTGGCAGGGAATTTATTAGATGGGATCAACTTTGCCCAGTTTAGGTCATTTCTCACACGACTTTGGCGTAATGGAAAATCACTCTGTTTGACTCACCATTAGCCCTCTGTCTCATTCATCTCAGCCAATCAAAAGGGCCAGCAGAGAAGAAAATCTTCCATCTAATCAATATTCCGAGACCAACGTGAAGTACGGTCAAATATACAATTCAAACACACATTCATTTTGCATTTGATGGTCATTCTATCAATAGCAATTATTGTTTACTTCAGGATTAATTGCTCGGGTATCTAAATCATTAAACACTTGACCTTTTTTTATTTTTTTTTTAAAGAGATACTCGGCAGGATTTCAGATGTGAGCCAAAGGTGCTGCCTGCTGTCATTTCTCCTAAAGCTTTCACATTAGCTAAGTTTGTAACATCCACTGTCAATACAGACTAATGGGTTGTACGCTTGTCATCAGGCCAAGAGAACAGTTTCATCTATTTGTGTCCGACACTGTATATTTCACTGTCAACTAGCTGAGATGTTTAGCCACAGAGGCAACACCTTAGGTCATCCACTTTTTTTTCTTTTTGGATGCACTGTGGCTGTCTGTGGGGGGGGGGGGGGGACAATTAAAGCGACTATCTGATTGGTGACCGTAGACATTCTTTGGCTGTCAAATGAGAATCAGAGGCCACAGACAAACTCATAACATCATAACCACAGCATTATTCCAAATGGTTCTAAATAAAACTGTGAAATTCCCTTCTGTCTGTGAAAATAAATGTTGCCAAATGGAGTAAAGTATCATTAGAAGTAATTTTAACAGTTTCAACAAATTAATTTCACCCGAAACTTTATTGCAGAATCATCAAATACCATACTGCTATATACATTTGCCTCAATAGTTAGCAACTTACAAAATATGCACTTCTGAACTTTGGGCAATTACATCAGTGAAATCTTTGGTAAGAAAGACCATCCGAGGATGACGGAAGCTGGCAGAGGAAACGGCTTTGAGGGGCTCTCTGCTAAGAGTGTGCAGTGACCCATTACTGAAGTCTGGCCTCTCTGGCTGCTCGCTACAGCTTCCCCAGTCTCTCATGCACAAAGCTGCTGCTTTTATTACTGCAGGGGTCATTGATAATGGTCCTTTCATGACTGTGTTCAGAGCGCTGCCCAGTGCCCACGGACCATGGAGTTTTTCATTTCCATAGACATATTGACACACACAGGAGGGATTTCATGCGCATAATGGAGCGTCAACACATACACTGGCTTTTAGTTTGAAAGTGTGCAGGTTTTCTCAAGACCGTCCTCACTGCCTGACAACATCTCAACATATGCACAAGAGGATGACACCCTCTAGCCTCCGATGCAGCTGCTAATCTGGGGCTATAAATCTAGTTGGCAAAGCCACTCCCTCTCAGCCACACAAAGGCGGCGTAGCTGAGTGTAGCGTACTGATGCCAGCCACTGGAGTCTATAGCTGCGGCCGTCCAGCTGGACTGACGCCTGGTAGTGCCGCTACTCACTTCCTGCCATTGCAGGCACACAGCGCTGAGCAGTGGTTTATCGAACCCACTGTGCCACGAAAGCATGACAGCGTGAGGCTTGCACGATTAAAGCCACTCAACGCTCCGTCATTGCAAGGGGAAAAAAAACGCAACACTCGACAACAACGGATTTGACAAAAGTCACAGGGTTACAGCCCGAAAAACGGCATTTGCTCCCCAAACACTAACGGCTCATCCAAATCTGGTGCGTTTGGTCCCAGCTGTTTGATCTTGCAGTCCTTGTTTCAACAATGACACTCCATCCACTCATGACGCACTAAAGCAGTGCAGATCCAGACTGTCCTATGCTGATACAAATTCTGAATGTGGGAGAAATATGTTAGATAGTTGTGCAATGGCTTAAGCAAAACCCATATCCTAAATGGTTAATTTGTCTTTGCATTATAATGTACCAACATTTTTAAAACAGCATTGCCGCAGCTGCACAGTATTACTTTCCTAAGCTTGAAGGCAGCAGCAGAAATGAAGTCGTTATGCAACACAACAGCAGCTCTTCCGGATAAAATACAGCTCTTAGCTCCTGTGCGGTGGCTAACTCCTACGAGTCCTGCCGGCTCATAAGGGAGTAAACAGATCAATAGGTCCACCTGAGAGATGGATGTTCACCTCCTCCGAGCAGCAGTGATCAAGCAGAGTCCACAAAGCCCTCCTTTCAGCTGCGGCCAAATGACGCTAATGGGCAGCAATGCTCTCAGAGACCCTTTATTACACTGATTAGGACATTATATTCGAGGTTGTTGGCCTAATCTGATTCCGAGATGGACACAGCTGAGCAGAGAGGGACAGAATAGACAGTGAGAGAGAGAGCAGAATAATAGAGATGGGTTTTTGTTGTTCATGAATCCAAAAGACTAAATTGCACAGAACTGGCAGTGTGCTCATGCTGATATATGCTAAAATGTCATCTGTAAGAGGTTTATGGACATGTGAAGTGTTCTTGAAAATTAAGCCCTTTTCCGAGTGCACTGCTGACACTACCAGGCAACTGATAGGACTACTAGCTGTAGCCAGATGTGTTTATTAGTATTATTCGGTCAAAAACTGAATAGGCAGAAGGGTTGAAGATTTAATTGTTTCCAATTATAGGTCACTAACAGTGCCTTCCCCTTTTAGGGAGGGTTCTTATCCTTCAGTTTCTCCCCGAAATGCATTGAGTGTATCTTTGAGGTCCAAGGAATGTTGTAAGGATTACAAGTCAGGATCCCTTTAACCATTTATGTCTCTCATGACACTTTATGTGGTGAAATAAAATCACGTCCTTTGCAGTTTTATTTTTAGCTTTGCTAGAGCATCTGTCCATCAGATTAATTAGCAACCACAGGCTAGCAAGTACTTATTAGCCAACACTGGCTCATTTGCAAATCAAAAAGCTGACCAGACAGTTACTATATTTAGCTATCTAAACACTTAATCAAGCAACAGCGTACGATCAGGTCTGTTTAATTCTAAATTCAGTCGAGATGAGCCTTGAGAAACACTTCACATCATGGATTGCCTCATTTTTCAAAGCAATGTCGTGTCTTCTAACTCTTTACAGTACAACATGACAAAATAATGCATTTCAGCTGTGAAATAGATCATGTGACGTGATACAGGCCGACCCAAAATCAATCACTTCCTCTGGGATGAAACCTGCAGTGATGGATACCACCCCCCGGCGAGCTGTGAGACAAGAGGGCCAGAGTGTGTGTGTGTGTGTGTGACACTTCATTTAGCATTGCTCCACGGGGGAGCCAGGGGAAATCACCGAAACACAGAAAGAGAATAAACAAACAAATCAAAAGCATTAAACCAAGCAAACACAACATAGGAGGCTTTTTATAAAGGACCGTTAAACCTCAATTATCCACCTCAAATTAAATGTGTTCTTTGGTAGACTCCCCATTATGCAGGGAGGTATGAACATGGTAAGCACCGGTTGCAGAAGAGTATAAACAAACTGGCTGCCAATAACAGATGAAGTGGATATCAAACATAATCTTTTCTTATTGCACTGCTTTCCATTTTCATAGGGAGTGGAGAAAGTGTGTTGCTTCCTCAAAATAGAAGTTCCTCTAAATGTACCCTCCAATGCTTTTAGGCTAATTCCAATTTTGCCACTGTAAGCCATCTACCTTAATATGTGTGCCAACATCTTAACGCTTTCAGTCGATATTTATATGACCGCACCCACCATCTTACAGCTGCAGGCACTCAGTCGTTAGATGATCCAATTAGATGATACAAGCTTCTACAGAGCTCAGAGAAGGTACAAGTCCAACAGATCTACTGGCGCTACAAGGGGCCTTTTCCTTTTAGTAAAGGGACTTTACAGATTACAGATTTGGAGACAACAAACACAGACGACATTGCACGAGCCCAAATACATTCAAATATGAAACTAGACATGAACAAATGTCTCTGCTTAGGCTGGGGTTGTAATAATTTAAACGGCTTTAACAAAGTGCTACTTTTTTTAAATCATTTTAACGAAATAGAGAAATTCTTATGTTCTTGATTTAAGCCAAAGCATGATGTTTCACTTAAATTAACCACAAAGTGTTGTTGCCTCAACATAACCAATATGTTTTGTTTTAATTTACAACGTTAATCACATGTTTAAAATACTGCGAGCGTAATCCAGGAGAAAATACATTTCCCTTGAAATTTAATTAAGAATCTGGTTTAGTTGTTATGGGAATGTAATTTTGCAGGAGAAAGGGACGCACACGATGTACACCGTCGACACAGGAAACAAAAGAGAGTTCTACAATCACACAACATTCATTGGGCTGATAGGTCTGTTAGGATCCACTGTATTCGGAGCTTGATACAAGTCAGGACAACTTGGCCTCTGCTACATCGATTTTTAACTATTTTTAAAATGAGTTTCTCACAACTCGCACAACTATATCTCTGGAGTGCCCCTTACTATTTTATTGTTGGCTTTGCAGGACCAATTATTTGTCAAGTTAGCAAACAACATATCACTAGCCACTAGTAAAACTAGTCTCTACTTATTGGCCTTTTTCAGCTTGTATGCAAATGTAAAAAGTCTAAAGGTTGAGCAAACATACTATGTTTACCTGTCGAAACACTGTGCCGAGCTGTCATTCTGTCTATGGTTACCTGTATGTAAGAACAATATTGAGAAGCCAAGTTGATGGGGTATACCTCATCATAAGGTCTGACAGTTTATGGAGGGATAACTGTTTCTTTTCTCTATAGTTGTTCATAACTAAGTGTTTTCTCTGCCATTATATCTGAGCTTATTCAGTTGTTAAATGAACCATGTAAGAAAATGTCCATCTCCACGTCTATGCAAATGTCATATCAGTAGGTTTATGATAAAGGGAATTCTTGTGTTAAATACATTAATCTAAATATCTTGTATCTTTTCAAACCATTAAAATAATAATCAATAACTCACGCCCCAATACTATAACTTACATACAGTGTATGTCCAAAACAACATGGTTTAGTAGCTGTAGTGCACTTCTCATTTCTGCAGCTTGTAAGATCTAATTGGAGCACCTAACGACTGAGCGCCTGCAGCCGTGAGATCGGTGGGGGGAGTCAGAGTTGCTCTTTTGCACACTGAGGGAGTCTTGAGGCTTTTCTTCACAACGGCGTCAAAACGGCGTGGAACAGTTTTGGGAGTGCATCTCACACTCGGTTGGAAACACCTGATAGGATTTTCACTCGAGAAACCTATTCATCCATCAGCAGCTCTTTAGAAAGCTTTTATGTTGGACTCTGTATTGTGGAGCTCAATTGGAAATCTCTGTGCATATGGATACAATATTCCAGCTTGACATTTCAATTGAATGGATAGAAAACCACTGTAGAAATTGTAAAGGTTAGACTAAAAAGAAAGGCAAGAAAAGTCCCCAATGCTTCTGGATGGTTTGTAGATATTGAGGATGTAGAAATCATAAAATCAGCAGGCACTTTTGTACCAGAAGCTAAAGGGGCAAGGCTAAAGGCCTCATTAAAACCATTCAAATCCATTGGTTGTGAAAGTGATAAAGTGGCCACATATTGGCAAACTATTGTCAGCAAACTCAACACAGTGCAATCTTCATTTTCCCAGAGTTTCATCATTTCTTTCACTGCCAACACCTTTTACCTTTTAAACCAAACAAAGAAACGATTACGTTGCACCAGAACATCTGAATCGCTTGCTCTCTTATTGCTTATTGGTAGTCTATATGCAGATTATGCAATTTATTGCCACAACCTATGACGTAAATGAAACGAGATTAAAAGAGTGATTTAAAACTAAAAACGGGAGATTTTTTTCATTTTGGTCAGCGCGGGGGAAATGCTGCACCCGTGTAAACAAGTGCAGGAAACAAGATATCTCCGTATATCTGAGTACCACACTCACTTTTTCCCATTCTCCTAATGGGCCGTTACACTGGTTTTCTGCTCCCTCACTTTCACCCTCTGTTTTTGACTGTCACCATGATTACATAATGATGAGCTGAGACGGATTTGAATCTATTCTCCAGAGACGAGGATGTTCTCATCCTTTGACTCCGGTCAATTATCCTTTTTGTATGTAATCGGTACTCATCTGAATCAAATTACAACAAAAGGAGATCAAGATCCGCCTTTTTTTCCCCCAGTAAATTACAGACAATGACAAAGTTTGAGCAGAAATGTGGGATGAATTCACTGGAATTAATTTGAATTTGTCATCGTCACTGTCACACTTGCGTAGGCACTCTAACACTCAGAAGCTGAGCTCGATCTGTTAGAAGTGAAGTTTGAAGAGGCTCCCTTTGGGTTTTTTTGAGGTCAGGTTTATCCAATTAGGCGGGGAGTAGGAAAAAGCTTTATCCCATTTGTAAAAAGAATCACTTAGAACCAAAACAGCATTTATTATTAATGCAGAGGTGCCTGATCCCAATTTGCCATGCAACCGTCCCTCCTGTTCCACAATGCATTCATTTACTAATTAAAAAGTTTGTCATTGCAGCTATAAAGAATTGTCTGCTAGTCAAGACGGAAACAACTCATCATAGCTTTTAAATACTTCATTAGAGCAAATGGTAACCCACCTCATCAGTGCAGTCAAAAAATGTAAACAAGTTAGGCGGACCAACAATTGAAAGCAGCTGCAGCACATGCCGTGATTGTGATGAGTGGATCAGCTGCTCGCCACTGGGGCATGCACAGCTGAGTGTCCTTGCTGATCTGTTGTAAAGCCCAATTCACTGTATACAGTGTGTGTGTGCGGTCATCGTCTAATCTATATACTTGCGCTCTGTATAACTTCATGATTTGTTACCTGTTGGCTGATTACAGCAATGTTTATTCTTCTGCTTGTTGGCAAACAATCCCTTCAATATATCCTCACTGGCTTCATTAACTTCGACGTTTCCAATCAAGATAAGGGGAATTACACTGAGGCAACAAAACAATACAAACACACATAGGAGCACTGCAAACAAAGGCCATGTTCTTGCAATTCAGTTATCAATGTGTAAACTTATCACATTATGGTTTTATGACCATGTGCACCCTTGGCATCAATCTCCAGTAATATGCTATTTTTACTTACAAAAAAAAAAGGACCTAGAAGTATTCTTTCTGTGGCTGTGTGTACATGCCTCAATTCCCCAATGTGAAAAATGAAATTGAGGGGTATATGCTAGTTGTTGTGACTGTGTTGATGGATGTGGGTATAAACGCAATAGTTGAAATGTAGTAAAGGGGGAAAAAAAGAGCTGTGCAGCAGAGACTCTGCTGCTTCTTCGCTGCCTGTGGTGCAGATGACGTCGCGTCAGCAACAGCCTGAATAATGTGTGAACGCTGTGTTCAAGGTAGACGGCTCATCAAGATGAGTGACAAGTGCCGGGGCAGGAATTTCACCAGTGGAGGGGAAGGAGTTGGAAGGGCTACTAAAATTCTCTTTGCTGAGATGAAACGTTATCACACGATAGCTCTAATGTCACATCTCAGCACTTTTGAATCTTGTTGAACCTGAAATTGAGTGGAACCTCTGCACACCAGTGAGATTTAGATGTGGGGGTGGCTGTGTTGCAGGGTTAGGGTAGTTTAGGTTGGCAGAAAAGGAGCACCAACCATTCAGGATTCCTGGTGTTGCTACAGTACATATGCTGCACTGTGTATTAACAGCATATCATGTCTAATTATGAGCCATAATCTTGTTTTGAGCACAACTGCCAAAAAATAATTCAGTGAGAGCTGAAAGGCACCGAAGGACTTAATGGAATATGGACATAAATCTCTAAATTTGTATGGTGATAAAGGTGCTATATTCCAAATTTAGAGCGTATCAGCTAATGGGGCTAACAGTGGAAACAGTGTTAACCTGGGGCGACACCGTGGTTCGGGACGGCGTTATAGGCCGCACACACATGCTCCATAATTAAAGCACAGAGAAACTGGGATTACAACACCAGACTTGTCTCATTAAGGCGTCAATTCCCGACGCTTGCCCCTCGGTGTCTCTCTTTTTGAAACTAGTCAAAGACCAGGGCAGAGTTTTTGCTCTTCAGAAACCTATGGGTGTCTATGGACTTAGACAGAAGGTGAATGCAGGTATATTCAGACAGACGGTATGAGAAAAATAATGTTTCTGAACATTAAAACATGTTCTATCAAAGACCCAAAATACAAGTACAAACCTAAACATTGAATTAAGCCAGCTGCCAGGCAATTATCGGGACTCTATTGAACGCATTCATGTTGACACATTGAAGTACAAAACTCTTCACTAAGGACAATTACTGTGCTTGATCAAATATAATGTTCAAAATGGGTGTGAGCAGGCAACAGAAGAAACTTACCAACATAGGAAAGCTGAAATACAAAGACACTTTTTCTAAAAGAATATAGAAAATAACAGTCAAATAAAGATGTCGGTCACAGATTAGCCTTTTTCAATGCATTTTGGCTTCAGGTGAAATTACATGAAAATTGACCAATTAACAGAATCAGGAATGACAGCAGATTTCCTTGGGCTTATTCCCTTCGCCTGCGCTAATGTCAACTAAATAGCCATCATCACGTCTGCTAATGAATGTTTAGTTGTAAGGGTTTGATTGGCTCTGGGCACCATGTTTTGATGAGACGTAATGTTAGGTGCACTTTTGTTGCTCCAGCAAATGTGAAACACCAATTAGCCACGTTTTAATGATGGAGAGTGGGTTTATTTTAGCACAAAAGTCCAGTGGCATGCTCCGACTGAAATATAAAAGCTGTCTGTCAGAGCACAAGGACATGAGATACTAAAAGCAAGGGGAGGACAGACTAAGACGGGCTAATTAGCTGACACCTCTTGCCTTCAAACAAAGTATTCTTTCACATTTCCACAGTAAATCCACAACAGGTGCTTTGTTTGGGGGCACATGGCTGTGTTAGCGTGTGTTTCTGTCCATGATGTTAGGACATGGATTTATTAGATGGACAGAAATGATATAACTTCTGTAGTGAGCAAAACAGTGTTGTGTTATTCCTACTGCAATACTGAAAACAGTGCCTGTCAGTGTTATCAATCCTGCGTGTCAAGAGCTACTAGAAAAACAGATGGCTTAAATGAATTAAATATAATGCAGGAGCATGCTTCTTGTCTCTCAAAATGCTATATGCATTCTCCAGCAGCAGAATATATGCCCCTCACAGCATGCTAGTAGCTCTTCATTGTGTGGTCCTGTTTTCAAAATGAAACCCTGTGATCATTAGTTATCTTTTTTTTTTTTTAAACTTCACAAACCTAATGTGTTAACTAAGCAGTCATCATTATGGTTATTCCAGGCGGGACAGCCTCTCAAGGCGATGCAAATAAGTGAAGGGCAGATAGTGAAGCTGGAGTATTTAAAATACGACATGTATAATTAATGTACGACGTCTGTGAAATGTAGTGTGGATTCGATGGGTGGAAGCTTATTAAACTGCAGTTTTACACTTGAAAGAAGCTAAGAAGTGCCCTTTAATAGTGTGTCTTCTAGAGTTGTGCACAAATCTGGGCTTTACAGTAACTACATTAGAAGATATTTTTCCCCTATGTTTTTTATTGGAAATCAGTATTGTACAAATGAAAAATAGGAGTTGGGTTCAAAAATAGCTTTTCGCTTTTTTTTGGTGTGATAAAACAATTCCTTCCTCTAACCCAGCAAAAAGTAATAAAATAAAATAGGAAGGGAAGTAATATATAAAGGATGTTAAAGGTGCTTACTTCACAGAACAGATGCACTGAGAATCATTTGGGGTCCAGTGAGGTTAAAGTATTTACATATGAGATTTTTTGTAGAAACTGGCAAAATACGCTGTTCAGGAATATTTCACCTTTTTTCTAATGAAAGAAAAGACATCAAATCATTTAGCCAAGTTGTAGTAGGAGGCGGATTTGTGCTTTTCTACTGTTACACAATATGTCTTCCGTCTGAGTGAGGCAAAGGCAGCAGCATTATCTTTCTCAGACTGGCAGGAATAAAGGGTACCCCAAAGACATTTAACGTATGAAAGAAACAAGACCAGAATTCAGCTAAAGAGAAAAACATACTATGATCCGCCAGCGACGAGCCACATCCACCACAGGTATCACTTGTACCAGGAAACAATCGCATTAGAACTTACGTGAAAACTGTCAAATCATTGTCCCCTCTGAAAAGGGCATCGAGTTAAAATCAAAAAATGCCACTCAGGTATACCGTTAAACTGTTACTAATCTCTTCTCTTCGGCAGATAAATGAGAGGGAATGACAAGGAAATCAAATCGGGAAAGCCACATAAATGGTTCCTGTCGAAATTGCCTGTCCGTGTGACACGAGGTGCCCGTGTGACACGTGGCTCGACAGGCCATCAGGTGTGAATGCTTTGAGTTGTGGTCATGGCGCATCCGTAATTTGGATCAAGGTTGACTCCCGTGAATTAGCATCCGTCAGCTTTATTGACAGCAACACCACTAGAGGCTTGAGAGCGCAGGTTACTGACAACGCTGCTGATGGCCACTTGTGTCGGACTGTGGCACATTGTGTTCCCGTCTTATCTGACTTAGCTGAAGTTGTCTCTTTACAAGTGTGACACAGAACCCTCTGCAAGTGAACAACCACAGAGATGCTTCACACATCAGTGGTTCCTGGACCGCAAGTCCCATAACGCTCCACTGACAGTTCGTTATAGTCTGCTGACTTTTGGTTCGGCTGTTGCATTTAAAGAACCCGGGAAACTAGAGTTTGGATATGTGAAATTGCTCTAAACTAGTAAATAACTTAGACAGGCACGGAATGCTGCTCTAGATAAATGCATATTGTGACGGAAATCATCTTCTGGCCTATCGCAACGTGTGAGAATTTGAACAAGTACTTTAAATAGAACAACCTGTCCAAGGGCAACATGGCTCTGCTTTTTGTCACTAAACTCACAAGAGAAAGACAGAGTGTGTGGGGGATGGGCGGCCAAATACAGAAACAATGAAGTGGAACAAATCCAACAGGCGCACGCTTTATCTCGTTCCCTTCACCTTCCCTGGCTTTTTTCCATTTTTGCTATCTTTCTCTATCTTAATGAGCACCGCGGCTCTCTATCGAGGGATGGTGCCAGTGTGATACATCACAGGCAGGACACATGCAGGGGGGGAACAAGGACAGGGACTGTAGCAGGGTGACGGTGATGCTGGCAGAGCGATTAAGAGCGCTTAGACAGGCATGCGGATTCACAGAGTGCGAGCAAAAGAGCAGCATCATGCTCGGGCAAGTGGCAGATGCACCCATCATCTCCTCAAGATGAAAATGGAAAAGGACTTCACATTGTATAAGACTTATAATTAGGTGTTTTGAAGCAGACACAGACCTGAAGTCATAACCACCTGAGAGGATTCCATTTCAGTTGAGTCTAAGCTGAAAGCCCAAGTCAACACAAATGGCAATTCTGTCTAAATAGACATACGTACTG
Organism: Anarhichas minor; assembly: GCF_050575085.1. Classification (NCBI taxonomy): domain Eukaryota; kingdom Metazoa; phylum Chordata; class Actinopteri; order Perciformes; family Anarhichadidae; genus Anarhichas; species Anarhichas minor. Next base: position 7,543,281 of record NW_027466491.1, read on the forward strand.
CATGCTGCTAACCCCCTCACAAATCCAACCCAGGAAAACTGAGATGAATGGGCTGAAAGATAGACGGCAAAATCAATATTATTTGAAAAATCTACAATCAAACATGCATATAGTGGTTTTAAATGGCTTTCTACAGTAACTTTACCCACCAGATGGTTCGCTTACACAGAACCATCAGAAAAGCCGTCATCAGAAACTGTTTGGAAAAGGGCAGGCACTTTCAAAAAATACGTGGCAGTTCACTTGATGAGCCGTCTGTCAATAAAACTCTCGCCGAAGTGAGTCGCAAGACGAGCGAAAACATCTGTTCAAAAAGGAAAAGCCTTCAGTCTAGCTCTTTCAATGATAAAAAACACTCCAGTTCTGATATAACTGATGCTATTGCAGCATCTACCTTAACCTCTTTAGTAGACATCATTGTTCTTTTGAGTTTTAAGTCTATGTAGTGCTTGAAAAACAATCCAGTTGTCTCTAAAGCTACACTATTATTCATGTTTTCAACAGGGAGGAAAAGGAAAAGTCAACTTCTAGTAGTGGATAATTCAAAAGAGTTCTCTTGAGACTTGAATCAAGGCGGCAACGAGACTCGAGTGCTACAGACCAGGTCTGTGTGTAGTATCACATGACCTTTCTCCACTGATCCCCCAACTACTGAATACAAACAATGTGCTCGACACCTTTTTTGAGAAGCAGTTAAATCTTTTTAAGAGTGTCGCATTGAGAGTGACATCGGCAGGCTTATGTTCTTCCCACTGAGCACATCTCTACTCAAGGGGTTGGTTGTAATTGCTCTTCGGCATGAGTTAAAATGCCTGGTCATGAAGGCAGTCTGCATGGAGAGCCGGTGGCGCGGTTAGAACCACTTACTGTGCAAAGTCAGAGAGCTCACTTGCATAACACAATCTCATTATTCAAAGGCAACGTTACGCCACATTAATAGAAGGTGACCTTTGAAATATGTATATTTCTGTAACGCCTAATCCAACCCTTTCCTCTAAATTTCCATACCAGGCGATGCGACACTATACTGTTGTTCTGTGGCGGCAGCTAAGAGCAGGGTTTAATTGAACAAAGCCTGGGAGAGGAAGCCCCAGAGCAGCAGCAGCAGCAGCAGGGCTCTGCTTCACCTGCGTGAGGCGATTACTGAGCCACTACATAAATGCAGCGGTTCGGTGGAGAGTGCCTCCATGTCTATGCTCCATGAGAGAGTATTGGGGCCAGCTGATTGCCGTGCAGTTTAAAGATGCAGGGACAGCAGGGGAGTCCCGGAGGCAATATAGAAAAGGAAACGGGCTATATTGTCGTTCTAATGGTGGTGTATATTACTTGGGAAATGCTCTTAGCTGATAGCAACAATAGGGTAAGACATCCTACTGCCACATATAATGTGGTACATGATAGTGTTCCTGCCCAAGCAAACCTCAGCAGTGGTTGTCAAAGATGAGCCGTGAGAACAGGCATTCACCGTAAAGTGCAAAAACAATCATCAATGTTCTATTTTTGCCCCATGAGACTCAGATGAGACAATCAGAAATGTGCATCTTTTTAGGAGAAGAAATGGAAATACACTTAGTCGAGCTGAAAAGATTTCCCCCACGCACACAGCGTTGAATCACTACACGTTTTTACATTATTCCATCCATAGAATTATACCCTCGCACAAATATGCAGGCTGTCTGCTGCTGGCAATGGCCTGCAGCATCTCACCGGAGACATTAGGTTAGGCTTGCCAGATGTTGCTTAATAAGTCTGTCTGTTGATTACGGCTTGTTTCGTGGCTGCTACAAATGCCCTTGGTGCCCAGTGGAAAAAATGTTTGTCATGTTTCAGCTAACGGAGACACCTGGGACGATTGCAATGAGGATGAAGTAAAGCAGGGCTGCATTTTAACTAACATGGATTATTTTTAGGGCCTTTTTAGATCAAGGTTGCTGACAATAGCAGATATTTGTGCTGATACTGCTGATGTGACTATAATAATACACAAACTCTCCATTGAGATTCAGACTAATGGAAATGTACAAGGTGGGGTAGCATGCTACTACTTCTACTCTTGAGAAGCAATTATTATTAGAAATATGGAAATCTGCTAATTAAAGCCAACTCAACAGAGGACACAAGGTGCAGGGGGTTTTCAGTCGTGAGAACATTTTTTTTGTCTAAAATAAAACTGTCAAGTGAGAGGCGAGATAGTGAGCGTTTGAGGAGGTAGCGTGACAGTCGGAGCTGCTGCATGGACTCTCTGGATGACGGGAGGAAATTGACTCGTCTCCCACACCTTCCCAGTTTGCTTGAGCACTTTGTTCATTCAGTACTGGCTGAGCTCCAGTGTTGTTGGTTTTCCTGGTGCCCGGAAGGCTGGTGATATTTCCCACACAGTGTGTGGCTTCTGAACTGCCATCTATGGTTAGAACTAAGATATTTTCCATTGACCCGCATCTGTTCAAAATGAGTACACTTGGCTCTCGGAATTTTAATCTGTGCTCGGTAGAAAGCTTAGACGTACTTCCGGTAATTCCATTTTCAGATTGTGTGTCTCTAGCAGATTTTTGGGATGAACGTGGCAGCTTACAGTGAGTCAGAGTCGTTGGATAGGCTGCCTGGCAGAGCCGTAGAGGTCGTACATGTGACACTGTCATTTTTCACAGATGGCGTGGAGGCTGCCATAGCAAAAGAAAAAGAAAAAAGAAAAAAAGCTGGAATATCAATAGGCTGATCTCTGGGCATTCTCTGAATCGGTGAGGAGGGGGTGTAGCTGGATAGAGGGCATCTTAAAATGACATTCCTGTATTGCTTAAATAATTTGCGGTAAATCAGCCTGAATCTAATTTCTATGAAGTGGCACCTAAAGGTCACATTGAAAGAATTATGAGCACCTTGCTGTCAAGACACAAGACAGTTCATTGAAATGGGAAATGGAGAAGAGTCTGGCCAAGACCAGTATTCATACACCCCCTTGCTGTATTCACAGTCAAAATATATGCTCACACAGAGACATGCAAATTCTCCAGTGTACATTTTGATCTCATTCCACTCGCTTGGCTCACAGTGACACATGGCCACCTCCGTGGTCTCTGGGGAATCTCTGGGTAGTCTGACTGTTTGCAGATTGTCACAGTTTGTTTTTCCACCCGCGCTTGAACGCCATTTCCTGCTCGTTAAACTCTCCATTAACTTCATATCCACTTAACACAAGCACTGCCAGAGAGGTCTGGGTTTGAGAGGCTTTGTCACGCCTACAAAGAAGAGGTTGTACTTGTAATTGCATAATTTATCACATTAATATTTAATAAGGTCAATGTCAAGTTATTCCATAAGAGCTGGATACTCCATCCGTTATTATTTCATTGAGGTTTTGTGTCCCTGGGAGTTGTCGGATGGTAAAGAATTACCTCGTATAGAACAGAAATTACTGGAGCAATTGCATATCTTTTCTGGGCAGGGACCACTATGCTGGAGGTTATGGCTTCGGGAGGAGAACGTCTGTTTAGCCCACTGCCACCATGATCCAGTACCCAAATAAATCGCTAAAACTAATGGATAAATAGCTTTGATCATTCTTATTTACACTGACTTTCCACGAGCATTCGTCAAAATCTATCCCTTACACTTTGATGCCCCTGAGACAGTAGAGAGAGCTCGATGGAAATGAATGCAAATTTGTAATTATACTTCACCAGCTCAAGATTTGGATCATTTTGCAGCCATGTTTTATCAGAACACTGAGGTGGCTTGTGGGTTTTGATGGTTATCGGAACCTTTTTCATTTCCTGCTAAATATTTGTATGCATTTGGGTGTCTGTGTATCGCAGCGCTTTTGTCAGTCTCCCTGTCTGTATGACGGCCTTGTTGGAGAGTATAGTGACACACATTTGGGATAAAATGAGCCAATATTTACCTAAGCAGGAGCTTAACCTCACGACAGAGTGCAAAAAAAGATGTGGAAGATTGTCTCAGTGAAAAAAAGACTTTAGACCTTCTCCAATGTCATATTAAATTGTGACAACTTCTCTTAACATTTGTCAGAAAATATTTTTTCTCTACAATAGGGAATCCATGTGCTTCGGATGAGCAAGTGGAGTGGTGATTTATATATATATATTTTTTTTTAAACTTCCTTATATTCATGAAGCGTGATATAGCTGAGAGAAGCGCTGGATGGATCTGCACCTCATGTGGAGCAGCTGTTCTGCAGCAATGATTGGTTTTGCATTCCAGTCATGCTTCTCTGCAAACGGCAAGTAAACGAAGGCCTAACCCTGCACACTCCCGTGGAGAGGGCCAGCAATGACGATGCATGTAATCATTGAGAGCAGGGGGCAGGTGCCCTGGGCTTTACCTTGGATCAGTGCTCGGAGATGGTGAATGGGAATCTGGACACAAGGGAGGCAGCCAAATGCATCCGTTTCAGTGCAACTACACAGCGGCAAATAAAAACAATATTTCTGCTTGAAACAACATCAACAGAAAGCTGACACCTGTTGTCTGTCCCTGACAAAACTGGTGACCTGTGTAAGTGGTTATTTAGCTTCAGATAAAAAGCAGTTGTCAGTGAAACAAAAATGCAACGTTTCTTACAGTTTTACATCTGATCCTCCTGGAGTCCACTACAAAAGACAGCGAGGACAGAAGTTGTGAGAAGAAGAAAGGGTGAGGTCAGACCTTTAAGCTTCCCAGAGGGCAAAAGCAATTTTCAGCTCTAGTGAGCCAGCTCCAGGATCACCTAAGTCTGAACACAGAACAATACTCAAGCTCATTTATTCACGGCCTCCCATGGCAGCAACTGACTTGTCTGACTTTTGTTTCTAATACACTAAACAAAAAGGGCAAATCTAGGATTGCAGAATCCACTGACACACATTTAACTCGGTGCAGAAGTTTTTACTTCAAGTGTTTGTTGTGTAAGTTAGTCCATTAAGAAATGTGATGAGGAACAATCTGAATATTCATCTCTCTTCGGATAATAATAGAAGTGCCACTCATGTTGTGCTTGCGCTCTCTCAGACGCACTTGCGCTGACTGCAGTAGTACTGAGACGTGCAGGTAAGCTCTATGATTGATGGCTATGCCAAGAGTGCCACTGCTGCTCTCCCCAGGCGATGGGAACTGCACTCGTGCTCAGCAGGCTGGCATGTCAGCATTTCTACCAGTCAACACTGACGCAAATACATCTTGCTTCTGTTCAGTACAACTTCCCTGCTATTGCTCTCTGTGTCTTTGGGATACGAAATAAAGGTATTTAAAATGAATCCAACAGGCAAAACTGTAAAACCACAGGGTGTCCTTTTGAAGCAGAAGGGTATGTTTGCAGCATACCCGTCTCCTAAAAATGACGTTCCCATACAGCAAAACTGTAATGTGAATTACGTTTCAAGGGAACGTTTTTTTTATTATTATTATGTTGTAGGATGGTTAGCAGAAGATTAATGCCAACGTGGCTCAAAATATGTGGCTTTAAAGTCTTCTCTTCCCTGAGACCTTTTCATTAAACGATGGCTGTTTACGTTGAGCTGTAAAGGATTACTGCATCTTTAGTTGACTCTAGCCGGGGCACAGTTTCCGCTGTGTTGTGGCAGAGATTTCAGGTGCGGGACAAGGTTTATTGCAGCTGGAGGTGGACAAAGAGCACTCGGGGACTCAACTGCCTGCTCTGTGCTATGACCATCTACACTGATCCACTTTACTTTTCTAATCCACTTGTCTCAAGCGAGCCACAAGTGTGTCCCATTTGTATTGTTGGTGTTTTTGAGTATGAATCGGTGGACTTAAACATTTTATGAGGATTAGTCCAGCTTAGCTCCATGCCTAATGCAATGATAAGGGATTTCTGGCACAGCAGATAAGTGAATGTTCACTAGTTACTCAGCAACAGCACTCAACTGTTAAAGACCTTAAGCCAAAATGGCAGTCTTGGACAGGACGGCTCTCCAGCTGCAGTAGTGTGTCACTCGTAACACTTCATTAACTTTGGCTACGCAGTGATAAATCGGTTTCACATTGTTTAACTTCCTCAGATATTCAATGACCAATCTATTGTCACGATCAAGTGAGTAGCTTACATACAGCATGTTGAGGAAGAAACAAATTAAGTTACAATAATTAAAACAGAAAAAACAACTCGAGTGCAATATAATACTATATAAATCCTAACAAGTTGGTGTTCTTTGGCAAATGAGCCAGCTGTATTTGCAGGAGGTTTACCCTTTTCAAATTTAGCATTCACGTCTCAACTGAACAAACAATTTGGTTCTATCGTGCATAATTAAACTGCAGATGTTGTCTGAACATTAATAAATGTGCATGGTTTCCCTCATCGGCTTTAGTCAAATTTGTATTCACTTATTTGACAGCGTAGTGATCTTTCTCAGCAGAATGGTATTGCTTGATTTACGGGCTGAATACAGTTTGATTAGTTGTTTATCAAAAGAAGGAGCTTGAGGAACGAGTTGAAGCATTTCTCCAGCCTGATGACTTTACGTCAAACTGAGAAGCGATAAGCCTCCAAATGTGCCATAAAATCTGACCTACAGCACCAGAAACTGCTCCAAGAGTTGTGGCCCAGCTAAAGATGGAGAAAGAGCAGTGTACAAATCAAAGCTTTCAAGGTCTACAACACAGGCAGATGTTTAGGGTTAAAAGCGAGAACTAGTGGGTCACTTGAGGATCAAAAGAATATTTTATGGGGCTGTATGAAGGGAATTTTTGAGTGCACGTTGGAAATGGACCTTTGAAGATAAAATGTCTGCTCCAATTGTGTCAATAATTCCTTTTAAAGTTTTTATTGAACTCTTGGTTATGTGAACTGTGTGTGTGTGTGCTGTATAATTACCCTCTCTTTTTAAGAATGCACGTGCCAACATTACATAGTTTGAATAAATATATATTCTCGGTAGAGGGAAGATTGAATCAACTCTGAACATAAGGGCTTTGGAACACATTCAAAAGGACACAGGCGAGTCATTAGGCATTATGTGGTCAGAAATGTGTCCATCAAAGTGGATCGGCAGACAAAAGCCTGGAAAAAAGAACAGCTTTGAGCACTTTTCATGAAAAAATAAAAGCACGTTTCATACATCACATGGATCTCTACATGGAGAAATTTGTTGCGAGTGAGCGAAGATTCTCTTTCGACCACTGGTTGAAATAAATTGTGCTTAATACTGAACTTCATTCTGATAGTCATCTTTGACCTGTTGCCTCATTTCCGTGCATCTCATCTTTCATCAGCCATTCATGTGCATTTAGATTGTGCAGTATCCTTTTGTAGTGTTTTGTTTTTTTCCTCTTTTCAATAATGAAGCAGGTGTCTAATGGGGAGATGTTATGTATGCACTGGGAAACAGCTGTGCCCGTTATATTTGCTTCACATTACCAAATGTAATTGGTGTACAGACAAAATTGTCACTATTAGACGAGCTAAGGAAAGGTCACATTGCTCATACGGATGGTTTGGAAGGACAATATAGATTTAAATTTTGTATTATACCGCTGGATCATCATTAATCTCCTCTCCCACCATTACACATTGAAAGATGGCATCACCTAAGTAGCACAATGAATAGATTTGATCAAATGTGACTGAAGCGACTACTGAATGTTAAAGTACTGTTGATGTCCTACAAGAAGGTTTTTGTCTACTGTTTCTTGGATTTTTGTCATTATTTCTCTGAAATGTACTTGCCTAAGTTCTTGGCTTTCTGTGGTGAGAAAGAAGGTGAATTATTCCTTTGTAGCATAATATAACTGCTCTACCAATGACCCTGTTACATACGCCATTCAGAAGTCTTGAGATGACTGAATAGGCTGAAGCTGACACAGTCATCTTTTGTGCCTCATTACAAATCTTCTCTTTTTGTTCTCTTTTGTAGGTTCCATCTGAGTAGGAGGTGGCAACAAAAGACCAAATGCCATGGACGTATTCAACTTCACCTACTGGAATGCCTCCGAAGGCAATGGCACAGAAGTTGTGGAAGAAAGGGAAAGCCCCTACAAGACTGTGGAGGTGGTGTTCATCGTGTTGGTGGCCGGTTCCCTCAGTTTGGTTACAGTTATTGGAAATATCCTGGTCATGCTTTCCATCAAAGTTAATAGGAACTTACAGACTGTCAACAACTATTTTCTGTTCAGCCTTGCATGTGCTGACCTAATTATTGGACTGTGCTCTATGAACTTGTACACAGTCTACATCGTAATGGGGTACTGGCCCCTGGGCCCGGTGGTGTGTGACTTGTGGTTAGCCTTGGACTATGTCGTCAGCAATGCGTCCGTCATGAATCTTCTCATCATAAGCTTCGACAGATATTTCTGTGTCACCAAGCCCCTCAGCTACCCAGTCAAAAGGACCACCAAGATGGCGGGAATGATGATTGCAGCAGCCTGGGTCCTGTCTTTTGTCCTGTGGGCACCAGCCATTCTCTTCTGGCAGTTCATTGTTGGTGGGCGGACAGTGCCTGAGAGGGAGTGCTACATCCAGTTCTTCTCCAACGCTGCAGTCACTTTTGGCACCGCCATCGCCGCCTTTTACCTGCCTGTCATCATCATGATTCAGCTCTACTGGCAGATCTCCAGAGCAAGCAAGAGTCGCGTGAAGAAGGATAACCGCAAGCCGTCTGCAGCCAATCCAGAGCCCCTGTCACCTGGCCAGAGGAGGAACAACACACCGAAACCCAACAATAACAACGTACCAGGGGAAGACACAGAACGTTTGCAGAGCCAGAATGCTGACGATGGAGCTAACCAGCATGATGGAAAACTGCAAAACGGCAAGGGGCCTTCCTCGACCACTGCTGAGGGAGAAACCGAAGGAGACGACGTGGCAAGGGAGAACTGCGCCCCTGCAGAGGAGAAGGAGAGCTCTAATGATTCAACATCCGGCAGCGTGGCTGCGTCCAATCAGAAGGATGAGGAGGCGGCACCCTCCGCCGCTAACTCCAGCGCCGCGACAAGCCAGCCACTCCCACGGCAGCGAGCCAAGGCAGGGGGCTCCAAGCTGACCTGCATCAAGATCAAGACTAAATCACCCAAGGGTGACTGCTACACACCGTCCAACGCCACCGTTGAGATCGTCCCGGCCTCAGAGCGGCAGAATCACGTCGCCCGGAAGATTGTGAAGATGACAAAGCAACCTCCCAACAAGAAGAAGAAAGTGCCGCCATCACGGGAGAAGAAAGTGACCCGCACCATTATGGCCATCCTGGTAGCATTTGTTGCCACCTGGACTCCTTATAATGTGATGGTGCTTATTAACACCTTCTGCTCCAGCTGCATCCCCAACACAATGTGGACTATTGGATACTGGCTGTGCTACATCAACAGCACCATCAACCCGGCCTGCTACGCTCTGTGCAATGTCACTTTTAAAAAGACATTCAAACATCTTCTCCTCTGCCAATATAAAAATAGTAGGTCAGCCAGATAAATATGGGCCACTTAGGAGGAAGAGTTGCCTGTGTGTGTGTGTGTGCCATCCATGTGTATATATGTGTGTGTGTGTGTGTGTGTGTGTGTGAGAGAAAGAGGTCCGTGAGCAAGACTGCAAGCGTACGTGTGAAATTACTTTCCATAATTTTAATCCTTTTGTTTTCCGATTTCTCTCTCGATAACCGGTTGTAGCACTTTACACAAATTCAACTGCTGCCAGTTGCTTTGAGATGTGTCGTGCAAAAGCAGCATAGATTACGAAGGTTGGGGAAAAGTTGAGCTGTAAGCTCAAAAAGGAGGGAGTATGAAGTAGGGAGCACTTACGAGTGACACTGAGCTGATTTGAAAAGAAATTGAAAAGATAAAGAGCAGAGGAAGATCTGCGCTGTACGAAAACACAAGAGTTCAAATGGGAAAATAGGGCTGACTGAATTTCCAAACTTAAAGCTGTTTAAAGTTCAGTGAAGATACCTGTAGATAGCTGTACATATCAGTGTATACTCAATATGTATGTGTGTGTGTGCTGGCTCGGAGTATGTGTGTACACCCATCTGTGCCCCTCTGCCTGCCTTCTTTCTGTCTGTCTGTGATCCTCATCATGGCACTTCCACCCAGCAACATGGAAAATAAAGTGGGGTTGCTCATATAGATTGCCTCTTACCTGGAGGCTATCCCATCTACCAATGAGCCCATTTGGGAATGAGTTTCCATTAATACATAATAGATAATATAAAAAATAGTAGAGCTGCACTTCAGCCAAACTACAAAAACTACTCACTTACCAAGAGAATAAACCCTCATTAGATTTAAAGGAACACTTCAACATTTTGGGATATATACTCATTTAATGTCTTGCAGAGAGTAAGATGAAAAGATTGATGCCACTCACGTCTGTAGATATGAAGCCAGGATACAGTTAGCTTAGCTTAGCATAAAGGCTGAGAGCAGGTGGAAACAGCTAGCCTGGCTCTGTCCAAACCTCAAAAGCATATCAGTCTACCAGCACCTGTAAAGCTCACACGTTATATCTCATTTGTTTTATGTGTAAAATAACCAACGTGCGAAAGGTTTATGTTTGGAACTATTTCTTTTCTTTTGGCAGGGAGTATAAATTTCCTGAAGTCTTGTCGTCACCGTGAGGAAATCACTGCACCCGGCCAAGAAATAGTCCCTCACGTAACCATCCTAAAAACCAAGATTTGTCGTTTTTCACATGTTGGACTACAACCAGCCATTCATCATTGTAGAGAATAACCAAATAGCTGTCAGAACAACAGCAAGAGTTATGACTAAATAGGAATAGGGCGTGAGATTGTTCAGTCGCACTCTTTGATTTGCCTGCCGATCACACGACATCCCGTCAGCTTTTACAACTGCTGACAGGACGTCTGATGTTTATTTCATGGTGGTTTATTAAGATGCCTGTGTTTGCTGTCACTGCTAGGAAGCTTCCTACTCAGTGAGTGAAACAGGTGGCTGGAGCTCAGAGCTGTGGCTTATTGCCGTCTGTGGGAAGGCATTGTGTGGTGCGTTTGTGTTTGTGTGGATGAGTGGGAGACATCGTGTGATTCTGCTGATTAGTAGATTGATGTCGCAGCGTGTACTGTACTCACTGTACTGATGATGATTGTGAAGCTCTGGGTGTGTGTGTGTGTGTGTGTGTGTGTGTGTGTGGGAGCTCGTGTGTTGGTATACATGCTGATGTGTGTTTGCTCCAAGAGTGGAGTTTACTTCTGATCACAAGTCACGACCGTGTGATTTATATAAGGGCTATTTCCGCATCTTAACTGTACATGTTTTCTAACCCATCACCTTTTTTTTTTATTTTGAAAATGAACGGGAGCGTTAATTTTATGTCGATCATTATATTTTTAGATTAGAAATAATAAATAGTTTTGTCTTATTTTAATTGGGATAGAAATTATCAATTTACTGTAAGACATGTTCCGTGTATTCATGCGTGTCATCCATCATTTCAACCCATTAGTCAATTCTCAGTTACAATAATGTGTGCTCACCAGTCGGAGTGATGCATATATTCGGGAGCGTTTGCCATCAGGAGGTTGCCCACAGTGGCTGGTAGGGGGGCTCTGCGAAGAATTACGCCTAAACCGAATAGCTCTTCCAGGCTGTCTCCTTAAACAGAGATCTGGGACAGATCCTATAATGAAAACTCACCATGAGGCTGATCAGATTATGGGACGATGTGGAACACCTACATTTGAGATTAAAGATTGCCCATTACACGCTCAGCTTGTGCTCACATGCGTGCCCATGCCCCACTTAGTGCTCCACTCTGTCCTGATCCTGTTATAGTATCAAACCTCATATATGAGGTTGTGAATGTAATGTAAATATCACACATATATATATATTCATTAGCTTGCTCTATTTTTAATTATCTTTCTCCTCGCCTCCCTTCTTGCTACAGCATGCTGCGCTGTAAATCCCCTCTATGTGCAGAGTCGGTGCAGGATAAACATCCTTGCACACGCATTCAAATCACAATTCATGATGAAGCGAGCACACTGACATTTACATGTCTTTGCTGGCAAAGAGCTATCTTAAATTACCGTACATCCATAAACTCTGGATGCATCTCCAGTATGTAGCTGAAACCCTTCGTTCCTGTACTCAAATTAAAGCTGCAAAATCACAATGCAGCGATGTCACAAGTAAAAATCCTGCATTCAAAATTTTACTTTATTTTACTGTTTTTTCTTAAAAACATAAAGGGCCAGTGTGTATCATTTGGGGGGGTCTGTTGGCAGAAAAATAACATTTAAAGTGTTTTCTTTAGTGTATAATCACCTGAAAATAAGAGTAATTGTGTTTTCGTTACCTTTTTGAATGAGCCGTTTATATCCACATACAAGCCGGCTGCTTCTACAGTTGCCCAGAACGGGCAAACCAAACACTGGCTCTAGAGGGGCCATTCACGTTTTTCAGGCATTCGCTTCGGCCGCCGTAGTTCTCCTCCACGCTTGGCACGCGGGAGAAGTTTCAGTTCGTTTGTAATTTGCATCCTCACCTTGCTAGATGCCTTCAAATCCCACACACTGGCCCTTTTAACAGTCAACAACTCAGCCAATGATGTGGTTTGATCAGATCTGATTAACAGAAGTGATAGTTGATAGTGATCTGGCAAATATAAGCAAACAATCCAACAACAGTCATCAGATTTTAATATATTTATAATTCCGATTAGCCCAATGCAGTAAATTACGACACTTTTCTCAGCACACTAACATTTGAGTGAATGTACTTTCCAGCACTCCTGCTGTTTGTGGATGGTCCGTGTTTATCTATCCGAGAAGTTTCAGCGGGAACCGAGGCATCCATCCAAGTCCGACTTCCAACCATCCGTCAGGGTGATAAGTGGAGCCATGTCTGTCTGACATCCGTCACACATCTCGGTAGTGGGTAGAGAGCCTTCCAGAATATCTGATTAATCTTTGCTAAGCTGTCGTTTGAGTGATACCAGCAGGAGAGTAAGTGGCTCTCAGCTCCAGCAGTGGTCCAGGGGTCCCAGTTTGAGCAGCTGCTTAGGTGTTTGATGGAAGGTGATGACAGTTTATCACCTCCTGGAGCGGGGAAAAGGGGGGGATGCATCTAAAAAAAAAACAAGTGGTTATCTCCACGGCATGCACTCTAAACGTCGGGGGCATAGTTTTCGTAAACCTCCTCGCTCCCCCCCAACTTGTGTTGCCAATTTGGAGGCCCGATGAGAACAAAAAGACGTTCTTGTATCAGGCGTTGTTGGTGTGGGGGGGGGGGGGGGTGTTGTAAGAGAATGTGGGAACAAGAAAGCGTTGTTTGTTGACAGCGAAAGAGAAAGTCTGTCATGCATGTGAGGGAGATATAACCCCCAAGGTGTACAGTTTGTACGTTTGAAACAGATAAGCTTGCCTTTGTAGTCATGGCTACGAGGGGGGTGGCGGTTGAGAGAGAGAGAGAGAGGGAGAAATGGGGGGGGGGGGGGTTGGTTTGTCAGTGACAAAATCCAAAGCTGATAGGATCATGCTGCATGTGGACCATGTTTGGAGAAGTCCCAGCCATTGTTGGCAGGTCAGCCAAGGGTTCTGCTGCAGGAATTTGAATGTCCCAGACGAAATCTGCCGGCTGGTGTAAACACGGCGTGATACGGCGCTGTTTACCATCCCTCCTGCGCTTTTATTGCGTCTCATCCTCATGTTGTGCAAACAGAATCAACCGCCTCTCGCTTTGGAGTTATCATCGTCGTAACGAGTCCATTCTGATGCATATATACGCTCACGCATACAGAACATGTATTCTGGTGTTCATCTGTCTCATACGACTGGAATAAACATCGTCTCTGTTGTGATCAACAGATCATAATGTGCCGTCAGAGCTAGCTGGGCTCCTCTTCATACGGCTTATGTCAAAGGGCTAAACTCCTTTTAAGGAGTACATATGACATGTAACGTCTATCAGAGAGGACTTCAAATTTAAGGTTTCTCTGGCCTCACTCGTGGGGGCTGCTGCTGAAAATAATCTTGTGCAGCCATGCAGAAGTGTGCACGCAGCAGCTCGTGCACGCTGGGAGAGTTTTATCGGAGAGGGGAAAAAATATATATCGCCAGATTGTACAGAGCAATTTGAAGTGCCTTATCCAGAGTAACATAAGCAAATTGCTCTTTTATCCTAAAAACCCTGTTGTGTGTTGAGTGTGTCTGTGCTGGAAGTTGTAGATGGCGCGCTGCAGTGGGATGCACATTAAAGAGCATCTTCACTTTGTGGGTGAGGACATTGTGCTTCTCAGCTCTGAGCTCTCATCACTACATTTTCCATCTCATCAGCTGTCTGATTGCAGAGGCAATGGAAGTTTGGACTGAACAATCTGAAACCATCATCTCGATTCCTTTTGAAATAATTAATAAAAACAGTATACAGTCACAGCAGTGACTTACTTACATCCTGGAGGCACAGCTGGGTATTTTTGGTTAATTTTCCATCCAGTGTGCGTGTGTGTGTGTGTGTGTGTGTATTCACATGTGTCATATGTGCTTTCCGGTGTGTGTCTGCCATTATACAGAGAACAGTGCTGACATTTCTGTGTGTGTGTGTGTGTGTGTGTGTGCATGCAGCTTGCTGTGCGGTGTTTTATTTTTTCTAAATGGCATCCTCAGCATGAAGACATCAGATTGGACAAAACATCATGGCACACATCAGGGTAGACGCACAATGTGTGATTGTCTATTTGTGTCATCACTCTTTCCTCTTTGTCTTTCAATAGCAACAGGCTTCCAAAGACTCACTTAGACACATCTTTGCGTGGTACTGGAACACACACAAATACATTGTATTGTACATTTTCTATCACATTTATCAAAGCCGTTTCTTTTTATCACTGTAAAAAGTACAAATGTAATATTATAGATTCAAATATGAGCAGTGTACAGCCAGAGAGAATCTTTTTTTGTTTTGAAGTGTGATTTAAAATCTATAAAGATATGAATATTATGGGAATTGGAAGTGTTTCAAATAGGTTATAAGAGTAGAAGGTATAAATATATGTGCATTTCGGGGGGCATGACTTACTAAGAAATGGATTCTTGCCTTGAAAAATGAGCGCCTGGACCCAAACTTTTTAACTTCGGAGCAGCATTCAAGAGTGACTTTTGCAGCCTGAAAGGGGGAAAAAAGAGCAAAGCTGGAAACCCGGACAGGAGGACAGAAGCTAAAACTAGTTTCCAGTGACCCAAAGGCCCAGCGGCAAGGGCTGCATTTTGATTTCACCTGTAAATGTATGAGGCCTCTCGCTCACCTCGGGAAGAAGCTGTCCGTCTGCTATCGTACTGGACACACTTTATAACTTTTGCAATTTTATTATGCTTTTTTTTTTTCTTTTTTTTTCTCTTGTGGAGCAACCAAAGTGTTGAGGGTTGAGTTGTTTGACCCGTTCTAAGCTTCAAGGGTCACGGTAAACGTGGATTTAAAAGAAAATCAGCAAACAAACAAAAAAACAAAAAAATTGCTTGCTGCAAGTGTTGAATGTGCATACAAGTGTTCATTTTTCATTGGCTTATATATGTAGATGTTCATTGTGTATTCACTCACTGTGGCTTGTGGCTTCTCTTGCAATAGGAAAAATGCATTTTACAGTCTATTGTTTGCATTGTATATATCTATATTATAATAAATGATATGTAATTCGGATGCGGTACATTTGTAATATACATACACGTCTTTAATAGCTACTATTTGAATGTTTCCTCCACCCCAAAAAATCCCTCATTTATTCTCCTCTCCCCCTCCCCCACTATGATACTTCCTGTACAGTAACAATGGTATTGATTTCCTTTTTTTGATGCATTCTTGATTGATTATTTGTTCTGGACAATGAATCTGAGTGTTATGATCGCAGGCCACCTATGACATTGTAAGATGAACTGCATTAAGTGGTTACATTGTGCCATTTTCTCTCAGAATGGAATTCAAATAAAGGTATATGAAATGTGTTTTCATTCTTTTGATTTTGTTCATGAATACGAGGACGGGTAGAATAGAAATATCTTTTCTGCCTTTTTTTAATTCATTTTTATTTTTGGAAACGGGAAACAAAGGGAATGTTAACTCCAACTGAGGACTACAACAGGAAGGACTTTTATTTTTTTTATAGCCAAGAGCTGGAGAGTAAAAATCAGAAGGTATAAATTGAGGTACAACAGAGCAGCAGGAGGAAAACACACTAAAACTGTAGTAGTTTGCACTTGTACATATGCTAATCATGCAGCCTCCAGTCAGAGTATTTATTCGTACTGGAAATGGAAGAAAAATATCATAAAGCAGAGAGCAATGGGGGGAAACGTTACCAATAACTTGAGACACTTGAAAGATTGCAAATGTTTTTTTTTTTTTTTTTTGCACAAATTAATTAAGTGAAGACATTCAGAGCTTCACTTTTAGCAAACTGCTTCATTAAGTCGAGGCATGGACCGAAAAGCTTTCCAAATTAGAGTTAGGTTATGCAGCTGTAAAACAAATCCTATCCAATTTGTTGGTAAGAAAATATTCCTAAAAATGACTTCATTAGGTAAAACACTAGCAAACAAATCTCTTCCATATTCATTATTCATCCCTACCGCTGACTATTACATCTCCTTTCGCAACATACAAGTTGTTTCTTATCAGGTGCTATAGAAAGAAGAAAAAGTAAAACATGTTGTCACTAAAAGTCATGTTTCCACTGGTTTTGTCAAAGCTCTACTGTCAACCTACAGGACATACAAAGAGGAACCGTGTTGAAATAGGGCAGTGGACGTCTTTCCACCCTCTTCTTCCTTCCTCCCGGTGGACAAACGACCTCATCAGTCCATTTGGGTGCGATCTCGCTTCTTTCCTTCCTTCTTTTGCTTCTTTGCATCTGCAAGAACAGAAAAGAAAGAGTTGCAGCACACAGTGTTTACTTTTGACACTTTCTATGCCAGAGGTGGTGTTTTTGCAAATGAACAAATCCCGTCGTCTCCATGAGGAGCACATATGCTCTGCTTCAGATTGTAATAATCAATAATTGACCGTGTGACACTGCATGCGGTCCCTCCCTCCCACTCTCTCCTGGGGATTGATTTGCGTCCTGGTGTGCTTTATCAGCTTCTTGAAAGAGTGAATTGGTACCTGGCAGCCATGACAGGAGCCACGGTCTATGGCTTTCCCTTCCTTTCTGCTCTGGTGAACAGGAAGAGAGCACAACCTGCAGCTGTTTGGCTAGCTAGCCACTGGGTAGCTGTTTTGGTAGACTGTCAATCTGCTGTTTGTGAATATCTGCTTGTCTGTATGCACACGTCTGTCCCTCGGTCAAACTCTCCGTCTTTTAAAATTCTTCAAACATACGCGTGTGTGTGTGAGCAGTTATAGGTTACATACCTAAATCAACATTTTCACAATCAAAAAGTACACTTTAGTGTTTGCGTGACACGAACCAGCTAAAATGTAAACCTATCCGCATAATTAGAAGGTCAGAGCAGGTGACGTAGTATTCATTTCAAGATGGTCCACGTGGGGCAGATGGGAAGCGAGGTAGGATGGGTCAAACAAACACAGGACTTTCACCAAGCTGTTCATGTCCTGTGTATAACCAAGTCAATGTTGACTTATTTTACTGTAGTTTTGTTACGTGCCACTTTAACACCAGTTAAGTAACAAGCTTAAGTATAACAAACATACGTAATATCTTAACCCAAACCATGATCTTTTTCTAAGCCTAACCAAATAGTTTTGTTGCATAAGTAAACGTAAAAAACAAGTAAACCTACGTTAGAAGTTTATTTTGAAATGTAAAGAGCAGAAACTTCGAAAGCTCAGGGCCACTGACTAAGCGATGGTATTTGACAAGTTGGGAGTGAATGGTTGTGACTTCTGCCAAAATGTGAGCGCGTGTTCCAAACTTAAAGAAACTTAAAGTAGGCTTTGTAACAGTTGACCACTACCACTCTCCCGTCTGTGCTAAACACAAAGTGCTGGTACTGTTTTGGGGATTTAGTTTCTTCCGTACAGAGTAAGGTTAGCTGCTAAGCTAAGTTGATATTTAGGGTAGGCTACAGACAGAATGGTGGTATCAATCTCCCCGTGTAACTCTCGACAACAGCGCACATCAGCGATTTCTCAAGTCAAAATGGCTGCTGGAAAAAAGTACAACAACAAAGATTGTGAATATAAGTATGTGCTAGTAACGTCTGTACCTCTCACTGGGTTTGACTATCTTTATTTTTTTAAATATATTGTAATAAGTTTATATTTTTAAAATGCCTGGCATGACTAACCTCTATAAGTGTTTTCTAGCAAGCTTTCCATTTTATGAAATGTTGAACAGAGACGTCGGCCTGGATAATCCACAACCCTTTTATTGAGACCTAATCCAAAGCAAGTTCTCGCTGTTGCACTTAAAACTAAATTTAGATCCTCGCACATCGCTTTTGTTTAGGTTCACAACTCGGCCGACTTTACATAAATGGAAGTTGTGTTAAATGCGACTAAAGAACCACCACATATGTTCATAATGACGGTGTTTCAGAAGTAAAACTATGTGGAGGTCAAGGGGAAAAAAGCAGATTTGATCAAAATTCTAAGTGGTGTGTGGGGGAAAAAAACAGAGGTTTATTTTAAAAAAAGATACAGTGTGATGATATAAGAAAAGACTAAAATCCTGAATTACTTTTTGTTTGAAATGGATTAGCTTGAAAGGACACCTCCGCAAATCCTCTAATGACATGCCGGAATGCAGTTCTGAGCAGCGACACGGTTTGCTTACTCAACGAGGTTTCAACCTCTTAACATTCTGAACGTGCACTGTGAGGAAATCTTTTTAGAAATCTGTTCTTGTCACCTCCGCTGCAAGCTTCCACGAGCATTAAGATTTTGACGTGCAACGCGCTTTCACCCATGCAAATACGCAAATTGCTCTTCCGATCCATTTGCTTCCTGGTTTTCATTTGTTTGAATGTTCTCTCTCTCCCTTTTTTTTTTCCCGCTGTTGTTTGTTTCTGTCAGCAATATTCTGCTCCCGGGAGAGAGAGATGGCGGAATACATTCACTCTCATCTTTCTCCATATGTAAGATGTGGGACTCTTGTGTATGGCTGGAGTACTTTTCACATGGCGCTGCTCGCTCTCCTCTCTGCCTCTGACACACAATTATAATCAGGCCGTTGCTGCCTTCGCTGGATCAAATGAGTCAAAACACAAGGACTACATGTTTGTACAATGCTATGCTACTTTATACTTCTACTCCCCAACATTTCAGTATTCCAGTTAATGTAATGAATAGTGATCACACTTAGTGATCAACCGCTTATACGGATCAAAAAGTTTGGGACTGAATCATTCCTATGCAAATTCTGTTTAAACAATTTTCTTATAGTAATTAAGTAGTCCGCTTACAGTCTTCATTTGGGGTCCTTTCATACATGACAACGTATAGAAAAAACATTTAAACCACTTTAATTTAGTTTGGCTGGCCAGCCTACGAACATCAACCCTTCTTTTCTGTCCTTCACAGTTTCTGCAGTCACGGCTCTCTGCCTTTGTAAGGCAGACATCAGGAGTGAGTGTAATAATAATAATGCTCTGCGTGGCTCTGAATTTATGTCTTTGATTTAAAATCAGAACACCTCTCCAGAAAGAATGACACAAACAAAAAATTCAGACACGCCATATTTTAGCCTTTGTTTAACTTGAAATCAAGTCTGGCATCCAAACACGCTGCTCTCTCCTGTTCTGCTGAAAGAGAAGGCGGGGACCTTGAGGTTTCTACAGGCATTCATAACGTTTCATTTCTGTCACTCTTTGTTCTCTCTTTCGCTCCGCGGGGTCTGTGTTTCACCTGGGCTAGACAGCGAAGACACGCAACTCTGAATCTCAGATCGCTCCCAATGCGCCTCTTAGCATTGTCTCCTGCAGAATTTGCAAGTGGCAGATGCTACCTCCATCACAGCAACCTGCTGCAGTCAAGGGAAACCTATCTCCCAACCCAAGGTGGCTGTTCAGAATTGCAGATTTGGCCGGGCAGATCTCTCCTCCCAGCCCGGGGGTTAGATAGCCTCTCCATCTCAGTCGCGCCAAAGCCAAACATTTCTGGTTTGGGTTTTTTTCATAAGCTCCCTGATCCCGCTGCTGTGGACTGTATCTCTGCCATCCCCTGACACAGAATACCATACACAATTCCCCTTCCTGCACACACCTCATTGTGCACAGCACCCCCTCTTTCTTTTCCCCAGTAACCTCTTTGCTTCCCAGGGCTTATCTTCCAACTGGCAGACGTCGAAAATCACGCAATCATGCATCATGCAATCACATTGCTCTGAAAGCGGGTCTCTCTCTCTCTCTCCGACTGCTTCCTTTTCATCTCGGCCGATGTCATCCTCGCTCTGCTTCTCTGCTGCCCTCAGCTCTCACACCTCTTAGACTGTCACTCCGCATCCACGCACCTGGCCTTCATTACAATTGTTGCGCGCAGGTACACGCATTGCTGCAAACCAAAACACCTCGTCACGCACACATCCAGTATGTGAATATATACATTTTATCTACATTTTTAACAGGAAAGTTTGATGATCTACATTGATTTTCCTGCATAATGTAACAGCAGAGTAATCGAAGTGGAATGTGGATGCATTCATGCATCCTTTAAAGGGATTTTAATGTGGACCTTCTTGTCTTGAATTTGTATGCCACACAGTAGCAAAGGAAAGGGTCTGATGATTAAACTCATCAGATTGACAAAAGGTTCTTCACTATATCACGCTTACAATACCAAGATAACAATAGCAAACAATTTATGGAGACTGATATATTGGAGACCTGTCTATGGAGCACCCTTCCTCACTTTCACCCATTGCATTATGGGATAGGTCTCACCCCCTACAGCTCAGGACAGAATAAATCAATGGACATTAAAAGAAAACAGTCCTC
Organism: Anarhichas minor; assembly: GCF_050575085.1. Taxonomy (NCBI): domain Eukaryota; kingdom Metazoa; phylum Chordata; class Actinopteri; order Perciformes; family Anarhichadidae; genus Anarhichas; species Anarhichas minor. Next base: position 7,564,130 of record NW_027466491.1, read on the forward strand.
CAAATTCAAAAGCAAAATTCGTTGTTTGTCTTTGCCCTTTGCTCCCAATGGACAAGAGCAATGATTATGGCTGCTGGAGGTCTTTAATTAACCTAAACACATGTCATTATCAGACATTTGCTGAAATGACTGATGCTTTTCTTGAGAGGACTTGTCAAATATGGCTGCTTGGTCGGTGACATTACGTGTCAAACTATGACTCTACATGCTCTACGTGGTCGTAATTATGGTGAGGCTAAAGGTGAAAGCTGTGGTATTTAGTATAAAGAGCAATACAAGGATGATGGATGGTTGGGTTAAAACACACAGGACTTTGACCCGGGAGACCGCTGTTTGTGTCCTTAGTGAAACCAATAGTTTACTTATTTTAATATACGGTACAAAATGCATCGTTATTACGTCGGATATGCAACATAGTCTGCATTTTAACCCAACCCACATTCTTTAAAATGTATTTATTTTGAAAAGACACGGTATGTATGCAACGAGCGAAAACTGGCACATACGACTGGTGCTAGAGAGGTGCTTACAGCTTCACAGTTTGAAGCGTAGGGCCACTGACCAAGCTACCATATTTGACAAGTTGGGAGTGAAGTTAAACCCATATACATCTATTTATATTTTACCAGCAGCAGCATGCTGTGTTCTCTATTTGCTATAAAGTATGGGAGAGCTACAGATGGCGAATACAGACAGAAGCTTCTTCCTGTCACAATGCATTAATGATCTGCTACCGAGTGAAAGATTAAGCACAGATTCCTCCTTTGAAAGTCTCAGAGTTTGGCATCACATCTTAAGACAAACAGACAGTAACAGTTGGCAGCACTGAAGCTGCAGACATCCTGCAGTAAAACAATAAAAAGAAAAAGAATGTAGCATTTGTTTTATCGTTGTAATGTGGGGCTACACCTGGCTGTTTGATGAAGTGACAGTAGGGATAAGCAAACTCCATGTGCAAACCGGTGTGTGCACACATGTCATCTGCTGAGCGTGATATGGAAAGGGTTTATGACCATTGGCAGCAATTTCGCACTCATTATAATCCTGTTTGGACAATGGGACAGTCACAGCGGGTCAGATACATCCTTGTTTACAGAATTAACAAAGGGCATCGCCTCACTTGGAATGAACCAAAGGCTTTCTTATCACCAGTTTTACACCAAGCAGATGGTAATATATTCCACATGGTTGTTTAATATTCTCCCATTAGTTCAAATCTTGTGTCGACTCCATTTTTAGGATAACTGCCCATTTCCCGTAGAACGTAGGAAGTAGAAGCTCCCTGATTGTGGTTTCTTTGACGTGACTAAAGGACGCTAAAAGCATGTAATTACAACTGAATAGTGGGTTAACCTATACACCTCTGCTTTAACACTGCCACTCAATGCTTCAACTTAGCACTTATGTAGGTGGATTTCCATCATGCTGACAGCATTGCCTGAGATTAAAAGTCATTTGCAAGGGCTTGTGGGATTGAACAAAGATACAGTCAGTCTGAGATGTGCCAGGAGACCGGATAAACACATCTATCACAAAGAGAAATTAAATAAAAAAATGCATTAAATTAAAATATTTTATTTTAGATATTTCACCTGTATGTCATAGCTAAAACATACAAACATCAAACACAGCGCAAAATATACAAGCTTGTCACCGGGGAGCAGTTCAGCTGACTAAACAGAGACACATCAGTGGTAAACATCCCTTCAGCTATAATTAATTAAACAAACAAACCAATTTAACATTCCCTGTAACTGTTTACAGGGATTTGACGCTGCAAGAAAGTACTGGAGTGCTTCTTCTCATAAATCATGACTTTGTCTCTGCATTAGTCATTCTTTTGATCCAAAACCGTCCCACTGACATGTGATTTCTCTATATAACTAAAAATAACATTTCCAGCTTTCAAACTCGTCCAAAAAAGGCGACTGTGTTGCATCAAGGGTTCAACATTATGTTGGAACTAATCCCTTTTAAGCTTACATTACAAAGTCCATGAACGAGTCTTGTAAAGTCGGCTTTCATCGAACTCTGTCGCGGCGTGTTTGGGGTGGTGCGAACCAAAACAACCGATCCAAGACCGCTTGCAAAAAGGTAGTCTCGGACCGTTTGAGCGAACCAAAACAGCCTATCTGCGCAGGCATTTGTCGAGATGGACTCAGGTGATCGACAGATTAACGTGAGTGGGAGACCAAAGAGACCAGAATAGGCTTAATAAAGTCCACAAAACTAGCATTGATGAAGTTATCTGAGACGGACCGCAGGAAAACAGCTTCGTACGACTGCAGATCAGTGAATAAACTACGACAGTAATATTTCAAAACCCACAATTTCTTGCAGAGAAGTGGCAACTCTCACAACAAAGAAGAGGAATTCGCTATTTCTTCTTCTCAGCAAATTCATTTCTTTATTTGACCGTTTAAATGTGTGCACTGCCAAGCAGTTAACGAACAAAAACGACAAAACCTGCTCTGGCTTGTTGGAGCGCTCTAGAATACTTTGCTTTGTCTGGGGTGAATTTCATTTGATGTTTTGTTGAAAATGCAGGTATTTCAAAGTGGTACCTTGATTTCTTCAATACATTTCATTGTGCCAATGTGTTTGAAAGAAAAAGTCATCTTTCTCAGGGCACACAAAGGAAGGAGTGAGTCGGCACAAGATATTAAAGGACTCAAGTTGCCATCCTGAATTTTTGAGGTTGTGTTTATTGAACAGTGAGATATCCCATCTTTTTGTTAGAGTGCACAGAACCTCATGTCGTGTTTTTGAGGACACAGTGATTCATCAACAGCGCACCCCGCGGTTGCACACAGCATGTCCGGTGAGAGTTACATTTTATCTAGCGATGATTTATCCCTCTCGGTTTACCTTGCAGCTTAGTCTTGGGGATTTTCCCACAGGGCTTGGTGGCTGTGACAGTGGCGGCGCAGGTCGCATCCATGAGCGCTCGCTTCAGCACGCCCGTCCTGTTCTTCTTGCCTGTCGCCAGATCGCACTCCCCCCAAGCCTGGAAGTCGTACTTGCACTCCCCTGCAGCACACAGAGAAATCAGTCATTAGGTGCTTTGGTTTAGTGAAATAGCTGTGAGGAAGCATAGTAGAGGAGAGATTAAGCAGAAAACCTGGTAAAACCGGACACAGTGCAGCAACTATATTTGTTTTACATTTTTAAAAAACAGGTAATTTCAATCAGTCAATGAATCAACCCCCTTTGAGCTGGAGGAGTTGTGAGTCATACACTTTGAATGGTTGTTTGATGAATGCTTTTAATTGACTTGGCTATTATCCCCTCCCTATTAATAGAATAACTGTCCAAGAGCCACAAAACCATATCACGAGACGCTCTTATTAAAATCAAAATAAAATATGCTCATAGCTTTTTCCTAACAGCAGCAGATGGTGCGTCGCAGTTCTGAACCTGTATTTCCTATATAATGAAACCCGCTAACAGATGAATGTAATCAAAAACAGCCTGGCTCCTGTACATCCTGGAAATAACAAACTGATACAATCTTGGCAGCAGAGAAGTGAAAGTGCTCTTATCAGCAACTCTAATAAATGTGCTTTCATTTTACATTTTACCCACTCAACCCCAGAGGATGCAAGCAGTGGCCTGTGTATGTTATGGAAATGTGTTTGAAAGTGTGTGTGTGTGTGTGTGTGTGTACTATATGTCCATGTCTCTCACATCTCCCTCCATTATTTTGTTGCCACTCTAGTCGGGCTCCCTCGAGGCCGTGACACTCATTCGTCAGCTTCCTCTCACATGAAAGCGTCGGACCCCTTGTCACTGCCTCTGAGATCCCCAGGTGCTCATCAGAAAAGGGGTGAGGAGAGGAGGGAGGGAGGGAGTGACGGGGCCATTGTTGCAAGAATCCTACAGGGACCTCCTGAGCATCCAACTTTAAAAAACCCTTCGCCTCTATAATTTGTCTCTGAGAGACCGAGAGGGAGAGAGAGCTTCCTGGCTGGCTCCTGGGAATTTCACAGGCAGCCCCCATGTCCTGTTTAAGGTGTCGTATACAAGTAGGCAAAAACATGGTTGTAGCTGCGTGGACACACCCACTTATTAGCAACCTTCAACAAAACAGAGTCCTATATAGATGTCAGGATGATTGATCATTTAGAATCTTGCCCCGCCTTTGAAAAATTTCAAGTAGAAGATTCTAAGGTCATCGCTCGAAAGTAGTCAAAGCTGAGAATACTCACGGTTGGGGAATGATTTGAGTTATTTTACGCATGTATCTGGAGTCCAGAAAGACTCTCAGAGAAAGCCCCATGATTCCCAGTTCACACTTTGTTACAAGCTTCTTGACATGACACCTAAAGCCACATAATAATAATATTAATGCAGTATGCTGATTCATATCTTAAACCATGGTTAAATTGCAGAGTCTCTTCACACCAATTCGGACACATTTTGTGCGGCGTGGGCAACAAATGTTACAGTAGATATTCATCTTTTAGATTGCAAGAAAATCCTCACACCTAAATTTCGAATTCTTACCACATATATTTGTCTTTTTACTTGACAAAATAGGATAACACTTAATATAAATAAGATACAATCACCTAAAAGGTAAAATATATAGATATAGGGACTTGCTCAGTATCACTCTTTACATGTACAACACAAGAGGGGCCCTCTCTTCTCTTTCCTCTTTTTTCTTTTCTCAACCTTCCTACAATTTAAAGGCCAGAGGCATGTAAGTTATTGCAACTACCCCAAAAGTTTTGCTGCTATAATCTATATAGCGAGTTAGCGGGACCCTCATTTCCTGCAGTGTGTTCATCACTCGTGACAGGCTCATTGCAGAGCAGCAGGCTCCTGCCTGACAGGCCTTACTGGGGGGAACAAAGGTTCCTCAGGCTTGTCACTGCAAGACATTTCAGCTGTGAAGGCTGCACAGTCTTTAGCCCAAAAAAACAAATGACAAAGCAGGATGATTGTTCCTGCGTTTTCCATGACGACGTATCACTTCCTCAGCAGACATTTTGTACCTCTAATTAGCCAGCTTACGTATTCCTATTGTGAAAATGGGACCATTGTTTGTGTGAGTGACAGGCCAGCATACATCATAAGGAGATGTGGGGTGAGAGAGGGATAGGAGCCGAGCAGTTATACAGAAGGAAGGAGGACGTTTTCTGGGTCTTTAGTGGTTGCAGAGTATCTACATTTTATCTTAAAGTAGACATTTTAGAATGGTTAAGAAATATCTGTACTGTACTGTCCATCAGATCACCCACGACGCATATTAATTCCTGGTCTGAACAGGGCCTTAGTGCTGTGGAGCAGTGATTTTTACGAGTGGGTCCCAGTGTTGAGGAAGTACATACGCGTGGGTATAAATATTAGACTTTTCAAATGTCTGTGTTCTCCCTGACCTCCAAACTTCTTCTTCCAGTTGCAGGGGATCTTGCAGCGTTGGGTCTTGATGGTCTGCTTGCAGTCGGTCCCGGTGCGTGTTCCCTCCCTGGTGCCGAGTCCACAGTCACCTTCGTTGGCTACACACACACTCCACTGCCACTCCCCACAGTCTGACTTGCGCTCCTTCTTTCCTGTAGGATCAAACATACACCAGTTTTCTTACATTGATGAGGACCGGTCCTTTTGCTGGATAGGCCTTGTAATTAGATATATTTCATGTGAAATATGAATCGTTATGTCAAATCTACAGTTCTGGTTACAACGAATGTTTTAGAATCTTTGTCTTAATTAAAACAAGAAATGGCGACTGCTTCTTGCAGCGTCTATAATGATATTTACCCACTCTTGGACTTTTTAATGTTATTTCAAGGCAGATTTAATGAGTTTAGTGCTTATGCTAATTTCCAATTGGAATTAACTCTCTTTCTTGGATTTAAATTAGTTAAATGTTGTTTGTTTTTTTACCCAAGTGGGAGTTATCTGACTTATTTTGCTTTTCTTGTAAGTTGTCTTAACACGCCATGTGTTTCTGTTAAATTCTCAAGGGAGACCAATTACTTCAGCCCCAAAGGCTTTTTTTCATTTTCAAATATGTTCAAGAGTTGTGTCCAACTAAATAAGCCGTTAAGAGGAACATTCCTAAGCATTTTGAGGGTGTGACAGCACTGCTTGTCACTCCATGAGGAGAAAGTCATTTTTATATTGATGAGGTTAATTGACAGACATTGCTTCTCAATCACAAGCTGTAGAATGTAGTTAATGTTGAACATCATGGTGCTCCTGTTTGATATTACTATACTGTGTGAAGGAAATCTAAACCTGCAGCGATGGATCATTTTATGGATTTTTTACATATTCAAAGAAACTGTTCTGGGCTTCACCTTGTTTTTCTGCTTTGCCGCCTTCAGCTGCCATCACCGTTAGCACCAGGAGCGCCATCACGGCCACCCGCGTCCACTGCTTCTGTCCATTCATTCTGAAAGAGAGACGAGACAATCGTTAGAGGAGAACCCTGCTTTATTTACACAAGTACAGCGTTATCAGCGTGTGCTTTTCAGCGCAGTCAAGGCGTCTCTTTGGAATGCCATGTGTCACTTGTCCACTTATATGTCGATTAATGATCTCCTCTTTTATGACACAGAATTTTGAGAATCTCTAAAAATGTGCCCGACTTGACACATTCGGCTGTTTGGTAGAAGCGGAGGAAGAAGAGGAAAGCAATAGTCCTCAGCCTCATGGGACAGAGGAATCGCTTGGGGAATTTTCCACTGTGCTGGATTCCAATATTAACATTTTGATTGTCTGCACTGCCACATACGCTGTCAGTCACGGCTGTATTTGCCGTCAATCCGAAACCTTGCCAAGTGTAGATAAAGTCCAACACACAAGTTTGATTTGTCAAAAATCAAAAAAGATCATTTTGTGAGTGAAGCTAAGTCAACCCTCGCTGACGACCTAAGATTCAGGCTCGAAATGTTGTCTTTAGAGAAGCGTTTGCTTCAATTCCACACATTTTGTTTTTTATTATATATGTTTAGATTGTTTTTGAGGGTTGATTGGAAGGTTTTGAAGAAATGCTCAGTGTTGGTGCTTATACTGACCTTTTTAAAAGTACCATGTAGAGACTATTATTATTGTTTTGTCTTAAGAACACAATGTGATGCATACAACTGATGTTGAAACCACAAATGGGGAAGTAAATGGCAAAGATTCCATTATCAGTATTCCCTTTTCAGCTGCCAGAATACGCTTGTTTGGGGTCCAAACAGGCTTACAGAATTCGACAAAAAGACTACACCTGCTGCCAGAAAGCGAGAGAAGAGCTAGATGGCTGGGATTAAATTGCCACTGTACTATGATTTGTCACACAAAAATGTGATTAGTCGTCTGTCTCTTTGTTTGCACAAAGCTGCTGACATTTCGTCGAAGGTTTAAGGATTTAAAAAATCAAAAATCCTCCATATAATCAGAGTCAGAAGTTCCTTTTATTATTTGATCCTCCAGCTGGTTCTGGATCAGCAGAAAGCTGGTACTGTCACTATCACCAGCCTAATGCACTGTGATGAAATTGTTGCAAACCCACTCAATTTGACTTTTCTCCCCTCTCCTCCTCCTTTTTTTTCCAGAGAGGGAGAAATCCTCTTGCAACCAGCACTCTCTGAGAGGAGAGACAGCATGAGACTGAAGCAATTACCAAGTGTCGATGCCAAAAAAAAGGCCCCTCTGTGCTCAAATTCCTTTAGAAAGGTTCATCCTAGTTGTGAAATAATATCCATTTGTCATTTTTAATTAACCTTGAGCTGGTTCTGAGCCCCCCCCCCCCCCCCATCCCATTGTGTAAGGAGCTTACATTCCCAACTTTTCATTTCACTCACTGAAGACGACACATAAGTTAAGTCTGTTTATAGCACGGTGAAAGCCTCTGCAATTTAAATCAGGTATTCAAACCTCATATTTAATTATTGAATCTTATTGTCGTGCATTCTACCTGGGATTTAATGTCTCACAGCACTTCTTGGAAACTCATAATGAGCCTTATGGCAGCGCCTGTAGTGAAAGTCGTCTGAAACCTTCACACGATTGATTTCATATTTCACTGTGACTGTGGCAGCGTGCAGGCAAACCCGGGTTTTGATTAAATACTTGAGACTCCATCTCAGAGTTTTTTTTATGTTGACTTTTTTAAGGAATCACAAACTATTCATCTTCATAACCTCAATAAGGAAGGAAATAAATGAGAGAATCCCAACTGTTATAAGCGCATATAATGAGTTCAGGAAGAAAACCCAATGAAAGCACCCAGATAAAGATCATTGTGGCCTTCCAAAAGATAAGAGAACCTTTTCCTCTGTGAGTCACACAGGAAGTGTTGGGCTCTTGCTGCAGTGCAGGCACAGAAGGGGACGGGGGTTGATGACTTTGAGTGAGCACAGTGGCTTAAAAGAAAGAAAAGTCTTGGAATTGAAGTGAATTAACCGTTTCCTCTGAAGCCGTAGATTCCTATGAGACGACAGGTTGCTCCTCCTCTTGAGGTCAATAAATGAAATGGAAGTCTCTCGCTGCCGTGTTGCTCCTATTTTCCAGAGCATAACAGGATAATGGATGTCTGGGTGGATCGGGGCATTTGACTATCGTTCGGCAGGCGTGTGACGCTTTGATAAGAAGCGCTGGGGAATGCCAACTTCTAGGACATCTACTTCTAACTACCTCTTTTTCTTCAACAGTCAGACGCACCTACAGCTCGACACTGAACAATGTTCCCCTTATTCCAATGACTCATGCGCTCGAAATTTGACAAAGCAACGGGGGTTTATTTGAGCTCAATTCACCACAGGCCGCATCATCCTTCATCATCGCCAACAGAGACGTGTGTGGTTTTGTCCGCCAGGAAATCCATTTCATTTCAGGGAAATACTGATGAATTTTGCAAACTTCTGAGACGTATCTCAATGTTCTGCTAAAAGCGATACCCAAGTATAGCCGGACACCAAAAAGAAAAGGCATCATCAATCATCGCTCAACCTGTCCCCAGATTCTAAGCGAGATATTCGTTGCAGGATATTGCCATACCTGGAGGTTTAGTGAGTGGAAACTCTTCAAATAAAAAGTAATTTAATGCCTCAGACGTTGTGGTAAGAGTTTAAATTGCTAAATTGCTAAATGAATATGAGTTTCTTTTCTGCTTTTGGGGTGTCGAGCACAAGTCAATTGTAGTTCATGTGACATCCTGGAACAAAGACTTTTAAAAACTGTGATCGTGACCATTTAAACTATTCATTCCACTATATATAAGCCACAAAGAAGAGGTTTGTGCCTCTTTATTAAAAGATATTCAATTTTAAATACCATACAACTGAAACAAAGCAGCAAATTATCACATTTGAGAAGCTGGAACCAGATAATGTTTGTTTTATTTGCTCGTTAAATGACTGGACCGATTAATCATTTATCAAAGTAGCTGCCGATTCACTTTCTGTGGATCGACAAATCGATTAATCTTTTCAACTCTATTTTAGATATTTGCTGCTGTAATACACTGCACTCTGAAATCATCTGTCACGCAAGTCTGCTTGAATTTAAGACAAACAACACAGTATTTGAGAGGAGAAACGGTCCTTTTAAGAGAGAATGAGAACGTTAAATGTCTTGCACGTTTTTACTCTGGGGAGCCAAAGATGATCACATTTAGCAACTGCTCGCAATTAAGGTCAGAAACATAGTTAAGTGTAAAAGCGAAGACGGCAACAGGAGAACAGTGTTTGCGAACCTTGAGGGTTTCTTTAGCTGAAACATTAGAAACACCAAGTGATCAGTGTGTGTTGGTCCGATCAAACCCTCCATTTGCCCGATTGATCCAGACACAGCTGTGGGTTCCTGGTGAAGGTAATGAAAGAGGAAAGCCAATGCTGCCGCCAAATCCATGGAGCTTCAGTGACTCCTTGTTTGCTCCAGCAAATACACACGACGATCCACCGCTCTGGAGCGCAGACAAGCGCTCCCCATCTCTCTCAACTTTGTGCAAAAGAAGAAAGTTGTGGATGGCAAAGACAAAACATGTTGCAATAAGCATGTCTTGTCTTGTGCAGTAAGCTTTTTCCCAATTCTCCCGCTAGCTTTTCCATCTTTTCATAGCCACTTTTCTTGGGGGTACATTTCACATGAATGTGCAATTGGAAGGAGAAGGTAGTTTAAGTTGCGTGCTCACAGTTTCCTTCCAAGTGATAAATACTGGTCTCAGGTGGAAAGAGACCACACAGGTCACATGGGTCTATTCCTCGGGCCACAATGGACCTTGAGAGGAAAGAACTGACCTTTTCACCCCTCTCTTTGCTATGTGAGCGTCTGACTCACAGGTCCGGGAACAAGCCTGGAGGAAAAACCACACACAGCTGAGGTAGAGCCAACACAAAGTCTTGAAATCTAATAGTAATATAAAAGGAACCTGTGCTGAGGCAGGACTTCACCAAACAACAGACACAGTCCATAAAACAACCAAGTAGCTGCTGTTTGCATCTCACTGTACCTGCACATACCACATGCTCCTTGTCTGCTCGAAAACAGGCAAATCTATTCAACAATACATGCAAACGCATCGCATCCATCGATTAATCTGCGTGTTCTAGCCGCGAGGGAGGTGCGCGTGGAGCGACGGCCCTCGGTAGCTCCGTGTTGAAGCGACTTTCTAAGCCCGCCCACTTTTTAGCGGTCCAATCAAATGCGAGTACAAAAGAGGAAGACACTCTGACGTCTGTTTCGGACTTTAAAGTTATCACATTGCTGTACTGATGTAGAAGTGTCCTCCAGGGTGAGAGCCGTACACTGTGACATCACTTGTTGGGTGTGGTAAATGCCTATAGCCTCTTTCTCGCATAATTACAGCATGAATATAGATACACTTATGGTAACTCATAAGAGCAGGTTAAGAAAATGCTGCTCTGTGCAGTAATGCCTCTGGGATAATGACTGCTATTGAAGAAAAGCGAATCATTTCTCATGGAGCCGCTGGACGCCTTAATTGAGGCGCGCCACCATTTCTCATGTGTTAAAGTGCAGATGATTAGAGGAAAATGCCACACATTTTCTGACTTGTGTTTTGTAAAGGTCAGACAGTGGGGGAGAGAGTGTGTGTGTGGAGAGGGTCCCCGCTATCTCTCAGAACAGCCCTGGAGGAGCCCGCAGGGAGCCGCACTCTGGAACAAAAACAGCGTGTGTGGCACTCTGCGTGTGTGTGTGCCTTTTTTTTTTTGAGTGTGTGCGTTGTGTTTGAGGCCAAGTCTTGAAAAGCGAGCTCAGTTTGCGGTTTCAGAATGATGATCCTGTTTAATGATAAAAACACAATAATAAGGATGACGAACAATGGCTCTGTGAGAGCACCGGAGCTGAAACAGCTGAAATTGAAGACTTCTATTTATGCATGAATGCCTCCATTACGCTGATCATATTATATCTACGCCTGCAAACACTCGCTCGATCGCTTATCCTCCCACTCATCTCTGTTCCCCCTTTTTCTTTATTATTGGCACTCATACGAGAACATTATGAGCCCCATGCTGTCACTGGTACGACAAACTCCAGTGGTTATCAATTACCCTCCTTTTTTTTTAGGATTATACAACTGCAGTACCACAAAACAAGACTATATTCAACTCCCTTTGCAAATGCAACTCCACTCCCTCCCTCTCTTTATATCTATTCAGCTTTGTAATATTTCAGCCATGTTTTCACATGAAAAAAAAAGGCTGCACAAAGAGAGCCAGGGGAGCCACACCGGTGGAATAAACTTTCAATGAGGGCTTCTTCTCAGTGGAGACAGGTTGGTAGAATACTGCAAAAAAACAACCTGTTAAGCACCGACTCAAGAGGTAAACATTCCAAACAAATAGTAGAGAATGTTCAAAGTTAGGACGCTGTGGTGGATAGCGAAGAAGTCTGAACGATTGCCCCCGTTTGAAGTAACTTTTTAACAACCTATATCCACTTTTACTCTCTGCTGTGTGCTGAATACATACTGTACATCATATCACCGTAAAAGCGTTGGTGATCTTTAGGTTTAAACTTTAACTGATTCATATAAACAACTCCAAAATGCATGTCCATCAAAAATAAAAAGTTTCAAACAAGGTTTGCTATTCTTGAGCCCCGGAGGCCGCAAGTTGTCGATGCGGCAATTACATTGTGGTAATTTAATTAACAACAATTTTGTGTCTACTTTAATAGTTTTGATATTTCGGTTTATTTTATATCCATAAACCTGCAATGGCTGTTTTTGGGCCAGAGGCGAGCAGCAAAAACCAGCTCTGATCACAAATGTGTAGTTTGAGTGCAAAACGAGGGGTGAGTATTCAGTTGATCGCAATCTGCAACCTCACAGCTAGATGCCACTAAATCCTACACACTGGTCACCTACAGGGGCTCAAAAGGGACCGACCATCTCACTTTTGGAATCTGAAATGAATTATGTTTATGCAAAGTAATGCAGTTATTGGTACAATTCTGCTAGTTTTCTGCTGCAAAAAATTGTTTATTGAAATATTTCAGCGCTTGGACGAACTTGAGTTCATTCGTGCAACGGCAAGATCACAGATTCTTGGAAGGGCTCTCACTCGTACAAACCGGGTTTGACTCAAGCTGCAACAGTATTCACCAGTATTGTGGTTTTTCCATCTGCGAAATGTCAGAACTAAAAGGGTTCACCGGCTAAACGCTGACAGAGGTGGCAGCATTTAGGGAATATGCTGAAAAAGGCTACACTATGTGAATGTTTAGAGTCAGCAGGTTTGATCATCTTAGATCACGCTGATATGGGTTTGCTGTATTCATACAGTCGCCTGTTCTCATCCCGGCCATTAATCTTCGTTCCTGAATCACCTGCGCACAGCCATGGCTGCAGGGGACGTCTTATCGCCGCTCCTCGCGCTTGTCTGTTTGGGTGTTTGGGTGCCTTTTGATTGCTAGAAATAGCTGGGTTTGTTCCCTTTACATCCTGGCTGTCTGGCTGCTGGACCTGGTGCAGTCTGATCCCCCATGGCAGCCGCTGACAGCCCAGAAACCGAGCGCCGTCCCTCAAGCCCCACGCTGTTAGCATCAGCAGTCGGCGCCTCCCTCTCTCGGATGCCGTCTCCCGCCTGATCTCCAAAGGCGCCAATTTAGAGGTGTCTGTCTAATTGAATAGGCAACATTTATCTTTGCGTGAGTGTGCTTCTGTGTGTGAGTGTTCCTCTCAAGAACCCGCTGAAAGCACCTTGAGTCACTTGTTCATTAAAGTGTGCTGGATGAGAAAGTCTTTGCACACAGCGTGGGCAGCTTTGTCCGCCTGTTGATTAAGCCGTCCTGCCTCCTTCTCTCTTTTCCAACCTGTCTGCCTCTCTCTCTATCTCTATCTATTCTCTTCTCCGCTGTATTTCTGTCCACTTGAGCATTGCCGTTCATATCTGAGTTTTTAATTTAGCTTGTAAAGAGACTGGAGTTGAACGGCTGTGACAGCTTATTCAAGAGACTCCTTAAAAGTGACTGTGGAATGAGGTAAACAATGCTGCAGCCCAAGTGACCCGCCGTCATGCTCTTTTCTGTGGGTTTCGCGGTATGTCAGTAATCTTTAAGCCGGGAAGTCACTCATTATATCGTGATTTTAGATCTTGCATCTGCATTTTCGGTCCGTCACCGACACACTGAGGACTCGGTGCTTAAAGATTAGTTAATCCATAAAGCGAACACCTCATCTGCACAAGAAATGGAGGCTGAGGTCTATTTGGAACTGCGTTTACAATAAATTCCAATAGTGACGTTTGAGAAAAGTTTTTTTTTTTTATGGCTTAGACAAGAATAAGAATGTCTGTAGGAACTTTTCAAACCACTCTTGCAGAATAGTCCACTTCTGTGCTGTCCCTCCGTCTGCTCAGTATTGCTGCTTCTATCTAATGCACAGCCCTCTGAAGCTTACAGAAGAGATGCATGTGGTTAAAAGGAGCAAGTTAGTTAACTTCAACATTGCAGTACCAACATATAATCTATACATTTCTCTATAAAGTTACATTACAGGTAATAAACAGACTGATTAAGACACTAGATAACTAACAGCTCAGGGACAAAGACTCATGTTTGGATCTTGTCTCGCAGAAAAGTTGACTTAGAGAAGAAAACTTTTTCAAATAAAGTTGGCATTGAACTCACTGGAGTTAAAATAAAGTACACGAAAAAGAGATTCCCCACTCACTCGCATACAGCCTGACACACAGGGAGATCATAGAGTAGGACGGAGAACAAAAGTTTGACTGATGATGATGCAGTCATATCACAACAAATCAATAAAATGTTAACTTTCTGCGGGCTCCAGAGCTTTCTTTGAGGAAGAAGCTGAGCGACTTTCTGCTACTTCAAAGTCCGTACACCCAATCCATGACCCTGATCTGCACTGCCGTGTTGTTTCTTTGTGGTAACTGAGCCATAACATTTTATATTCAAACACTGTTGTCCTTATAATCCAAATATTTCTTATTGTGCCCCTAAATTACAAAAGTTGTCTTTACAACCCTTGTTTTCAGATCGCCTAATTTTTGTCGTCCCAAATTTGTTAATGTGCAACCAAATTCCAAATGTTGGTAGAGTGACCGCAACTAGTTTCACTATCTCTGAAATGTATCACGGTGCCCGCAAACCCTCGGTTTGTTATGCCAGTTATACATTTCTGATGAGCATAAAATGATGCCTCTAATGCCCCAAATTCGTTTTATGTTGGCACCAGAATTTGTTAAAACATCCCAATTATCCTCAAATGTGTTTATGAGTAGCCAAAATTCAGGTTTTGCTATTTTTGTTACCTTCCAAATTTGTTCTGGTTCCCTACAAACCGAAGGTTTTATATAACCTGCCAAAGAAATGTTATTTGTTACTTCTAACATTTGTTATTGTGCACCCCAAGTCTCATCATTTTTTAAGCACTCCCCCCCCAATTTGTTAAAAAAATATATGCTGTCCCACCCACACAAAAAAAGGACATTTTAGACATCTGGGGGCATACTTAAGCCTCAGTTATAAACGTGCACAAGGACAGCTGCGGACACCACGGAGGAGTACTAGTCCTGTTTAAACTACCACTACGCTACCACTCGAAGTATAGAGGCTGCGAACTGAGCAGAGGAATAATCGGAATTGGGAGCCCCCTGTTGGCTGTGTGATGCTAAAAAGCAACGCGTTTCCTTTGTGCACGCTCTGATGCTAATTTGAATAATAATGACAGCAGGCTGAAAGCGTGGTACATCACAATCTACTGTACAACCTCAGATTCAGAGCAGGACTCCGTATTGCATACCACACACACCAGAAAGGAGATATTGCTCATCCTCTGGATTTAAACTATGATTCCAGTCTCTGATAATCTACCACCTACACACACACGCCAACATTTCCCCACAGAGGTTTACCACCCACTTCCCCCAAACCAGGCGTCGCAGTGCGAGGCCGAGAGGGAGCACGACTAAAGCTGCCGATGGAGAGATAAGGCTTCCAGTTACCTGTAATCCCACACCAGACGGTTTAATGGTCACAGCAGCAGAGTATGGGACCGGGATTAACCGAGACGGAGAACAATACTGTAAGAGCCACCAACAGAAAAGACTGTCGGTGTTTCTGCTTAATTTTCAAGGTACTACAACATCTGTTTGTCTGTTCTTTCTGCAATTTATTCTCAAGATATCAGATTTTTCTCTTTTCTCTTTTTAGCCTGAAGTTTGAGCCGCTACAGGCGGCTTTCTTTTCCTCAGATCATCTTTCGTTTATTTCAAACAAACCACAAACCAAAAACATTGCAGTAAAGTGCAACATGACAGCAGTCACTTCAATGCCTCCAACCCGATGGAGGAGCATGAACCGGCCTATAAAACCATCTTAAAGCTGAAGTAAAATGGACAGGTAAGAATTCAAAGATATGCCCACTTGGTCTAAAGATCTATGTCAGTTAAAGCCAGCAATCACTCTTCACTTAATCATTTGGATGCAGAGTATGTGCTGCTCTCTGCAGTCAGGACATGACATAACCTAAATAGATTGTGGCGCAGTGGCAGCTTCTGCCAGGCAGACTGATTGAACTGGTTTATGCATCAGAACAATGGTGACTTGTGTGAGGAGGAAAGTTTCTTCCTCTCACACGACGCCTGCAGATCTCATCTCGCGTCTTAAAAGGGAAGCCGTTGTGACAGCGGTGGCAACATTAGCTCGCGAGGCTTCGCTAAGCTGTGCTGTCACCGAGACGCGCGCCCCGCAAGATGAGAAGTTTTGACTGTCTGACATCAACGCAAGACAATAACTGAGAGAAGTGTGGGCGGGCCATGTTTGCTCACTTCAGCAAAACAAATTGTGGCGGACAGTTTCGACAGCTCTTCCCACTATTTTGAGGACATGTCGTGTTTACAATATTAGTGTCACACTGCTGGCATAGATACTGGAGAACATATACAGTGCATGCTATATATATATATATATATATATATATATATATATATATATACACACACCTCTCACGTTGATAGCGGTGCTCTCCTGAGCCCACGTACTGTGAATCAGAGGTGCTTTTATGAGTTTCTTTATCCCTTCTTGGAACAGGTTTTAAAGGTGCAGGTCTATATGGTCTCTGATGTAGAATAGCAAAGATACCATACGGTGCATTTGTTTTGCTGAATCACTTCAGTCCTGTTGGTTCCCTTGTAGCCTGTGTGGCAGCGGAACAAAGCTTGAGTGCAGATTACGAAAGCCTCACAAAAGGCAAGCAGTTGTACATTTCCCTCCAGGACACACGGCAGCAGTGGAGAGAAATAGCAACAGTTCGACATCTACGTGACGCACGTCGCACACCCTCGACCAGTCGAGACCCCCGCAAGCAATGCCTAAAAAAAAAGCCTATTGATTTTAAAATAACAATAAAAATCTGCCTCTACAGCCCTTTGAGTCGCAGCATTACCGAGATATCCGTCCAATTTCAGGGATGACTGCAACCGAGCGATTTTAGGCCTTTTAATCACTAACCTGGGCGATTTGGTAAGAGGCAATCATGAGTGGTCATTGTCAACTACGTTCTCCCCCAAGGACATCAATCAGAGACCCTGCAATTTGCAACACATGTGCCCAACACGTGTGGATTCCATCTCCAGTTCCCTCTCACATATCCAGTTGGAGATGTTTGCTTGGTTACTATTCATTCACACGCTGCTCCCACGTGGACGACCCGCACAGACGGGATAGTTTCGGTTGCAGCGTTCGATGACGGTGTTCCTCCGCTGCTTTGGTTGGGGGATTTGCTTCTCCCTGCAGGTTTTTCCTCATCAAATTCCCCCAGCAGCCTGTCTGAAACTAGAAGATAGTCAGACAGAGTTGAGGTGAAGCTGTTGTTTTTTTTTTCTTCCCAACATTATTCGCAAAACATGTCAAATGGATTTTATTTTCTCACGAGACGAAGTACTGAATATTAAAGAGCTCTTTCGCTTTTTTTCCCCTATAAATAAAAGGACTTGAGGTGTGAAATAGAGCAGACAAAACAATAAATTATTAACTTCAATCGTTCATTTAAATGTCTGAATCTCGTTTTTTTTTCAATGCAGACAAACTTCTTACACGTTTTCTACCTTTCTGTCTTTTTTTTCCCGACACAAAGAGGTTAATGTGCATCAGAAATAAGGCATTTGACTTCATTCAAGTGGCAAAATCTGTCACAATTTGAGTAAAAAGAGAGGCTGCATGATTCATTTTGCTCACTCTTTCTTTCTGCCGGATCACATCTGTAAAAAAGAGGCTGTAAAGTTGCACAGCTTCCACCATAAAGGATCAAAACTGAAAATAAATCAGTGGTCACTCCTCAAGGCTGTGAACAGTTTCAGCATATTCACACTGTTATTTTCCACACCTCCCCTTTGATCACTAAATCAGTACTTCATTTATTTTACAGCAGTAGGTGGGTGTTTGGAATAAGGTTTTAGTGCTAAATGATGATTAGAATTTCCCAGTCCCACTTCTATTCTCCCCATGAAGTGGGGAAAAGCAACCTTTTTTCCGATGACTCAACCACAGATATACTCACACCTATTCAGTAAAGTCTATTTTTCTTCTTAATGTGCGGCAGGAATTGGAAGCAGGGGACTTTTTTTTGGTGACATTGGTTTATTTTGATTTAACTGTCAGTAGAGGGCTCTCATGATCCATCCACAATGGCCCTGACCTCTCATCTGCACTCTGATGCAGGAACTGCATTCAATGACACCCACCATCAACGTCCTTTCATGGAAATATTGAACGGGGCTTTTCTCCGCCGCTCGCTATGTTTCTCTACTCCAAACAATGGGCGGAGACGGCTTTAATGTTCACCTTACTTCACTGTCAAACACAATTTGTCTCTTTGTTACCTGCTGCTCAGTGTTCCATTGATTCCCTCGCAGTGATTCTGCTTCGACTGGACTATGATATCCATGCCCCCCCCCCCCCCCATCTGCACTATGAGGTGTTCAAAGCTTCTTTTATTTGCGGTGTAGCTGTCATATTGAGTGGATGACCTCATCAGCTACACACTGGCCTCTACTGGGTGAAATAAGTTGTTGCCTGAGGAGAAGGAAGCAGAGGAAAGGTATAGATGCTTTTGGGGGAGAGAATAACATTTCAAATGTTTTTTTGGAGATGGAGGATGTCAGTAGCATTAGGGGCTTGTGTTCATGTTGACGGGTAGTTTTAGAGGACGCAGCGGCGCAGAAAACGATAAAGCCGAATTTCTTCGCTACTCCTTGTGAGCCTGCTCGTCTTCTCATCTACCCAAAACACCCTTTTGGCAGCCTTTGAATTACCTGCTCTCCTTCCTGCCTAAATTGTTCAAATATGTTAGAAGTTGATCAAACGGAAAGGCTTTCGGAGCGCATGGCCGACAGAGCTTTCCCCTGTGGGCTGTTGGGGATCAGACATGAAAACAGGGAAAGAACAAAGGCTTGTCGGGACTGTTAAAGACGCCCGGACCAGAGCAGCACATCAAAATTCATTCAGCGAAACAGGCATGAAATACCCGACTGACTGCAGGAACCCCTCAAACATGTCAAAACTCTTCTATCTCTCAGAAAATATAGTGAAACAGGGAGAAACTTACATATGAGACACAAAGCCTTTTACTTTACTTTCTCTGAATCAATATATATAATGATACAGTATCTCCAATGCATGCTTTATCAACCAACACATATTGTCATAGTAGTCATTTAGACTGATTGTGAGAACTGAATCAAATCTTTATAGACAAACATGCTTTTAACTAGAAACTAGAAACCTACTGGGCACTACCTGCCCAACACCAAACAGCAGGCAGACAAAGTAAGAGACTAGCTGGTGAACACAAAGGAGCATTGAGCAGCGTAAGAGTCAGAAATTTGCTTCAGGAGTTTGTGGAGACCAAAACAGAGCAAAACATTGTGTGAATATTGGACTTAACATTCGTCAGGTGGCCAGAAACCAACTCCAAATTAATGCTAACGTTGCTTTGCATCTGCAGGATGTATAATCGGCAGCTGTTTGGTAACATGTTAGCTATTAGGTGACGATATGGTTAACATATTAAAACTTGCTTATCTTGTTTTTCTATGCAAAAAAGGATTTTTTTTTTTTTTAAACGCTTCTAAGAAAGACTCCTATTGTTAAATTGTTTACTACATCTGCAATGATAGTGTCCCTCAGTTCCTACACTGCCAGGCTCTGCGCGACCCTCAATGAATCAGGCATAGCTAGCGACGCACTATATTCCAAGACCTAGTGACAGTCTTATTTCCAGACATCGAGGAAGCAGGGGGAAAGTTATTTACTGAGAAAGGTGGACAGAAGAAGATTGGACATCCCTGATCTGTCAAGGACATGACTTTCTGCCGAAACAAATCATTCACTTTTATTGCATTGCCTTTGGGGCCATTTGGCACAAGGAGATGGAATTGGAGGCTAACCTCGGCGCATTGCCTTCATCTAGCACTGTCTTCCGCTGCTAAGTTTCCCGGAAGAAGACAAAGTCCAGTCTATAACCTGTAGAGTCTGGAAAAACTCGTTCAATTCTTCACAGAGTCTGGCCTTGCTCTCCAGAGTGAACTGCTGATCTGAAACACACAGTTATTAGACCCAACAGTAAACGATGATGCACCGCCTGTGTGTCTATCACATCTTTTTTTTTTATGTAGCAGAAAACAACTTAAGCGATCTATAAAACATCTCTGACACCAGCTGGCTGGAAGTTAATTAAACACCTGTTTTCCCAAAGAGAAATCTTGCTTTAACACTTATCTTTGTAAATATGTAAATAACGTTTTATATGTAATGTCCTTGACTTGGAAAAAAGAGGATGGGGGGGGGTAGTGATTGTCATGTAATTGGTACCATGGTCTCAGGGGTAAGCATGTGTCTGTTTGTATGTGTGGGTTTGAGAGAGTTTTAAGTGGAGAGCAGTCACCGAGGAGGGCACGTGCAGCACCACAGAGATCCACCGCCTGAGGTCCATGAGGTCCTCTGACGTCAGCTGGAGAGGCTGATGGGAATTCAATACCGAGCATCCACAGCGTCTAATTTATTCCACAATAAAATCGACTGCAGCTTGTTTGTCTGCAGTTCCATTGACGGTTCGGGCCGATGAACGTCACTGGAGTTCACAACCGATTCTTCAGCCAAAGAGGTTTCTGTAAAATCTCTTTTCACATATTTGTTAAGTTGCTAAAACGAGTGCAGAATAACAGAAATAAAAACCTAAAAGCAACCATGAGTTTAAAATACAATAAAGCCACGGTTCATTTACTGCATTATGTGCTGCAGCGGTGTTATATAATAGGACATTGAACAATCCAATAAGCCACATACACTAAAGAGAGTGGAAACATCTATTCTCACTGTAAAGGTGGCCACAAGATAATAAAGAAAGAAAATGTTCCTTTCAAAATATGTCCCATTTTGCAACCAAACTCATTTAGTTTTGTTCCACACACACACACACACACGTTTGCTGATGCCCACCTCACAAATCCATCCCATTCCCCATCACCCTGCCTCTGCAGTAATCTATTTCCATCCATCAGGAATGCAACCCACCAGATTTTCCTGTGTGCCCGCTGTTGTCGCCGTCTGCATTCATCTGCACAAAACACTATTTGCTCCAGCTTTATTTACAAAACCGTGAATGCGACGATACTATATGTGACACAATTTACAAGTAAATAAGGGAGCCCATTTCACTGCACGGACAGATCCGATCATTCCCGTTCAAAATGTAAACTCTGTGCTGCCGTGCGAACACCAGAAGCCCCACTCTGACGCGGGCTGTGCTCAGCTGTGGGGTGGGTGTGGGGTTAAGGGCTGGAGGGAGGCGGTGGGGGAAGTGGTTCTTGCCCACAGTCACAGCCCAGGGCACTGAACGGGACCTTTCACCTTGCCACTGAGCATTAGACCGGTCAGAGGAGACATCGAGTCCTCTTGTACAAACGCTGCAGAGTGGCGGGCCGAACAAGCTCTCTAACTTTAATGCGTGTCACACAAGCCTCTGCCATCAAGGTATAGTTTCACGTACCGACGTGACACACAGTTGATTCTGTAACTCTAGTGCTGAACTGCTCGTCTCTGCAGAGCGAACAAAGTCGGGTACAATTTTCTACAATAAAAAGAAATGTCGCATTGCTGGCACGTAGTTAGATTTCTGACAAGCATCGTATCATACAGACGGTTCACAATAAAGTGAATAGATCAGTGGAGGAATCTAACAGATGCTCGTAAAAAATGAATGCACACCACAAATTATTGACGATAACACAAGATTGACAAAAAGTCAACAAAATTCCCTTTGCATCCTCTAGTCCTTTACATGGCAGCAGTCAGGAAAACAAATGTGGATCTTAGATATTTGATTTGGAAATAATAGACCCTCAAGAGAGCCAATGTGTGTGTTTTATCAACCATAAAGGTAGTTTTGGATGCCAGTTCAGCCTCCATTAAAAGTGACTATTAAATGTGATGCTCTTAAAGTCAGTTAAGGCAGCGCACTGATCGGGGTACCTGGTTGGCACAGGAGAAAAACACAAAGATCGGGGACCAATTCCCAGCAGCAGTGCTTGACCCCAATTGGCAGTGTGGGTGGGATCAATCTCCTCTGGTTGTTTAAGCCAAGAGCAGCAGATAGAAGCAGCAAGAAGTGCAGTGAAGGGTGAACTGGCTGTTCAAATGGAGGCTAAACTGATTTTCTCTATATCCCCTGATGATTATGTTTAAAGGTCACTCGGGTACATAATTGAACTTTTCAAGGTACAAATGGCAGAGGTTCAAAGTCTGAGCTGCCGGAAAGGGTACTTCAATGCACTTGTTCAGGGTGCTGCTCCTGGGACGAGCCTTTGTGCTCAAAAACCAGTGCAACACGTTTTCAGAGGCGGTCAGCTGGTGTCGGATGACATCTCACGGTACTTTTCCGTCCGCTTGTTTTTGTGGCCATTTTCAATTTGTGCATAAAGACCTAAGTGGAAATGGCAGAAGTTCAAATGAAAAGGACAAAAGCTGTAGTGGGAAAGTTGTTTAGCATTAATGTGGTGTTGCCACTCAATGACTACGTTAACATGCACACTAATATTCCAATATTATTCTGAATATGACAATAGTCTGAATTTGATACGGGGCGTGTAAACAGCATATTCCATTTGGATATTCCCAATCAGGCTTTATTCCTAATGTCGCATTGTCTGTTAAGATGTGGGATATGCCGATATTATTCGGGTTTTAAGAGCATTCTTTGGACGTGTATACAGCACATTTGGAAAACACGTCTCAATTGTTTTTTTTACTGTTGTCCTTTTTGGAATACGGGCAAACTAAGTATTTTTGTGAACCGATATATGCCTCCGCATAGCCCAATAAAAAAGGAATTAGTGCATGGATGGGGGAGGGGGGGCTGTTGCATGTCACCTGGCTGTCTGTAAACCATAAAGGCTGATAAAAAGACCACGTGTGGATCAGAAGAGACAAATGTATTCATTAAAAGACACAAATGCCATCTCAGCTGTGATGCAGCAGTGAGATGTCTCAATCTATCAGAGTTACTCATGTTCCATTAATTGTATAATCTTGTCATCTCCTCATGAACATATACATATAAAAGGTAGTTAAAGCAAATATGCACAGATTTACATTTGCAGATATTTTAATGGAAACTGAGATTCTGTCGTAGCCTCTTAATGCTCAGTAGTTGAGGTTTGTGTGCTAGCTGAAGGCTTGGGAGCGCTGGGATCTTTCTGTGATACACTGTCGGGAAGGGAAGGTGGCAGGTGTGTGAAGAGCGGGCGTCTCGAGGGTGGACAGACACCCCCTTCCACCAGACAATGCATCGGGCTGTAGAGGGCGTCGATCTAAAATGCTCAGAGGGCTAAACATTATGAATTCACATTGTGTTTTTGTCTTCCCTCTCCCAGGCCGAGGCCTTGCACTGTACTGTCCTCGTCATGTACCGAAACAGCATGTGAATTGTTGCTTTACAAGCCCCGCTAACATTTCTAAACTCCAGCGGAGACAGAGGGCAAGGCCAGAGCCCTGGCCTGGTGTTTGTGGTCAGATGGAATGTGAACTCTGTGTGAGAAAAAAGAGAGGAAGTAATAATGAGGCATCCCCCCTCTGCTGGTTGTTTGTTTGGACAGACCGGCTGTCTCACAGCACAAGCTGTGGACGGAATACTAATGGATAAGACTAATGATTCTCCCTCGCCTCTCTCCCTCTCTCCTTGATTCCTTCACACTCGACTCTCCTCTCTCACCCCTCCTTTTCCCGTTCCCGTTGTGGATGAAACTTTAAACTCTCGAGCCAGAGCTTCAAAATGGATAATTCAGTTACGACGAAGGGGGACAGCTGTGACATGCACGCTCATGTTACAGTATTTAGGGCAAGTAACAAGTGCGCTGAATGTTTTCTCTCTTGGGGCTTTGTTGAACACACCCCCACCATTACTGATCCTGGTTTTTAATCACTTATTGGTGGGTGGTCATAAAACCATCCCTAGTCGTTGCAACCATAGCGTGGGCCTTTCTAATCCTCTGCCCATCCATTTTAGGTTTGTAACTTTCCAAATCTTTCTCCAGAATGTGGCGCCTTGAGGGAGAAACGGGAAGACATCCCAGAGCTGCAGAATCTCTCCACTGGGCCAGATTAAAACCTGCTGAGATTTAACCAAGGATTAGACACCCCCTTTGGCAATTGGGGGCTGTATAAACTGTTTAAAATTATTTTGGTATTAAGTATTGAAGATGGGGAGCTTTAAGCAGTCTGGTAACCACAGTTAGGCCAAATAATAAGATCTGCAGGAGGGAAAGGGAAGCGATTTTCTATTTTGGATATATAATTTCATTGAATCCATTGAGAGAGGATTGTAGAAAAATATATGCATCGCAATGTCATACAAAGTATACATTATATAGTCTCCACGTTGAAAACAGTTGGTTCATACAAAGGTTTATTAGTGATCGCATGACTGGTCTCTCTTTAGTGCCGTTTTAAAAAATACGGACGGTTTTAGTGTATTCAAGCTCTTCTAATCAGAGAAGTTTGTCATCCCTTTGCATCTTCACCATTAGCAATCCAATTAGCAGCGGGATTGGAATGCAGATACTAAGTGGCAGACGGTGTTGCGCTGCGATGCTCACGATCAATTTAACTTTCCATTTGAACATCAGTGGCCGCATCACAACCAATCCCTGCATCAGTGTGAGTGTGAGCGACCTGCCGCTACACGTCTCCGAATGCTTTTCCAACCTCTTTTTATCACTGTTCACGCCGAACAAGAATCAAATTCTCCCTGTAGAAATGATTATAATATCGCTAATAACTCTACTGGCCGGGTCGAATCCACTCCCGGCTACATAACAGCCAAAGAAGTGACTAAGTAAAATGAGATTGCATTGATTGAGCAGATAGATTACAGCATTTAGGTGGAGTTTTGGCAGCATATTTGGCTGTATGTTATTTAATGGCACCCTTCAGCTTTTACCTGTGAGACATTCAGCGAGGCTCTGGATTGGGGAGAAAGTTTTCTTAGTCAATAACTTTCATTTCTGCTGCACCTGTAATAACCACGAGAGGGACAAAGAATGACCTGATGGTCAATATTAAAAACGGACAATTTCTACATCTTCCACTGAATTGATGTGATGCTAATATCCAGTTTGATCTTATTTTCTTTTTACTCCCCTCCTTTCAGTGTCTAGCTTTCTCTCTGATGACATGGTTCGTGAGAGACACGATCATCCCACAGTTCATTAGAGGAATACAAACACTCCCCACTCCCCTGTGCTTCACACTCCGAAGCCTGCACACATGCAAACTAAGGGGGGGGGGGGGGACCCTCAGGACCTGTATTCCCTGTATGACATGTGCCTAAGATATACAACAGCAACATCTATGTCCAAAGCCTCTACTGCATCTTGTACTCTGCAGGAAGTGTATAAGCTGCTTGTGAGATAATCAAATGGCACACAAGCTTATACGCAAATATGCAAGCTCTTTTTTGGCTCCTTATTTACATATCATAAAGCTGTTTAATATTCTTTTGGGTTAAATTACTTTGTGTGATGTTAAAGGAGTCACTCACAATGATGAACCCCAAGAGAATTACCAAACACTGGCCGGGGAGACGTTAAGTGAAGGCCGCGGCAGTTCTCTACGCTGCGCTTGTGAAACTGCGGTAACGTGAGCCGCAGAGTGCGAAAAACCGAGGTACCGCCTTCCGACTTCCGTATACAAGCGTTGTGTTATAGTGGTAAAGATGATCTCTGAGCAAGGCGGACGGCGTTACTACGGTTTTGCACTCGACGTCTCGCGATTCTGCAGTTTTGGAAAGAGAGGAGTGAGCGGAGGGGTACTGAGTTAGATGTCATCTGCAACCACACCGTGACACAGAATTAATGTTGCAAGACGCCGTTACAACAGTTTCACATCTCACACTGGAAACCTGGAATAGTAGACAGAATACTTGCATGGTTTGCAAAAGGATTATTTATGAGTGAACTTGCAAAACCGCTGGTGTGTGGGTTTAAATGTGCCACAGACAAACTGCAATCGATTCACATCCAATTACATGTTCCAGTCTTACATTACTGTATGTTTACTTTCTCAGTAGGTAGAGAACTTATGTTCCAACCCTGTGACCTTAGCCCTCTCCTCTTTCATTCACCAGCAGGCCTGGGGACGGTTTGTTTGTACGTATTTGGGGGGTGGATGTGTGACTGAGTGGGACACTAATGAGCTGACTGATTACAGAGGAAAGCCTCGGGTTAGCATTAGCTCTCCGAGGATCAAACACCAGATCAAGCCAACGGCAGAACGGAGAGATGCAGGCCTCAATTAGATATTTGTTTTTCCACAGGAAAAGTAGAAAATCTGCACGCATCTAAGGAAGGAAAGAAAGGAGCACCTTTTTTTAGGGCACAAAGCGAGATGGTGGAAGTTTGATTCTGATCAAAGAGCGACAGAGAGGTTCATAACATGCCTCGACACTTGTGCACGAACACAAACCCTTACTCGTGTATTTAAATTCCTCCACAAAAGCATTGGTAGCCCCAGCAATGGGATCCCTCAGACAATCGGGACCGACACCACACAAGAGGAACAATCTCTCATCGCCGGCTTCGAGGTTTTGCAGACAGCTTTGATTATCTCGCTCTTGGCTGTAATGAGATAGCTGCTGGCTTGACGTCTCCATGAGAACGTCTGCATTTCCACACGTTACCATTAACAGATTGATCAGGAGAGCAGATCAGGAGAGTGAAATATCAAACACACTTAACACTTTCAACTAGGAGACCAGTGTTCGAGGCCGGGTTTATTTTGAAGGGGCATGTTTTCCATACTTATGTTACATTGTTTTTTATGTTTTACTTTCTTATTTTAAGCCCAACCATGATGTTTTTACTAAACCTAACTAAGTGGTTTTGTTGCCTGAACATAGTTTTTTAGTTTGAATTCAGAATGATAATTGTGGGTCATTGTTTGATGGACTGGGCTACCCAGTGCGTTGGGATTTGACGTCAAGGGTCCTGACCGAGCGTCAGAATGTGACGAGCTGTGACGAGAACGGGTCGCAACCTACCGATTTTATGCATCATGTTGCGATTACTTGTCATCTGAAATTACTACTCTGCCTGTTAAAAGAGCCGTGTAATATCTTTTTTTTTGGTGATAGAATGAACGCTTCAGAGGAAGGAAATAGCATTGCAAAATAAAAGCTGGTGTTCTGGAGTTTACCAGTCACTGTTTACCAGGCAGGAAGGGGTTTAACAAAAGATACTTCTGAGTTACATAATGGCAAGTGTAGGATCCAGGGTTTTTGGAGCTTGGCCTAGAACGGAATGTCAGGATGTATCGGCTTATTTTTTTGTGAATTAAAACCTGTATGATTGTTTCTTGCTCTGTCTCTCTTCTTTTCACCATGTTCCCAGATTTCAGTAGTTAACTTATCACCGAAAGAAATCCAATAAAATAAGGCCCAATTTGCAATACCCCAGAATCCTTCTTTAGGGTTGTATCATTAGCTTTTCAAGCTCTACTTTATTGCAACTTTTGACGCTTTTCGGATATGACGTCTACAAATGGATGCAATGAAGGATGGTTCCCTGACCGGCCTCTCTACTGGCATCTCTCCCCTCCTCCTTTCTTCTACTCCTCTTTTTATCCCGTCCTCCCTTTCTTTGGAGGCCCTCCGGACCCCATCAAGGCTCATTCTGTTCATCCCACATGTGAGGGGTCACTGCGTACCCTACAAGAATAAACCAGCCACTCAATGTGAGGATCTTTGTGTATGTCCTCATCCCCCTACCCTTTTTTTTCCTCTCTCTCTCCCTCACTTACTTGTGCCCTATAGATGAGAATTGGCTCCATTCACGGCTCTTCCCTCCCCCCTGGAGTGGACTTCTCAGAGCCCTAACAGTGCAATTCTATGCCTTATTGCTCCAGCTCCTCCATGGAGAGCAGTCTCCTCAAAGCATTTGTGAAGACACAGAAGGAAATGAACTGGCTTTGTGCTCAGTCTTGACATGTATATATAGGCGCGATCACGTGGTGAAGTTTGCGGGGCAAGCGTTTAACAAGAGGAAAGAGCAGAATGTGTAAAATGTCTCTTAATGGCCTCCTCATGGTAATCTTAGTAGGAAGATGCCAGGACCTATTTAAAAATAAAGCAGGTTTATGAGTTTGGCCCTGCTGACTGTCATCCAGCTTAATCCACATTGTGTTCTGACTTCCTACGGACCCAAAGCTGGTCTCTCAAGCTCATCTCCACCTCATGTTTAATCTCCCACAGCTCTTTCATTAGGACCACACCATGTGTTGATTCTAAAGAAGTGAAGCGGACACCTCATTTTGAGCAAGAATGAGCCGGAGAAAGCTATTGTCCACAGCAGGAATGCCCATAAAACAGAGAGGAACACTGTTTGGTCTGACTCGGGTTGCTATACCAGTGCTGAAGAAAGCCATGGCAACGCAAGCAGAAGGTCTGTCCGGACCACATAGCGCTGATACAAAACGGCTGCTCCGGGTTTGTCATTCCAGTCAGGCCTGACCCAAATTACGACATCCCCGGCAAAAGTGGCCTACTTCAACCAGCGCACATGCACAGACATGCTTTAATTGGGCTTGCATATATTTGGCTGATAGCGATAATAAACAAAACATATGGATGTTTGAAGTCTAATCACTGAGGAGATGGCCCTGTTAATGATTTAATACCACAGTCCATAGCCCATGGCTGCTGGATTATTGTGACTTTTCCGATTGTTTACCCAATATGTCTACAAGCCACTTTTCCATCTGCAGTTATAATTCATAGCATTTTAAGCTTAATAGTCTTTTATGTTTTCATATGTTTATTATCTCTTATCAACAGCCTCGGGGCAAAATCTGCTTAGAATGGGAAGAGCAACAAAAAAGCGATTAGGACCATGTCTGCAGAAGCGTTCTGGTGAAGCATGAAATGGTAAAAACAAACAGGCAAAATATTAGGGAAAATTACAGGAATGCAAAACAATGTTTTGATCGGCAAAAAAACTTTTAACTGAGTTTCTTTTGCAACTTCACGCAAAATTCTCTTATTGTGAGATTTAAAAACATGAGCACAACAGAGGGCTGATATCGGCAGTTCTGCAAATCGCATAAATCCCACCCCCAACATACGCACAGATACACACACACACACACACAGAGAAATGGCCTTCATATCACCTGTACTGCCGAGTCTCTCTGCAGAGAACACAGTTGAACTCCAAACTTTTCTGTTCAAGAAACCCCCTCACCATGTAATCACACCTACCCAACGAAAGCCATGCATCTGTAAGTGTGTTGCCAGAGAAGAAAAATCCACTTACTTTACTTTGGAGGTCTGGTAGTTGTATATATCAGAGCTTGAAGAAGTATTTTCTCTAGGTTCTTTTCATCTGCACCTCTGCCCCTCTATCCTGCCTCTCCAATACTACTTCTCTTTGTGGGCTGAGCATGCGATAGCTGTGTAGTTTTTTTTTTTTTCGTTTTTTTTGTGTGTGTTGCATGGGGTGAGGAGGGGGGGGGGGTGGGTGTTGAATGCCGGGTTTCCTGTCTCGTGATCAGGAGCTCATTACCCCCAAGGTCACTCCAGGGACGCCCCTGCCTGGCACTCACTGAGACACCAGAGAGAAGATGTGAGATTGCCAACGAAGAGTGTGAGAGAAAGAGGAAGGAAGAGAGCAGTTAAGAGCCAAAGTGCCCGGGAGCTCCACGGGGACGAGGAGACAGAGCCGAGAGAGAAAAAGTGATGCACAGATACATATAAACAGAATGAGAAGGGAGACGGTGGAGAGCCACTGATCCAAATGCTAACAGGGGGGGGAGGGAGGGAGATATTCAGGAGGAGCGAGCACACACACACAACAGCTAAATGTGTCTGTAGGAGCCGTTATGAGCCCACGGAGTGAGCAGGCTGGGAGCAGCAGCTCAGCCAAACTACACAGAGTTATATAAAATATCTTGTTGATCCATGGAAAACTGAGTCCAACCACAGCAATCAATAAAATATTGACAAGCAGCAGCTGGGCTCTGCATTTTGTTTTCCAGCTTTTTAGATGGGCAAGCAATGCAGAAAACATGTTTTCTGTGTCATGTGTGAATGAAATCTGAGTGTGTATATCTCCAATCATTGTTTTTGTCGCAAGATTGAAGGGTTGTCTAACTTTATAATATGTTGTTTCTTTTATATGCTGGGTTTAAGGTCTTAAACTATGTGATTACAGTGATTGAAGCCAGCGAAATCACTGTTTTTGTGACAATTTGATTTCCAAGTAGAAGGCTATTTGTATCGGAGGGGATAAACAAACTAACTCATTAAAAAAAAAATGAAAGAGTCTCCTTTTAATTGTCAAATATGAATTTGGATAACTCACCTAAACATCTATGAGCCAGTTAATCTACCGTCTGTCTGTCTCTCTCTCTCTCTCATCTCTCTCCTCTCGTGTTTCTAGTTCGATCCATTTTAGCTCTCGTTTGTGGCCAGATATGCTTTTAGAGGGAGTGTGGTAACAACGTGTGTGTGTTGTACTCTCAGGGTGTTTGGAATGGCAGATGGCTGGAGTTGACCCTATAGAGCAGCACTGGCACTCTGCCACATCTGGACAAGCCTGGATTGACAGGTTACAGCACACACAATCAATAAAGTCTACCATTAGATCACACAAAGAACTATGTACAATACTGATGTCTGACCACCTCTGTGAACTCTATGTAGTCCACACACAGAGATATTCCCATATTTCACTTTATAAGGCTGTCTTTTCTGGCTCGCATTATTGATTGGAGGGGCTGGCACCGATAACTCATAGTGCCAAGAGAGCAGCTCTTCAGCACATCATTTTTAGATAACACATTTTAGTGCCAGCCTGCTGTTAAGGTGATACACAGCTGTTCACAATGTGATTATAATGCACCATTTCACTACTTTAATGGTCATTTACAGGCGGAAGCATATTCAAAAACTATTAAAAAGTGTGATGGAAACTCAGCGTCATTAATTCTGAAAGAGGGACACAAATTACCATTAATGGTCACCAATGATCAGCTCGTTCTTAAAACTAATGGCAGAATCTTCCCACCAGGGATGTTTTTAAGTCAAAGATGAGTCTCGTCTTTAAAAGCAAATCACAAGTCCCTCTGATTACCATTAATATTACACTAAATTTGAAATGTTTTCCCTACACGAGATGTAAATATGAATGACATCCTCCTTGGCTGAGCTGGGATCATAGACTGTATATAACAAGTGGACATAGCCACTGTGGCGTCGTTGGGGACTACAGGTTTGAAGTTTGAAGTTTGGCATTTCGGCCGCCGCCATCTTGGTTTTTGCCCGTCGCCATCTTGGTTTTGGCTGTTGCCATTTTTGGTTTTGGCTACTACCATCTTAGCTTTCTGCAACCAGAAGTGACACGAGAGAGTGAAACCAAGTACAACCAAATGCTAAATAAGTCCTTTTTAGGCAACCAAAAGGGTTACAATTTACTTTCATGAACTGGAAATACGCTGTTGAAGGGTTAATTTCCGTTAGAATAAAAATAGTTCCTACATGAAAGTGTTCACAACATGATATGTGGATTATCTTGAGTCAAGCTTGGAGCACCACAAGCCAGGTGCCTTCTAGTTCCATAAGAGAAGGCAACTAACACCAAAACAATGTAGATGGATAAATGGCAATACAGGGAAAAAACATTTTCTATTTTGGAATAAACTGTCCCTTTCAAGTCTAAGAATCAACTCTTCCCTACCACGCTGTGCAACTTCTTTCAGGTTGATATAAAAATGATGAGGGGGGGTAAAGAGGTGATATGTGATAATGTTATGAATTTCAAGAGAGGCCTCAAACACCCTTTGACTTTCAACTGAAAGCTTGTTTTGAAAGTCATCAAAGAGGCTCTGTGTTGAGAAATTGTTGAAATTGGCGAGCAATAGACCAGCAGCAAAGTAATGGATGATTTAGTAAGGAGCCTTTAGGCTGTTTGGCGCATCTGCTGCAGAAAGTTATGCCTCATCTAAAGTCTATAGATTAAGCCAGAAATAAAGGCATTGATTTTTGGACAAGAACAAGCAGTTGAACAAAGTTGAGAATTAAGCTTCACTCCATGTGCACTCGTAGCCAAATAGCATCAAAAAAAAACAATATGTTTTCGGTAATTCTACAAATGAGGAATGAAAGTCTTTCCGATCTCAATTTTTCTGCATAAAGTTGTTGTGTTTTTGTGATAATTACCCTGCACTTCGGTCCATTGTTCATTCCTGCTGCCTTGAATGTTTGTGATGCAGCTGCAAACAATGCAGCTCCACATGTTCAGCATCATGTTGCACTGTTGGGGATTTCAGTGATGGCCAGTAATTAGTATGACTCATGGCCCCCCCCCCGCTGATAATGATATACCAGTCCACTGCTGCCGTCTCATATTCAACTCATTAATAATAGATTTCATCCATTTGCACCCCCCCAGCCCTACCCTAAGTGTGTGATATGCTTTGTGCCATCCACGAGGAGCTTCTCCAATGATATCACTTCCCACATTTGATTAAATGAGATATGACAAACGATAAAAAGAAAATGATGAAAAAAGATCCTCGATGGCCGAGAGGTTCTCTGTCCAGCTGAAAGCACAAAAGAGGCTCCAGAAAACCAGTTTACACTGATATACCAGAGTTTGAGTGAAATATGATCTTTATATGGAGTCCAAAAGCTCCCTCGTTATTGCTGTCGTTGTGAGTCTGAACAGAGCCGGGGATGAAGTCACCGTTGAGCCCCGCTCACCCTGTTCGTTTTACCATATGTCCGCCTGCAGCCCGATAAAAAGACGGCACTGACTGGGCCAGTCTGCGGTGAGAGTCTGATGAAACCAAATGAAATCAGCCTGTCGAAGTCAGCCACGGTCTTTTTTTCTTTCTTCTTTTTTTTTTAAGCCACAGATCCATCGGCTCTGCCCCTCCATCCCGTCGTTCCCCAACACAAACACCACAAAGTATCCGCACAGATGAGAGAGCCGGAAAATGGGTCGAAAAGTCTTTTTTCCGCACCTTTCTTTTATAAGCAAGTATTCAATTTCAGCAGCATGTCTGGAAGGAAATGGAGATTGAATTTATGGTCGTAAGAAAAGGAGAGAAAATAGCTATGTCTCAGAGCTTCCTCCCAAATCACTCAAAAGCTGTTTGGAGGTAAAAGAATCATGAGAAAGCTTATTGGAACCTCCAATAATATAACATATTCCAGAGTTAAGGGCATAAGCTTTCTTCACTGCTATTGTGCATACATGCTATTCTTCATACGAAGATAGTGCATGAGGTCAAAATGCAGGAACAAAATGTCCTGACAGTGTGATTCACAGAATGTACCCCGCTAAGCCGTAAGTCATATCAAACACAGGAAAAAACACACACACACACACACACACACTCTCTAAACATCTGTGGGGCCATGACCGCCATTTAAATTTGTACTCGGCTAAATACTGTATGCAGCTGTCTACCCGACACCTATTGAGTCAAGTCAAGTTTATTTCGACCTCAATCACAAGTTTGTATCGGGAAGCTTTGCAATACACACACTCTGTCCTTGCGCCCTTGATTGAGATAGTGAAGTGCTCTACAAAAAGAAATCTTATCAGGAGAAGTGGAGAGACAGATCTCAGGATATAGGGCCCTTAAAGTACACATGTGCTGGATAGAAGCAGCACTATTGGTATTAGTAATTACAGAAAAGTGCTGCAATGACGTATTTTTGTAGGCCACCCTTGAAGTCGGCATCGTACTGTATCCCTCCACAAAAAGCCAATGGGATTATTGTCAAAAATAAATACCATATCTGTGGCAAACAAACGTTTATGATACTTACTTAAGTGAGGTATTTCATATTGTATAACAAAACATTACAATCTCTTAAGCTTGTGTTAACCTCGGACCTTATTTCAGGCATCTAACCAAAAACCCATTCAATACACTCACTGAGACGAGGGAACCAGAAGTGCAACTGAAGACAATATGTGAGTCTTTATTAGCTAAACGTTCCACTGTGTTCACCAGCTAGTGGCTAATGTTGCCTGTCTGACATTGGAGGGTTTAGTAGAGCTGTTCCACTGAAAACTAGGTTGATAAGAGCAATGGAAATAAAAGTTATGGGCTGGAAAACCAAAACAATGAGCTAAAAGGAGCTAAAACACTCCGTAAACCTGAAGGGCACTGCATAGTCAGGCGATAATTCTCTCTGGGTTTGTCCCAACAAGCGAACCCTTTCACAGTACAAAAAGTAATTTATCCATTTTTTACTGTTGAAACACTGATTATTGCAGCTTTAGGAGTCAATTCCCATCACAAATCTTTATGAAAGCTCAACCTTTATCTCCAGATGAAGTTTATGGTTCTCATCTATTCCGCGTGAGGTAATGAACGGTATTCCACAATGCCCATTTCATTTCACAAGAGGCTCAGTTTCATTAATAAAGCATGAGCTGAATATTAATATTTAAATCCCTGTGCCCAAGCTAATAATGGTAAAGAGATTTTTTACTTTCCAAAGACCATCCTGGTATTCCCCGTGGAGTATGATTGGCATGTTTTCTTTCTCTTCTGGCAGCGAGCAGCTTCAGGCGAGACTTTTTCACA
Source organism: Anarhichas minor (assembly GCF_050575085.1). Taxonomy (NCBI): domain Eukaryota; kingdom Metazoa; phylum Chordata; class Actinopteri; order Perciformes; family Anarhichadidae; genus Anarhichas; species Anarhichas minor. The sequence goes on from NW_027466491.1 coordinate 7,598,714, forward strand.
TTTTCATTGAAAGGCAATGTAAGAAGCAATAACGGTTTACCTGCAATGCTTCCAAGACCACAGCTGCAATTGTTATTCAGTCCTTAATGCAGTATTTAATCTCCATTAGAAATCTAGTTAATGCTAATTAATCATCATACACATCAGCACAGCATCAGCAGTGTTATGGTGGAAACGTATTGATCAGCAAGATAAACAGAGTGTCAACGAATGAGTGCTGATTCATCAGCCTGATACTTTTGTATGATAATGTGGTTCCCTCGTATTGGAAGCCAGTGATCCCCAGGGGATCTTGGAGGATGTCAAGTTTTCAGTTACTCTTGGGTGAAAGACTGCGGAGGCTGCTCCCAGTCATGCAAATGGGAATCTGATACAGCGCAGGGTTCATTTTGCTGTGTACAACGTCTCAGAACTTTTTCAGCTGAATTTTTAATGCGACTCCAACCAGAATAATCGAACATGTCCTCTCCTATACTCATGTATAAGCATGTCAGTGAGAGCTCCTGTTTTGGCTGTCCTGTTTAAACACTGCAAAACTTAATTTATGACTGACAATTAATCTGAAGGAGCCAAAACACTCGAGCGTGGCCGGCGGAGCGTGACAGCGTCGGCAAAAAACAGCTCTCGCCCGATTCGTCTCCCAGCCGACAGTCTGGCCCCGTCGCCCAGCGTTTATCTGCCTCCGTACGCTTCCCCCCAAAAAACTCATTAATCTCTAATGGCTTAATTCTGTGTTCCCGGTATGGCCTGCGTATGTTCTCATTAATGGCTTTTCAATCTTATGCTATAGAGCAGAAGTCATCAGAAGAATTATGAAGTGTTCTTTTCTGAAAAACAAGGCTTAGATTGGAAATGGAAAATGTGCGTGATGCTTCTTGTAGTTATTTGATGGTGAGCGCTGCAGATAATCGAGGATGAGATCTGGTAGGAGAGATGATGACAGAAATTGAAAATGTATAAAAGCTTCAAGCAAGCCATAGTTCAAACAAAACAATTAATAACTTGTGAAAGACACTGAAAGACACGCGCCGAACTAAGTTTATAGAGGGCAAGGGGATTCTTCGCAGCACAGTGTGTCAGTTATTGTAAGAAATATCCACAGCTGGAGGGAAAAACAAACTTTAGATGTTGGATCTCGTAAAGCTTCCTATTTGCTAAATGTGTAAGTTCAAAAACTCAACCGGAGGAGATCAAATGGCAAAAAGATGGTCCAGAAGTCTGCCTTAAAAATACTTTTCAAACAAGATACGTAGTTTCTGGTGTTTTGTTCTTAACTGTTTTTGGGATTATGGATTCTCTCTCTCTCTCTCTCCCCTTCGGGTATTTGCTCTGCTGAAATAAACACAGCCGTCCATATTTTATTCCACAGAAAACACATTCCTCCCGATGTCTCAAAGGCAAGTCAACAATCCAAACTTTCAGTTGTCAAAACAAACCACATTCTCCAAAAGAAAGAAAATGCACGCATGGCACACAAAAGCTTTGAGGCCAATTAGTGAGAGAATTGCTGTGAAAAAAAATAAAAACTACAGAGACAGAATGAGGGCCGGAGTGAGAGAGGTGAGGAAAAACTTAAATGACATATCATCTGCCCGGTTCTGTTTGTGTCCTCATCCCAAAAAACACAGCGCTCTGTGCTTGTGCTGGGAGCGTCTCGGTGTTCCCAGCAGTCACCTTTGACAATAGGATTAGTGCCGAGCTGAGAAGCGGAAAAAAAGGCAAAACTGCCTGGGATCACCGCTATCACTGATGGAGACTGAACCCCCGAGGGAGCACTCGTCTTTCTGTCTGATTTGTTCCCAGTCATCTAGTCTGTAGCCAGTGGGCTGGGGGGCTGTTTACTTGGCACTGCACAGCCCTTTTATCTACCGATTGAGAGGAAGAAGGAAGCGAAATGTGGCCAAACGCTGAACCCTCCGCCTCCGCGTCCTCCGAGGGAACGCTGAAGGAAAGCAGGCGTTGACCCGAGGACATCAGGCCCCCCCCTTTCCACACACCTGATTTTGCTGTCGCTTTGTGTCGACGCCGCACAGATGCAAACATCCGATTCTGTGTGATGCGACTTGCTCCGACCGTCACCTTGCTTCAGGATTCTGTACGAAGATGACCTACCTGTGGTACTGAAGTGAATTTATATAGAAGTCAATACCCTCATAATAAAACACCTCTGTCTCACTCCAGCTGATCACCAGTTGTCAGTGTTTGGAAGGGCCTGCAGTCGCAATCGATGAGAAAATAAATTACCACTCGCAACCTCGCCGGATGACTGAGGAGAGAGGTTGAGCCACAGCAGCAATTCAGCCCTGTTCCACCTTTCCAAAAAAAGATTGAGAAACACCTTCGGTAATGAGACAGCATGTGGGTGATGGGGACCATATGCAAAAGTGATGGGTTCGTCTTGATTTTGTTTTTATCTCTCTTCTTCGGTGGGATTTAGCGAGACAGCTAAAAAAGTGTCTGTGATTGGCACCGGGCCTCCTCTCCCTCATTTCCCCAGTCGCGGGCTTCTCTCCGAGTCGGCCAAGCGTGTAAACACACATCAGCTGAGCGGGCGCTGGGCCTGCCCTTTGCAGGTGCTCACTGTCAAGCCAGGAGGCGGTACCGTAAATAAAAGTCCATCTTGACAACACAGCTCGGACCATCTGCAATCAGCGCTCTGCGGACTGCAGATTCGTCCAGGGTTCCTCACACACACGGGACATTATTGAAAACAAAAACAGGAGGGAATTGTCGGCCTTTTAATTAGCAGGACTTGCTCCAGTCTGCCTGCAGTATTTGCAGAAGTCAATTTACTCAATCTTGATGAACGTGACCAACATGTTCGTAAATAGGAGGCACATTCTTCAGCTTCTAACAAATGGTCATGATGCTGGGAGGAAGCTAGCAACGAGAGAGACGCACCAACGTCCGGCTCGAATTAGAGACAAAGTAGAGTCTTTGTAAATAGGGACTTAACTTTTATCACAGTACGCCGAGCTCATTTTGATTAGCATCCATTTTTAATGAAGCCACATGCAGCAGCCTCAGCGGGAACGTGCTTCAGCAGCAGTGAACAATTTGTCACGGAAGGAATTGGACATTCTTGCAGCAATAAAGTGTAAGGATTCGCCTTTGCATTGCAGTGCCCCATGCTTTAATGCTTACTGATGAGTTTCCATCTATCACCGAGGTATACAACTTCTGTATTCTCATTAGCAAGCATTAAATGTGCTGCATCACAATGCAGCCTCCCAAATGGTCTACATTATTGAAATTGGATGAGTGGGTTTGTAAGTTTAACCACAAAGGCAACATTTTTTTATGCACTTTTAATTTCCCCAAAAACTTCTCTGAATGTTTTTTTTTTTTTAAAGATAAGCCTTTAACTTTATTCCGACTAAGCATGAATATTGATCGCAGCATTATATATATGGACCATTTTGAGCTATTTGCATTCACAAGTCAAATCTTATGGCTGGCACCCTGTGAAGAATCACCCAAGCAAAGCCGCTGCAGTGATATGTGTTTCATTTGTGTTTTATTTGGGTCAATTTTAGCCGAGCAGACGGAGCAGAGCGCCAGCCACATTGATGTCTGTATTAGTGTCTCCTGGAATATAGATGAGAATGCGTCTGGACCGAGAGGAGCTCTGGGATTTCTACTCAATGAGGTTGAGGCTATAGCCTCAGTCCGAGCAGGTTAGGCCAGACTGTTTTGACCTTTAACACCCCATAACCATCAGTCACAAGAGCAGACAGACTGCAGACAACTGACCCAAGCACTGGCTGGATCATGCACATCGCTCACTGAAGAGGTTTCAATCTGTCGGCATGGCAGAGAGGACATCAGGGTGGAGTCCATTCCCAATTAATCTCTATCTAGCTCTCCACTTGTTTACATCAATTGAAACAATAAACTGTACTTCATTTTAAAAATGCATGCAAAGTACACTGTTGTAAATGGGTGTTATACATGGGAAACAAATTGAGGGAAAAGAAACTGGAACTAAAAATGATGGTGCCAACATACGCAGTCAAAAATTAATGTACAAAAATATGTCACAGAATAAATGCATATACATTTCTCCCACACTGCCAGATGTATAATAATTGTTTTAGGTTTTGAGTAAACCTGGTTTGAATTCTTTTTTTAAAGCCAGCCTATAACTTTTGTTGAACAGCCGCTGAGCAATTACTTGGTTGTGACCAATAAACAGCACTGAAAATGTAAGCTTTTATTTTGAAAAGGTAAGAATGTAAGGAGAGGATCTTGTCTTTGCTGCCTTTGTCAAGGCTGGACGAAGTAATAAAGTTACCATCTTAGTCCGGACTCCGGAGCCTCCGCGTGGTTGTTTCAGAGATATAAACGCAACTCGGTTGCCTCTGATTGGTTGTTGTTTTTGGGTTGTTTTTTCCCCGGCACAGAGGAATCTTGCAAATGCCATTAGGAGCACTAAAAGGAGGCAGAGGAACCTGTTTCTTTCACAGATTATCCGTTTTATGTAAAGTTAATTTTATTAAAGCTACCAACTGCAGCTTTAATACTCCCCATCTAGCTTATGGTGTCTCTGTCTCCCTCACAGCTACTACTCCTGTGGCCTTAAATTCAATCGAATCTCCACTCTGCCAGTCTGCCAGCATTATGATAATGAGACTTTACAACTGGCAGGTTAAGCGTGCACCTGAAAACACAAAAATTCATTACCCCTGACGGATAAGCTTTTGTGCCACCGCAAGATTTCAAAACATTCTTTGTCACTGCATATTTCAGAGACATTTTCTGAATGTTGTAAAATAGAATATTCCACAGCCGGAAACAGCGTTGATCGCTAACGCTACTCCGCATAACTGCGCGGTTATGTTCACAAGTGCTGCCAAACACTCAATAAGGTGTGACCTCCACCGAGGGTACGGTGTGGTCAGGGAGGGAACACCAACAAAATAATTATCTCAGCTCGTTTCCCCAACTGCTCACCCACCATACATCATTGTTTTATCAAAATCGAAAAGGCCTAACTGAATACAGCTACTCCTCTGTCCGCGGATCGATGGCTGATTACTGCTCCTGCTGTGGTTTAAGCGGCCTTCGTCGCAAACCCAAGTGCAGCACTACAGCGGCGTGAGTCGATACAGACGTTTGTCCCATTATAAGCCACTTATGAGCTAAAAAGATGGAAAAGAAAGGTTGTTGAAAGATGTGTTTTTCTGTTGTGAGGGCCGATATTTTGAGGAAGAAACTGGAAAACGGAGGAGCCTCCTTCAACTCGATGTGACATTTATTAGATTTAGGCCATCCCAAAGTTATTAATATTTGAAAAGAAGGACCACAACAAAGACTTCAAACATTGTTCCGACTCGCCCACTCTAAACCTGTGATTTTTCAAGTCGAGGTACTCAGCCAAGCTTCAGGAGAGTCCAGTTATGCAATTGCTATCATCAAATGCATTCAGTCGCGGCTTCACTTGAAGACTTTGCTGTGTCTCCTCTTCTTGAAAGGAGCCGCAGTGATAAAAAGAAGGTCTCTTATCAGTTTCTCTGTCCGCCATCTGCAATTTTTCCCTCCGCTTTCATGAGCATAAAATGTATGTCAAGGAAAAGATTATTAGCCCCGGTAGTCTGACATGTAAATGCCGCCAACTCTCTGAGTCATCTGGGGACAGCGTCGTCCTCTTTTACAAATCAACACTAATAAGGTACAAACAGCCACCGTAATCCGATTCAGCATACAACTTGAAGCATAAGATGCAATCAGCGTATTCAGCTCTCTGGTATCCCGGCAACATGTCTGTGTCCCTCTTCCCAAGCCTCTAAATCTCTTCTGCTAGCCTATACATGAGGGAGTAGGAGGGGACGGGCTGGTTACCGAGAGGAATGTGAGTTCATTTCTGCCCAGCAGTTACTGCAAACAAGATGTCGAATTTCAAAGGACGAGCAAACCCTTATTTTAATTAAGGGGTCAGGACCGTTGATTGGAGGGTTATTCAGATCACCTGTTGCGCGGGGTGTCAGGACCGGCTCCTAATTAAGAATTGAGAGCAGCTTGGTGCATTTCCCCTCTTGGCCAATCAGGGTGTGACGACGCCCCTTCTTTAGGGCTTAAGAGAGGTGAGGAATTGTACAGTCGGGTCCTTCGGATCCTTCCTTGACTTGTTGCAGACCTCGTTTTAGACTCTAGTCTTTAGGCCCTTCTGAGATTTCTTTGCTGTTTTAGCTTTTCTGGTTGAGGGTAATTTTGAACACTATGAAACTTAGCTGAAGTGAATATTAAATAACACCTTTCCAGTAGGTCACATGCGTCAGGGCAAACCTTTAGTGCCATTGGTGCAACAGTTTGCCGGAACCCAGAAGCCCACTGTATCTCTATGACCATTCTAATAAAGGTTTAAGGACAGCAATACAAACGGAACCCGGAATGTGCCCAAAGGTCTATTTACTTTTGTGTATAAAACTCAACCCATCGCATGTAAGAATGTAAGCACAAACATTCAAAGAGAAAGGGAGCGTGAACATTATTATAATCCCGTAGAAAATGCCAACACCCCGGTGATTTCAGCCGAGGGTAAAATGGAGCAATGCGAGGTGGGATATGATGGCAGATGCGATGTGGGCGGTGGTGTTGCTGGTGTGGCAGCTTTAGTCTTAATGGCAGTGCTGTCCTTCCGTATATTCTGTCCGTCTCTTTGTGTGTGTTGTACGTACTGTTTTAAGGACCTTTTGCGGTGCTGCTGACTGACCAGATTACAGGATTACAGCCATCACGGACGGTTCGACACCTTTAAGTCCGGCGAAAGCTCCAATCCGTTTTCTGGCAATGGGGATTCATATCATTCATACCCTCCATGGAGCTACAGATACAAAACGATATATATTATAATCCCACAGAATTATCAGTGGCTGAAATCATTCTGACATGTGCAGCCCCAGGAATGTTAACGCTGAGGTCACAAAAAGTACAGTCAGGAAAAGCGGGGCAAGTATTTTAACCAGCGTAGGTGTGTTTGATTGAGTTGTCTGAAAACGACGACCCAAGCAACTCGTGTTTTCTTTTTAAAGTGAGCTCTGTATTCTGCCACGGTTTTGTCCAGGCCATCAGGTCATTTATCACCCACTCCTCGATGTGTTGTCCTGTGCTTTTTAACACATATACTGACACACACACACACACACACACACGTGTGCACACATAGAGGACTTGCAGGGGTCAGTGGGGGATTGTGCAGCTCCATCCAGCAATCCATATCTTATATTTGCCCCAACATAGAGCCATCAAGGGCGGGGTATTTGTCAACGGGTTCAGCTCGTAATGTGCACTATCACGTGGCAGAGGCCCTTTGGGTGTCATGCTGGTGGAGCAAGCACATCCATCTGCGCTTTAAAGAGACCCAAGCCTCCCTCCGCCAGATGAAATGAGAAGATGCTGGGGGCCAATCTGTTCCTGGAGAACAAAACCCCTCACAGGCTTTTGCTCTGCTCCTTTTTTTTTTTTAAAGTGGATTTTGATACACCAGATAAAGTCGGCCATGATGCAGGTGCTGATCACAATTAGTGCGAGCGTTCTGCGGGCTTCGAGCATGTCGCTTCGCCATGTTAGATCCCTGGCTTCAGCCCCGCAGCCTATCTTGTCGTGCCACAGCTGATTTGACACATCGACGGTGACAGGCGGCTCTGGCCTGGGCTGAGCCAAATGACCCACATAGAGACGGCCGGTGCACGGTCCTCCTGGCCCTGCGACAGCCTCCACAAAGATCCGCCTTAGAAGTCTACAATTCGATCTGTTTGATGTAATTGAGATTATTTTTCGATATCATGAATCTTTACAGGAATGAGAGCAATTTAATTGACATCTCACTTCGCCTCCTCGAAATGACATGACATCCTAAGAAGAAAAATAAAAAAGGAACATGTAACTCAATTCCAGCAGAAAATAATTGTCAGCAATTTTCCAGACAGGGGAAACCATTTCCTGACATACTCTAAATCGTTTTTTGATAGCAAAGCAGTGACAAAAACCTAATAAAGATCTGGGTCATCAGACAGCAGATTCATCCGGCTAAAACAAAATTGTCATCACTCTGCTTTGCTGAGCTAGAGTTTAAAGGGAAAGGGAGGAAGCCAGGAGGGGAAATGGGTTAGCAAAGAGATGGAGAGAGCAGCTGTGCTGTGGCGTATTGCGCTGTCCCTGTCAGCCCGGGCTTATTGAATTGATGTCACTCCTTTTTAAACTCCAGTGGGTTGGGTCGCTGTGTGCAGGTGTGTGTGAGTGAGAGTGGAGGAGGGCAGGGGAGGGGAAATACTGATAACTGTGGTTTTCCTGTGAATCTGGAGGGCCTGGCAACCTTCCAGAGACTGAAAGAGGTTTTCTGAGCCCCAGGCTCTTCCAGCAGCCTTTCCAATAAGATGGAGTTCACCTCGAATTCAGTGCGCATTTGTGTAAAAATGCCGGGGTGCTCATGTGCAGGCACATTTGTGTGTGGGTGTGTAACATGCAAGTGTGTCGTTTCAGTCCACACACCTCCAAATACACACTAAAAATAGCCAGCAGTGAAAAGAACTAAACTGCTTCTTACTACATCTCCTGCGGTGTCAGTGTGAGATGGCTGTCAAAAGTTTCTCAGCTGTTACCAAGGGCAAAAATCAATATATGACTAACAATAAGGGTCCCTGGTCTTTGGTGACAGTGCCTCGCAAGCCCCAGTGAAATTGTGCATTTAATCCAATTTATATTGAGCACTCAATTCATGTGTCAAAGAAGAGACGGAATGAAAGCGTCCTCTGATGAAATGGATGTATTTTCCCTTTGACGACGATGGAGCTCTCTGCTCATGAGTCACAATGTGAAGAGCATGAAAATGATTTGTCAATGCGTCACAAGTATTTTAATCTGAAAAAGATCAAATGTTTATACAGCAAAGTATAAATCAGTTCTGGTGCCCTTGTCCCTCTCTCTTTGTCTCGTCTCCCGGGTAGCAATTGAGATTAATCTTATGTCCTCTCCACACGACGCTCTGACTCAGCTGCTGCCTACTGCAGTCATTTCAGTATTCAGAGGAATGTACAAGTATGGTTGCAGTCAAGTAGGAGGAGCTCTCCAAATTGGAAACAACTGAGCCACGAAGTTCGACTTGATACATTGCGAGCGTTGACGTTGGATTTGATGTGGTCGCATATAAAGCTAATGTCTGTACAAATAACAAAACACAGACTGCTCAGTCAAATTCATGCGAATAAAGAGAGGAAGAAATAAGCTTAGCTTTCAAAACAAACAAATCCTTCAGAGGATTAAAAAACGCCGCCACCACCTTCTGAGGTATACTGCATAAAAGGGGTAATTAAGTTGCAAGTAATTAAGAAGGTGATAATATAGTGTGGGGGGGGTCTTTACAGCTTTCTTCTGCTGCCACAAAGTGGCTGAAAAGTGAAGTTAATGCAGGTTTTGTCATTTTAAGTAGCATTCATTTATTTGCTTAATTCATCAACAAAGCATCGACCACTAAAACAGGCACTAGTCACTATTGCAAAGACTGGTTAGAAAGTGGGACCTTGATAAAGGGATATGTAACCAAGGGGAAACTGAACAGGTGTTGTGAAAGCAAGTGCTGGGGACTCTAAGGAGGCCTGCCAACATGCTCAATCTATAGCTACAATAAAATACCTCTTTGTCTTTCTTTACCTTTCTCTCGCTCCTTCCTCTTAGTCTCCCATAATTCACTGGCTTTAGTTTACTTTTTGCTGTCCAGCTTTACTGCACAGCAGACTATTGACTTTTTGTCACAAGTGTGCAAATATAGGCTTGTACGAGGATGAAGTAAATATTGAATTATGTTTCACTAATTATTTTTTAATGCACCTCCTCGGCTGCAATCATCAATACTTTCCTCAACCTGAGAAGGATGGCGCTCCGTCCGCTGACAGTATCCGTCAGAGCGACGCTCTCTGCAAAGTATCGGGCCGAGAGACGGGTCCGACCTGGAGTTGTCTCTGCTGTGTGTTAGCCTGCCTGTCCTCATTAGATGCTGTGAGATTGACACAGACCTCCCCCCCCCCCCCCCCCCTTCCCCTTCCCCTTCCCCCCCTCTTCAGCCCCTGTGAAGCTCTGTGAACACTAGCAGGGTGTGAGCAATAATGAATCACTATTAGCTTGGGTCACACCGGCTGACAGCCAATTTACAGGGAAGGAGAGGTTGGACAGGCAACGTCCAGGTACATTTGAGCATTAAACTGCTTCGTTCAGAGTTGGCACAGGTTTTTCCAAAGCACCTAACATGGGAGGATAACACAGATTACATGTTGTCTCCTGATATTTGTCGGTTTACCTCGAGTCATTTTAGATGTGAAGCAATCAGGAGACTTCTGCATAAATGCTGCGGCATAAAGTACCTTTTTTATTGGTGCTTTATAGCTGACTTCACCATACGTGGGTGCACTCTGACATCTAGTGGCGAATGATAATAACAACATCAGGGAGAAAGGTGCTGAATTTCATCTCAGTACAAGGATGGTGTCGGTCTTTATTGTCCAAGGTGTCATGTGAGTAGAAATATGATTTCGTTTTTCCCCAATAAAGTGAGATGCCAACTTCCAGACTTCAGAAGTGACAAATACTCTGTACTGCTGTGTAAAGGAGTTGATTATGTAATGTTAGCGAGAAACAAATATGTACATGACATATGGCTCATAAAGACTTGCGAAGCAGTGCAAGCACAATAACAAGCATATAACAAGTTCATTTTATGATGCACAATGTCACATAAATTCCACCCTCGGGCGTAAAAAGCATTAGTGTCTTACTGTATGAACAGTGGCAGGCCAGCAAAGACATTACAGCATTTTCACGATGTCGTATTTAAACAGAGCATCAACAGAGTAAATGCTTCATTGACCCAAACTGGAGCGGCGCTCAGCAGGCCTTTTTAAAAGACTCTGAGTCATTCCAGGAGGGAAGTGAAGAAATTAACAACCAGAGCATCTGCTGGAAACTCCAAACCCTCCTTTACAAATGACAAACGGGCCATCTGTGCATGTTGCTGTACTCGTGTCAAAACCATAGAAGCCTAGTATAGCGCTATCAGCTGAGGAAAACGCAGCTCAATTAAAAGTTAGTTTTGGAAAGCTGACGTTGTTCTTGAAGGTGACAGGATGGCCGAGTACAGACTACCATCAATCTATGATTAAAATAATCTTCTGCAGCTCCTTTTTTTTTTTAAATGAAAAACTGGAGACTCTTGAGTCCCTGTGGCATACCAAAATGTGTCAAAGAAGTGACTAATGAAGTGTTGAATGATTACATGAATAACACAGCCAGTAAAATAAAATTAAATGTAGAAACTGATTTGTGTTTGAGGCTGTCCCTCGGGCATTTGGAGGACAGCGGAGGGTCGTCGGTTGATTAAACTGGCACATTTTCTCACCCTATATGGTATTCAGAGCATTAATATAGCAGCAAACAGCTATTAGCTAAATATACAGTGGAGTAATGTTGCCCTCTGTGTGTTGTTATCCGAGCTTCTCCATTCTTTGTTGACGTAGCCGGTCCGGCCGTGCGTGCTTTTAGTGCATTTCCGTGCATGTTAGAGTGTCCCACTGGCCCAGCACTGATCTCAGATGGTGGTGGCAGCTGATCAAGGTAAACACTGTTAGCTCTGTGAGCATGTTTGCGCTGTTATCACCGTTAGCTGCAAGTCGCCGGCTCAGCCTTTCGCCATGTTGCGAACTGTTGAGAGGCGATCAAAATTCTCCCAATACCGTATAAAGCATTTTATGATCTTTCCACATACCACATCCAAGCAATGCATTTAGAGAAGATATATTTCCTGCAGAAAGTAAACTTAATTGTTTTTTGGAAAAAGAGTTAAATGTTGCCACCGTGTCTTCTCTTTACCCACATTTCCAAAAACGGCTCTTGATAGACTTGCGTTTCAATGCAAGGTTGGTCGGGGGATCCGTTAATGTGTCGTGTTTTTTGTTTCTTTCCAAAATGTTCCCTATTACTCAAATGGTGCTGACCAGGTGAGGAGTCCATGGCGCAAATCAGACACCAGAGAGGGACAATAGGGTCAAACACAGCACATCATCAGGCCCCCGGGCTCCTGACGAGGAGCTTCCAAACAATCAAGAAAAGTTCCCGCTACACACAGTTAATCAAGTTACAATCCCAAAAGCCATGTGGAGGCTGTAGATGGGTCCAAGTGGACAGAATGAAAAATGAAGATGAATAGAGTCTGCACACTGATGCCCTAAAGTTGAACAATACATTTATCAAGGAGCAAGAACCCACAGTGAGCAGACTCTTATCTGCTTTTGTTCTTTGGAGCATAAAAACAGCAAGACGTACAGGAAAGTCTTTTTTGGACAGTTGGAGCATACTGTGTGATGAATGAAGATGAGAATCCTGAAAGAAATGTAAGAAATGCCTGAGTGTGACTAACAACTTTACCCCTTCAACATACATTATGAATGATAAATCCACAGAAAAGTTTTCTCATAAAATCAAATGATCCGTGCATAAATCGGAAAGGAACAAACTGCCGTATTTGTTGTTAAATGAAAGACGGAAATACCAAATGAGTGTGTCGATCACTAACCTTCATAACAGGCAAAAACAGAAATTTGCTAACTGATTACACTGCCCATTCGACTGCATAATCTGCTCAGCAGTTGGCGTTGGTTGCACACTGATGATAAACTCTTCCCTGCTTTTTGCCACTAGATGGCAACATATGCTAAAAGCAGTTTACAGGACTCCATAACACCACCAGAGACTAATGCGAAGAGGCTGCTGTTTGGGACCAAAGTGCTACATGATTATTCAATATTTCATAATGCACATGTTTGCATATTGGCTTTAACTGCATAGCCTTATATACAATTTTAAGATTTCTTATTTATAGTTTCAACTGTTCAAACCCCCCCCCCCCCCCCCCCCCCCCCCATAATGAGAGTTGTAAGCAGTTCAACCAAAGAATCTTCTCAGATTGGTTTTAGTTAGTGTTTTTAGAGCCACTGATCTGGACTGTAAATGCCTTGTAAGGGTTAAAAACGCCTGCTCTGCCTCTGAGACTCCGCCCCCTTTGGGTGACTCATCATGACTCATCAACAGGAAGCAGGAAGTGTCTGCGTCTAAGCTCGGATATCTGTTACAGGACTCTGTGTGTGAGGTATGTTTTGCCTCCGACTGTCAGTTTCATAAAGTTAATCAGTTTGCACTCAAATGCTTTCAAAGACTAATGTGTGGTCATAGGGGGAAGTAAATAGACTACAGGGGATTGTGGGTATGAAGAAGGGCTTTGTGTTTTGATCTGTGCCTACCTTTGCCCTGCTTTCATTTTCAGAGCAAAACAAGAGTGTCAGTATGGCAGGCAGGCTCTCCCTCCCGGAGGTGGACCTCTCCTGTTCAATATGCTGCGAGATCTTCAGGGACCCGGTGGTCCTCAAGTGCAGCCACAGCTTCTGTGCACCCTGTCTGCAGCAGTACTGGACCCAAGGGCCACGGAGACGCGACTGCCCCCTGTGCAGGACCCAGAGTGTGGATGAACCCGTGCCCAGTCTCACCCTGAAGAACCTGTGTGAGGCCTACATCCAGGAGGGCGAGGGTCCGGAGGACACCGGGGGAGAGCTGTACTGCGATCCGGGGGAGATGTGCCCTCTGCACGGCGAGAGGCTCAAGCTCTACTGCCTCCCGGACAAGGAGCCTATCTGTGTGGTTTGCCACACCTCCAGGAAGCACAAACAGCACGACTGTTGCCCCGTCAGCGAGGCTGTCGTGGATGTGAAGGTACATACAGCAGCCGTTGTGTCTAAAACCTAGTTTAATAATCAAACAAGCGTTCAAATGAAGTTTCTCTTATTTACCTTCTCAGGAGAAGATGAAGTCTGCCCTCGGCTCAATGCAGGAGAAGAGGGACGCTTTTGACAAGATGAAGAAAAACTACGAGGATGCTGTTGCATACATTCAGGTGACATTTCTGCTAAAGATCGTGCACTCATTAAATTAAGCAGCGCTGGGCCTTTCCAAGCCATGCTCACGCATGGTTTTTACCTCAGGTCCAGGCTCGCTTCGTGGAGAGACGGACCCGGGAGGAGTTCGAAAAGCTTCACAGCTTCCTTGACGCCGAGGAGGAGGCCAGGATGGAGGCGCTGAAGAGGGAGGAGGAGCAGAAGAGTCGAGCGCTGATGCAGAAGATCGAAGAAATCGTCGGGAATATAACGTCCGTGTCCGAATCCATCAGAGTTTTAGAGGAGGAGATGGCTCTGGAGGGCATCTCTGTCCTTCATGTGAGTTTGTAAACGTTTAAAATATGAATAAGCGCAAAGATACTCTCATAAATATACCATTTATTTTCTTAAAAATGTTGTGACTTTGCCTCTTTTTTTCAGAAATGCAAGACGACATTGGCAAGGTGAAAAAAACCTTACTTTTTAAAGTTTTCTGTCTTTTCTCTGCTTTCACAACAAGATGCTTAAACTGCCTGATTCTGCTCCCTGCAGAGTTAACAGCCCAATCGAAGATCCAGTCATGCCTCCCGGAGCACTCATCGATGTGGCCAGATGTCTGGGGTCTCTGAACTTCCACGTGTGGGAGAAGATGCATCAAACCGTCAAATTCAGTGAGTACATCCTCTATCCTGCTTCACAGCTCTCGGTTTATTCTGTAGACCTTCAGACTGTCATGTATTCCTGAGGTGCGTAAAAGATTGTGATGCTGAGTGGACTACAGTCAGAGTGTGTTACCAGAGACGGCTGACAGTCTGCCATGTTTTGTTTTTGTTTTCAGCCCCGGTGACTCTGGACCCAAACACCGCCGCCCCGTGGCTCATCCTGTCAGAAGACCTCGCCAGCGTCTGTGACAGTGACGAGAAGCAGAAGCTGCCCGACAACCCGGAGAGGTTCGACCCCGACACCGGTGTGCTGGGCCGCGAGAGCTTCACCTCAGGCAAGCACGCCTGGGTCGTCACCGTGGGAGAGAACACGGCGTGGGTCGTCGGCGTGGCCAAAGAATCCATCCAGAGGAAAGAGAAAGTGTCTTCGGTGCTGAAGAACGGCTACCTGAGCGTGTACTTTTACCACAAGATGTACTTTGCAGGCACCTCTCCTCTAACGAGACTCAACCTGAAGAGGAACCCGCAGAGGATCAGAGTGCAGCTGGACTGTGACAAGGGCCGGGTGTGTTTCTACGACCCGGATGACAACACACACATCTACACCTTCAAGCACGCCGTCACCGAGAGAGTCTTCCCGTACTTCTGGGTGGGTTGTCAGCAGTGTCCTTTGACGCTGGAGCCGCTGGAAGTTTCTGTGAAGGCTGTAGAATATTTCTGAAAGTGCTCTTCCGCTTCACAATTTTTACTTCTGCTCAGCACAAAAGCAGTAGGAACTTTTTTTCATTTTTCAGACGGTATGAGGGGAACATTCAGAATTTAAAATTGCATAATTTCAGCACTTTCTTTCCTGGTCCAATGAAATGTCTAATACGACCAGCTTCAAACATAATGGATACACAATTGGATCCCAGCACTTTAATCTTCTATAAAAAGTCCTGCACTTTCTTCAAAATTGTTTCATGCAAAGCATAATGTGTGTTTTTAAAAAGTAACCAAACTTGTGGCTTTAGTTTGTTTGTAACATGATTTTGAATTTGCATGTCAAACTCTGAATGTTGGTTGTGAAGCCCAATTTTGTTTACAGCTTCAGATATATTGCAAAGACTAAATATGCTTTATGTGCAAATACTAATATGAGAATACTAATCTACAAATAAATGATTTGCTGATCTCATTACTTCCCCTTTATTTTGTGCAACCTGCAAATCCAGTCTGGCCTGTAATAAAACGATGACTGTTTAAGTGTCAATGACTTTATGGGTTATGAGAATGTGAAACCGGTTTAAAAAAGATGACTTCTTGTCAGCTACTGCATTAACAAACATGGCAACAGGGTTTTGACAGCTTTGTTACTTAAAATTGGTTTATTAGTGTCGCGATATGCAGGTATTGAGTATAACATAATAATGTTGTTATTAACACATATTGCATTGTTTTAAATAATCCAGTGCCTCTTAAATAATTTTATATATACAGTTATGGTTGCAGATTTATCTCCTCACCTCCCTTCACTATTTGAAGTGTAATTAATTTGCCCATAAAAGAGACAAAACGCACAGTAAACAAAGTTAAAGATGAATCTGACTGATTGCATTATTATTATTTAAAAACATTTTTTATAGATATCACAATAACATCGTTATAGTGAAACCGGCATTTCACAATGTGATTCCACTATTGAAAAAGTAAATAATTCGGGAATTATGGGAGATTATTTTTTACTGCCGTATATAAAGCAAAACCTATGATATTGGTTTGTATGCTCCAGTAAATGCAGTTTATTTAATCTGCACGTGCAATTACTACTCACTTACTGAAAATTCGTTAAAGTGGCAACATCACGCTGTTTAGTTTTTTACTCCCACAAACGTTACATTGTGTCGTTCTCGTTCGGCACGTCGACACCTTCTTCACTGAGAGCAGAACAGTTGCAGCCAGTCTGTAAATTACTCCGAACAAGTCGTGAACTTTACTTCCTTTAACTGTCGGACTGCAGTGAATTCGTTTTGAAGCTGCATTTTAATTTTACGAACACATTTCCACGTCAAAGGGCCTCGGCGGGTGTTCACGGTAAGGTTAGCCCAAAACCATCTTGTTTGATACGCTTTCATTAGCTCGTTATAGCCGCAATGCTAACGGTGCAGGTAGCCAAGAGTGTGTATTCAATTCACAAGAACGTTAAAACGTGTTGAAGGTGAAAGGTTTAGAAAAGATAAATGTACATGAATTATGACCTCAATACAGCCGCTAACAAAAAACACATTTCTTTGTAGTTTGATTCTATTTTATATCATTTTAACTTCATACTGAGCTAAACTCACTTAATGTCCCCATGTCCTTTGGGCTAATTTACTCAAAATAAATAGTCCAATGTGTGTTTTTTTTTTTTTTTACTGGAGGTCCAAGATGCCCAAAGCTTCATCCAGCAGACGCTCAAAGAGAAAGATGGCGGACGACGTTGCAGTTTTGAAGCCCCCGTCTAAATCTTCCAAAGTCACCTTCCTGAGCCCGTCTCTTTTCCTACTGGAAATCCCCACTGACGCCAACACCAGCCTCCCAGTGTGGGAGGCCATGAGGTCCAAGGAGGTGGACATCGCCTGGACCGTCAACCCCTACAGCATCGGTGTGCATTTAACTCCCGCGACCTCGAAGCAAGGGAAGAGTGCAACCCCCGCCCAAACCGAAGGCGCCTCCAGCGTGGCGCAGAGCTCGGCGCCTTCTTCCGGGACCCTGCAGCCTCAGATGGTCATCCAGTCCATCACTCCGCAGCATGGAGCCTCCCAGACCTCCTGCGTCCTGCTCGCCCTTTCCCAAAACGGCACGCAATTGCTGCCGATCCCTCCGGGTCAAGCACAGATAATACCTGCAAACCCCACACTGGCCACCTCCCTCATCTTCTCCCTGCCTCTCATCATCACCCAACCGCAGCCCGCACATCAGCCCAGCACCCCGACCAAGAGACGGGTCCTACCCGCCATCCAGACCCCGACGGCCACCCCCACCAAGCTGCAGGCCCCGTCCGAAGGGCCGGTCCCCTCTCCGTTCCACACCAAGACCTCCTCTAACGTCCAGGTCTGCGACAAGTTCCTCCTGAGTCTGTGTGACGCAGGGAATAAGTGTACGATGCACCACACTCCCTACCCGTTCCACTGGCAGCTGTGGAGCGTGGTCACCCACCAGTGGATCGACATCCCCTCTCGCTCTCAGGTCCTACTGGAGAAGAGCTACTGCAACATCAAAGAAGAGTCCATTTGCATCGACGATCGGTGAGTGAGAGCGCAGAACTGGAGTCGAATCTCTGGTTTAAGAGTTTCTATTTGAGTCGGAAAATTGACAAACTAATTATCTTTGTCCCCATTTTTTGCATTTGGGTTGTTGACAGCAAGTTTGGTTTCCCCTGAGTCAAAAATATAACTTGGTGTGTTTTCATTTTGACCTTACAATGCTGTTGTGCAACACTCCCTCTAGCAATCTCCACTGCCGTCTGGTCTTTGACTCGATGGAGATTAACGACTCATCGAAGTATGACGGAGTTAGACGACTCACTAACTCTGACAGCCTGGTCATAAACCCGTACTTTCCCAGCAAATGGAAAATCTACTGGTGGAACAACCAGGACTGGGAAGAGTACAACAAGGTGTCTATTTTTCTCTATCTCGTACTTTTCATCTCCATTATCGCCCCCTTTGGCATGATTCCTTTTACCTCTAAACGCTCCCTGAGCTATGAGTTTTGCAGCGGCTCCTTGTTCACTTGACTGCTTCATCTCTCTGTTAGGATGCGTCCGCCTCGCTGCTGAAGAGTATGAGCGAGAAGGAGCTCGAGTGTACCTTCGATATTGGCTCCCAGGACTACGAGGTGGACTTCACCACCATGATCCAGACCAACTTCACCACAGGGTTCCGCAGAAATGTTCGCTGCAGACCCCTCTACCGCTCCCCCGATTCCATGCGGCCTTACCTGCAGTCGGTATCCATTTCTCTGTGTCTCTGTTTCAGTCGCATGATGTAGTTATTGTCAGGTTCCACGTATAGTCGTCCTGTATCTCCTCTTCATCGCGATGATATCCTCCCTATCCTCTACTTTACACCCAGGACAGGAATCCTGACTGAGCCTGTCGGCGATCCCCCCGGGGCAAACTTCAGCGTGGACCCTCTGGAGGAGTTCAGCTCCTGGTATCCTCCCGTGTGGTGTCTGGACTCGGCACAGGACTACAGCTTGGTGGACCTTCCGGCCGGCACACAGGCCTACCGGAGTGTCCAGAACTTCTTCTACGAGAGCCTGCCTGAGACCGAGGTGGACGTCGTCAGCATCCAGCAGGTCCAGAACCTCCTCCACTGGGACAAGTACCAAAGGTCCAGCTACTTTAGTTACTAAGTTTACATTGATTTTTTTAAAGCTTGTTTCAGCACAACATACTGAAACATGTCCAAAAGACACCGTCTACATTGATCTGCGTTGTCATTGCAGGCACAAGGCGTACATGCAGAAGCAGCACGCCACGTCTCAGGAGCCTCTGGAGAGACATCTCTTCCACGGGACAACCAAAGACCCCTCGGAGGACATCTGCCACAACAACTTCGACCCCCGCATGGCCGGGGTCAACGGAACATCCAACGGGTTCGGCTCCTACTTCGCCCCCGCCGCCTCTTTCTCCAAAACCTTTTCAGCCAAGTCGGGGACGGATGAGGTCAGCTGCATGTTCCTGGCCAAAGTCCTGGTGGGGAAGGTGAGCCTCGGAAGGAGCCACTACCGCCGGCCGCCGCCACTCAACTCCAGGACGAGTCAGTTCCTTCTCTACGACACCTGCGTGGACAACGTTGACAAGCCCACCATGTTTGTAGTTTTTGACAGCTGTCAGTGCTACCCATACTACCTCATCAAGTACAGAGACCTGCCCAACGTGATTACTATTTGATGAAGAAGAGGACAGGCCTTAGTTAGCTGTTGATTGTTCCGACACAGTGTTAAAAGTGTTTTGTCGGAAATGTTTATCAAATGTTATCACTTGCAGAAAAGATCAATATGTAGATTATGTGCAACGACGTTATGTAAGCAGACGGTTCAAATGTAGTTCAAACTTTTCGAAGCACTTTTTCAAAACGTTTTTTTATTTTGGTTACTCAAACATTTTACATCGATGTAAATAAGTACTGTTGTTTTCCTCTCAAAGGTGTTCTGAATCAAATTGACATCGGTCATGTTCATGAAAATAACCTGTTCACTGAATCCACTCATCTCTCTGTATTTGAACATGATCACCCACTGTTACACTTTCATCTGTTCCAATAAAACCGCATGAACATGTCGTCAGACTGGAATGTGTTTCACAGAAGCCTCCTGTAGTAAAAGCATTTATATTTCAAAATATCTGCGATAAACTCTTTCTCTCTCTCCTCAAAACTCCATTGCACACAAAATGACAAAACAGGAATTTCATAAATTGCTGGCACACTTTCTTTGAAAAAATGTAACATTAATTCCCTTAAGACATAACCAGGTGTTTGTACTCTTGATTGTATCTGTGACATCAAGTAGCATTTATATTTAACCCTGAATAACACACGTTCTTTTCTTTCGAGGATCCAGATTAGACTGATTTAAAATAACTGAATTATTTATGTACTAAACAGATGTACTGTATGTCCCTCACAGACATACAGTACACTGAAATAACAAAATATTAGACATTTAATGATGACATATAGACCCGTAAAGGACGCCATCCTGTATTGATTTCCCTTAAGTTTCCCTTATAATTCTAAAGGGAGGAGACACTGGCAGTTATATTGTTGAAACCTGTGAGCTGTACATAACGGCCTCTATCTCAGTTTAATAAAAGCTCCCTCATATCTTGAATACTCAAATGTAGAAACAGTTCTTGATTTTCTTCATACAAACAAAGTCTGGGGCGACCTCTGTATTTGTGCACCAGTGAAAATATAAGCTCTATCTCGTGTATTAACTCTCCAATATTTTAAAATTCCATGTCTTGAAATAACATTTAGTAATTTGTGTTTTTTTAAAGACTGCTAGAAGAGATCAAATAAGGCATTACCTTGTGTTTTATATACAGTATGTATATCCTTTCTGTTTACATGTGCAATTCTGCATTTTTTTTCTCTCATGATAATCCAACTCGTCAGTAATAAAAATTACACTTATTCACAAAAAAAACCCAAACAAAAACCATAACACAGGTCTGTTCTGAATAATGCACTTTCCACACAAGAATATAAAAAAGGTTGACGATACAATAAAAGAACGATAACGATGACAGACGGCAGATTAAACCATGTCGTCACATTTAAACATGTAATAAAGATTGAAATTCTGACCATGATGCAACTTACTTGCAGTTTGATTTATGAAAAACATAAAAACAACTTTGCTTTCTTAGTCCCTTGTTGCCAGATAACTCTGAGGTTTGGCCTGAGGGTGGTGCCAGAGGAAAGGCCACGTTGTTACGTCGTTAAATATGGTTTATGCTCTGGAGAGTCAAATCTCGGCCGGCATTGCCGTCCTTGGAGCCAAATCGCTAGTGTGGCAAAAACACGCAGGGAAACCAAATTCAAAGGCAACAGAAAATACATCGTTAATACGCACATCACCTCCTGCAAACATTGACCGAGTCATACATCTATTATCGGATATTTCTGCACCAGATGTCTGACAAGAGTGCCTGTGTCTGGCACAAACAAGAGGGGTGTGTTCTGCTTTGTCTTTTCCCTTTTATTTTGTATACATGTGTACATGTAAACTGTACAAAATGGTTAGATTGATACTGAAATAACCCCACTAAAATGATATGATAAAAAAAGCTTCCGCACAGAAACAAAGAGGGCGTTTTGGATCGGCACAACAGAGCACCACCATCTCTTATCAGTATCTTCCTGCTCTTTTCTTCAGTCTCATATGTGTTTCTTGACTTCTGCGTGATCCGGCCCCTGATGATGTAAGCAGTGTAGCTGTGGGCTTCCAAACAGTCCCGTGAGAGGAGATTTGACGGGGTGGGGGTGGGGGGGGGACAGGGATAAGGTTGTGGTGTGGAGCTAAAAACCGGCGGTTCATTCACAGGCCAACTTGCTGTCGAAGCTCGACAGGCCAATGGCGAAGGCCTGAAGAGCGCACATGGGATAGTTGTAGTCCAGAGTGAAGATGTCTTCAGCCACTCTGCCAAACTGCATGACGATGTAATCCGCTAGAGTTTTGGGGGGGCGGTAAAACAACCACACAGTCTTGTTAATCGTCACTGTAAGCATGAAAATGTGTGGGGGACAAACGGTGAACAGTGATGAATACTTACGGTCGTTGTCGTGAACTATTTGAAAGTTTTTGACCGAAGCTTGGGTGACGCGGCCGTGGAAGTTCAGCACATACGACTGGGTGTCATCGTTCCACACGGGGGCCTTATTGTGCAACTCAATCAGGTTGTCCAGCGAGTGATTCTGCCACCTGCTCAGGAGGTTCTCCTGCTCCTGTAACACAATCACACTCATGTTTACGCATTCGGCCCATGCTCTGGTTCCGACGGAATGATTCCGGGAGCATCGGACTCACATTTTGAGGCCTTACGGGGACTCTTTCAAAGTTCATGTTCATGCCGGGGATGATTACGGTCATCTTACGTGGTCCTTTGAATCCCAGCACGTTGGTCTCCTGCCAAGTGGTACAGAGAGCGTCACAATTTCACTTCATAGTAGCAATGAACACGGGACGCAGCGGAAGCTTGTGTGTGCTTCTTTTGTCATTCACTCACGTAGCAGATGGCAGCCAGTTCCTGTCGCGTGTTGCTCTCCTCCAGCAGCGTGCCGGGGTTTTTGCAGGGATTGGTGCCGTTGTCATACACTGTGAATTTGGTGCCCATGAGGTTGGACCTGATAGAATACACACCCGAGATGAAATGTTTCCTCCGTTTCACATTTTGTCCACTGCTGGCAGCATTTTTAACATCCTAATCACGTGTAGTGGAGAAGGCAAATCATCTTAAAACCAACCAAACATAACCACTGCAAGGTTTCATTTCATACCTGTACACAGTTTAATAGCAGCAATTACTAACAGTCGCTGCACAGTGTCTGAAAGATAAAAAATTAAACATCTGCTCACATAAAATCTTGTGGTTAGTTCGTTTGCTTTCACACCACATTTTCATGCGGTCTCGGCTCGCTTGTTGGTCCACACCGGGGTTCCAGTGACAACTTTCCCACCAGCCCAAATGTACCGTACTAACTGGGCGAGTTTTGTTTTAACCGAACCAAACAGGTAATGGGAGAAAGCACCCTGAGATGTATATTCAGGTATGCTATGACCTCCGTGGATGCAGGTAGATCTGAGAGAAAGTGTGCTTTTTACCTCAGCTTTCCTATGAAGCTCTCTCCCTCTCGCGACAGATCAGTGGCATCCACTGAAATAAGGTAGTTGGACGTCTTACTCTTCTTCCTCTTCCTTCCTGCCAGCAAAAAGACCTAGAAAAAGAGACAGAAAATGTTTATATATCTACTGTACACAGATGCTGTACTCCTGAGAGCTTAATTCTTTGCTCATCTTGAAAGTAAGTCAGTTTTGTATATTAAAGTTGTTTTTCCTAGATGGCTACACACTCACTTTCTTGCCATCCTCTCTCTCCATGTGCATGAAGTAGGTGGGGTAGAGGCCGCGGTCCATGCCCTTCTTGTCCCGGGTGATTCGACATTTAACGGTGACGTTGCGTGGAGCCGGACGCAAGACAATCTCCTCTGGATTGTCCACATCGATCAGTGAGCTCTCTGCTGTGGGCGATCCGGGGGATGCCACCTCCTGGGCACAACACGGTGCATGAACACAATATTCAGTGTTGGGGTTGGGATTCGTCTTTGTTAAAAGCGTGTTGGTTAAGTGCTTTTATTGCGCTACTCACTGGAATGTCCTTGCCACTGGTGGCGGAGGCGGGTCTGGTGTTGTCTGCGTTGGGGGACAGAGAACGTGAACGTTCTTCCTCCGCATCGTCCTCGTGCTCGCTGTCTTCATCGAAGTTCATACTGCCAGACAGACCTGGTGAGGAAGAAGAGGCAAATGGTGGGACGGAGCTTTAATGCCACATGAAGGCCTCTTATAATTTCACAAAAATACACACCAGACTAGACGTTGAAAATAGATCCCAGAAGCTCTGTCTGTGTAAAGACTTCCCAGAGGTTCTTTAGTTTTCAAGTACAAAATTGTACTTCACCGTTTTTTGGTTCATCTACGGTCTTTGATGTATGAAAGCTCAATTAGAAATGATGCAATACTTATGCAACGGCTGAAGCAAAAGTAGTGCATTATTCAATAGAAAGATATTTCTCAGAAATATTAAGCAGGGTATTTGGTTTACTCGGGAGATTTATTTAATCTCTTTAACAGCAAAAGAGGGAAATGAACAAACCATTGTGAATCCAACTGAGACATCAAACTAAACTGTAAATGTCCACATTTATTTGTCAATATTGGTTACACTTGTGGGCACTTGGAAAAATGTTTATTATATATTTTATCCAATTTTTGTAAAATAAATGATCAAAAACATTGAAATTATCTTTTTTCTTCTTTCTGTTTCATGATTTATGGCATCGCGACTGTGTAATACTGCACAAGAGACATTTTTGAGTTTTCCCAACTTCTAACTAACACCAGCTGTTTCCATAGACCTGCAGGACTTATTATATTGCAATAGACACAGTGAATAAAATGTGACAAGAGGACCAAAAACTAAAAAAAGGCCCTGAAACCGCTTGTGGTTCAGAGGGCTCTGCTCAGCACTCACCCAACCGAAAGTTCACATCCGGGCATGGCCTCAATACCTGTCACAAACAATGCATCTTTTTTTCTAAGTCAGTTCCTGCAATGGTGAGATTAATGCGAAGAGATGCGCAGCTTGCATCTGCGTGCTTGTGAGGAGACAGCTCCGGCGCAGTCACGCAGATGTAAAATGGGCCTTGGCTCGCTGCAGCCAGTCGAGACTGCTTGACACATCTGTCTCTTCATTGATAATTGGATTCATCAGCCAGGACGCTGCTCTTGGCTGCAGCTATAGAGCCCATTTGAATGTGCTGTCAGGGGATGGCGGTGGTCCACCACTGAGCAGGGGAGCTTGTGTCACCAGAGCTTTGCAATGTTTAAGAATTGTAAAATTAATTGCTTGACCAGAAATTACATTAATGCTAATAATGTGGTTTGGTGGAAAATGATAGAGCATGTTGCACCAGTTTCCCAAAATATAATCTTCAGCTTCGAATTGATTTAAATGGCAAAGCCCACTTCTTTACACAGAGAGCATTTTGTACTCGGCACACAGACGAGCCGGTCTGCCACTTCTTCCCTCCACCTGGACCAACACGTCATCGGCCGGTTAGCGAGCGTGAGCGGTGGGAGAGCACCGGCCTCTGCAGTATTGAACAAGAATAACAATGTGACAGACAAACGCAGCCAAGCACAATATTTATCCTGGGGTATTTACAAGAGATGGATCCAGGATATGCAGCGATCCCTGCGAGACAGCGAGTACCATCATGAAACACAGATTGCAAATGTTATCTTCCCTCTAACCGTGACACCGGGGCTCCAATGAAACCGCCGCGCAGAAGTCGGCCAGTGGCTCGTGAAATCAACCATCTGGAAATGTCAGAGAGGACTCATAATTGGCTAACCAACAACCTACTGAATAAACCCTCCAAAGAACACACACATTTACATGATTATCAACGCGCAGCTGGTGAAGAATATGTTTCACAGGAAGTCAAAAATGAGCTGATCAAATATGAGTGTCCCACAACTTTTCTGTTTCTCGGGGGGTTGGGGTGTTATGCAAGGACAGGGAGCCAAAAATACCTTCTGCAAGTCCTGAGGACGTATTCCTATGATAAACTGGGCTGGTGTTAGCAGTGAGGCCTTGCATTATTGAGAAGGACAGTGACATTTGCCACCGTGGCACTACGTCTCCCTAAAGCCCGGTCAAAACTAAATATGAGCAGCTTTTGGTTATTCGACTTCGGATTCAATTGTGCAAACACTAAGACACTTGTGGAGCTGCTACAAACTTTAACTTTATGGTTTTAAATGAACATGTTTTTCGGATGGAGAAACTTGTTTTTGCTCCACAGCAGCAGGTGGATCAGAAGAGTACACGACCCACTCGGGCATGGTTTTAATGCATCCTCCATAAACCTTCTAAGAGTCCCTGCCAGCCAGCTGGTGAGTGTGGGTGGCCGTATCTATAATGATGCCATAGATGAGCACTGCAGTGTGAACAATGCCCTGGCCTATTATTAAATGACCCATTTCTCACTGCGTCACCATCCATCACACACCACTGTCTCCGTCCCTGTTCCACGCCGCAGCAGAGTGCTTAGAATTGTAGGAAATGTCAAGAAGTCTGGCAAACAGCTGCTAATCTGGAGTGACTGAGAACTCCGACTACATGAAAACAGAGTGGATTGGGAAACAGCATCCAGAATCAGCGAGGAAGGCAAATAATTAAGCAGGCGTGCTCATGAAACCAAATGATATTTGACTGAAGACGCATCTTCCCTGAACACAGGATAAAAGTCAATCAATGGATTTAAAATGTCTGAATGGAGAAGTAGTGCCTCACTAATCCTTCAGTGAAGTGAATTAAAAGTGCGCTTCCCCTTTTAAAAGGTCTTTGTGGGTGATTTTTCCTGCTGCATTGTTCCAAACAAGAGAGCGTTTACTTGTTGCTCTACTTCACTAACGATATCTATGTTTTGATGAGATTAGATTCGTATATTTTGTCAAAGTGCATTTTACTACCAACTGGGTCAAAATGAGGGGAGATTGAGGCCACCTGAAAACGGCAACCTGGCTGGTCTGTGTCTCCAGAAAAATGGAGGAAGTGTAGTTTCTCTTGAAAAGCCAATGAAGTATTAAGCTCTGCTAGGACTCACCTTGTTTCTGCAGTAATTCATGGATATCTGTCTTGGGTTCTAGCAGCGTATCAGTGTCTCCATCTCTCTCGGGCTCCTCGGCAACAGGGGACTGGGACTGGAACTGGCTCACTGACAGGATTTTTATTCCGAGATCAGGGGCTTCTGAGCCCAAGAAAGCTGCTGGGCCATCGATACCTGCAGCAGGGGAGACCAGTCAGTTGTTACCTCAGCTGTTAACGGTCTCATGTTCTGGTTAATAAATTACATAAATGTCTTTTTTGTATTATAATGCTGGCTTTTAAACACATAGATATCATTCCGTTCCCATAAACAGAACGTAGCACATCAAGGCCAACTCTCTATGCAGAGAGGAAGGATATCCCTCATGTGGTGTTCAGAAATGATGCAACATAATAACAAGAGGATATTTTCCTCACCATCCATGATGACATCGTGGGTGATACTGACTTGGGACTCCACCAGGGGGGCCTGCTCCTCACCACGCCGCGTCCTGGAGCGCCGGGGCCGAGCCTCTGTGTTGGGCTGCACCATCAGGGGTTCCTGGCGCTTCCTCCGCTGCTTCTGCTCCAGCAGTGCCCTCTGTGCACCAAACAGGGGGGAAAGGAAGGAGTTTCAAGGAGCACTACCGGGAAATCACACGCGTATTTATACACAAGGCTTCTATTAAATGTTACAAGAGAGGATTTAGCCAAGCCGGAGAACATTGACTCCATGAGCTGAGGGTAATTACATTAGTATGCATGATGAGCTCCAACCTGTGCCTATCAGTAGGTATTACAAATAGCCAGAAAGGAAATATTAAACATGGGGACACTTTAAAAGGTACAGGCGACAACTGCACAATTAGAATTATTCTCAATAAACAGCTGAGGGTGATGTTAAATGATAAAAGGGCAAGGATTCACCATTTTTACCATTCACCAAACATATTTTACTTTCAAACATAGTGTTGCAGCCACACGAATATTTTACATTTCAGACAAAGCAACCTTTCATGGTATAGAAAACGTGAATCTCTTTATTTACACAATGAGTACAGTGATGGAACGCACTGCATGGGGTGATGCAAACACTCGGTAGAGGTGACGTGAATGTGAATACAGGATGACTCGCACAGCAGAAAATAAATACCCTTAAGCAGCGTAAAGCCAAAAGATGAAGGCAAAAAAAATAAAGCCATAATAAAACCCAACAATCATGCCAAGGCATGAATGCCTCTGAGTGCATTGAACGGGTTCACTGAATAGACAAACTCACGGCTGCTGCCAGAGTCTCATTTGGTGGTATGCTGTATTATTCTATAACAGAGAATGGCCAACATTCCATCCAATGAGGTTTTATAGAAGTGAGGCCTCTGAGGATCTGGGCCTGTCATGATAATTACGTTATCGACTTATCGTACGACGTATGGACAGTGTCTGGATATCGTTAACGTTCATTGCTCTTTGAAAGGGTGTACTTGCATTATTTTGCTTTCATATTATCATTATATCAGTGGCTTAAAATGACAATAATCACAATTATTTATGGGACAATATATCGTCCAACAAGAGTAGTTTCCAACTAAATGTGATCAGTGACGTTAAGTTGTTTTCCTTTTCCTCAGCTGGTATGTTTTGCCCTTCGACTACGCAGCTTGAGTATGTGCTTCAGGTGGCGGTGTTCATCATGGACATGCTGTGTCCACTGCCCACAGGTCCGTCTCTGTGGTCAAAGCAGCCGATGGATTACGCAAGCACATCAATTAGCGCGTCAAGTGCACAACGAGTCCTGTTTGGTGATGCTGTTTAAGCGAGCTTGAAGAGACCAGGAGGCCTTGTCTCATATTTGCCGGACAAAAAACAGCTTTCATAACTCATCAGTCAGTCTCTAATAAATCCGTCTCACGGTTTCTGTGCAACCACAACATCTGCTACCACCGTTATGACTTACCAGTGAACAGGTTAACGGATAAGTGTGAAGAGTTTACATCACCAGCACCATAAAAAGAACAATCTCCATGACTGCAAAGAGGCACGGTGGAATTGACCAACCGATGGGAATATATAGGAGGTATGACTAATAATACAAAAGGCAATAGAAATTGTATCACTGAATACATTAGTTCTTCAATGAAAAGAGATTTGTTATCATTTCAAAAGACTCTGGATTTGCATGCTCGCTATATGGTTATAAATAAAGGCGACAAATGAACGAAACATACAGCTAGATTATCATAATAACGTCATTACTGGTAGGGTCATAAATAGAGGTGGAAATACAGCCAATGTTCTATGATGTTTACTGATGATGGTGAAGTTGTATGTAAAGATGAATATGGCCTGAAGCCCATCTTTTTATTGGTGGTTTCAAACCATTAAATTAAACATATCGTAAAGATTCTCTTGAATTAAGTGTTATTTTCTACATTCAGTTATTCTGCCCTTTGTCGAGATAGTGACTTTTTAATGAATTGAATTAGATTGATTAGGCACAACTGAAA
Source organism: Anarhichas minor (assembly GCF_050575085.1). NCBI lineage: Eukaryota > Metazoa > Chordata > Actinopteri > Perciformes > Anarhichadidae > Anarhichas > Anarhichas minor. The sequence goes on from NW_027466491.1 coordinate 7,627,695, forward strand.
ACAAGACAATCAGTGAGTCTACACTCTAATTCTTCATACAATCAAAGCCTGAACAGTTTGTGTCGCTGCCATTTTAAGCCAATCTATTGTAATATTGCATTCTTTTGTTAAGACTCTGTACTTGGCATTTTGAGAGCAGGATGTGACTTCATTCAGGCTCTAACAGCCTTTCCTGTATCAGCCAAAACATGAGGTAAAGTAGACTAAACTATAAATCTGATTAGAGGAGACATACGGTTTATTAATGTGTGGCTTCTCAGAGAATCTGACGACAAAAGTGGTCAGTGAGAGATTACTGGGTGTCTGAATCTTTCCTACCTCAGACAGAAAGTTTGAAAAAGAGTCAGACAGGAAGGTGAACAGCCTCACACTTCATACAAACTGTTATCCTCACAAAGTAAAAAATATATATATCAAAAACAGAAACATTAGATATTACCAACCCGTTCCATTGAGATCCTGAGTGTGAGCCAAAGTTAACCGGTTTCTTTACAGAACAGACATTACAGGTCCCACTTGTCTTGAGGTCAGATGAAAGCACGTTGTCTCCCCCAAAGAGCAGCGCTCATGACTCGGTCTCCCTGTCCCTCCTTCCTCCTCTGGAACTGGAGTTTTACAGTCGAGAAACTAACAGCCTCCTCTGCACTATGTGGTCCTCTGACAGACAAAAAGGGGTCTGGCTCTCAGCCAAACACGGAGCGCCAGTGTGTGCTGCTAACTGAATCAGCCGTCATTAGTGCTCCGGCAGGAGGGAGAGAGGGAGAGGGGGGAGAGGGGAGAGAGAGGGGAGAGAGGGGCTGTGAGGTGCACTCAAAGTGAGATACGGTCACGGCCACAGTGCTCCCGGTATTATTGTCTGAATGGTTTTCATTTTACTATTTGAAATGGGGAGTGAAACAGTGAGAACGTAGAAAAGAAGACAGATTTAACTTTTATTTAATATTCATAAATTTTCCATAACCTGCATGTGACCCCCCCCCCCCCCCTCTGGGAAGAACAGCATGTGTGTTTGTCCTCATGATGAGTTATATAAGAACAGAAGACTCTCAAGTGAGGCTGTTTGGACTCAACTGAAAGTGTGCAGCATAACTGAGCCACAGTGGGACCTTGGGACACACACACACACACACACACACACACACACACACACAAAGCCAGGCGCCCCGCACTAAATCCTTCCCTCTCTTTTGAACTCACCTCCCGCTCCTTTCTGCCTAACGTGTGAGATAGTGGAGAACGGCTTCCAGCTTAAATCAAAGCTCTACACCGCGGCTCTTCAGCGAGGTTTGGGATAAAGCGTCTTACAGAGACTCGGGGGGGGGGGGGGTTTGTTGAAAAGAGAACAAATGTGTGACAGAAGAAGGGCTATGTCAGGTAAAGGGTGGATAAGAGGAAACAATTCAGTCTCAGGAGTGAGTGAGCTTTAAAATTCCAAGTGACGGGGCGGGTGAAAAACAGGAGATTTCCGAACCCGTCGTTAATCACTAAACTGCGGCGGTGTTGAAGCTGCTCCTGCCAACAGCAGGCACCCTTTGTTGACACCGGAGTGGCAGAACCCAGAGTCATCTCAGCCCTTTTAATGTCCCCGTATTCATGCTAAATGTTGGCAGGTGCTTACAAATAGACAACTAACAGGTTAGCTCTCATAAACACCACCTATGTGTGAGTTGGAGGGCTTAATCAGGCTAAAGGTGCAGCACAACAGCTATGAAGCCGAGCAGATGTTCTTTGAAGGAGGGATGCGACCAATCTCACTTTTCCAGTCCCGGTACCGATACCTGGCTTTGGGTTTTGGCCGATACTGGCTGTTTGTCTCACTGTGTGGAAGTGACTGGCATCATTCTTTTAAGTGCCACCGAGACCCGATCCAGCTACTGGAGTCAGTATCGGCCCGATATCAGCCTTGGTGCTTCCCTGCTTTAAAACTACGATAATGAAAGAGTGGAGACATCAAGGTCTCGACGCTAAGCGTGTGTTCGTGAATGAACTTTGGCTTCCTACCTGTTTTTCCAGCTTCTGCTGCATAAGACTGGTGCCGTCATCTTCGATGCCACTGCAGAGGAAAACAGAAGAAACCTGTCTTATAAAGAGTTAAAGATTTCACACATGCTAATCTCTGAAAGGATCGACACTTGAATTTGATTTTCCATATCAAACCAGCAGAGGTCACCACTGCTGTTGCACACGAGGCAATAAAGGCTTTGTCTCCTGCGTGGTCTTGAATGAAATAAACCAATTAAGGCGTTAACAGGGTTCAGTCACAGTAGTGGCAGTTTTAAACGTGTAATAAAACCAAATAACGACAAATCTGCAGGTGAAAAAGTGACCTTCTGAGCTTGTTGGTGAAACACGGCATGAGTCATTCTCTGAAAGTGACAGAAGGGGAAAAGAAGAAAATACAACGCTCCAGCTGAGAGGATGCCTTGAAGTCTGGGTCCTCTGGGAATTCACCCTGGACACCTATCTGAAGGGACCGGGCCCGTGTTGCTCAGCTACCGTGAGGAGAGAGAAGGGCAACAGCAGGAGTCTGTACTGTCGGGAGTCAGAGACCTGCAGTATCCCAGTCTCTCACATAGGCTGATGTAATGTGTAGGCAGGCCACTAACTCCATTTCTCTCATCTTTTCATTAAGGGTATAGGATGAGAAGTCGTCAAATCAGGCGGCCTATCTCTCCATCAGGTAAGCTCATCCGATATCTGACTCCCCCCCATTTCTATTTCCCTCAGTTATATTACATCCCTTCCACAGCTCTAGTGTGTAGGTGATGACACACACTACTTAACGGACCTCAAGCCCAACGCTGGCTGACATCACCGCTCAGCACTGGAGAACGGTCGCTGGATGTCAAAAGGTGACGAGTTTCGTTTCAATAGGCCCGCTCCACTTCTCACAGCCCGTAGACCAACACCTCCGATCAGTCGCTTCTCCGTCAAGATGGGTCATCTCGTATGTGTGCAGGTGAACAGCGAGACACGGCAGAAGGCACTACGGGTCTCTGCATGAGTACTTACTTCTACCAAAGGACAGCCACAAAATGTTGACTTAGATTTCCCATTGTGCTGTGTGCTATTAATAATGCTGTTTCCATGCAAAGTACAGTCTCGTGAATGGCTGAAGACACGCCCTCTATATCGGAGAGTTTCCCTGATGTTTTCAACCTCAAACCCAGTGTGCGGTTCACCCCTGAGGCAATCTTTGTCCGAAAAGAATGCGATTAAATGTATTTATGGTGGCTTCGAAATAGTCGAGCATGTTTTCCCACACAAAGACGTGCCACTCTGTAGCACTCTAGTCCCAAGAGAGCAATCATAAACGATGAAAGCGTCTCTGACATGACATTAAGCCATGTGACAAACGTGGCATTTACACAACGGATAAAATGCCCTTTGAAAATGGAACTAGACGTCTGTTAACTTGGTAGTTCAAGACACAGGTTGTGAGAAGAGAGTGTGTGTGCGTGCGAGTGTGTCGCTTCCTACCTTGCCGTTGAGTTGGAGAAGCTGGCAGAGCTCGAGGGTCTTCAGGGACAACGGCAATTTGGCACCAAGGCGGCAGTGAGGACAGGAGAATGAAACGAGTTGAGAAACATGATCAAAAGCTAACAGAGGTGATGCTTTTAGGAGGACAGTAATGATCTGATGAGGCCAAGCAAGCCGATCATTAAGACACAGGACAGCTGAAGAACAGGTGCAACATAAAATAAAAGACAGAGTATTATCACAAATACTTCAATCTGTTGGGGGTTGAGAGAATGTCCTCTACTGCAAATGTTCACACACACACACACTTGTGCCTCATCACAGCTGTGAGTGATCAATGTTTCATTAGTCCGTCACAGCTTGGGTGACAAGAGGAGGACGGGCCCCTGTTGTCCCTTCCTTGTGTAGCCATGGAGACTTGAGCTCCGTCAACAGCGCACCTCCACCAGCATTGATTAAAAGCCTGCAGCCAGTTCTTGGGCTTCACTGTAATCGGAGGTCTTAACACTGTGCTGTAAGGATTTACAGAGCGACAGAGGGAGGGGTCTAATTACTGCTGGGCTGCACATAAATAATAGATATAATGTGATTTTAATGCTGCAAATAATGACATGTTAATAACTCTCCATCACACCACTGTGGGTTCAGGGTGCAAAGGAGGACAAGATGACAATATCAAAGCTATTAAAAAACATTGCATGGCATTATCTTCTCATCGGAGCACAGGCCATTTTTAGCTGCTGTTCGTTTTAATTAAAAGCCTTTGCCACTTCAAAGAGGAATTTAAAGTTGACTGAGCACAACGTAATGTCTGCCACGGGCCATTCGGCTTCCATCTAAGAGGACACAGAATAAAAGGAGGACGGATGAGATTAAATGCCTGATTCCCTGTGGAGTCTTACATAGCTCACTTGTGTAAAACTGATCTGAAACAGCAACCCCGAGTAGAACCACGTCCACCCTAAGAGGAAAATTCACAAAGAATGGATTGGGGTGGCTGATAGCACCATGTAGATATTGAGCAGGCAGAACAATGGCAGAGATGCAAAAAGAAAATGAAAAAGAGCTGAAGGTCCTGACCGACGAGGTGAAGAGGCAGAACTTCAGGCAACAAATTTAAACGTGACGTGAGAGAAACCGTACTCGGGATTCAATATCCCCGTCTGTCGGTCTCACACCGTCAGACTGTAAAAGAAGATGTCATGACGATGCAATACAATCACTGCTGGCATGATCGCTGGAAAGTCTGAGTGAGACAGCCTTCATAAATGCACTTCAGTTCCCAGAAGATGCTAATAATTTCACTGTCACCACGTGTGGCTGTAAGTGCCGATCTTTGTGAATTGTACTGTTTTTGCACTGTGGCTCATTTGCATAGAAAGGGGACAATTTTGCACCAACTGTTTGCATATTACCTAATTTAAATATGTGCAAATAGCACAGGAGCACAGTTAGGGGTTCACGTCACCCTTTGTTGGTGCTTTGAACAACAAAGCGTATAGCTGAACCCTCAACACACTGGATCACGAATAAAGGACGCACTGCCATTACATTAGAAATTAGACATCGCTGAGCCCTGACAAAGGAAATGCTAAGAGGACACATTGAACAGTCACAGTCATTTCAGCTGTTGCAGTAATCAGTTGGATGGATATTCTGAGCACATCCTCAGTGACATAAGTGTTTCAATCAAGCAGCCAGAAGCTTGGACACGAAAATCACCAACTCTGGTTACAGCTCAGTCACGGCCTGAATAAGTAACGACGCGGTGGCGGAAACATGAGCGAGAGGCACATCTTTGACTGCAGGTCAGCCATTCGGCTGGCCAGAGGGATGGAGCGGCGCGGCTGGAAGAAACATTATAGTAGCGCTGACCTCTCGTCTTGGCACAGGCCACTGTGCAATCCTCAATCCTGCAAAGTCAATACAGCTTGGAGGACTAAAGGAAAAATGTGTTGGTCCATGTGTGTGTGTGTGTGTTGATGCAGGAGCCAGTTGTCCTGCTGGAACAAATAAACCATAAGTCTTGGAGAGCACACAAGGAAGGCTACTTTCAAACAACACTCTATAGTACAAAGAGCATAACATATGTGTGCCAGTGCGCAGCTATACCTGTATGACCAGCGGCTGTAGACGGGCTGAGCTCCCCCATCCTTTATAGCGTCCATGGATGCGGCTGCAGGAATGCTAATCCAGGGCTCTCCTATCACACCGATCTTCATTCACACTGGAGCTCAGAGTTACTGTGCGGTCCTACCTGACAGTAAGTAAGCCCCGCAGGCACCAAGATCACTGACTATGTAGTCGCTATGTCCCACCCAGGGGAGTGACAGCTACCGACTGAGGTCTGGAGGCTTTGAGCTGTTGCTATGACTTCACAGCTCGGGCAACTCACAAGGGTTCAACTGGGGGTAGGCATGAAGGCGATCGGCCTGAATACGAGTGTCGCACAAGGTTGAATTTTCTATGAATGTCAGTGAAGTGACATAAGCAGGATTGACACCGTGAGTGCAGCGGTTGGCTGTTTGAGCTTGTTTTTATGTGTGATATAACATCGCCCCATATCCCAGTGGCTGGATACACTTCCAAAATAAAATCAATTTGACAGCTTGCCGTCACCTGAGTTCTTCTTATTTTACTGCCCGGCTACTTTCTGAAAGACTCGGCAGGCACAGCTCATATCCTCTGACTCATAAGGCGCCACTGATATATCACGCCACGGATGCACAATCTGTCTGGCATCTCACTTACATGCAATAGTGGGAATTTATTGAGCTTTAAATAGCCTAAATCTCAGCATATGAGTAAGACGTGCCAGTCGGTGTTCCTCATATTTAAAAAAGGTAACTCAACAGAGTGAAACCTATAGATTACTCCTTTCTAAAAACAGACATGGTGTGGGGACCTTAATCCAGTTGCTAGGAAACCATGAGCCTCCCAATCGTTTTTTTTTTTTCTGAGCCTATTTGCAAGAGCGGGAGGAAGATGAAGATGAAGAATGTGTTTGTGTACATCTGTCCTGAGAGACAGCTCTGACATACAAGTCAACGGATGATAAGCGGGGGAATTATTCACCACAGGGAGTAATTATTGAGCTCAAAACAAATGATGTAAAAAAAAAAAAAAAAAAGCTACAAGAGTTGATGATGATACCGTGTCCCTTGTGGACTCCAAAGGGAAACACTCTCTCCGACAGTGACGCTTTGCTTTGAAGAAGACACTGCACTGATCGTAACATCATGCAGAAACACCGACTTATCGCGGACACGCAGCAGAAACTGCGTCTTCAGTGAAATGTATCCCGTGTGGTAGCATTCAACCAGGAGACAAAGTGAGTCCATTACAAACACCAGGGATGTGTTTTCAGTGTCTCAGTGATTGAGCAGCAGAGAGGATTATACTCTGGCCAGCTGGGCCGTGTGTGTGGACACCACAGTGAGTCACAACTCAACCACAAGCCACGGTGTAGTTAGAGAAGGTCCTGAAGTACTGAATTAATTTTCATACATCGATTCCTCTTGGGGAACCGACACATTATACATTTGGCAGTTTAGTCAGCTGCATTTCCAACCGTGATGACAATTCCTGCACATAACAGTTAGTTGCTTGCTAACTCCTGTGGCATTTGTGATCTTTCTGACCTTGACATTGCACCCACTCTATAGGATATTCTGGACAGTAACACTGATGGTACTCGGTGATACGATACGTAATTGTACCCAGATTCATAGCAAAACAAATGCCCGACTAGGGTTAAGAGCCATGGCAGACCTAGCTTCAGTCGTCAACAATAACAACCTGGAAACGTGTTGGCTTTCATTACCTTCTACCCGACACAGGAAGTCTTTAGGTGCCATTAAAGTACAGATTTCTCCATTTCTCATTTCGGTCGTTTTTACCGCTAACCCTGGCAACGATAATGCATCAAGCAAACAGAAAACTTTCAACTCTACACTCATGTTATCAGTCACTCCACCGTTACACTTGCGATGATGTTATGAAAAGCTGCCACTCCTCGGATGTGTCAGCTCTGCGAGCAGGCTCCGGTATTTGTAAAAGCTTCCCTGTAACGTCCCTGTGCTTTGGAAATACTTCTGTGTCACAGTAATACTAATAGTAAGCAATACATTTGTAAGAGATAGTAAAAAAAAAAAGCAACAAGATGCAGAGAAAAGGCCCCTTATTCAACTTTGTACGAAGGTTGATCATTACAAATGCTGAGTCAGCCATCTGTGAACTTTATAACACAAGCTGTCTGGGTTCGTCGAGCCGATGAGCAGAGTGCATCACAGCGTGTGGGCTCATAAGGAGTGAGTCCATTGCTGTGTCTCACATTTCTATAAAGCCAAGAGTTTCCCTTTTTCAAAAGCCCAGTGTTTGTTATAGACATCTGGGGGAAAACATTACCAGGGTGGTAGCTCGTCGTTTTCTTATACAACACACGAACCCACCGACACTGACTGGCACCACTTAGGATGAATGTAGTACAAAGACAATTTAACAAGAATATACCACGGATGTAGCAAGCCACATACTTGTTTGCAGTAACATCACTGTAACTACAATCAAGAATATGTTGCATTATGCGTCAGTGCCTTGAATGGCAGCTCTGGTTGACAAACTGGAGAAGAAAAAACAACAAATACTCAGACTGGGAATGTAACAGGAAAGAGTGGGAGGTACTTTGATTTTTATCTCTCTGCAAAATGAAAGCAGACCACTGCTCCAGTGCTTGAAATGCACGCACACACACACACACACACGATCCTTTTTTCCAACACCTGTTTGCATGACCAGCAGTGAGTGGACATCAGAGGGAACGTGTAGGAAGCACTATTGTGCATTATGCTGAGGTGAATTATGTGTTTGAGTCTGACAATGACTACCAAGCTTCTGCTACATGCGTGCAATCGATCCCTCTTGTTATTTTCAAATGCCCTACTTTCTTTCACTTGGTTATCGATATATTAGGTCAATAACTTTAGTTGCTCGTTTACGTGGCGAGGACGTGTAACGTAACTACTTAACATGAACTCTTTGACACAAGAATAGACAAGAGGCTACAGAAAGACATGCTCTTACATGACATGCAATGTTTTGTTTTAATTATGCCTCTTGCGTCACTGGACTTAAAGCTACTTCAACCTAAAGCCAGGGCTCTGAAGTGACCGTGTGCCTTCCACCATCTGCGATGCATAACACGTGATACGTTGTAATTAAACGGAAGGCGCCGCATAATTCCACATTCCAAAACTCCACGCAAAGCTACGTATTGAGCGAAGTTGTCGCTACATTGTATCGACGGGAATACCGCAGGAAATTGCAAGTCAAAATACAGAAATGCAAAAATATATTACGTAACTAGACAGTCCATTGCTTTCCAAATGTTGTTCCATTCGTACTGGCTAGCGAGCCATCATAAACACTATTAAAGCACGTTATTCACTTGTAATAGCGTTAATGTAGCCGAATAGTTCATTTATTTCCTTTGTTGTGCTGTGACACTTCGACCGTTAGCTCGCTTACTTTAGCTTGACATTAAATGAGTCACATATATCGTCAAAATGAGGGGAGAAAAGACATGTTATCCGTCAGCTGTGTTTATCCGCCTGCTGGGAATTTTTACAGCTAGCTTGTTGCGATTAGAAGCTAACGTTAGCTGCCTCTACTGTATGCAATGGTGCCTTTATAAAAAAATAAAAGTTTTTACGGGTAAAAGAAAACGGTAGACACCGGTTAGCATCTCGTGCCCAAGTTTGGCCAAACGGAACAAATACAAATACTATGTTTTACTTTACCTTATACTGTAGTAACTCATGTTTATCCACGGTTACTAAGGAAGATCCTCGTGCAGCAGAACTCTCTTTTGTGGATGAGCTCTGTTACTCGGTCCTTGGTTACGGAGCACACTAAGACCGGGCGTTCCTATTGGTCGGCCGATTCCCTACGTGGATTCTGATTGGCGGACATCCTGGATGATGGAGAGAGCTGTCCTCCTGTTGAGACCTGTTATTATGTTGTCTTTTTTACCTTGAAAATATACATAAGTAATACAAAATAACAGAGTAAAACATATTAAATATAAAAAATTAATTGTATGTACTGTGCATTTTTTACATTTAATATGTTTTACTGTTATTTTTATCGTATATTTGTGCATTTTTAGACTTAATATTTTTTACTCTGTTACTTTGATTGCTTATGTATATATTTTGCCGTTGTAGCGAACAAATTTCCCCTTGCGGGATTAATAAAGTATCTATCTAGCAACATTTATATCATGTAATCACATTTCAGAGAGAAATGGGATCTTCGAAAGAGTTTCACTATCCCTGCCATCATATCACTAAATGCAGTCTAAGAGAAGTCTCAATAAACCAAGAATTCAGTTTTCCCTTTGGACACATACATTTATTATTATGTACTTTACACATTTGAAAAAGAAAAAAAAATGGTTTTAAGTTACAGAGCATTGCTCAAACGTTCTTTCAGCAGCATCCTTTGTTATATTACACCAGTGAGTCAAGCATTCATGTCATTGACAAAATTATAGTGTTTGCTCAATATAGTCCATATGAACATGACCTTTTCCCACACTTGTGCCATTAAAGTGTAGGAGCGTAAGAAGAAACAAAAGGCTGGTGTTGCTAGAGGTCAGGATTATACAGAATTTGCAACATAATCTATAACAGTACAGTATCAGTCTTAATAATTTCCCACTCATGGAAAAAGTTTGCTGTTTGGATATTGCGGTAATTATTGCAATTTTAATTTGTCCATTCTTTGATTTGATTATTTGAGTCTGACAATGATAAACCAGGGTTGTGAAGTGGGGGCACCATTGGGTGAGAGAGACATTTAATAATGTGACCATGACTTTAAAATGCAGCAGCTCCATTCAGTGCAATAAAAAACAGTTCATAGAAAGAATTCTGGTCACAGAAGTGCGTCCGATGAATAATCTGTGACATTGCTTAATCATCTTTTTACACAATCTCTACATCAGCTGTTAAAGGCATCTGAATCAGAGAGCTGGCCCCTCTCTTTCAACATCATCATCAAACCCCTCCTCCTCCTCCATGTCACCTTCACCCCATAATCCCGCTCTGGTGTGTCAGCCACTAAAATGTCAGGTGGCTGATTACACGGTGGTGTACATGGTGGAGCCTGTAGCAAATGTAGAGAGGTGAAGGGGGGGCAGCTACTCCCTCCTTGAATTACTTTTGGAGTGTCCACATCGGGTGGTGGACTGACCCTGCTGACCTCATTGGATGGTGTTGACGCACCATCTGCTGGAATCCTGCATTTCTCTGTCACTTGAATAGATGGAGCTTCAGGCTCGTCCAAACATCTGCTACAAGACGCAGCACCATTGGAAAATATCTCCTCATTCCTTTGTCTGATTGAGGTCGGCTGTTTATTTGGTGCGTCAGAGTACTGTGCACTCGAAACAGTCCTTTTGATTCGGCATGATCCCCGTGGTTGATTTCCTGCGTCACACTCCGTAGATTTCTTTGTGCGTGTGCTCTTTGGTTGATGAGATTGGTCTCTTGACCTAGTCTGAAACGATAATGAGGGGAATTTGCACACGCTCTTCTTTCTGGACAGCTGACTGCAACTGTCAAGGATGCTTGTGGCAGAGACGCATCTTCTCCTCCCTCGTCTCACCGGCAGTGCAGCTGCAATCGAACGGTCGAATTGTGGTCTGACCTGAAAGAGATCAGTACAGGAACAACATCCGAATAACACTTATGTCACATAAAATAAGCATTATTCTGTGAAATGATGATTATCTGCAGACCTTTTAAGCTAGAACAGATTCAGCAATATACTCGAGGACTAGCAGTGTCAATGAATTCAACAACTTACCCAAGAATCAAGAGTTGAGCTGTTCTGTGCCGGCGTCTCTGAGAAAAACTCTTTGGGGTTGAGTGCTGCTCGGACTTCAGGCACATTTTGGAGTCTGGCTCCACACACAGGCTGCTCCAGGAACAGCAGGGGAGGCTTCTCTGTCTTTAAGGCTTTACGGGGCATTAATAGAAAGCATCCCTGGAAACCTGGTGGAATGAGAACATCACTTTATCAATGTACTTTTCTGATTCAATGTACGTAAACAAGATTACTGTTTACGGGTCAGATGATGTCAACAGCCAACTGTATAGGCTACCTTTGAACGTTTTCACTCGTCGCTACTAACCCGCCATTGTACTCACCTAAATGTAATACTTCGAGCAAAACATATACATTATTGCAAATAATTAATAAAACGTTAGTTATTCCACCGTCGTTGTCTACTATGAACTTCTTTTGTTTTCCGTCCTCTTGTTACTTATTATTTCCCGGTTTCCACCATCGACGTCTCTGATTGGTTGCAGCGCGGTCTCGCCTAGCTTCCTATTGGTGTATTTTTATACCATGTGACCAGAGTGACGGGGGTGGCGCCCACAGCGCCAAAATTCAAAAAACGTTGCTGAGTCGAACAGACAGCATGTAAATAATAGGAAATGAAAGAATATAATCGATATCTTGGGATCCTCTGATATCGCATTGAATATGAAGCAGGTGTTTCAACTACTGGCAGGAGTCCAGCCGAGTAGGATCGCCTGAAACATCACATGAATATGAAGGTATGGCTTTATCTAGCTTTGCTATTCGTTACAATGGCGTAGTGAGCTAACGACTAGCCACATAGCTAACTTAGCCTAGCTTCCAAACAGATGGCTGATGTTAACGTTAACCAAGGGAAAGTTGTAATGTTAGCTAAGATCGCCGAGTGCAATAGCCGAGCTACATTTTCTCCAGGTTTTAATGTATAATAATATAATAATAATAATAATAAACATGTTTCCTCATTTCGAGCTCTGGTGCATGACATTAATGTCAGTCAAATGGATGTCACATTGACCTCAGTTCATGCACCGCCTATTGTTGTCAGATATGGATCCATATAACCGTTAGCAGTTCACCAGAGAACCAGCGGTAAACGTTACACAAATCACGTCGTCGCCTGCATGACATGTAACTGTTGTTCTGGAAGGCGATGAGTTGCCAGGGAACAAAAGCAACTGATCTGACAAGAACCTGCTAAACCGAGCAATCGCACAGCTAAAAGACGTCCACGTGGGACAACGCGGAGCTTTAATTTAATTTTAAGGTCCATTATTCACATATAACCCGGCTCATCAGTGACGCAGTGTGTCCAGACTGGTAACGTTATTTGATATTGGTTAAATGATTTCATCTTGTCAATATAAATCGATCAAGGGACGGAGAAACTGTTTGAATCCAGCCTGGTTTTCTTAACTGTTGGTTAGCTTTGCTAGTAACTTGATATTGACTTCATACCTTCTGCCAGGTAAACCTTGATTACAGGTGCATCTAGTGAGCACAGTGTGGTGATATGATGCACACAAGGCAGTGATGAAAGATTAGACGACTTTAAAACAAACTTTGTTATGTAGCTAGTTGCAAATGTTTGCATTGGTCTTTGTGTTGTTTTTGTGCAGAATACCAGTGAACACCAAGGAGCATTTTCAATCATTTGATGACCATGAGACGGAGCCCAAGGAGACCCCTGATCCTCAGAAGAAGAAAGTTGCCGTTTCAGCAAAATGATCCGCCAGCGGCTGAACCACAAAGGCGAGCTGATGCACCGGGCTTCAAAGAACCTCCCAAATCAGCCGCCAGTCAGTGCTTCCCCGATGGCGTCCGCATTATGGATCACCCCTCCATGTCTGATACACAGGTGGTTGTCATCCCCAAATCGGCAGACCTTCAAAGTATCATCGGCGCGCTCACTGCCAAAGGCAAAGAGTGTGGCGTCCAGGGCCCAAACAAGTTCATCCTCTTGAGTGGGAGTGGCAGCCGGGACAATGGATCTTTTTGCCAGCCTGCTGCTGAGGGGGATGACGTCTCTGCAGTTGGACAACCAGTGAAAGAAGAATCTGAGCCCGGCTCCCTGGACGTTAAACCTCTCACTGGAATCAAAGCATGTAAGGAGATGAGGCTGATTTGATAAGATGATATTTCAAGTATAATTGTAGAGTTTTATTGCCTATCTTTTTTATTTTAGTCGTTCCCCTTTGCTGAAACAATAATGGCATTTGCTTTTCTTTATTAGTGAATAAGGAATTGGAGTGTGGTCCTTTGGATGACAGCCTCACCAATATTCAATGGCTGGGCACGATGAACACAATCGAACAGGATGCTGCCAAGCAGATGGCCGTCAAGGAGAACCAAAGCTCAAATTCACAGGTCAGCTGCTCCTCGTTGTCGCCTCGGTGTGAATCGTACTGTTGATGTGAGAACATGTATGTGTGGAGGAGACACTGATCTCAGGCATGTGTCAGCTTTTCCCCTAAAACGCCATCCGTAACCAGTCTGTCTCACTTTATTGTGATTTACAAAGACCTCTGTGGTATTGGGATAACAGAAAACATGCTGCTAGATTTGAAATGCTTTCTGAGGTAAAGTGCAGAGCTGAAACATTACTGTGTATGTGGACACCTGCAACATTGTACCATGAATATTGAGGTTATTGCAAAAGCTTAATTGCAGTTATTAGTCGAGTTACAGTTCCACTATTTCATCGTTTGCAAATTTTGAAGTTAAACTGTGGAAGCTGCTCACTTTCAGTCACAAACGGTGCCACTTTTTGATGTTTTTTTTACAGCTTTTACATTTGAGAACCTGACTGAAGTCAGATTTCAGATGTTTCTCTACATAAAGATTCAGTCTTGTGTTCATGTTTTATACAGATCACCTGAATTGAAAACAATCTGTCTACAGTTTAATACACGTATCGTGTATTGAAGCCTCTTTCTTATTCTTCATTTCTTTTACAGGCACAGAACGCAGAGGCTGTTCAGCAACCCATGTCGGAGAGGCCGCCGTACTCCTACATGGCCATGATCCAGTTTGCCATCAACAGTCTGAAGAGCAGGAGGATGACACTGAAAGAGATTTACATGTGGATCGAGGACCACTTCCCTTACTTCAGAGAGGTGGCCAAACCAGGATGGAAGGTACTTTACAACTGAAAAATATAACTCGTGGGCACATAATAAACAGTCTTTTAGGGTGACTTGCTGAAACACGCATTAAAAGTCCTGAACTCCAAATTCGGAGCATATCTATGATTGAGGGATTGCCTCCACACGGCTCTCAACATGGTGACGGCTGATCTGGGAGAGTGACTTCATTCTCTGCGCCGCTATATCATACAGCAAGTCGTTTTTGCTATTATATTGAAGCACTGAATTTCCGATTTAGCAGCTTTCAAAGTGTTTTTTTTTTTTTTTTACTCATTTGTGATTGCAGAATTCTATCCGCCATAATCTCTCTCTACACGACATGTTCCTTCGTGAGTCGTCACCAGATGGTAAACTCTCTTTCTGGACCATCCGGCCTGAGGCCAACAGGTGCCTCACTCTTGATCAGGTGTACAAGGTGAGCACTACTGACTGTATCACTGTCACCCTTTTTATCTAAAATAAAGGACGAAGCCCTGACACTGAATTGAGTTCTTTTGTTTTATTTGTTCATCATTTTGTGTATTGGATACCATCATTATCATCCATGGTGTCGTGGGGATCATTTTGGATTTTTGTCTTCCCTCTTACTCCACATCTTTCTCTACAGTCCGGCTGTGACCCAATGACTGCTCCTGTTCTGGTGCCACAACTTTTATTTCCCAACCAAGTAAGATGTCTTTACCCTTTTCAGTCCTCTAGGAACAGTCTTCATCAGTCAGGCAGAAGAAAGCAGACAAGGGACAGAAAATCAGACGTCCACATTCACTTTCCTTTTTGTTTTTAGTCATCAGACCCTTTGATCCAAAGAGTGCAGCTGCAGCTTGAGGTCTACGGTCTAGGGAATTCTTTTTATTGCAGGAGGAGATGATGTGAGCAGCAGGGAGGCTGAAGTCACACCGAATGCTTACACTCAGAAATAAATGTATCCATCATCCCTCTATAAAGTGTAGGGACAGTTATAAGAGGTCTTACTCTGACTTTCGCCTGTTCTTGCTTGCCAACTCCTTAAAACATTGTCGAGAACGCAGGTTGTGGTCAGGAATATGAGAGAGCACAGTAAGGCAGTACGCTTCCACTGTATAAACTGATGTTGTGTCTTTTTGTTTTTCACAGCAAAAGAAGAGGATGCTTCCTGATGCAAGAAAAATTCCAACTAGCTCTGGTACGTTAACAAAGATGGAGGGACTTTGATAGAGGAAACAAATTCACACAAACGTCAGTCATTTGAAATTAAGATGCTCTGCTCTGAGTTTTTTTTCTTCTTTTGTACTTCCAGAGAGACGGATGAAACCTCTTCTCCCTCGAACTGATTCCTACTTGGTTCCCATCCAGCTCCCCCTCACCTCCTCTGTCTTCCTGTCGTCCTCCTTGGCCCAGTTTCCTCCCTCTTGCTCGCTGCAGAAGCAGATCACTTCGCGAGGAGCCAAGAGAGTGCGCATAGCTCCGAAGGTAAAGGCTCCCTCACGCATTGCAGATGTTAAAATGAACTGAGTTATGTGTTGGGGGTGTGTATGATGGACAGTTACTGGTAGAATTGTAAAGTGCATTGTTGTATGTCCGACAGGTGACACAAAGTGACGTCCCAGCTGTGGTAGTGTATCCCCAGAAGGACAAAGACCTCATGGTGAAGGTGAAGGAGGAGCCGCAATGTGTCCCGGTTAAATGCGAGACTCCCAAAGCCCCTCGGAAGAGACAAGGCAGCAGTTCGCGACGCAAACAGCGCCTGGTTCACTCCCTGCACGAGGAGCCCGTCCTCCTCTGCCCCAATAATACTTTCTTTGACTCCGGCGTAGTCTCCGATGCTTCGACTTTCCAGGACATGCGGGATACCCAGCTGGAGGAGCACAGCCCCGATCGGGACTTCTCCTTCAAGACGCCCATAAAAAGCAGCAGCCACCTGACCTCCTCCACGCCCAGCAAGCCTCCCACTCACGTCTTACCCGAGCCCTGGAAAGTGACCCCCGTGGGCAAAGGGAGCCAGAGCGTTCTGGACTTCAGCCCCATCCGCACACCCGGTGGCCCCGCAGTCACGCCGCGGCTCGACTACACCACCTTCAGCTTCAACAGCACCCCCTTTAAAGACTGGCCTCTGTTTAGCTCCCCCAGAGAGCTGCTCACGTCGGCTCCCGCCAGAGGGACGGGACCATCCGACTCGCTCATCGAATGCTTCAGAAGCAGCTGCTCCAGGGAGCTGCTTCAGGCGGGAGGCGGCGCCGCGACGCCCACCAACCGCTCGATGACGGAGGGCCTCGTCCTGGACACGATGAACGACAGCCTGAGCAAGATACTCGTGGACCTTAGCTTCTCTGGTCTGGATGACGAGGAGCTGGGCATGGCCAATATGAGCTGGTCCGAGTTCATCCCTCAGTTTAAGTAGCCGGGTGGACAAAACACATTTTAATCACATCGATGTGTCATCTGTTTTCAGAAACACTATAGGAGAAGATGGGAATAATGACAGGGGAACTTTGATTTTCGTTTCCAGGTCAAATTAGCATGCTGCTTACTCGTCGTCCCTCACATTAGATGTTCCTCTCCACCTCTGGCTTTTCATCGGTGCCATCGCTCTTCATCTGCTTTTGTCTTGTTCTCTTATTTCTACTAGTAAAGCTACTGGCGGGTCCTGTTTCCTTCCATACTTTATCCTACCTGTCGTATCTCTCTGTGCTCTTGAAGGATAAATCTATCCTTATGTGTGTATGTACACTTATGTATGTCGATTTGCACATTTTAATATATAATTTAGCTTTTGCATTTGTGAATGAAAAGACAATATATTGCCAGCGAGATGCGTCCGTGCCGTTTGGTTCAGGCGGCCTCCTGGAATCGACTTTTAGGTTGCGAGATTGTCAGCAATAAACAATGGCAAAGTAATACAAATGGCACTAACGGCAATGGGATTGTCTCTGTGCTTCACTCCTAGAACTGTCTTCCCCACTTGACTTTATAAATCCTGGTTGTTCACTAGTTTGCCATCAGTAGGCACTGTGCACCTGCAGACGGGGACATTTTGCATGCAGTTACCCCTCATGCCAACACCATAATTGAAGATCTTTGGGAGCAAAATACTGAATATGTCGCGTCCATCTAGCAGATTTGATTAGTTTTCAGTAACGATGCAAATGTATTTTCCTGTAAGCACCATCTTAGGCGGGCAGAATGGGAGATATTCCCGTTTTTTGTAAATGCCTCTAAATAATGTCTGGCTTTAAATCATTCCTTCTGGTTTGTTAGCACGTGTGTTCATATGGGAGTTGATCTGTTCACGCGCTGCATGGCATTCAAGAGTGAGATGTTGGGGTTTTGAGCAAACAGTTTTCAAAGCGTGTGCCTTGTTCTGTTTCCTAAAGTTGGTGTTTTTTAAGACTGTGTGATACGTGCTGGTGTCGGTGCCTCAGAGAGCATGGAGGTTTGCCTCGCTCTTTTCACATTTCAAAAATGTAAATAAAGAGTTTTTGACAACCTCACACAAACCGCAGTACAGTGATGTTGAAACCCCAGTACGGTGTGTTGCATCTGATAGAAGACAGAGCAAGGTTGCCTATTTGTTATTTATATTTCAATAAAGGTTGAAACCATTTATAGATTGTCTTTGTGATTCAAGATTGACTTTATTGGTCTTACAAAACTTTGTAGGCAGAGATTTAGATGTTCATGGAGAATGATAGTGAGCACCTCGTACTCCAGTAGTGTCCAACATAAGCGTAACATAAAGTCCAATGCACAAATATGAAGTGCTAGTAAAATTCTACAAGAGAAGTCAGATACACAACCTGTTTCCAGCATTGTTTTGTAATAGTGTTCTTTAAAAAAATCTTAAAATGATTACAATATTCAAATGGACGCATAAAATCGAAACAAAAAAGATGCTTGGACTGGTTAAGGTGGCATCCAGTAGAAAGAGATCTTCAGAACGTCTGGACTTCCTGTTGAGTCACTTCTAGAAGGATCTGCAGGTGCTTGCTGAAGTAGTCTGGGAATATTGAAGAGAATCCGAGTTATGGAAGAGTTGGAAAGGCTTTGTTCTTCGAGTTAGAGTGGGGTTTAGTAAGCTAAAAGGGCTAAATGTTTTGGGAAGAACAGGCTGTAATTTCCATCTCTGTGTTACAAACAAACTGCCCAACAGTAACCTATATACACACATTACATTCCTTAGGAAAAGCTTTGATGCATAAAATGATGCCATTGGCTCTTTTCACCTTCTGCTCTACACATGTTGAAGATGTATAACTACATCTTTTCCCAACTAAATGGATAAATAAAATCAATAAGTTTGCAGATTTTGGCACGGCTTACCAAAGATGCGTCTCAATCTATGTGGTACGCGATAGCGGTAGATGGTCACATAGTAAACCGGGATCCCGGTCAGTGTGAGAGCACTGCTCATCCCGGTGTTCCAGGGGTCCGAGTACAGAGACAGACCCACGATGAAGAAGCAAACCACGGTGAAGGTAACCACGATGGCCAGCGGCACCTTTGGGTCACGAAAAAGAGCAAATAAAACGTAGTTAACAGAATAATAGAGAATGCTATACAGTTTGACTCACTAACCTTGAAAGGCCGTGGGTGGTTGGGGAAGCGATGTCGATGGAGGAGCATCCCCGAGGTTGCCATAGCGATGAAGAACCAGCGCGAAAAGGAGACAAAGTTGATGAGCTGGTAGATCTCTCCAGTGATTAACACCACCACCATCAAGGGGTACTGGAGACAGACAATGCAGGTATAATGACACATCCATACTCAGTCTGTTGTGACTGTTACATATAGGGATGTAGTGGAGGGTAAAGCATATTTGTGCAATTCATAACTTGCTATGTTACATGTGGGTACCACTAGGAATGAGAATGAAGAGTGGGTTCCCATCTCGAACCAAATGTAAGATATCTTACCGATAAACAAGCAGAAATATAAGTAAATTATCATTTCTAACAAAAAAAAGTTGTGAAGTCTACTGCGTTTAAATTGGACAGTTTTTTGGCAATTCTCTTATAAATAAAGACAGATAATGCATACACACAAACACAATTAATTTCATTATTACATATTTTTTGATTCAAATAACAAATATACATTCACGTATGTTCATTTTTCACCTTGGCGACTGTAGATTGACAAATAAAATGTAACAAGTAAGCTCCATCTGCTGGTGAAGACAGTGAGATACAGTTGAAAGCCTTGAAAATAATTAGTCAGTGGACGTTGAGCTAAAGGGGACATATCATGCTCATTTTCAGATCCATAAATGTATTTTGGGTTTCTACTAGAACATGTTTACATGCTTTATTGTTCAATAAACACATTGTATTTCTCATATTGTTTGTCTGAATATACTAGTATTCACCCTCTGTCTCTTTAAGCCTTCCTCCCTAGGTCTGCTCTGATTGACTTTGATAATTATGGTGCACCTTTGCAAAGGTAGTACTCAAGTCATGGATGGAGATACTCAGGTGGGGGGTGCGAACCAGGCGCCAGCCTCCGGTTCTGACAAGTGAAGCCAATGCGAAACTCTCTTTAGTGGCCATCAGAGGGCGAATCCTCTGAGTGTAAGAATAAGTCAGATTGTATGGAAGTCTATGAGAAAATGACTCTACTTCTCTCTTGATTTATTACCTCAGTAAACATTGTAAACATGAGTTTATGGTCTCAATCTCTAGTTTCAAGTCTTCTTCAATGCAGCATGATGTTCATTTAGTAAATTATGGTCCATTTAGAGTCAAACAGACCATAAAGCAGGGGATGCTTTAAGTGGCTTCCTGTGATTGACAGGTCGCCGCCCCTATCAGAGCGGCGTCTCTACGTCGCTCCTCCGCATTCGAATATGGTAACTTCCGTTCATTGGTTGCAAAAAGCCAAGATGGCTACGGCCAAATCGTCGAACTCGAGGCTTCAAAAGGGCAGTCCACAAACCAATGGGTGGCGTCAAGATGACAACGTCCACTTCTGATATACAGTCTGTGGTCGAAACACATGTTTTCTAATCTAGGCAGCCCACAGAAAATAGACTGGGTTGTTGTATTTCACAGTTTGTAGTGTTTGTAGGCACTACAGACTGAAAAAGTGAGTTTTTTGTGAGAGTTGTTGTTGTCTGTTTATGTGGTGACACTGATATTAGATCAAATATTGCCCACTAGCTTTATTTTTATTGTTTGGAAAGTATTTTACCAGGAATACCACAGCAGGCAAAGGTGTGCGTCTGCGGATGTGAATCATGGAAAAGATTGGGGGCCAGTGGCCGTCTCTGGCTGCCACAAACACCATCCTGCAACACAAACAGTAAGACTTCCACTCACGCTGTAAGCTGTCACCTCTTGCCTGATTTAAAGCACACGCTAGAGTATAAAACAATAATAAGACATCTGTGCACAGATCACCTCGGTGACCCAAAGATGCCGCCGTTAAGAGCCCCAAGGCAAGACATCGCCACGAGGAAGGGGATCACAGAAGCCAATCCCTTGAGAGCACGGTTCGCAAACGTCTGCAGAGACAGAGGAGGAGAACGGCCTTCAAACACATACATACACATTCCTTTTTTTAAATGGATGTGTGTTCTACAGCACGGCACTGACCACAGCCACAGCCTCAGACAGCAGCAGCTCAGCGGGAGTCATCATGGTGAAGTAGGCCACATTAACAAGCACGTAACAGACTGTCACTGTCACCATGGAGCAGATTATTGCCAGCGGGATGTTTCTGTCAAGACGGGATACACGCGGAGAGATGTGATAGTATTTTCAAGGCAACAAGGCTTTTAGAAATAGATTTGAGTGGAGTGAGGATGTCAGATGTAAAATACCTATTTGGGTTTATCACCTCTTCTGTGATAAAGTTCAGAGCAAACCTAAAAGGAAAAAAGAAAAAGTACGTCCACACAAGCATTTTAAAAAAAGGTTCCATGTATAGTAAAAGAAGACAATGTTTGGAATTCAAGCCAGTTTTCATACTGCAATGAATGGTCGCTTACCATCCACCGTAGGCATAGAGGCCGTTATAGAAGGCCAGTGGCAACGTATCCAGTTTAAATGAGTCAACCTCAAAACCATTCTGGAAACTCTCTGTTTTTCCTGGAAAAAAAGAAGATGCAGAGAAAGAGAGTAACAGAGCATCATCATCAAATAGTAACCATTTGACAAGACCTTAACAGCTGGAAAATACATCTGTATCCCCAAGATAAACGATGACATCCTCCCACCTTTGGCCAGTGCGATGCCTCCAGGGATGATGATGAGGACCAGAGCGAACATCTTTATGAAAGTCAAGGTGATCTGAGTGCGGGAGGCCATGGTCACACTCCAGCAGTTGATTGCCACGACTAACGCTACAGAGACACAAAGACAAACAGCTGGTGAGAGAACGGTTTCTGAATCTATATTTGGCACTACGTGCACTTATAGAGTGGTATGATTGGTATTGTATAAAACCACTCACTCAATCCCAGGATGCTGACCAGTTTGATGAGCACTATGGGAGCATCACATGGTGCAAAGAACGGCTCCACCACATAGCGGCCAAAAGCCAGGGACACATAGGAAGCCACAGCTGGCCTGGACATGGAAACATGCTTGTTATGTGATCCGATTTAACTTTCAGTCAAGACAAACAGGGCTAAACTAATCCACCTAATTCCAAACCTGATTAAGAAGCACTCAGACCAGAGTCGTAAAAAGGCAGGCAGTGGCCCCAGTGTCTCCAGTAGATACGTGTAGTGGCCCCCTGATTTTGTAAAACTGGTGCCCAGTTCAGCGTAGCACAGGGCCCCTAACGGAGCAGAGGGCAGACCAGAGAAAAACATTTGACATGTAATTCAAGTTTTGCTCGTCCCCTGTTGTGTGAATAACTTGCAGCGAAATGAAATAGATAAATAAACACATTCAGTGATTAATTATTACAATAATAATTTGGTGCATGGAAAAATGCATTGACTGACATATGGAAAACAAATTGCTTGAATTTGAAAAGTTAAATAACCACAAAACTTGTCATTTAATCTTAGTTTATTATCAAAAAGAATAAAGAAATGAATGCATGTTTGAATGATTAAAAAAAAAGTGAAAAGGGTAAATATTTTAATTAGTTTAATTATTATTTTGCATTGCGTTTTCTTAAATATTCCATTCCATGTCTGCACCAAACACATACTAATTGAATAAAAGTAAAATTCAGTTCTATCAACACATAGAAATGAACACTTGCCAGGTTTAGTTCCAACAGACAGCATCAGGCCTCTATCTTACCGAGCATCGAGAGGACCCCACACAGCGCCCACACCAGCAGGGAGAGCCCCACGCTGCCGCTGTTCAACAGGACTCCCTTGGGTGCGATGAAGATCCCGCTGCCCACCACCGAGCCGATGATGAAGCACACGGCAGGCAGCAGGCCGATCTCCCTCCGAAGTTGCACCACCTCATCTTCCTTCTCCTTCTTGCCATCCTCTTTCCTCATGTGTGTCCCGTCCATTTGGATAACTTCAACTGAACACACTCAGTTTCCTTAATTCTGCTGATATGAAGTTTACACCTACATCGTTTAAGTTCTCACCTCTTTTTGTGTGTCTGAATCCTTTCCACTTCTGCCCTTGATGCTTTTTCAGAAATCAACAGTCCTCTCCGTGCCTCCTGTTAACACTTCTGGACACACATTTGCAGCAGTTAAAGAATTAGCATGAGGCTGTGGTAGGAATAGACAACACTGGCCTCAACAACATGGCCCCCTCTCCCCCTAACTGCTGAATGGTTTTCTCCTCCCCTCGCCCCCTTTACCCCCCCCCCCCCCTCCCACCCAGCCTGAGCAGGGAACAAAGCCAGCACTCTTCCAAACTTCACTTAGTAATTACTGCAGTTTAAAGACTCGACACGTTCCTGTGTTGCACTCTGGGTTTGTGCTCTTGCGTGTGTGTGTGTGTACAGCTTGACAGGGGGGGGGGGGGGTATGGTGATGTAGGGGCAGCTGCACAGACTGTAGGGGGCCGCTTTCAATAACAACACACATTTTCATCTTGTCCCATCCAAAGCTCCGTTTCACAACATGATATTGCTTTGTATTCCTTTATTTGAGTCATGCTTTTTCCCAGCTTTCACGCACACGTGGCTTCGGCTAAACCTAAAATATTTGTGCGATATTTCAGCTCAGCAGAGAGAATCACTCAGGCTTGTTTTTTGTCCCTATTTCCACTCGCCTGGCCACTGCATTCGTCAGTGCTATAACTCTGCTTGTTAAAATTCCTTCACACCCACTACCAATAGGTTCCTTTGGAGAGTTATGAAGTGTGACCAATTTCATCTGCAGTCAGATTGTGAGGAGACGTCATATTGATGCATTCAGAGCCAAAAGCAGATACAGACGATAATGCAGGACTATGGGATGTTATGGCACACAGATTCAGCATAACAGGATCATATGATGGATCACATGTCTTTGTTTTGTTGAGAGGTTAAGAAGCTGACAGGTGCCAAGATGGGGGATGTTTGTTGCTGCTGTTAAAGGCAATACATGATTTTAAATGTATTGCAAAATTCCAAACCAACGTGAGAGCTGTGTGCAAAGACATAAAATAACATATGTTACTATAGCATACACACAGTCAAGATTAACGCTGATTTACTTAAACATACAGGAAGTTATTGTTGAAGAAAATCATCATATAACTTAGGATTGAACTGAACACATTTGGATTCACAAGTAAAAACATTCTTAGGAAGAGATTAAAGCACCAGACAAATTGTAATCGATCACCCCTGTTTGTATCCAAACATTTCCCGTAAACGAATCGCGTGTTCTGCCAAAAGGTTATCTTGACTCAAACGAAATCAGGTCAGCATGACAGAGTGAAGAAATCAGATGTGCTCTGTTTGTGGTTCAACCCACTTGTTTGATCAGTGGAAAGTGATGTAAGGGGGGTAAAGTTTGACTATAAAAGTAATCTGTGAAAAGTAATACGTCGGATTTCGTTGGATTTGCTGAACTCGTTGTATGTTGCCGTGTATGCATTAAAACACTTCCCGCTGGGTTGCAAATTCAATTCGTCGTCTCTTCTCGTCATTTTGCCGCAACATTATTAAAGTATTACAACATGCACCAACCTTGTTCAATTTAGGCAAAACTGGATGCACTCTGTGTTTCCTCCAGAAGATGGCGACCTCATCTCTCACTAGATATCAATTATCTGTCACTGAGTTACTTATATCTCTTCCAGGCCCTGGGACATCCTGGGCATCACACTGTGAAATCCCACGGCGGGGTCTGACTTGGGCCCCTCTCTCAGCGGGTAACCCTGCACCGAGCTCACACGACACCGGCCCCGGGAGATGTGAGCCCGACTCCCCGGCTGTTTTCCACCTGACCTCCCAAGATCCCTGCCCACTCAAGTGGAGGCCGAACCAGCCTCAACTGCTCACTGTAGACCGCTTCTCCCATAAACCCATTTTACAGAGAATACAGAGGGAATATTCTGTGACATTTGCCATGAGCCATTCACAGGATGCTTTTTTAAATCATCGGTTGGAACGTTTAATGTTGATTTAATATGGTTTCCCTAAAAATTAAGTATTGTAATTATGAGTAAATTTTAGCAACTTCACCACCAAGCTACGTATTAATTCCAGTGTGATGTAAGTAATCCCAAATGTAGATGATAGCCGTTAGTCCTGTTTTATCACAAGTCTAAATGTGGAATTTGACCATTACAAATAAGTATAACAAAAATAGCATCTAACACTTATGTGTTGTTCTATATAATAACAAGATATGTTTATTTTGGTCCACTAATTCATCATACATATTTGTATATCTTTTATATATCAACTATTTTAGTAATTCCAGTTTCAGGTTTGGGTAAGTTATTGTTGTTGTACAACAAAGGGTTCAGCAACGAAATGCAGTTGTGGAATTATGTCATGTGACTTTGGTTATGTGATTCCAAGGTCACATTACATGAGGAAGTATAATGCTGTTTTTTGTTTTTTTTCAATACTGCCGCAATTAACTGGTCAGTGACCCAAATCAAACACAGGTGCAGGCGGGGGTCTGGCTAACATGCTCGCTGCTAACATGCTCGCGGCGCAGCCTCCAGCCTCGGTCAGCTCGAAGTGTTTGCAAGCTTTGAGGACCGCAGTGGGACAGAGAGGCCGTATTATACAATGAGAATGTATGGATTTATAAAGAGAGGGGAATGAACGAGAGGAAGACGTTGAACCTGCAGCAGATTGAGCAGCAATGGCTAGTGCGCTAGCAGAAGCCCTTCCGACAGGTGAGTACAAAAACACACTAGCAACGTGGCGTCGGTTGTGCAAACACTGTGCGTGCTCTGCTCTGTTTGTGTGAGGAAGCGTGCTGGCCTCACTAAAAGTTTGCAGCTATACAGCCAGCTTGACAATATATTTCCCAGCACCGTGTCCTCCAAGGAACAGACAGGTTGTTGTATTTGCAAGGTGTAACGGTGGAAAATATGTAATATTTTTGTAAAACTGAAAAAGAGCACAAACGATACAAAAAGTAAGTGCCTGTGTAAGTACTTAATAATATCTAGTATACATCAGTATAAATGCTACGAACACAAACCAAAGAAATATGGATATAAACATGTTAGTATAACTGTAAATAGTAGCACACTTACGGATTAAGCCGATTTTGTGGACTTCAAGGCACAGGATTATATGGATTGAACGCTGAGATGGTCACTTAATGAGTCCATAGGCACATGGCACTCCTTGAACATCACTTCCTGTTATTTTGACTATTTACACTTCGCTCACTTCCTGTTCAGTGCAGCTATTCACAATTGCCACTAGGTATTGCTATAGGACATATAACATAACCAATACATTGAATACAATACACTCCCCGTCTGGCATATTAAGAAATATGCCACTATGTACATATTAACCCACAGTCCTTTCTCATCCGAGTCTGTACAGGAGAACTGCTACTGTACTAAATGTAGGACTGCGGTCTGACAGTGAGTTGACCGGGCTGTCACTCAGCGACTCATCCCACCTATGGCTTTGCCCTCAGCAAGCTGTGGACTGTGTGACACGTCATTCCCATGATTGTCTTTCTGGGAGAAAAGCAGGACCACTTCAGAGATGGGTCTGGAGAATATCTTGAGCGTCTGATTTCTTGTCACTTTGACTTCTATCTTTCTTACTAGTCCATCTTTACTGGGAATAGCATTCACAACAACTCCCATTGGCCACTGATTTCTTTTTGTCTGACTGTCCTTCATCAGAACTATGTCTCCTTCTTTAAGATTGGGTTTCTGTGCTTGCCACTTCTGACGATGCTGTAGCGTGCTCAAAAATTCTTGTCGCCACCTAGCCCAAAATGTCTCTGCCAAGGCTTGAACCCTTTTCCACTGGTTCTTGAGCAAATCTCCTTTCGAAAACTCACTAGCTGGACAAGGAGATGCGGCTGTTTTCTGTGTCAGCAACATGGAAGGGGTTAGAATGAGGGGAGTCTCTGGGTCAGTGGATACCGGAATTAACGGCCTGACATTCACAATGGCACTGACCTCTGCCATAAAGGTGATTAGCACTTCATGGGTGAGTTTTAAAGGTCCAACTTGGAGGAGCATGCAATCTAGAATTCGCCTTGAGACTCCAATCATGCGCTCCCAAGCGCCACCCATATGAGAGGAGTGTGGAGGGTTGAAAACCCTGGTGCACTTTTGCTGAAGGAGGTAGTCTTCTATGCTTGAATCACGATTACATTGTGAATCCATTTTCAGCTCCTTAAATGCTCCAATAAAATTTGTCCCACAGTCTGATCGAAGCTGTTTCGCATAGCCTCTGATAGAGAAAAATCTCCTGAGGGCGTTTATGAAGCTTGAGGAGGTCATTGTTTCGATTACCTCGATATGAATGGCACGTGTGGACATGCATGTAAACAAAACTGCCCACCTTTTGTCCCTGGCCTGGCCAGCCCTGGTACAACGTGTGATGACTTCCCATGGCCCAAAAATGTCAAGTCCCACATAGGAAAATGGGGGGTCTACTTGTAGACGTTCAGCAGGTAGATCAAACATTTGTTGTTGCTCTATTCTTCCTCGCAGCTTTTTGCATGTGACACACATGTGAATGCAGCTGCTGATGAGACGTTTTCCTCCTACTATGCACAGACCACTGGCACGGACTGCACCTTCAGTGAAGTGTCTGCCCTGGTGTTTCACACATTCATGATGGTGGCGGACGAGCAGAGTTGCTATGTGGTTACGGCTTGGGATAATGATAGGATTGGCTTCACACTTTTCTAGTTGTGCCAGATCGATGCGTCCACCTATTCTCAGCAGGCCTTCACTGCCAATGACTGGCCGAAGTTTATGAAGACGGCTGGTTTTGGAGCGGTCACAGTTTGACTTAATGCATTTCAACTCTTCTGAATAGCTTTCATGTTGCACACACTTTATGATGACAATCTCTGCCTTGGTGACCCATGATCTGCTGGGTTTAACTCGGAGGGAACATAACTCCACTGCTCTGGCCGTGTTGACTGTCGGATACGCTGTACGCGATTACTCACATAGACGTAGAATCTTCTTCTCTCATTGTTTATGTATCCTAACACAACTTTGCTGTCTGTGTAGAATTTTATTGCATTCACTTTCAGGTAGGGTTGTCACGATACCAAAATTATGACTTCGATACGATACCTGCCATAAGTATCATGATACCCGATACTTACGATACGATACCAGAATTCGATACAATACCACAAATACGATACGATACTGGTATATTTATCTATAATAGTAATAAATAAAACATCTGTACGGTTCCCTTTTTTACCAGCTTGTTCCTGCCCAGCTTTTTGAACACTTAACAAATGGCATTAATATTAATGTTTAACCTCTTCGCATCTTTTGAGCCTCTCTCATATTTCCGCTGGCTTTCAAACACAGCTGGAAGGGAACTCTGTCTCTGTGTTGCTGCTGACTCTGCTGGCATCTGTTTGACTGTCTGTGGGAGTGGGTGGATAAACAATGCTTAATTTACTTGCATAGTGAGTTTGATATTTTCACTTCATATTTTATCTTAATTCATGGAATAATTATTTTTCCTTAACTAAAAATAAAAAGAATTAGCTCAAGATCCACCAGCATGTAGCCATTTTGCATCAATTGTGTTTGATTTAGTACACTTTTGTGTGCATTGTGACCTCATGATCATATAGGCTTGTCGTCAAACTAGGCTAAGGCTACTCGTGTTAGGCTGTATATGGGTGAGCTTGGGGGTGTTCATGTTTATAATCACATTTGCTTTAGGGTTAGTGTTAATATTTGACACTAAAATGAGAGGCTTCATCACAAGCATTCCAGTTAGAATTCATTCTGTGGGGCTTTTAATTTGAAATGGGGCGGATGACGCACCCCCCTGCTCCAGTTCTCCAGCTAAAAAGGTAGGGTATCTTTCCCCACACATGTACATCTATTTGTAGAACTGAATATTCATTTTCAAGTGACTGCAATGTTTGACATTTTAAACTTGAATGATTGAATTTGCTATCATGTGTCATCAAAACAGAGGCTACCGCAAGGATATAATGGTCAATGTCTTGCGGTTCATAAACTTTTTATCATGTTTTATCAGATTGCTGAAACACAGACACCTCCATAGCAGAGACCTTTCTGGATGGTGGATGATGATTTTATTCTTATAGCAAAGACGATCTAACATTTTAGTAAAAATCAACAACTCTCTCAAATCACAAAACTAGACTGCTAAAACTCAAATTTGTGGTGTCATAGGGTATAAAATCTGGAACTGCTTCATATACAATTAACTGGGATGTTATAGATGACACTGGGTACATTGTTTTGTTTGTTTTAGAACTGAGAACACTAAAATTGAATAAAGCTCATTTTGGTATTAAAAAAAGAAATGAGAATTAACTTCCCTGTTTTCTGGCTTTTTTTTGGCTTTGTAGCTCATGTTCACAAATATTGATTGAATTTTTCTTGCCCAATGAAATAATATATTGGAATACAACCTTTCCAGTCAACATCCAGCTGATGTGACTATCACACAGACAGCTATGGCTGTACCACCACCACCACCACCACCTGAAAAAAGGATTGTTGCACCAATTACAGAGAGCAAGGTCGAGGTTTCAAAGATCTCTTTGGTTGTGCCTGCTCAAGCCCAGGAAAGAAAGTCACATACTAGAAAGGTTGAGGTGCTAAAGATTTCTTCAGCTATTCCACAAGAACAAGAAGAAGCCCACAACCCAGACAATAATGAAGACAGCGCTCAAGAGTCTGTGGCACGAACATGCAGCTTGCCACTAAAAAAGTGTTCACGCAATGTGGTCTTCATACAGACTGATGATGACGCAGTGAAGATGAGTCTTCCCATGAGCAGGTTAAAGGAAATGGCACCAGATGCAGAGGAAATCTGGATGTCAGGATTACCAGAGAAATACGCAGAAAGACCTGAAACACCCGAGTTTGAATATATGCCTTTGGCGAAGTTTGCTTCACAGTACAGGACTCTCTACGGACAGCAAACTCGAGGCAAAAATGCCCTTCCCCTTTTGCATGACACAGGACGCATTCAAAAAAGAACTGTGGGAAAACCTGCCGTTATCAGATTCCCCCGCTTCTCGGAAAAGAAAGAACCAGAAAAGTTTTACAGGCGATTGCTGAAACTTTATTTACCACACTGATCAAATGACGAGCTGAGAACCGAACACCCAACATATGAGCAGTTTTACAAAAATGGTCGCAGGTGGGGCTATAATGTAAAAGACCTGGTTGATGCGGTACAGAAGAAATATGAAGGGCATGGCAAAGAAATGGAGAAGGCACTGGAAAAGCTTCGACGGCAAGGCCCACCGATTAATGCATGGAACACTTTTGCACCCGAAGTTGAAGTGGATCGTTTGGAGTGTGTCGCCGATCTTGAGGCTATAAATCCAAACGATGACTATGAGAGAGACAATGTACCAGCCTACCAAGTCAATCGTGGGGACAGTGGAGCTGTACCTGCAATAGAGGCACCAAAGTTGAGCCTGGACTTTGTGAGAAAGTTGTACCAAAGCCTCAATGAAACACAGGCCTCCATATTCTATGATGTGCGTGAATGGTGTCTCAAGTGTGTGTTGGGCCACCGTCCTGAACAGTTCTTCTACTTTGTCTCCGGAGGAGCTGGCTGTGGAAAATCTCATGTTATCAAGTGCATATTCGAGGAAGCAACCAAGATTCTGCGCCAACTCTGCAACCAAGCAGACATGTCCATGCTTGCTGTGCTACTGACTGCATTTACTGGCACTGCAGCTTTCAACATCTCTGGGAAAACCTTGCACTCTATTCTTAAACTGCCAAGAAGTCTGAAACCACCATATCAAGGACTTGGAAATGCACTAGATGAAGTGAGAGCTGCACTATCCAATGCGGAAATTCTCATAATAGACGAAATATCCATGGTTTCCAAACAGTTATTTTCCTATGTCCACTGGAGATTTCAGCAGATCAAAGGCAACAAGAAACCTTTCGGAGGGATGTCTGTCCTCGCAGTAGGAGACTTCTACCAACTGCCACCCCTTGGTAAAGCCAAACCACTATGCGTGTATCAGGAGGATGTGCTTGACCTTTGGAAAGACAACTTTCAAATGGTCAACCTGACACAGATCATGCGCCAGAAAGATGACCTTGCTTTCGCAGAACCTTTGAACAGGATGAGGGTAAAGCAAAAGACCGATGCACTCAGCGACAATGACAGAGCTTTGCTCACCCAGGCTGTCATTGACATCAAAGACTCTCCACTCAATGTCCTACATATATTTGCAACAAACAAAAAGGTTGATGCGCAGAACTCTGCAACCGTAGCTGCCCTCCACTCTGACTTTGTAAAGGTTGAGGCAGAGGCCTACACAAAAGACCCGACCACAGGGGAAATAATGCGGCTAGGATGCATCAGTGGCACAAACAGAGATTTACCTGATTGTATACAAGCCGCACAGGGAGTATGTGTTATGATGATCAGAAACCTGGATGTGGAGGATGGCATCGTTAATGGAACTTTTGGAACGATTGCCAACATAGTGACAGCCGAGCAAAATGGACGACAGTGAAGCTGATTGGTCTTCAGTTAGACAGTCCAACTGCAGGACAGAGATTCCGCAAAAAGATAAAAGGGGCCACAGACTATTGTGATTTTTACAGCACGACATGACTTAGTGACTTAGTTTCTATTAAAATGTGTACACTGCACTCTGGTCCTGCCTTGTATGAATTTGTGGTTACTTGTAAGCCCAAGTGGTTACTTGTCAGTGGGTTGGGTGTAGTTATGCATGATGCATTGATAATGCACTTTAAAAACAATTCTTTGAGTCGTTCATTGATTAATTTCCTGTTGCAATGGTAATCAAACAAGACAATACAACCATTGTATTCTCTAAATCTCTCTCGCAGTGAAACACACAGAGCAGGTGGTGTACCTTGAAAATACATGTCTAGTTACTACCGGTAACATTGGCGTGTATATATATATATATTGCGACGGGCAGTAGAAGCCACACTGTCAAAAGTTCCTGCGAAATTTTCTCGTTATTATGATTAAGCCCGATGGATTATATACAGTGTGCTTTGGCACAGTGTGCTACAGAGCCACACTGAATAACCAATACATTGAATACAATACAGAAGCATACATTTAGAGTGTTTTCTTTTTGCTCAGATGAGTGCATAACGCTTCTGTGGGCTGCAGCTGCTGTGGAGTTTATAGTTTTATATTGTGTGCACATCTCTGTGTTGGCTGCTTTGGTGATGTTTATTCTGCTGTTCATTCTATAAGAAGTGTCGGGTTCTTTAATACATGTGGTTTAATAATTATTCTTGCGCTCGCCATGTTGTCCATAGACTTTTTTTGTAGTTGACTTTATTATTTTTTAATTGTCTGAGTTTGGTCTTTTTTATAGTTAATTCTAGTGAGGCTAAAGAGGAAGTGGGTTGTATATTTATAATTGATAATCAGTTGCATGCACAGGCTGCAAAGTGCCCCCTGTAGACATTTAATTTAGTGTTGGTTTGGACATGAGGGTTTAGACATAAGTTAGTGCAGAGAGAAAGTCTTGATCTAGATTTAATGGGAGTTTCATGATTCGTTAACTTGACCTCATGGGTTTTATATGTGTTTCTGAAATGACACAGGTACCCTCCTCAAGATGAGGTAATAAAGCAGGACTCACCCTTTAGACCTGTGTCATTTCAGTAGAGATTGTGCTTTAGTGGCGGTTTTACCGAAATAGCCGAACAAACTTACCCTTTATCAAAGCAGGGCGTTTCCCCCCCTATGCCATAAGGCTTTAATAAATCAAAATCAAATGATGGAAAAACTTCCACACATCAATACAAGATTTGAAATGGCACTCAGGATGTTGCTTTTTAGCATCCAGGTCATGCCCGACAGCCCATCTGTTATTGCTCTGACTCTGTCACACACACACACACATACGCACTTCGCCTTACAGAGTGTTTCAATTATAAATATTGTCGGGTGAGGGGAAGAGGATCATTACATTAGATGACATACATGAGGCATGATGGATGGGGTTGGGCGATATTGGACAGAAAACAACAAATCGCCAGGTGCCTGCAGAGTACTGGAGCTTGCTGTTTAATTAGGCAGCTTACAGGGCAGTCCGAGTGCACATCTCCGCCAGGTGTGTCTGCGGCGACCACTGCTGTTATGTGTGATTTGAATGAATACAAACCACAATTGCCCCCCCCCCCCCCCCACACACACACACAAATATTAGGCTGATGGGTTCCAGCAGTATGCAAGATGCAAGATTAGTCGTCGACAGAAAGACAGACACAGAGATGCACACACATGACTGAATGCATAATCTTCTGGCGGAGATAATTACAGTTCGGCCCTGGAGAGAAAGACTTACTGTAGCGTGAGCGGCTCCTGCCCCGTTTCTAGGCGGGGAAGTAGTTCGCACCTAACACGGTGGTTACTCCGTCGGCTGTCCCACCTGCTGAGGGAACTCGCCTTAAAAGAAGTCTTAGCCTAGAATTTGAACATAACAGTGAAAGATAGACAGAGCAACCCTGTGCTCAAAAGGGCGAATCTCTTTATCCTTCCCTCTCTCAGCAGTCCATCTCCAGCAGTTTGGGCTTTTACGGTTCACCTGGGCAGATAAGGTAAGAAACGAGCACCGTTCACTCCCCCGGTTTGGCTGAGCCTCCGCAGTCGGAGAGAGACGTCCCGCAATTGCCATCCATCTGCCTCATCTGCTGGGTCAGACCCACAGGGCAGTAAACAGATTATTGCCCTCACTGGGTGGTGTATCGTTTGTTTTTGTTGTTGTTTTTTCTGGACGTCAGGGGCTGACGAAAAGGTTTTAGCACCCATGACTGCGTTATTCCAGCCAATCAAATGAGACGGAACAGAAGCTCATCCTGAGTTCATATTTAGCTTTGGCTGCGTTTCACATCCTCGAGATCTATTTAAACTTCATGACATTTACTCAAAGGTCTCGAGGGCTATATGTGGGTCGCTCATAATTCAATCTACTGTATCAATGGTGCAGGATATTAAACATGTTTTTACTTCATGTAAGCAACTTCCTTCTGATTCCTGCTGTTGGGTTGACATATAATTCACAGTTGTGGTGCCCGGAGTATTTACAATGCGAGAGGGATCCAATATGTAACATGTCGTAAATCACATGCAATATATTGCTCTTGCACATATAACAGTATCCGTGTAGCCATGCAATATTGTGTGTATGTATATGTATATATATATAAATATATATATATATATATATATATATATTAAATAAATAAATAAAATAAATGACGTCTGGCCTCTTCAGTGCCCCTGAAAGCAGTCATTTATCACCCAGTCACATGCTAGACCAGTAGTCGCTGTATGGTGATAAACGACCCATTTTAGTGCATCACTATGGTTATTTGATGTATACAGCTGGAATGGTGTCTTTTAAACTAGTAATGATATTATGTAATGTGATTCTGTTGCTTTTAGATTGAATTACCTCAGTTTCTCTTCATCAATCTCAGTTCAGGGATTGTGAAGGTCTTGGTAACCAATGTGGTTCAGGCCTTTTGGCAGAAGGTACAAAAATGTCTACTT
Organism: Anarhichas minor; assembly: GCF_050575085.1. Taxonomy (NCBI): domain Eukaryota; kingdom Metazoa; phylum Chordata; class Actinopteri; order Perciformes; family Anarhichadidae; genus Anarhichas; species Anarhichas minor. The sequence goes on from NW_027466491.1 coordinate 7,662,298, forward strand.
GGTTCAGGTTAGGAAACTACCAGTTCATGGTAGAATGATCACGAATCTCTGGACCAGCAAGGAAGCAGACAAAACACACCCTCAAAATGGAAATCTTTAACTGTTCACACAGTTTAACTACAACAGATATTACGTAAGATCTTCTCTTGAGTCTGAGATATCATGGTACTGGTATGTAGGAGGAATGTTTTCCGTTAAACAATGTGAAGATAAATGTTAATCTGATTCTCCAGTGCTTCATTGACAGATGATAGGAAATGCATTGCAAAGACACTGCAGTAATGACAGCTCAATGATGAAGATGCCAGATTCACAAAACAACGACCGTCATGATCCGTCTGTCTCTCTGTGTGTTCTTGCCGTGAATCGCTACTGAGACAAATTACAAATAAGCATTTAAAATCGTGTTAAAAGAAAATGGAAAACTGTGAACTACACTTCAAGTTTGTTTGGACAGCCAGATTGTATCTGTCCTCTTTGCTAATAAACACCTTACCCAACACATTAAGCCCGTTTGTAGTGTTGTGTTTGACAGAACATATGTACACCTAGCCAGAAAAATAACATTATAAGTAGCTCATCGCCACAGCTTTGCATTGGCAGCATAAGAACAGGTTAGCAGAGACAAGAGTGCCACCCCACAGTCCATCACAGGGTAAGTAATAGGATGTAATTGCAGTTTTACTCAGACCAAATCAATATCGAATGAGATGTAACGAGTAATTTATTGTGTTGCAATGGAACGGACACAGCGGGTTATTCAGGCTTTAATGCTCTCGTAAATTCCTTAAGGAGTCCTGTGAGGAACACAATGCATGATGGGAACTTCATATACAGGAGTGCTGAAATATTAAAATGGATCCAATTTATTTGAAGCATATCTCCCAGGCAGTGTCACAAAGAAATACTAAAGCAATTCCAACTCAAGGTCCACTGACAGGGCTTTCAACCAAATCACATGGTCTTCATGTAATATGTACATAGACTACAGCTGAAAATATGTCTCTGACACCTTAACATTTCTAAAATAAGATCATATAAAATGGAAGGCTGACTTAAAGCGACAACAAGGCATAACACATAGTTGAACATGATGGTTTAGGTTTGCAGGAATATTTAGAGAACAGAGACCTCGTGGACGCATCAGTGTCGGTGCAACGCTGAGGTTCTTGTAACGACGGATGACATTGATATGATCTGACGGAATTCAAAACAGAACAAACATTTAGATATGACAATTACAGCCATAACTCAGGGTGCCGCGCATGACAGCAAAGTAAATTGACGACAAATGAGCGCAGTCCACTAATCAATTAATCGTATTCATTATTTTTGATGTGAGTCATTTCTGATGACTCACGCTCTACTGTGTGAGTCATCTCTCACTGGATGAAGTGTACAGCACAGCAGCAACATGACAGAAAGATTTACATTGAGAATATCAGGCTTTGAGGTTGAAGAGCCAATCAGAAGAGCTGGCCTGATGTCACTAAAAAGGAATCAGGAGGTTTGTTGAAATAAAGGAAATGTGGTGAAATTATTATTTTACATTTTTCACACTGTGGCGGTCAATAACTCGATTCCATGAGGACACATCAATTCCATTTTGCACTACTGGGCAGGAAAAACCTTACTTATGTCTCTCAATCGACCTAAAATGGAGCCTGAAGTGCCGGTGAATGATCTACCGAGGACATAGTAATACAAAAGCATTCTTACCAATTGATAAGTTGACCAATTTCTCTCCTATAAAAAGGGATCAATTTACCAGAGAATAGAAACGCACTGTATTGTTACAGAGCCAGAGCTCAATATAGTTTACCCTGCAGACAAGTATGAATGTCTGTCCAGGGTTCTAGACACCCAGGATGCATGTCTGTGAGCGGAGAGAAAAACGAGAGAAGGAAACGGCAAGAAAGAGATTAGAGAAAGAGAGATTTCATTCTGGGAGCCACAGAGTCAGACGGGGATGATGAATTGTTTTTTGAATGTTTTTTTTTTTTAACCCCCGTTCTTTGCCTTTTGGCTTCGGGACAGTGGGGGTTTGTATCGCCACGCTACAGAGCCGGTGGTGTTTATTTACACTTCAGATAATGGAAAGACCTCAAAAACCCAAAGGCGGCTTTGAATCGCTGCCTTTCTTGTTTGTCTCCAGGCTAAAGAACCCGTGGTGTCAGATTTTCAGTGAAGCCTACAGCAAAAATGCAACAACATGGCTTCTTTTACATTTCTGTCTCATCTGTCTATGTACTGTAGAAATATCGTAGAAAAGTATGAAAGCATAAAAGTATAGCTATTATAACCGTTAACCCTTTTGATTTCGAAGTATAACCAGCACAACATATAGCATGTTTACACTTTTTATAACCATCATAATGTGAATTGTTTTATGATAGCTGTGATTTAACATATAAGTTAAGAGTTAGACACTAAGAGTTAGACACTTTGTTTAAAATAGTCACTTGAGCCTTACAGTGCTTCTGGTTCTAGCAGGATCAAACGAGTTACCACCAGTTACATTCTCTGTCAGCTCTAGAAAGAGGAGGACTCATGTGTGAGTGACGCATGAAATGAAGGAGGTGCCAGCCTTAGATCAGCATAAAAAGCAGCAGAAAACAGTGAGATTGGGGCTTCTCCCCACCCCAACTAGAGAATGGGATAGACTTCTTACCCCCTCAGAGATGGCTAAAATAATACCCTTTTAGTTACCCAAAATAAGACCCCTTTATAAAAACAGAATTTTGCAAAATTATTTTTGCATGGTAATACAACTCACCCTACCAATGGGGATCAACTATTGCCCACCACAAATGTATGCCATCTCCAAAATTCGTCTTCCTCTTCGTGTCTTTGCGTTCCCCTCAGTTCACACTGCAGGCTTCCACATATTGCTGGACAGCTTGTAGGGAAACCTGCCTGATGGGCCGCGGTGGCAGCGATACAGCTGTGACAAGAGTCTGATGGGTGATCGACTGTGGCACTTTATTACCTCGAGGGGCGTGTTCAGCTCATCTCAGTGTGCTCAATCAATGTAAATCTGTCCGGCCAGGGAATTTATGTCCTCCATGATGAAGTGCTTTGCTTTACTCTGCTGCATTAATTTGACGCGGCTGCGATGTAGTCAACGACACCGTTTTCACTCGTTGCCAAGAACAATAATTGAGATGCAGGTCACACGAATGCACCATTCATCCACTCCTTCAGGGTCTACTTCTTGAACTCTGAGCTACGCGTGTCTTCTGAAATCTATATGTCATTCCATATCTCAAAAACGATATCGCAGCATATGATTTCATCACATTATTCCATTGAAAGCCGTTAAATTATCATATTGGATTGTCGCCCCGGCCTTTGATTTATTTAATTTTCTCCGCTCACATTTGATGAATGAATCTCTGCCCTTGTGTCAGTTCATCAAACCCACCACAGTGCTGTGCCAGTGTACTCCTCCCAACAGAAAGCCAGATGACCAGACGCTTTCGCTGAGAACCAGTTGCTATGGCGACACCTCCTCCCTGCCCAGCGGATGTCTGGGTAACCCATTGTAAAAATGTGTGTGTGTGTGTGTGTGTGTTGGAGAGAGAGAGTGTGAGTCTGAATCAGGGTAACAGTAAAATGGCCCTGGCTGATTTCCAAGTACTATATACTGTAATACCACTTATTGTATAGTGTCGATGTCTAACTGCTAAATTGCCGTTTTATTGACAAATAGAAGCACAAGTCTGAAACATTTAGCTTCAAACACAACCCTCTTCTTCATTTGTCTCAAAAACGAAGGTAGATGTTTCTTTGCACTTGTGGCGAAGAAACCAACCCATGAAGCGAGAACCCAAAACTCGCGCTGTATTCATCGTTCAAGGAAATGCCTTTTAAGTGACTTTGTTCTTGGTCGCTTAGTTACATCAGGGCAAGAAAATCTGACTCGGATTAAATACATTTTACTCCCATGGAAGAGTTTTACTGTGAACTGGTGATTCATCTTGCAACAAATCTTCCAAATTCAAACAGAATGTATGGTTGCCATTTTTAGTCAACTTGCGTTGTGAGTAATTAGCTCAATAGTCAGCTAAATAATGAAAATGTGACATTAATATAAGCTGATCTGATACTGATGGTGTTATCAGTTAACATGTCCAGCCTCAGTTCCTAGCATATAAAATCGCAGTAGTGCAGCTGTGTCATGTTCTTCACAAATCCCTCAAAAATGAACCCGTTTATCCGTACTCTCCCTTTCAAATGTTGGTTTTCTGGACCTTTTTGCCGATTCCCAACACGGATCCATAGGCCCTTCAGTCGTCGCAGTCATAGCCTTTCCCCTTGTGCATCTCCGCGTCTCGTATTTGTGTTCAGTGTCCTCTGTCGCCATGCTGCGCCGTGAAGCCGAGGTTTACTCTAACAAATTGATTAAGTGCAGTGAAAACCTTCCTGCAGTCTGCGTGGTCCAGAGTCGTCTTGCCCAAACGGCGCATATGTGTCGTGGGAAGAGATGCAGAAGTGTGTGGGCTGCTGTTGTCGTCGTATATGTGACCTGCTGATTCACTCTCACCCATCAGCACACTTCCTCTCTGGCTCTCAGGTGTAAAAACTGATCTAATATGTGCGACCATGAAAATGTTTTGCTGTTTCTTTTACTCAACCACAATTACATCTCTGTGTGGGGCCCACTGTGCAGATCAAATGACCTCCAACCACAATATTAGAGTGAAACAAGAAAAGCAATTGATCTCTGAGCATGGTCTGCGGTAGAGGTCGTGATTATTCCCACTACGTTCCCACCGCGGCCTCTTATCTCGACTACATTGACGGGGGATGAATTATCCGTCATTTGGACGAGACACAGCAGACATTGTTTATGAAATACGTTTGTGATGTAGAGGTCTCGGCTCATAAAAGCACCGTTATCAAACAACACCTCATAACCGAGATTAAATCATTGTCTCTATGGTGACGCGCACCGCAACAAAACACTGATTACGCTCAGTCGGAGTCGTCCAGCTCACCTTCGCTAACACTCGCATTTATTGTCAATTAATCAACAGAACAACGTTCAGCCTCTGGGTTGTGTTTAAACACAAGCTCTGTGTTCCTGCTGAAAACTGACAAGCCGGATATGTTCCTGAACTATAATGGGACAGATTAAGCTCCCGCACAAGCAAAGTTAACGCTCGGCTGGTGAACGTAGTGGAGCATTTAATAGATTATTCCATCAATGGGATAATAGATGATTTAATATTTCTATTCATTCCTCCTTTGCAGCAGCATAGATTGAACCTTTTCGTTGCTCTCCAGCGTTTGTGGCGTGAGCTAACTAAGAGCTCATTCCAGTTTTGTCATGTCATGTCCAATTCTTCCTGGCTGCCCCTCAGCCTGCACCGATAAAAGCCGACTTCCTTACCCTGACTCTGTGTGTGCTGACTCACTCTTTCACAGAGCCTCTTTGTTACCAAATCACATAGAAAATGACACTTTAAACTGAAAATTTGCCAGATTAGCTAACAGAATAGTGCAGTTCAGGTTGAGGACAAGACTCTAAAGTATTACTAGGTATTACTATATCTTTATTAGCTAACATGTTGTACTGTGCGACGTTTAGTTTTGATATTTTCTCAGACGGGGGAGCCAGTAAAATGAAAAAAGCGCCACGGTAATCTTTTTCACCGTAACCAGACAGGAAGTCACACATGGAGTCTGATGAAAAGATTCTGAAATACAGTGTCCTGGCCGCCCTGCTCAGATTTGATCTCGCAGGTTGTCATGCTGTCACCAACCCCCGTCCTCTCCGATTTAATAACACAGCTGTTTGAACTCCATCTGTGTCTGCCTCTGCCTTGGTTGATGGAGGCGCCGTCTGTCTACCTGTCCGTCTTTACTGCGCTGGAGTGTCAGTCTGGGGAAAATAAAGCACAAATAGCTCGGCAGACAGATGGTGAGACGCGTCCACAATCAATACTAATGTGAGGTAGAGGTATTTGGAACGACACTCGTTTTTTATATTTTGTATTTGTTTCATAACAATGTTCAATTTAGGAAGAATCAACCGGTACATTGAGTTTTTCGCTAGACTCTTTCCTCGAGTCAATCCATCCTGTAGTCAGCATTTTCCCACAGCAGAGCATGTTTAAACATTAACTAAATGCACTTTGGCAGCAGCCGTTTGCAACAGCATTGCTCTCTTAAATCGTCTTTTGGGACGACATGAAAGACGCTTTATATCAGTAGCTACACTGCTGCTTTAGAGGAATAGCTCTCATAACCTAATCTTTTTATGTTGCCACTAAAAGATCTCGGAAACTGGAAAAAAACGGAAAAGTCAGTCGTGCCAGATGGTATTTAGCAAAAAAACAGAACATTTACAAAAACCTTCCACCCCATCTGTAGAAATGGAACATTTGCAGTGAAAGGAGAAACTCAGTTAGCATATTGATTTTTAGCTACACAATTTTTTTCTTCTTCTCACATTCTAATACATGAAGCAAAATTGGAGCTGTGATTGATTTAACAGGACCTTATGTGTTTTAAACTACGGTTCAGCTGCAAAAAAACCCCAACGTCTGGAGGTGTGGATGTAAAAAAAATGACGAGAACGTTTCAGTCTTAGTCATGAACTGGATGAGCCTCAGAGACAAATCAAAGAAAAGCCTCAGATTACCAATATAATCTAATTGTATTGATTCCTGATTGTTTTTTAGGGCCAATCTCACTATAACACATCTTCCATCATAGCTTCAATGGTTGCTTTGGGTTTTGTTTTTACTGTATACTTGAAACACAAGAGTAATCACACAACTGGCCAAACGGCTCCCACAGGTAGAGGATAAAGTGTTCTGAATCTGATAGTTGACATCATGGAATAAGTCATCCACAGAAAAGAGAGGAGAATAAATGTGAAGAAATAAAGGGGAAAGCGTTTTTTCTTCTTGCCAGCCGCTATTGATTCTCCTCCTTCCTATGAGGAAGGCCCGTCCTGAACGTAGTCATGAATAAATCATGGGGCAGCAAAGCATGATAGAAAAATTGAAATGAGGACTCAAATGTCTAAAGGTGAACAGCTCGGCTAAGTTCTCTTTTTCTACTGTACACGCCCGTAACGTTTTCCCAGAAGGCTGCTGCACTTCTGTTCCCTCTGATCCGATGGGATCACCCGGCCGGATCGCTCTATGAAGGATTGATTGATGGGGTCGGGCGATCGTTTCTATTTTCATATCGTCCAATTCCTCGAGATCGCTGAGTGAGGCGGCGGCGTTGCTCAGCTTCTGACGCAGCTTTGAAGTAATGGAACCTTTTAAGCTTTTTGCAAGAAATACAGTTAAGAATATGTGAATAAACATTTGTAAAATCTGAACATTAAAAGAAATCTATTAAATAGCAAAGTCTCCTCTACTGAAACAATGGCTCCCCTTGTCACTCCACCAGAAACCTCTCTAAATGCACAGTAGGGTGCAGATTCTAGAGATTATTTTTACAACAGTTTACATAATCGCCTTGATATCGACTTAAGAAAACAATCGTTTTGATCATACCTTCTATCTGATCCGCAATCGGGACAGGCGTGGTGTACGATTGTAGTCAACAGGCTTCACCGGGGGAAGTGGAGTACGCCGGAGTACGCGGGTGGGTTATTGACATTCAGCTTGGCCACTGCAGCTGACCTTTTGCTTCGCCATACGTTATTCTGCCGTTAATGAGGAGGAAGTCGATTTCTTCCCGTTCCCAGAGCTGTGTGTTTTTAAATTGGTCTGCTGGAAAGCACGGACCAACTGCGGTGGTTTGGATCAACATACAGTCAGGAATCTCTGTCAGGGGACCAAGAGGTTGAGGGTTTAACGTCCAATGTAAAAAAAAAAAAAAAAAAATGGCCTCAGTATCCAATCATATATGTAGTCTGGTCACTGTGGGAGTGGGTGGGAGGCACAGGGTGTAAATCCACTGGGAATGAGCCCGACCCTGGTCTACTGGGTCGATGGAGACTGACCTGCCATGATTAGGTGAGAAATGTTCAGGGCTTTAAAATGCATTTAGCCTCCTTCCTGCTGTGTTCCCGGATGCTCTCGAGGGAACGACCTTCCACCTCTGCAGGAGATGACTCTGAAGCCCGTGTTGTCCTGAGGATTCAGCGCTAGGATTCAATTTGAAATTGCAAATCCATTTTGGAAAACACAACATTGAAAGCTGTCGCCAGTTATTCAAATGGCAGCATCCTGGTTTTCCGTTGGCATTTTTTGGCTCGAGAGGAAAAGAAAAATCCGTGAGCTTTAGAGGCTCTTTAGGCAGAGTCAGTGTAGCTGTTTCCCTCCTAACAGTCTTTATGCTAAGCTAAGCTAATTGCCTTCTGGCTCTACATTGTTCTATACTTAATGTACAGACGTGAGAGTTGTATTGACATTGTCATGTAACTCCCGGCAAATAAGCACATTTCCAAAATGTCACCTATTAAGGGAGAATATTATTACAACATTGTCTTTTTGTGCATCTTCACAGCTGCCATAATATATTAGACTGTAGCCTCTTTTAAGCGCAACAAAGCCTGCAGACGGTGGTGAACTCGGTCTTGGTTTCTATTTCAACGGCTTGCTCTTCAAACGCCGCCTCCAGCCTTTTCCACATCCTCCTTCATACAGCCACCTCTCCATTTAACCACACAGGTGAGAGGAAGAGAAAAGAGAGCATCTCCTGTGGCGGGGAGACCGAATGAAATGTAGGGGATTGAAATGAGGATAAGGGGCGAGGAACAGTCGACACAGATGAGTTGGGAGACACGGAGGCAGTCAAAATTGGGATAGGTTATATGCATGTGTGTCATCATGGCATATAATGTCCTCGTGATATTTAATTGCTCGAATGCATCTGTGCTCCTAAAATGAACATTTCAGATGCAGGCTGTCGTCACTGTCATCCCCTCCTTAACTGCATCTTTCCTCTTAGAGTTATTGCACCCATCGGGATACATGGCATGTGGTTTTCTGTAACGCTCTCAAACATGTTCAGCCTCCATTGGCATTAGTTGAGCTACAATTTACACCACCAACAGTCAAATTAGGTGTTTTGGAGCATCGGCTTTGAATAGTTTAAAATCACACCGTTGGTTGTAGGTGACTGTGATTGTGAGCTGTGGCTCAAAGTCCATTTCCCTTATTGAATCCAACTCAGAGATTATTCCGTGGAGCCGAGCCAGGCTGATGGCAGAGGGACACTGGGGTTTACTGGGAAGTGACTGATAGCGTGGAGTCCCAGTAATCTGAGCCCAGAAAATCTGTCAGGTTCTTGGCACAGACGGCAAGGAGAGCTCTGTGCAGAGACAATCACAGTTCTTGGCCAGACAGTAAATGATGGCGGAAAAGAATGGAGAAAATAAACAAAAACTACCTCCATACACAGATATACTTATGTTCGTTATGTATCCATTAGAATTTACCAGATTTATTCAAAGGAAAATATTAATTTGCATCTTTGGAATCATTTTTTTACGTCCCTTTTTTGTTTGTTTACTCGAAGTGAGGCAGCCGTACAGTAGTTGAATTCCTCCAGTGGGGATTGTAAATTAACAACAAAAAGGCTTTTGCGCTACATCACCGACCACGAGGTCCGTTTGAAAGCTGTTCTGGAGATTTTGTTGATCAAAAAAGGTGTAAAAGTGAGAGTGTTCGCAGTAATATCTGATGATTTTATCAAAAAGTATAATTTTAGCTGTGAGCACCACAAACAATGTCGTAGATGCCACTTGCGTGAACTGACCCTTTCAGAACTCTCAAACCAAAATAAAAGTGAAGTCTGATTTCCACCCGGAAGTCTACCGGGCATCGATAAGCGCTGACTTGCTTGTTTGCTTACTGCCGCTGCTGATCACCCTCCGCAGTGATATCTCTAGATTACATGTCGACAGCATGCATGTACTGAGTCACGAATCGTACAGGGCTTCGCTCTCATTTCATGCCTGAAGGCTTTGGCTAATTAGCCTCTCTGTTTAATTCTAAACTTTTCCAATCTCCAGAAGACTTAATCAGCCGGCCTGGGCGTGTTATTTATACTTCCGCTGAGAGCACTAAATATAAAGTGTCCAGTGCTGCTGATGCTGGAGGATGCACTTTTTAGGTCCGTTGGAGGGGAATGGAAGTTCCTTGGCAGCGGACTCGAGGAAAGCTTCCCTGGCGTTGTGGATGAGTCACAATCATCAGCTCATTAATTAATTCAGTGATTCACTCAGAGCTCCATCCTTGTGTTTCTTCATGTGCCTCTGATGCGTTGGCCCAACTCATTTGAATGTTTGGATGGATTGACCCTCCTTTCATTCAAAACTATTTTCACCAGTCCCTCCGGACGATGAGTTTATTTCAGAGGTTCAGCAACGAGAAGCTTCTCATCAAAACATTGCACTTTTCCCCCCCTCGAGCACCACTCTCGCTCACGTATAGGTAATCACCTCGCTGCAGGCCTCTTTTTCTGTTTGCAGTGTCCAACCGGTGCTCCATCCAGATCTTTAACCCGAGCCAATTACAGCCTCCGCTGTAGCCACAGCTCTTATTCCATTAATACACTCCAGAGATTCTCCTCCAATATCATTTTCAGCCTGAGAACCGTCCTTGCGTCAAAACCTCCCAAAGGCCTCGGAGGACAGACGTCGACGCTTCCTACCCCGCCACAGCCTAAATAACCAGTCTAGCACTGGTGAGATTTGCTGGTTTCCAGTCTCTCAGGACCCTATGTGTATCCTGCCTTTGCTACCGCTTGAATTATTTACGTCTGCTGCCTATCTGGCCTTTCAGCATGCCCAAGACACTCTGCCATTGAAATAGAAAGCGCACAACATTCAGGAGGAAATAATGCATTGTTCAGAAGACAGAAGGATGGCGCCACTCGGGCATTTTATACATGCCATCTGTTGAAGAAGTAATTTTCTGTCAGTTAGATAATTAACCAGGCGGTTTAAGCAATCTGAAAAGACTTAATAGCGGTCATATTATTGTTAAAAGACAACATGGGGTTGATTTTTATATTGATTGTATTTGTATTGCTTTGAGAATAAAAACCTTCCAGTTACTCAACTTTCATGATGCGATGTGGATAACTATTCATTCCCTCACTACATATTCCCATGATAAACCAGACAGGTGGTCCATCATTCCTCCGCACATACGAATCACTGCAGGTGAGAGTACAAGGCCCTTTGACATTGGCCTCATAAAACCTTTATGGAGACGCCATCAATCAGCTGTCGCCTAGAGAGAGTGCAGGAAGACCTTGAGGGGAGGCCCTTTCCCATCGAGAGACCACGTGATCTTGTTTGTCCCACGTAACAAGATTCATGGCGTATGGAAGATGTCAGACGGGATGCGACGAGCTGGGTGTCCGTGGCACAGATTTCTAAAGGGGGCAGATGGATGGACAGACGCAATGATGTCCAAAAACATATTTTTTCGACTCATTTATGTAGAGCAAGAGAAAATAAGCCAGAGATGAGAATGACATATGATAAAAGTCCTCGGCATTATCTGACAGTGTTAAGAGTGCTAACCGTGAAAATTACGTCAAAAAGTGCTGGCAGAGCTGGAAATCTGTCAGCTAACCAGATCAAGTATTTTTCGGCAAAGTGGAAATTGCCCAGAAAATGTGAGCGTTGCTCCATTTGCACCATGAGCCGGCGAGGGGGCATCGCTGTTCCAGTGGCTGCTGAAGTGCTCTGCAGAGGGCCGTAGTGAGGCTACATTAAGAGCTTGTTGAACAGTGTATTTTATCAGCCGTCCCCTGAAATGTGTTACAGCAACATCTAGAGCATTGAGACAGACAATAAAGAAAACAGCACTGCATTATTAGATTACATGCATGAAATGTCAAAAAGCTTAAAGCACAATGAAACACTGGGGAACGGTTTTGTCTTGCAGCCATCAGCAACACACACACACACACACACACTGCCAGTATTTATGATTTGACATACTGTAACTTGTGAAAATGCAATAAAAGTACATTTCTATCGGATTTCCAGTGTGTCCGAGCAGATTGAGCGGGTCGCTCGCTGCAGGATTTGTATGTGTGACCTGAGCGTGACTCATGCGCAGCAATCAACACTCGGCTACCCGCGGTTGTCATGTTTTGCGTGGATGACATCTGTGTCTTTACACCTCGGAGTCCTCGGTTTTTTTACGAAACCTGGGACATAGCGCAGTGAAAGAGAGACTTCGCATGCTGAAACGTTCCCTGCATGTGTAGTGATTACGCATGCTGTTCCTTCCTTCACTGTGTAAATATTAGTCACTGGGTGATCAGGGGGAAGGTGGTGGTGTTAGAGGTGGGGGGGGGGGGGGGGGTGGCTGTCTAAGACATGATTGCATTCAAGCAGAGGACTCTGGCCCCTGCGGGATGCTGCTTCAACCACAATAAATAAGTGTGTATACACGTGCATGTGAGCATCGGTGAGTGTGTGTGTGTAGATCATGTACCTGTGTGTAGCAGGATCCCGGGACGTGTGAGGCATGAGAAAGGAGGTTGGATAGCTCCCTCTACCCGCTGCCCCGGCTTCATTAGCAGCTGTCTGTCTGCTAGGCCCGGAATGCCGCTGGATGGTTGCCGAGCAACTGGGACCCCGTTCAGCCAATCGGGGCCGGATGCAACAGGAGTTGTCTCCTTGGCACATAAAAGAGAGAGGCCGAGTCCCCCGCCCCCCCCCCAAATTGATTTTGCATTGGTGTCGTTCGCTTCAAGGGCAGAGCAGACTGCGAGGCCCCTCCCGTGAGCGAGCGCCGCGGCCCGATCGAGGTCGTGTTAACGGGGGTCGTCTAAGGGGAATATTCCAGAGTCACAAGCATCAACAGATTCTGGAGAAAAGGCCCCGCTATGTCCTGAAAGGGAGGGAGGGAAAGCTGAACCTCCCATCGGTGCTCTTCTCACCAGATGGGTCTGAGACACATAAGCAGCCCATGTTCTTAATCAGGGATGTGACGCACCGCGGCGGAGGCAAAGCAAGGCACAGGGCAAAACATCCCTGCAGTATTCATCTGTGACTTATGGTAATAAGTAAGCGCCTGGGGCCATTGGCTCCAGATCCTGCACCTGTAGATAAGACGGTAAAGACGACCATTAGAGAAACTGTCCCTGCGCTCGGTGAATCACTTCTAGACGCGGCCACCGACTAAAGGCCCGGGTGGAGGCACACGGGTAATGCATCATTGTTCGAAAGGGCCAGTATCGTGACACAGTCCTCTCTCTTTGTTACCTTTCGAGGGTTCTCTTGACCTCCCAGTTCATTAATCCAACTCGTTCTCTTCATGATGCACTTAAGCACAATGACAGGGGATCTTTTCCAGGGGCGCTTCATGATATGTTACAATTCCATACAGAGCAGACCCATGAATCTTCATTTCTTTTCTTTTTTTTAAAGGTTCTGTCTGCACTGATGTTGCTAAGAGACTGTCAGGTTTCCACTGGGTCTACCTGCATGTTTGAAATGCCTGTGGTTCATCACAACCATAGTTTCTAAATTACCACTGTTTGCACTTTTTTAAAATTCCATTTTCAAGAGCCACATTGAAGCCCCCTCCCCTTTTCTGATACACAACCCGCTCCGCACGTGGCTTACAGCAACTTCTTTGGGGCGTTTGTAGATCTGAACAGTAACTTCGTCCCATCAAAACGGCGTATCGACGCCGCGAGCCCAGCAGCATCAAAAATAGATACGCGTTTGAGCAGAAATGTGGTGGCATATCAGACTGTAATTGCTCCCGGCGAACACTACATCACGCCAGGGGTTGCTGTCGTCTCAAAGCTCCACTGATCTGTGCTGCAGTTCAAGGCAGAGTTATCTCTCCGAACAGCCAGAGCTCCCTCCTTCTCCCTCTCCCTGCCGCCCTGCTACAAAAAGTCAATTGGATTTCAAATTGCTGAGGAGCACACTCGATTAATACTTAATGGCTACGGCCACCGCGCTCGTCTTTCCGGCCGTGCGAGGTACGAGCGACATACAGTACGTGGCCTCCGAGCTCTTGACGTTGACCTCTGACACACAAGATGAAATGTCGAATTCGGTCATTTCCATGCCGTCAGAACGGTTGGGTTCTGCCTGTGTCTCATAAAGACAGAGTAGTTGTCAAACGAATCATATGAAGGTGGGACGCCATGCTGAAGGGGCTGGAGAGTGGACAGTAAAGTCGACAACCTTTCTGTTTTAATAGCCAGAATAGAAGTTGGCTCATGCATGAGATTTTGAAGGGCTTTCATTTTGAAATGCTACATCAGAATGTCCTGGTTCTGTCTGAGTGACACCTTGAGGTGGTCTGCTATTAACCTGTCGTGCAATTATTTTATAACTATGCACCGTTTCCTCTAAAATCTAATCTGAAATTAGACAAATTGTCTCATGAATGTGATTTGAAGTTCGGCTGACGCCTCTCTCTCTCTCTGCGTTTCTTTCACTCCCTCTCATTTTCTTTCTCTCCGTGAAGTTCTTCCTGACTGATTTAGCTTTAATTTAATCTTCCGTGTTTGGTCTTCTACAATCACCCACCTTATTATTTCACAGGTTATTTAAGCTACTCAGATACTTGAACATCTTTCACTCACTTTCTTACACACACACACACACGTACATAGGAAATACAAGCATCCCCTCGACAGCATGGAAGAGGCTTCACCTGCTTAGTCAGCAAGCCATTTATCCTTCCTCTCCAACAACAACCCGTCCCGCCTGTCTTCTCCTTATTCAAACAGCTTAACATGCCGATGCGAGACATTTTCCTATATTGTCCCCAGCACAGTGTTTGTCGTAAAAAAATAAAAGGCCACTCATGAGGGTAGTAAATGTGAACGTGGCCATAACTTCTGCTCTCTCTCATTTCGATAAGTGGTGAATGCTAATGAGAGGAAAAGTATAGCGTGTCTAGAAAAGGGAGCATATGGTCGTAGCGTAATAATTGTTATGGTATGAGATGTTATACAACATAGAGCACAGGTCAAGTCTGCATGAATCATTGGCAGCTGTAAGGTGCACGTGTTTCATGTGTGTGGGTGATACAGTCTAGAGTGAAGACGCTCTGTATACAGTATGTATAGTATGCACTGATTTTTGTAATTTTAGCATCCTACTGATGACTTGTTCACTTTAACGATAAAATAAGAAGCACTTCCAACAGTTAAGCAGCGTTACCCATTCAGCACTCCGCAATACTGTACCAGAGCTTTTAAAAAGAAAAAAGAACAGAGTATTAACGCTGTTTACCGCGGGGATATGACTTCATGCTGAGAGACAGAGGAGATAGTGTGTTGAGGTGAAATAACATTACCTTCTCAGGGGGTGGGCCCGACTGATAAAGAGACTTACAGGAGTCCAGACACCTGTAGTTCCCCTCAGTTCTGTCTCTCTAGCGCGTCTCACACACCGGCCCGAGCTCATCTCTGCTATCAGTGTATCAAACAGCAAGAGGTTGGCAGCCTGCTTCATTTATGATCCCAGCCAGGCTTTAAAAAACAAAAACTGAGGTTCAAGAAAGTCATAAAGATAGCGGACCTCCGGCAGCTCTATCTTTCGTGCAGACTGCGGCTGATATATGTCGATGTCTGTTGCTTTTTTATCCTCTGCAGGACTGAGGGAATGAAAGGGACGCCTGCCAAAAGCATGTTAACAGATGTGGAAAACTACACCTTTCCTTTGATGTTCTGTGAAACAACCTTGAGAGGCAGTGGCGTCCTGCCAGCCAACGCTCCTCCACCTCTCCCTCGAGTTCATGAGAGCATCTCTTCAGCTGCCGCGTCATATGGACGGGCCGCTGTTTACGTTCACATTTATTCATTAATATTAACCATCGTCCCGGGCAAACACTGGCATCAGCATCCCTGTGGCCTGGTGAGTGAGTGAGTGAGTGAGAGTGTGTGTCTTGTTAATTGGCCGTGAGGAGCTCAACCGCTTAGCCTCTGAGAAGGTTTTGAGATTTTGATGTGTGAGATTTGCATGCGCTCACCCCGCGCATGAAAAGAGGGCCATTTGCATGACGAAAGGGGGGAGGGTGACTCGCTAAATGACATTCACACATTTAGCGTGTCGAGCTGTGAGGAGGAGGATTGGATTTGAGCAGGTCTCGTTTCTATTTATAGGTCTCTTTTTTATAGCTTCCTCTTAATTCTTTTATCACTTTGATCATTACCTTTGTAACTCGCACCCGTTTTAGAATATTTTCCACCGATAGCTCAGTCAAAGGATCCATTGTACAAATCCCACGTTTAAGCTCTGCCCGTGCGACTGTCTCTGGGACAAATCGGTCAATACGAGTGACTTTTTAGCGTGGAGACGTTGAGATGTGAGTGGGTTTTTTCATCACCTGGCTGCATTACACCCATTCATATGCAGAGGCTTACACCGACTCCTCGAGGGAAATTAATATGCAGCATCAGGGGCGATGTGACACTGTAGCAGCAGAGCAGGCACACAGTGGGTCAGTGCGGTGGGTGGGACGGTATAGGAGCAGTCAGCTGCATCATAAACAGGCATTTGAAATGAGGTTATGATCATTGGGAGAGTCATGAGGAAAACTCAAGGGGTTGTTCATCCATGAATCTCTCCATAAACCCTCAGTTCAATACACTAGAGTTCTGTGTGAGTCAGTTCCAGCTCTGTCTCCTGAAGATTACATTTCCATACGGCGAAACTGCATTCTGAATTATGTTTTCAAGGGAGTACTTTGGTTGCCTCAACATAACCCAGTAGTACTCTTAAACCTGCTTAAACCTGTTGTTGTTTTGTTTTACAACGTTAATATGTGTTTCAAACCGTTTCAAACTGCGACAGTAATCCAGGAGAAAACACCATTCCCTTGAAACATAATTGAGGGTGCAGTTTAACTGCTTTGGAATGTAATTTCAAAAGAAGACAGGCTTGGTCAGTGCCCACCCAGTGTCTTCACGCAGGCTTTATGACCCACAAGTGGAGGTTTTGAGTGGAGAGCCAGCACTCCGCTTCACCACTTAGCGCCGCGTTTCTTTTGGTAATTTATCACACAGATAAAAAAGAACGAGGGAGGGGGGGGGGGGGGAAGCAAGCTGGGGCTGCAACACAGAAAAGAGGCATCTGAAAGCATTTTCCCAGGTGGGATTCAGTCCTTGCTGAAGGGAATGAGACAGGAAACACCACACTAGTGCATAAAGCGTGTTCATTAAACATCCAGGCAGTGGGGCGACAAAGCCACCAGAAGTAATGTTTTCCCAGATAGTAGTAACACTCAACACACCTAACGCAAAACAGTTGGTTGCAATACTCAGTGATACTCAGCACACCCTCCCCAGTGAGCTGCAGTGCAGCGCAGCACATACACAAAGCAGATTCAGCACCACGGACAGCGACATCCACCTCTGGTCAGTTCACAGGAGACAATTAGTCCCGAGCCCACGCTGCTGCAGCTGAGTGAAAGGAGCCCAGCGGGGACAGAGGTGTTCAGCGGAGGGAAAGAAGGCTGCTCCATTATTATTTGAAATGACGCTTCAATGAAAGCGACATTTGTAATGTAAATGATCTGATCATCAGATATTCCTTAGTGTTGTGTTTTTGTCACAATAAATAGTTTGTACCGACTCGGATGCGTTGTTTGATTGTGTGGATGACACTCAATGTGAGGAAGACGTTCTGAGAAGTAAAGCAACATTTGCTGAAACAAGTGTTTCAAAGTTTATAAAAGGAGATGTCTGCACATGTAGGGAGAGACAGAGGCAGTGTCGAGGCAAAGTAAACCTTCACACTGAAGATTAATAAAGGATGCAGTCATGGCAGGTTTGTGTGGCAACTTTTCACTGATTCTATTATTTTTTTGACTAATAAAATTCAAAAAGTGACAGAGGCCCATCTGTTAGGAAAAAGTGGCGTCTTCAAAATGCCCGTTTTTGTCCGACCAAAAGTCCCAAACGCAAGAATATTGAGTTTACACTCACACTTGAGAAAGTGAAACCAAAATATGTATGTTTGTTTTGTCTTTGTTGGGAATTTTGGGACAAACAGATGCAGACGAATGTGAAACAGCATAAAAGAAAACTATTAGTTACGAAGGAAGAAAGTGTTAACAATAAGTAAGTAAAAACAAAGAAATAAAGACAATGTATGCCAATCAACCAGTTAATCCTTAGTTGTTTATTCCACTAATTGATTATCTTACAATGAGCTAAACTGTATTTTATTTGATGGCTGCAGCCTGTGTTTAATTTGGCAGTTGACTGTGTTGGCATGACCAAAAGACTTTGGTATTATCCTTTTGCACATGTGGGTTTTTTAGGAAGGGATCACTGGTTCAGACTGACATCATATTGTGGTCACAAAAAGGTCGAAACTGATCTGAACTGAACTTTTACACCTGTCCCGTTCCTGTGGGCAAGTTTGCTGCAATAAGAACAGTTATACTCACTTATCTCCAACTGCAGAGACACAGCGCACACACTCTAAAACATTTATGCCGTTTAAAAAAACAAAACGCGTCTTATAAATTGAAATAATACCGGGCTGCTCGGTGACATCCAGACACAACTTATTCTAGTTCTTTAATATTTGATGAGCAGAAAAAGGGTGTTGTTCTTTCAGTGATCACACTCTTGCAGAGTAAGGTAATATTTCACTGCGGGTCGATGGCTGAGTCGTACAGAACGACATTAATGTTGTGTAATTTTGCCCAAAGTGACCATTAGAGTAACTAAATCATGTAACATTCAACTTAATTTAATATAAAGAAGCAATGAGAAGGAGGAAGCACCAGTGTTTGTTCCTTAGTTTATTATAACTTTTAAACATTCTGAGCGTTCAACCTGTTTCCTCAATCACGAGAAAACCTAACAAACTCCCAGAGAGGACACTGATTCACCTTAAGGACAAGATTCAGTATGGACACATCAGCTGGAGACATTTCAGCGTCAAGACGGAAAGGATGGAATGATTCAGAGCCGCTGTCAAAATCTTCTCCATGAATGAAAATATGCGCGATTAGTCATCTCTAGCTTTAACTGCAGAACGGCCTCCTCAGAATTTTTTTTTAATTTTTTTTACACCAAATTTATAAAAAGAAAATAAAGCAGAAATAATAGCATTTACTCCTTGATTAGGATAACAAATTGTCTTTCATTGCCTCTTGGAGGGCGAGTGGCTCCAGATGCTGGATGTCCACTGACAGCACAGTGTTTCAAGAACAGCTGTTATTACGAGCAATGAAAATGTGAGATTGAATTTATTAGCTTTTCATTCAGTCTTTGCACTTGTCTGCTGGACAACAATGACTCACGGGTTTCCCTCTCGGCTACAACAGATGGCCAAAAGTACGTGGACACGCAGACACCACACACAAATGTGATCAAAATCATGGGCACTAATCTACGACAGCCTTGGTAGTTGCACAGCCTGTTATTTACGATGGAGTGTGATTGTTTTCCCCCCGCATCCCGCCCTACTCTACCTCTGATTGGCTCTTACTTGTTGCCTCCTTTGGAGGATTTGTTAAGTTTATTGCACATGAACAAGATTGGTGGAGGGTTGGTGGGGTTATTGACTCCAGATGTGGATGGTTTCAGGAACTATTTTCTTCCAACCGTAGTTCCTACTTGAAACTGCTCACAACAAGCTCTGTGGATTATCTTGAGTAACCAGATTTCTGCATAAAGACGATGCCGTTAGGTTTTTCAAATGTCATTTGGCTCTTTGAGCACCACAAGCCGAGTGCCATTATGTTCCATTATATTGGAGCGAAGGCAGACATCTCTATGGCCGATATCTCTGAAACTAGGCAACTCACACCAAAACAAACTTGATTGATCAACATCACGACAGATAAGAGGAAAAATATGTATTTTTGATTTTGGGCTGAACTGTCCCTTTAACCATAATGTTGATACGGCACACTGATTACCAAGACATTTAAAAAAAGGCACAATGTCCTATATTTATTACATCAAGAAACATCTGCAATTCACTAAGCTCCTGTCACAATATCTTGAACAAAATCCTATTAAAAAAGAGTCAACCAATCAGATTCTATTTGAGGATGTTATTGTCTATGAGGACTGGACTATAATTACACAATCAGAAGTGAGCCGAGGGATTTCTTTCATTCCCAGATTGTCTGGAGGAACAGGAGACAATAAATGCAACTGCCAGCGACCCAGAACAATCCTAAATACTTGTGTATTTGTAACTCGGCAGAGACCATGTGTGTGACAGGAGAAGGTGAGAGTAGCTTCAAGTGGCTGCTGCTTCACCGACACTGGAAGCAACCGGATGTAAAATCGTCACCTTATTGGTCCATGAGCAGGAAGTCATTTAAAATCAGGATAAGGAGATTATTTTTAGTTTTTGCTTTTTTAAAGCAAATATCGAGGTACTTTTATTATATTATTTCTAATTTTAGAATTCTCAAATTTGGAGAAATACCGGAGGACAATCTCTTTTATTATTACTATTTGTTCTTATTATTAGCATTATTATGTCTACACACACACAGAGGAGGGAGGGAGGGAGGATTGCACAACTGCAACTTTAAGACTCCACACTGCTCCCCTCCGCCAGCTCCGACAATGGTCTTTTCCAGCTCCGCTTATCACAGCAGTATTTGTACCATGCCATCATTTCTTAACCGGTGTGTGTGTGTGTGTATGTGTTAGCGCGCGCGCGTGTGTGTGTGTGTGTATGTGTGTGAAAGCAGCCCCGGAAATCAAATGTCATTACCCGACGCGGCTAATTTGGCGATCATCCCTGCTCTTTTGCGTTTGGACAATGCCAGCGGCGGGGACCAGCCGCACCTTGACGATCGGATCCGCGGCGTCGCCGCTCGCGCGCGCTGAAGAAGCCTCCTAGGATTGTCCGCTGGATGGTAGAAGCTACACAGCCTGCAGAGACCGCAGTTGTCACTGATCCGCCGCCGGCAGAGCCTCCGCTCCCAGTAAAGGAATACATTGTGAGTATGCACACTGTTGCCGCCGGTGTCGCGGTGACCTACATTGCCCTCTTCCAAGGTGATTTTTCCGCGGTGCCCTCATCCTCATCCTCGGCTCTGGTGTGGTGATGTTGGAGGAGCAGGAGGCTCCTCGTGTGGATGGATGGTGCATTTAACCTGAATATTTCCTGTGTGTGTGTGTGTGTGTGTGTGTGTGTGGTTGACATTGTGGGGGCTTTGCAGGGGAAAAGAAACACGGCCGGCTGTCACAGTGGAGAGACAGAGGAGAGAGTTAAGGGGGGGGGGGGGGTGCAGACAGAGAGGCTGGCATGATGTAATGCACTTGAGACAATAGCCAAGGATTCTCCCCAATTATCGTTTCAGAGAGTGAGGGGGAGACGTTACAGACCTGATCAGCGCCGCAGTCAGGCGCCTCGTGTGTGTCTGTGTGTGTCTCATAACAGCAAAAAGAGGAGCTGTCAGGGGGAACAGCTGCCCCTCCTATAAACAATATTATTACCGGCTATTACAGAGATGCAAGCAGGGAGAGAGCATGAGAAGCCTCTCTGTCATCCATTCCCCATCTCCCACCCTTTCACACACACACACACACACACTTACACATGCTAGTGTACGTGAATGAATGAATGAAAAAGGCACACACACACACATGCCGGCTTAATTTGACGCTAGAAGGTTAACCGCCTGCAGGCGAAGCTGTGATCCTCCTTCCCCATCTTGCAAAAATAATATTAACATTAGCCAACCTTGACAATAGAGGAACACGGAGATATTTGCATTTGCGTTCCCGCTGAAGTTGTGGCACTAGCGGGATGCTTAATTTAACGGTTTTGCACTAAGAGTGTGACTTTCCAGTGATGCGCTGCCTAATATGTCTGGTGTGCAGACAAAGCTTTTACTGCCCCGAGGTGTCAGGCAGAGGGGTGGCTACCTGTGGCAGGAGCTTTTATGCCCCTACACAAGGACAGGTTTGACTTCAGCCAAACCCTCCATAATGAGGGAGGTAGGATTCAGTCGAATGCAGGCGGCACGGTTCAAATCCGTTACAACCTGCAGCTTTATTGCTTTTTTTTTTTTTTTTTTTGTAGTTGTGTGCTCACCTCGATCTGTGATCTTATTCAATCTCTATCGATTGATGGTTTGCATGACCTTGCTGCAGGGGATTGTGGGCGATGTTGGAGGCTCCACGCCGTCCTTTCATGTGCATGCAGACTTATGTTCAGCTGAACACACAGCCAATGAAACGCACATCAGAAGACACAGAACCTCCCTCTCACAGATGCTCCACATAGGTAGAGGTAAAGCGCACTCAGACATATGGACACACACACACACACACACACACACACACACACACACACTTGATGCACAGCCTGCTCTCCCTTTTCCCTCCTCCCTAATGGCAGCAGGCTGGGTGTAACTCTACACCCGTGCCATCCTCTTCATCCCATCTCTGTCTCATTCAGGTTTTTACCGCTCAGTGTGTCAGTGTTCACGCGAGGATGTCCGTCACGGCAGAATACACAAAACTGTAATTCGTGGTAGAATTTGCTAATGCGGAAGCTAATCTTCATGTACTTTTTCCCCCCCGACTAATCTCTATTAATGTTCTGCTGTGCGGATCTCATCATGTCGTTTGTGATTTGGGCTGATGATAACTGATCTTCAAGGGATCAAAGCAACAGTTGTTGGTAGATGTCGGGTCCACGAGGGTGACCGTGAATCTCAATGTAGAGAGGCACATGACATTATTTTGATTAAACTACATAGATAGATTGGAGGGTTAGGTGTACAATGTGGCATTAATTTACATGTGGTGTGTTTTCAGATTGTTGTGGTATATAAAAATATAATATGATAAAAACATAGGCTCCTGCACACTGGCAATAATTAAGGTTGATCGAAATAAAACCCTTTTACTTTGGAGAGAAGAATATCATTTAAAAAATATATTTTCTTCTTCTTTTGATTAATAGACGTCGCCCTTGAATTATTTCATTGCCTTAAATATTTTTCTCCCCCTGCTTCCTTACCAGGTCTCTTTTCTACATGTGTGCTTATTATCACCTGCAAAATTAAACACCTGACAAAGGTCGTTGCACCAAAACCGATTATATTTCACAACTTGACAATTTTTGTCACCTAATATTACCCAAATCTCTCTGAAAGGTTTCCCTACATGTGACGTCTAAATGTTTTTTTCTAAGAGCCTTCGGCACATTGCAGGAATACAATTCTTGCAGGGAATTTTTGGTCTCATCCAAGTTCTAAGGGAAATATCTGTCTCTTACGCTGCTAAATACAACGTTTTGAAGATATAAGTATTTGCATCAAGACAGTCACCGTGTGTAACTTTGAATTTTAGAGTTTAAAATGCAGCTCAAGGCGCAAAAACAGCCAAACAGTCAAAGCTACTGCCCTGCTTCAAACTAGTCACATGACATTGTGGCTCTCATGGCTCAATGGAACATTTTTTCTTGTCAGAAGAACATGGCCAGTTGACATCACTCCTCCCGAGAGCCTTGCACTATATTGCATTGACCGAGATATTCACCCAAACCACATCAACATCACTGTTCCTCATGCATGACTTGTTGCATCGCCCCGGAATGTAGACTGAGTGCCATTGTATGTCCCCGTGTGTCTGTGATTAAATAGAATAGACTTGAATCATAGTTTTCTTGGCAGGCGGTCTCTTGGTTGTAAGAAGTCTCTCTGGTGCAGGGAGCCATATGAATGGGATTTTTTTTTTCAGCGCTTATGAGTGTGCCATGCAATCTGGTCCGTTCCATTCACAAAAATGCTGTGTCGAACTTTTCCCACCTGTCGGCCTGATACGGGATGCCAAAGTGGGGAAGAGCGGCATGCAACAGCTTTGCCATTACCCCTGCTCATCAATGCAGTCTGTAGACGCACTTTGCACTCACTTGCGTGCCAAGAAATCAAACGCAGACATTATTTAAAAGTGGAATTTCCCAGTAGTCGGCTCCCCTGACGACCGCAAACCGACGTGTGTAATCAGCCTAGCGCTTCTGGTACTGATGTGAGGGGAGTGCATTATCATCAAAACAATTTGGTCTAACATTCTTATTCATGTTGCGAGGAATGAACCTAATGAGGTGTTGCAAACGTTTGAAAAGTTGACCTCGCGTTTTATAAAAGATTGGTTTCTTAATGGGCTTTTTTCGGCCCAATTCGTTTTTTCTTTTCAACTAATTCCTAAATGATCATCTTGCCTAATGAGTTACATAGTTATGCATCCCATGCTTTAAACACACTATTAAATAATGCCGGTTTTAATTTTAGCCGCCTCCAAACTCGGCTCAACAAGCTTACAGTAGTACGGCTTATCTCCAAAGCCACAGAGTGTCCGTGTTCAGTCCTCTGCTTGTTCTGCACTCGCTCGCTCCTCCGCATGTCTTTTGATGTTTCCCAGGTGGTGAATAGTGCTGAATTTGCCTCACATGGCCGTATATTGCTCGGGAGCGTAGCGCTGTTTGGTGTGCTGCTCCTTATCTACTCGCTCAATTGTTCCCCATTAATGAGATTAACTGAAGACATTCAGGAAATTAGCCGCAGTTTGCTGATTTGTTCTTCCCAAAATGGAGTGGCGAAAATGACATCTGTCCCATATAGCAGCTCCCTGCCTGCTTCTGTTTACCTCCAGGAACTCTCAAGCCAGGGGTTTGTTGTTCATTTTGTCGCGTTTGTCATTTTAAAATAAAGGAAACCATCTTAAAGGTATCTTTGCACACGCTGCCTTCACCATGGTGATGGTGAATAAAAAAGGCAGACATTAATCGCAGGTCTGCGACGAGACATGAACTCTGGTCTCCTGCATGAAAGTCACGTATGCTCATAGACTGTAAATAAGAAATGGAAGTTGTCACCGTGAGGTCACCCATCGGTTTGTTGACTACCGTTTCGAAGCTTTGAGTTTGGCATTTTGGCGGTCGCCATCTTTGTTTTTTAGAACCAGAAGTGACGCGAGAGGGTGAAGCTAAGTACAACTGAAAGCTGAAGACATTTTTAGGTGACCAAAATGTTGCAACTAACTGTCATCAACTGAAAACACACCGTGAAAGGGTTAACGTTCTAAGAAGAAACACAAACAACTCCCAGATCGGACAACGCCATGCCAGCGACCTGTCAATCACAAGGTAGCCCCGCCCCCAAAGCATACCCTGCCTTGTGGTCTATTTGACTCTAAATGAACATCATGCTGTATTGAAGAAGACTTGAAACTAGAGATTGAGACCATAACCTCATGTTTACAATGTTTACTGAGGTAATAAATCAAGAGAGAAGTAGAGTCATTTTCTCATAGACTTCTTTACAACCAGACAACCAGAGGAGCCGCCCCCTGATGGCCACTAGTTAAAAACACTATTTCCTGCATTTGCACTAAAACCTGACACTGAATGTCAATGATGAGGTTGTCCAATATAGATGTAATTAGTGATACTGGGCTGCAGCAGTTAATCACTGTGGCTTTTAGATTGGGTCTCACAAGGTCCTGGAAAATACCCCCAAAAGAACCGTAACTGTTAAGGTTTCGCTGTAATCTTCTCATCAATTATACATGCCAGGCATTGCTTCCGCCTTTCTTTAGGTTGTGAGCTTGTCCGGCAACTTCCTGCTGCCAGCTAGACCTCAGCCTGGAGCCAGGTGTCTGAGCTCGGAAGAGGCTGCTCGGTGGAAGAAAAAAGGGACTCTAGATTTCTTGCACTGATTGGGAAGAAAACCTCACTCCTACACCGCTGAATAATTCATTGATTGGCATATGGCATGGAGAGAAAAGCCCAATGATCCCTGCCTGTCTGTCTGTGTGCATTTCTTATTGCATCTGTGGCCCACAATGTGTTCAATTGAGCGCGTTGCTGTTCCACCCTCCCGTGATTCCTGCATAATTTCAGACTCGCATTAAACATCTTTAACCAGCCGCACTAAATTCACTCACTTAAGCTTCCTCTTGTTTGTACAACATTTCCTACTCAATTGATACAAATACCAATTTCTCTCCGCGAGTATCATTCTGACAGATAAGATCCTACATGTTCAACGTTAGACATGCATTTATGCTAAGCCGAAGTCTGACACGCTAGTCGGGGCAGATTGCCTGCTGTGCGTCATCATAATGTGCCATGATGTTGCGTCGCAGAGGCAATGTGCGTAAAGAAAGACTCTCCGTCAGTCGTCGGCCTGTTGCAGGCGCTATGAATATCTGTAGCCCAAATAGCGGTCTTAATGAGGGTCAAATTGGCTGTTCAGCTGTGAGGAGGTGGTGTTGTCACTGCTAGCGAGCGCAATCGAGACAACATCTGCATCCCAGCTGGCAAATAGAGCTCTCAGACCACGTATACTTCACACTGCCCACTGTGGCTGATTAGTGTTTATCTATCCAAGAGGATCACACTAGCTCTTACCTGTCATCACTACTGCCGGCCTGCTTCACTCTGGAGAGAAGCTAATGACTTGCTGCTCAAACATGCTCGCCGCTGACAGTTTATGGCAAATATTGAGCAGCAGAGGAGCAGAATTTCCCCACAAAAAGAGGATGTTTGAAGAAAAAAAAAGAAGTGGCTGTTTTATCGCTGCATTTTGCTTCAAGGCTCTGCAGACAAGACACATTTCTCTGTCGAAGGAGACGGGCCCGATGCCTATTTCAATGACACAATTAAGCGGATGAATGTTTAGTTGAGGGATACGGTTTGCTTTCGGTGTTCAGGAAGGCCGCTTAATACGTCTAAGGGCGCAGACGAAAGCAGATCAGGCGGTGCACTTTCCCTCCGTGTCTATTGATTTTTCATAGACAGTAAAAAATGATTTGAGGGGCAGTCACGGCAAGATCAAAGCGTAAGGTGCAGGAACGGGACAAAAGGGGTTTGCACGTGGCATGAAGCAGAAAAAACATCCTCAATACACTTTGCTTTCCGCACGGCTTAAAGGAGAAATAAAACGCCAATAAGCAACTAAAGTGTGCCTGGCGTTTCAGGGCCTATTTGTTGGTTCGTTGTGGAGACCACAGTGAAATGTGGGAGACGTTCTGACCGCTGTTAGAGATCCCAAGTAAACGGGTAGATTTTAGAATTGACTCCTCAGAATGTGGCAAGTATGAGCTGCCATTTTGCCTTTCGTAGCTGCCATTTTGCCGAACAGGCAGAGAAATTCGCTAACTTCAGTAGGCATATACAAGTCAGATGGATGGAAAGTGGGAATTGCACAAAAGTGCCTCAGAAAAACAACTTCATATATATGAAAAAGTATGACCTGAGATCAGATTTTTACAAGCAACGCAAACATGTACAATCAACGTTAATACTTTTTGCCTGAAGTCTGTTTTGATATCCGCTGCCAGATGCCATATTCGTATGGATTTTAAAATGCAACCGGCACCTTCCTATCTGCGCTCAACTAACACGCATTGAGCCAGAGTCGAAAGGGGGGTAAATCACTACCTTCTACTTAAAATGCACCACCGGTGTCCCGGTCTGTCCGCCGGCTGGCCTGCTCTCCAAGCGGAAGGCTGGCATGTGCGGAGTGTCCAGCCAAGCAGCGCACAGGCCCGGGCTCTCAGGTCTAAACGGCAGCGGATGGCGGCTGAATGGTGAACTGGTGAGAGTCTGGCTGGGTGCCTGGGGGACGGTTTGGGAGAGCCCGTCTTATTGCCAGAACATGCTGGGACACAGACCTGCCATTATAACCCACCCAGAGGGGACCACGTCTGGGCAGTGGGATATTGAAAGCTCACTGAGTAAACCTGGCCAGGGGGGTCAACACACTGAGTAACTACTGTTAAGATTAAATGGAATATAAAAATATGTTTGGCTGTGCAATTAACATTAGTTTATAGCATCAATCATGCGTATTTGTTGTTCTAGAGGGCCTGAACAAAAATGACTGGGGTCAACTCAGAAATGTCCAAACATTACATTAATACGTGTATTTTTTTTATCTCTGCATACAGTGGAGAGATTGGGCCAAGAGGCAGTTAGCTTAGCTTAGCTTGTGCTGAAAACAAGGGGAAATGGCTAGCCCAGCTTTGTCCCTTTTTAATAACTTCAAAGCTGTCATATTCACATATTAAATGTTGTATTTTACACGTGTAATAAGAAAGAGAGACACTGTAATGTCATGAACAGTTAGCTCGTCAGTAATGTACCAAACGGCTGCGTCCAGTCAGTGTAAATGCAGGAAGTGAGAAGACCCTCTGCTAGGATGCTAGCTTTGCACAATTTTCATGCTTTGTGTTCACCTCGCCTCGGTAAATATTTCCAACCCATGGTTATTTGCAGCTTAGCTTAGCTTGCTTCATTACATGACTGATGTGTGACGACGCAAACCTGGCTCCAGCTCATGAGCCATCTTATCGGTTAGGATGACTCCGGAGGCTTTCTGCAGTCCCTCAGGGGAAACTGGAGTATGGTCTCACTTATCCACTATTGCATAGATGCGGTGTATTATGCAACTCGATCTGGTTCTGGGTCGTTAAACGGCACAAGCGTGAAATCTAGGGCAGAACGCCCAGCCTTCCAAGACGTCTCTGCAGCTCCGAAAGCGCCGGGGTGACGCTGAGCCGAGCACCAACTGTGTCGGGCCCAGTCACACACTCACAGCCATGCAGACAGAAATAGTGGATGGTAGACACTGATGTGGACACACACTACTTTTGCTATAAATGTTAAGATCCTCGCAATCCTAATTCTAACTTTAAGCCTGAATCTAATCAAGATATTGAGGTTGCTTTGGTATAAATTCAAATTTGTTGTAGTTTAATTTAGATTGTATATACTTTAGAAGTTTAACATCTGCGGCTCCTAAACCTGCGAGTCATGACCTGGTCATGAACTGGTGAGCTGTCTGTCAATCAACACAATGCATGGTGGGATACGTGCAGCCCGCTGTAACCCTGAAGGGGAATGTGTTGAAACCTAATTCCCAGCTCAGAAAATGCAGAACGATGCACCCTGCAGTTCCGTCATTTGTTTGCCGTGCATGGCGCCATTTATTCTGAAAGGGTTGCCGTTATATTGCTTCTGGCACCTTATGATAGCAAAGCTAAAGAGTGTCCTCCTTCATTTGATTCAACTGCCTCAGGTATGACCCGAGGGAATTGATATTTATTAAAATTGAATATTTATTATGCGATGCTGTCTCTTGCTGTTCAGATTTTACTTTTTTGTTGAGCGATTGAGTTGGTGGATTGCTTCAGATTGAGACTAACAAATGGAGGTTCATTTCCTCAGGGGGGTCAACGGAAAAGGAAAGAGTGTAGCAGGAAGTTACCTTAAAGATACAAGCATCTCGCCAGTTGTAATGCTTGATATAATATATATATGTGTATATATATATATATAGCTACCCTCTTGAGAGAGGACATTCCATCAAGGTCAATGGTCTAGCAATTGATCTGTATGCAAATCAACACAACATGCTGCTGAATTCAACACTACCTTTTCACTCACCGCACCACCGTCTTCATTTCCTGTCGAAACTCTGTCTAATCTCCGATCTCCCTCTCGTCCCAGCGCCAAGATGATGTGCGAGGTGATGCCCACCATCAGCGAGGACACGGCGCTGAGCCAGCGCGGCTCTCAGAGCACCTCGGACCCGGACTCCCACTTTGAGCAGCTGATGGTCAACATGCTGGACGAGCGGGACCGGCTGCTGGACACGCTGAGGGAGACCCAGGAGAGCCTCGGCCTGTCCCAGCAGCACCTTCAGGACGTCGTCTACGACCGCGACTCTCTGCAGCGCCAGCTCACCTCCGCCCTGCCGCAGGTAAGCCACGGCGATGATTCCGACGTGTCATTTCTGCTTTTACTGACATGCAACAAAGGTCCATGGCTGGAATTGAAACCTGATGTCACGGTCATACGGTGTGTGTGACGTGACTTCTAGGCCACCAGGTTGCCCGGCTCTGACCTAGTCTATCTGTGTGGCTCCAATTTGCCACGAATATTTTTGTAGTTTACGATAAAAGTGTTGTATAAAATAGCTTTTACGCAAGAGTTGAGCCACAGTATATGTAAACTCTTTAGTACAAAGGTGGAACGTCATAGCTTAGCCAATGGGACATTAGCAATAAGTGTGCAAGAGAGTTTTTGGTAGTTGCCAGGCCTGTTATTTACGGTAGTTTTATTGGGGTAAAAGGTTGCTGACCCCTTCTTTAGTCTCTGGTTGCACACAGTGTTTGGTTGTATCGCTTTGTTCTCATTTGAATTCCCAGAAACCCTTTCACCGGATGAACCACAACTAAATATATTCTTCCCCAGCCGCCAGTATCCTTTAAACTTTGAGGTAATCTTGCAGTACACCAGTTCATTATTGTTCAATGAATATGGCACAAACATTGTGTTTTCCACGAACTCGGGGTCTCTCGCTATGTAACTCCAAATTCCAAAAGAAATCATGCAATAAAGTTTATAGTTCACGGGGATATCAAGACAGTGGTACCGTTTGCATCAATTTAAACACATCTAATTACCAGTTACACTCCCGTTGCATAATGATGGTGTATTAAAGCTCTGGATAAAGCATAGTGTGTGTTAAGCTTTTGTTTTTTAGTCTTTTTCAACCCAAATGTCACATTTTAGACTTCCCCAAACAAAACCTGATTCATAATTCATAGTCGGTGTGAAGTCAACCGTGTCGGTCGTATGACACTGCAGGTTTTGCCTTTTTGTCTGCAGTCAAATCAGTGAAACGTGACGGAAACATTCAGCTCGATGTTTTGGTGCGGATTGTTAATTTTTGTAGCGATATGTGACAAAAGAAAAAGTCGTCGGTAAAGACTCCACACAGTAAGCGGAGATTAGCGCTTTCTGAAAGTGTGCCAGTAATTCCAGTCACACGCTCTCCCCAGCCTCCTTCCAGAGGGCTCTGGAGGTTTGCTGGTGCTGGTGGGAAGAGAAGGACTTTGTTCTGTAGCACAGTAATCCGCATGGTTTCAGAGACACAGGCGAGGCACTTTGCTTTGGCGTGATCTCACATTACAGCTTTAAAGAGGTTCGCAGTGTTAAACGATACCTCATATTTTCAATGAATCCAGCCAGAATTTCAATGTTTGCTCTTTTTTTTTTTTTTTCTTCCCGTCCCGTGGCTTTAAGAAGGACTTGCAGCTCTTTGTTGTGACGCGTGAAACAGATCGCTGGGTGTCGGGATGCTATAAATATGCCTTTTGCTAGGTTTTCCACTCGGATTCATCTCAGACTGGAGGTCTGAACTCGGGGTTATGCAGCTCATGCTTTAGCCTCGGGGCTTCTATCCTCCTCAGAAGTTACACAGTGGACATAATATACAGTTGAGCGGTACGAGGGGAAACAAATGGAAAACTTAAACACTTTAAAATACTGTTTATAGATGGTACACACAGAATAAAACCGAGCAGGGGTGTCGTAGCGAGGGGAAACGTGTGACTGACTACCCAGAGGCCCCAATCGTGGGGGTGGGGGGGCATGTATAGGGCCCGGAATTTTGTGCGACACCAATCACACCTCTCTTATTTGAATGCACGTCTTTCCCCATTCTTGTTGAAATAGCAAATTTGAGTCTCTCTTGCCCAAACATTCCCACCGCTTAATTTTCCCAGAGAGAGCGTCCAGGGCTGCCAAAGCGAAATAACATTTCCATTATCAGACGTACTCACTGTTATCCACCCGGCAGTGAAGGCTCTGTCTTGGCGCTGTGGTGATGTATGGGGTTGTCATTGTGTAATGACAGAGCCGACATATAGTGCTCTGGTGCCTTTCCTCACACCCGGCTTAAATTAGATGTCACTCCGAGGGCGGCGATCAGGATCCTCCCATCGCCGTCCCGGCACAAACGATTCCATGAATTAATCCGATGGCGTCTCATTGGCCCGCATGATATCAACATCACTCTTTAACGGTTTATGAAGAGGTTTGTTAGAGCTCGGTAATTACACCGAGGCATTTAGCTGAGGCAGAAGTGGCCCTGTTGTGCCTCTGTTTAATATGTGGCAGATAAGAGGTTGTGCTTGCAGCTCGGACAATACCAACGAGCTTATTTCACAGAGGCCGCCGTCACCTTTGTGCTGGTGTGTTGTGAATTTCTGTGGCTGTGATGATTTTACTGCATCTGACACCTCTTATTAAAACGAAATGAAAAGAATAAATAAAACAAGACGGGGGCCTCTTTAGCACAGATGTAATTTTGCAGCGACTTAAGGGGGGGCCGGCAGTGTGGAACGTTTCTCAGAGAATCATGTGGTGGGATTCTTAAAGAGGGCAATAGATAGCTCCCAGGTCTCTCTCCTCTCGGTGTGTGTGTGTGATTTGCAGAGGAGGTGGCGGATGGGAGGAGAGAGGCAGCAGAGCTTCAGAAGACAGAAGTGGCCTCATTTGGGGCGATAGGCAGGCTGTGAATGTGTCTTTACTGATATCACTCCTCAGTTCCTG
Source organism: Anarhichas minor (assembly GCF_050575085.1). NCBI lineage: Eukaryota > Metazoa > Chordata > Actinopteri > Perciformes > Anarhichadidae > Anarhichas > Anarhichas minor. The sequence continues at coordinate 7,694,615 of NW_027466491.1, forward strand.
AAGCCTGCAGCACTGGCAGGATTAGGCGTTGGCCCACCACAGACTTCCCTCCCTCTTGTTCCTCTCCCCCCCCTCTCTCTCTCTCTGTTTCTGCTGTCACTGCCTTTTCTGTTATGTCTCGCTTCGCCTTGTGTCTCCCTCTTCTCCTCTGTTTTCCCCCCATCAGAGGTCGCGGCTCGGCTACTCGTCATGACACTCCCGACTGATCGGAGTGACACTCGCCGTCCCCACTCGACGCTTCCAGGCAACAGCGCTTCCCCTTTTTTTTTTTTGTACATGCATAACAATCCAACAGCGCCCCAGCCCCTTCCTCTGCCTCCTCTCCTCACCCACTGTCCCCTTGTCTCCTCTTTCTACATTTCATCGGGCCATTTTTGTTCCAGAGCGGAGGTGCGGCAGAGGCCACCGTTAGCTGCATACGTGTCACACGCTGCACGACATGCCTGCTGTGTAATACATTGATGCTCAAATGCTTCTGACTTGCATTTGAAGGACTGTTTTGTGAAAGTGTCTCTGAAAAGTTTAGCTTGAGAACAGTTGCAAAAGATTTCAGCGGCGACCCAGAGTCATGTGATAAACATCACAAGGAACTTCTTAAATCACTTCCTGCATAATGACCCTTTTCTCCGTCGCTGATTCACATGTTGATTAGTTTCCAAACTCTTGCAGTTTTTCTACAAAATGTCCTACTTCTAGTCCTGAGGCCCCACAGGATATGTAGTGTATTTAGGGATTCTTAGAGTCACTTATCAAGTCTACTGTAACATTTTCATTGGTTCCTGTGTTTTACGCGGTAGGATTTTCTGCTTTGTTTGCTACATTTTGCTACATTGCACTCCTAATAGATAGTTCGACTTTACCCAGAAGAGGACATTTGTTTCCACAGTGTGTCCATTGATTGTCTTTACCCAAAGTATTCTCATTAACTACTCTCTCAGTTTGCCGCAATTTAGTGTGAAGTACGTTATGAGTGTTTCCGCTTCCCTCTGACAAAGTGGTAAACTCTATTCAGCAAATACAGCGACGGAGTTATCCTCAGCCACATCTCTGCAGCTGATGCAACATGCGTTTCGTTGCACAGGGTGAGCAATTTGTTCTTGCCTCTAACTATAAGCCTCTCTGGGAAATGAGGGGCACTGCTGTCTTCTGAAAGCCTGGTGTGTGTGTTTTTTTTCTCCCCGTGTCTTGCATTATTCCGGCTTGTTTCCTCTGCTACAGTGTAGCTGGAGAGTCACTCTGCTCACAGAGAAACAAACTCCCCGCCATTGTGCTTGATAAACTGATTTCGGAGAAAGGAGAAAGACATGTCGAGCACGGAGGCAACCCAGAGCCTGCAGCACATGTGACCCTGCTCCCAACGCCCCCGTGTATCGTGACACAGCCAGGCAGCGTTTCCCCGTAGCACTCAGCTGTGCGTTACTGTACTCCAAAAGGCCTTGAGGGAGTGTGGGAGCCTTTCTCACCACGCTGCTTATTTACTGTCGCCAAACACACGTCCACGTCCATCCATGACAGCTGCTGCTGCTGCTGATCATGTTCTCCATCCTGGTCACTGGCAACATGCTGGAGCCATCCAGATGTTTCTTAAAGGAGGAGATGCTCTGGAGAGAGGAATGATTTCATTAGTTTACTCTATCTTTGGCGTGTGGAGCCAAAGTGTCACTAAATGTAAAGTGTGTGTGGGGGGGGGGGGGGGGGTGCACACCACTATTTTTGGTTCCCAAAAACAGAAGGAAATGTCTACTGCTCTGTGCTTTACACCCGTGTTTTCTGTTGAATCTCCCTTTCCGAGGGGTTGATTCACTTTCATAAAACATTACATTTATCCGGCAAAAATTTTAATTGATTTTAGGAAAAACGCAGACATTTCTATTGCTATTGATTTGGTCAAGAAATCTACTAATAAAGAAAACAGTAGTAATAACATTAAATCATAAATGGATGTGTTGGTCACTGTGACGGACCCGCCGCACGACCCAGACGCAGATGCGAGCGCTTTTTCTCTGCACCAGCCAGACAGTAATGAGACACTGGCCAATTGATCACTCGCACACCGATGTTGTAATGAAAGCGAAGGCTGCACTAGATTACTGTACAGCGCCGCCGATTGATCCTCGGTTCGCCCATTCATGCCCGTCACGCTGGTTTCAGTGGAAATTTCAACAGTGTCTTTGCTGCAACGTCTTTGGTACAAAAGAGCGATTGAGCCTGGACACAGACTTTCATCTCACACAGCAATTAAAGTTTCATTTACAGATTAGTAATTAGGGCGATTTATCTGAGGAGTAAGCACTATGTACGTCTGGGGTGTCCGCTCATTAGCACCCCGCTTTAAGTCAATGATCCACCTCCCCCCTCTGTTTATTAATCATACATGACACGGCCGTTCGTCAAAGAGTCTGTCCACAGGGGGCACGGGCCGTGTCCACCCATCCGTCTTAAAGCCTCGGCCGATATCTCCAAACGAGTGTTTTGTAGTCATGGACTGTACCACTCCGCGGACCTCCACGGGGGTGAGCTGTGAATGAGGAGAGGATGGCACGGCGGCGGGAGGAGGGAGGAGAGAGATGGTGAGGCTCCCCCGACTAGGGCAGAAGGTGGAAGCGAAGATGACTAAGCTTGTCGAGGAGAGGGGATGAGAGGTGAATCCGTCTCCTATTTGCTTCCTTCTGATGCGTTTTTTGTTTTTCTTTCTTCCCTCCCCCTCCCTGTCTCTCTGTTGCTTGTGCAGGAGGCCCTCAGGGCTCCAGCAGTCAGCCAGTCAGCTGGTCTCCTCCCGCCAGAGCACCACATGATTTTCCATGATTACTGTTATTGTTTGTGTCCCAGTTCAGGCCGCCCGCGGGCTCGATGTGCAAGAGGAAACCGTACGAAGACGAGCTCGAGTGGGCTGTGCGGTTAGTTTACCAGTAGTGACGGCTTCTTTCCTGACGTTCACGTGCTTATCAGCTTCAGAACACATGACGGTACATCATAAGTAGCATAATTACAAACTTGTGCACATGTGGGTTTCATAAAATAACGCAGGGAAATGCGGTAATTCCTTTCTTCACGTCCTTGTCACGGCCGTCTTTGGCCTACAGTGGTGGCGTATTTTCCAATTTTCCTGCCTCGCAAGCGTTGATTCGCAAACCAAAGCCTTTCTTGATTTTTCCGCTCAATTGACCCCCGAAGCCTTGTTTTTCCTCTCCTCCCTTAATTTTCTTCACATTGACAGAAGCAGGGATGGGCCCCTTGGCACACGGCGCATGCATCAAGTGTCTGTAATGGCTCCGACAGTGATGCTTGATCAATACCCTTGAAAGTTCTGTCTGATTAGGGAGACGGATCTTCGCCCCCCCTCCTCCGGATGAATCATCACTGCTAGTGTCGACGCCGAGTGCTGGGTGCAGGCTGACCGGCGTCTGACAGAGAGACTGAAAGAAAGGGATGAGGTAGGGGTTCTGATCAGACCCGCCGAGGTGACGAGACGGTGCCGAAGGATCTCCTGCAGATGTAATTATCTCTCTAATGAACAGCACAGCAGGGCACCAGTGTGCTGTAAAGTCAGGAAGTTGCAGGAGCAGTAGATCAGCCTAACAAGGAGACCGCAGCTGTGTGCATACAAAGTCTTCTTTCGGTGTTATTCAGTCTGTGTACTCAAAGATCACGCAAGAATGCTGAATTTAGTTTTGATGACTATAAACAGAAAGAGCTTGTTATGAGGACCCTGAATCAGTTATCACGCCACAGATCAAAAAATGCCACTGATGCCCGGGGAAATGTTCCTGGATGGTGATGAATCATCACGTGTTCACTGTTTTAGTATCAGCTGTAAGTGCACTATTAGGGGAAAGGGCAATCGCAGCACCAGTCATTCTGATACTTGATTTGTCCTCAAACAGACACTGATGGAAGGGCTGCGGCTCTGAGACGGATCAGCATTGTGCCATCGTCGAGGCCGAGCTCTCTTTTGGGTGAAACCAAATGCGATGTCGCCGTATAGAGAAACAGGAAGATGCAGAAAGGTTGTGTGGCGAGTTGACCGAGGCTGAAACACTTGAGATGTGTGAATATTCACCGTCAATGTGGTAAATGGCAAAATGAAGCTGGTGACAGTTAGCTGACGGATAGCTAACGTTAGCTTAAGTGGAAGCTATTGACTTTGTAGCTGAAATCTCAACACTTCATTTACAATAGTTCGAAAAAAATGTTTGTGTACGCAGTTACTTATATTCTTAGAAAGAAAAGCCAAGAAAAATGCAATTGGTGCGTCTCGTAGTTTTTAAATATATGAATTTGCAATTCTGATATGAATAAATACGGGAACTATATGGGACAGCACAGGATTTTCTCTTTTTGAACTCGTAATGGGATTGGGGAATTTTCTTTTGTGGGAGAGGAATGAAAATCCTCTCCCGTGTCTCCCTCTGCTGCAAATGCCTTTTGGCTTCTTAGAGGAAAGGCTGAATTACGTTCCTCCGTTGCAGTGAGGAGCCCATACATGCCTGTGGCTCAGAGATGAATCTGTAGTCCGGAGTTAGAGTCAGGCCGGACTCAGTCTGTTGTTGTGAGGCTGCAATGCTACATGACGTAAGAAGTGAACATAAACAGGTTTTTGTTCTATGATCTACCAAAAGCAGAGAACATGGTTGAGGAGGGAATCCCCTTCAACCAGCACTCAGGCTGCTGGTTAGCGGTTTACCAGTTTCACCCACCTAATGGAACCAGTGTCTACACCAAGTCTGTTCAAGACATCAACTCTGGCCTTTCTATGCTGCTGTGCATGTTTAGCTGGTGTGGATATGATCATAAGTGTCCTCAGCACAGCAGTGAGATGCATTGAAGCACTTCCAGGTGTTTCTTTTCTTTTCTTTTCTTTTCCAAATGTCCCCAAAAAACATTTGATGATAAATCATTTGAATTTAGGAAATGACAGTGCGTAGGCAGACACACTCCGAACACTTTGATGTCATCTCCTTCAGTGAGCAGAAAGTGCACGTGTGTGTGCGTGTACTTGTGTGTGCGTGTACTTGTGTGTGCGTGTACTTGTGTGGGATGGATGGAAGTGAGCGAGCGTGTGTGTGTGTGTGTTAGTTTGCATCACTGTGGGTAGATCTTGGGTATGACTCAGAACCCGAGGCAAGAAATACAGAAATTCTCAAATCTTACTTCACACACACACGTACAGTCCCATCCTCGAGAACACACACACTCACACAGAACTGGTCCTCTGAGAGCCACTTAAGTGAGCAGAGTGAAATGAGGTTATGACCAATACTTAGTTCTCCTCGCAGTGCCGACCTGGAAATGGAATCCTCCCTCCAAAAGCCACATCTGTTTGTTTTTGGGTCCACCGTTGACGAATATTAATTCCTCAGTTCAACCGGTTTAGCGGCGACTGAAAGACTCAAACCAGTTGGTTTTCTTTTTGGTTGTTTAACCATAACTCAGACATGTGACTAGGGAATCACGATTCAAGCTTCCCACAAATAAATAAACACAATCCAGTGTGATATTGACGTTTAAAATGCGCGCTACGCTCATAGAAATCTGCTGCATATCAAATCAAGCGCTTCCTAAACAAACTTTTATTGTAAGTCTTATTTTGAAGACCCATTAGCAGGAATGTAGCACAACATGGAAGTGAAAGCAGTGCTCCGTTTATTTAGATTTGAAAGGGCAATGAGAATATTTTAAATAAATAATCTCCACATTGATTTAAAATAGTCATGATGATCATTTTGTCCATAATCGTGCCGCCGTAGCTGCTTCATAAGTAGGCCGACTGATGAGGAATTAGACCGACATTAATTTCTGACACAATGTCTCCGGGACACGACGAAGACGAGCGGCTGTTTGGCAGCTGCACTCGACTGCTCAGAACTGGTCTCTGGTACTGACTGGTGTGTGTGTGTGTGTCGACCATGCAGCTGGGCCCTCGTTAATGGATACCTTTTAGCTTCTGAATGCTCCACTTGAAGGACAGAAATAGAGCATGATGTCACCGGCTCTTGGCGCCCCGGCTGAGACTCTTGTTCGAAGACTCTGAGAGAGTGGATCCAGAGTGGATCCAGAGTGGATCCAGAGTGGATCCAGCGTGGATCCAGCGATGTCCTGCTCGCCGCGCTGCATCCCCGCTCCCACCGTTTTCAATGTGGTGTGACGAACCGAGTCCGCAGACGTTGTCATTGAAACCATTACACCCACCACGACTCGATACTGAACACTGACCTGTAAGCACAGCGCTTCAAAGCAGCATTCACGTCTGTAATTACGGCTCATTACTTTTTACTGAGAAGAATAGGAATTTTAGTTAAAGAGGACAAAACCAGACATTGGAAGGTGTCCTCTAAGGCTCTGGAACATGTTAGAACGTTAAAGCTCGGGCAGGGAATGCATTTTAGAAACCTTTTTTGTTATATTTGTTGAGATTCTCTTTACATTCTGTCAGCTACCAATAAATCAAATGCTCTGACAAAAAATAATGGACAAAATGTGGTATCTGTGGGTAAATATAATGATTGGAATGATTTCTGTCTGCTGGCTGGACAGCTGTGCGCACTAACAATAGCCACGTTCATTGTCTACGTCCATGAGGATCATTTTTGGGGAGTGGCTTTGGAGGGACGGTGCTGTCACTGTTGCCAAAGTTCTCGCTAGATTCAGCAACTTTTGGAGCTAGTGCTGCGAGCAACTTTCATTGGAAAAGATTCGTCGACACTGGGTTGGGTTTTTCAGTTGGATACTTTCCTAATCTGGCGTTCTCCAATCTTAAAGACAAAGACATCCTTAAAACTTTGAGGTAATAAAGAAAGGTGTGCTGGAGAATTTAGCATTCGCTCGAATCAGCTTGACTGACTACACATCATACTTCTTCCTGCACCAAAAGCATTGTGTGACAAGGACAGGAATATAATATACTATCTGTTTTGAAGGTGAAATATAATGAGTTGCTCACGCTCTCCGAGGAGTTGATCCTCTGTGTCTCCCCATAACTGCGTCTTTCCAAACTGTCAGCGGCGTCCTGGAACTTCCTCCTCTGTGTGGCAGCTCGCTGCCCCCTGCAGAGAGCCCACATCGAGCCCACTGATGTGACTCCAGTGCATCGCAGCATCGCACTTCATAAAGTCACTACTAATCACGTGTCTGGTGATACAGTGTGACGGCCGAGTAGTATCTAGGCAGTGCTGCGGGGGGGGTTGGGCTTACATCTGACATTGTTTTGCAGTCAGTGAGTCAGAGATGCTTGATATGAGTAAGTCATGGCTTGGTATGTCACGGTGTTTAATCACTTTCACATGACGTAATGTATTCCAGCTGTACAGTGGCTCTGCTTTACGTATGTGTAGTTGTTACGTTGAACTTCTGAACTTCTTAATGAAATATTATGCACCTAGATGTGTATTTCATATGTTTTCTTTCCAGTATAGTCTCAAATAATATCCCAAACTCTCATAATTGACCAGTGCATGAAATAGCAATGTTTTTGCCATTAGTACTACACTAAATCTGTGCTATTTTTTCGTCGGTTGCTTCTATCTCTCATGCTGCCTGTAGTTAACTGCACAACTGGAGACAACGTGGCATCACCTCACACAGAACATCTTGCTGCTATGTCAGACCAAACTGTGAGCGTCTTTTAGATAGCTGTTGACCAGATGGCATTCTGGTGTCGGCCTCTCTGAAATCAAACAGCTGTGGCGTCCACTCGTATTCAGCGTGTTGGAAATAATGAAAGAAACAGCAGCCTGGATGCAGGCGAACACCGTGGAGCTACGTGAGATACGTGGAAAGAGTTTTTCATGACGAGAAGCGTCCGCTGTCTGGCTTTTTCTACTTCTATCTATTTCTGTTGCCTATGTTGTCTCTACATTGATTTACAGCTGAATGCAGCGTGTCAAAGGAAACCTGGGACCTGTGGGGACGTTTCAAAATACACAAAGGAAGGTTGGAGACAGAAAAGTGGTGCTTCTTCAGCATCTGGAGTCCATTCAATAAGAGTTGTGAACGTGCAGTGCAGTTATTAAACCCTGCTCATAATTATCGATCAGCACACTTTGCAATGCATGACTTCTTGGATTGTAATCAGAAGAAATAAATAATTTAGCAAATATCTGAAACACATGTTGCTGTCGAAGTGGAATATGAACCGTGACACGTAGAAGAGTACCAAGGAGATATTGACCAGCATCTTTAATTCTTCAACAATTGCTTTTGTTGGAGCATCATCAGTTTTTACTATTACTGTTTTGTGAACGTTGATTAGCTTTTTTTTTTATCTCGTAGTTGCTTGTGTACCTTCTGTTACTTATACAGATTATACTTCAAACTCTTGAATTCATTTTTTTTAAATATAGACAAAAGGAGTTGGATTTTTTCTGACTTTCTTTTTCATTTTTCACTTTCCTTTATTTGTTCACATTGTATTACGAATCTTTATTTGACATGTCTTATTTTACATTAACAATGACATTTTATTCCTGATTTTGTTTATGTTATTTGTCTATTTTCCTTTATTGTGAAGCACTTCACGCTGTGTTTCTTGTATGAAAGGTGCTCTACAAACAGAGTTTATTATTATTATTATCATCGCAAGAGGTCCTTGAATTCTGACGTGCATATATAACAGACTAACAGCTGTATAAAACATTCTGTGAGTGTATATATATATAAAGCATTGTGAGAATAGACTGATGGCTCCTTCAGCATTGGAATTGCTAAGCTATAAACTGCAGGTGGCGCAATGGTTAATTAGCTTCAAGTGTTAGCTAGCCGGCCTGGTTATGTTAACAGCATTTCGTGGCCCCGCTCTGCACTGTGATAATCATAGCCTGCCTTCCTTTAAAGACGAGGCCAACCCCACCCGCCGCTCCCACAGCTGCTTCTTGTTTTGTTCCCAGTGCTGAGAACAGTCATCTAGTGCCGGCCTCCTGTTGCCAGCTGCTTTCCCGGCCAGCTTCTACCACAGGTATCCAATAGAGCACATCAGGTACTGTAGCGCGGACATGTCCGCTCCACTGCGGTGCCGCTCCGGAGCTGCCAAATACTCATAAGCACCGCTGAAATAGACAACCAGATGAAACCCAGACGTGTTGTTGACTGTGTTGCATTTATTTATTGGTTAGAACACGTGTTGAGCAGCTCAAAACCCCAAATCATGTGGCGGCACAGCAGCAACAACCCCAAACACATTCCGATAGCTGTTCAAGTGCCCTTAAGCCAGGCATTAATGTAGCACTGCCTTGAATTCAGACGTGTAGATTAGATTCCTAGTTGCTCTCTCCTCAACCATCTTCCTAAGTGCCTCAGCTTTGTAGTTCTTTGTAAGAAATATTTTATTGTAATGTGTCTTTTTACGCCCACTAAGTGACAATTTGCCTTAGCTTTAAAACAAGCTAATTTACAGCTTAACTGTTAATTAACGAGGACCGTCGCTGACAAATAAACAAATTAAACTGAACAGTAAAAGACTGTTCAAACCCGGGGTAGCTGGGAAAGGTACCAATGTTACTTTGCTGGATAAAAAAAAGAAAGAGCCAGCGCTTATTAAAGCTCCGAAACATCAAAGGTGTAAAGAATGCTTCACTTGTTGTGCGACTCATTGTTTTTGAAACACTGTTTGCAGGAGCTTGACACAAATTGAGGTACAGGAGGCGGGATAATCGTTTTTTAGAGGATGTGTTAGATCGTGAAGGCGGGCGCTCACTTTGGTAGTTAAATAAGAGAACTGTCAGGGGAACCCTTCTCTTGTATCCCACTAGGTGTGTTTGATTTAAATATGTTTAGAAGCCGAAGAGGTTAAACGACCCAGAATTTCACAATAACAAAGATGATAAAAGTCTGGGGGGGAAAAATGAATGTATATTTGGTATAATTCTGTCACACAAAGATATGAGTCTCTTGAGCTCGTATAAATCCGATTTTTTTTCAGCACTGTGGCAACTCGGAACATCACAGACCAAATAAAAGCCCAGAATAAACACCAAACATACATTTTCGGGGAATACTTAAGTTCACATTATGTGGGAGAGATTCGCTCTAGGTTCTGACCACTGCTATCAATATCCCTCGGCAGATAATGCCCGTTTCACCCAACGTTAAAGGTGGCCAACACACACGGACACACTCCGTGGACTAAATTGCTTGTAGTTCCATGTACCGGTAAGTAAATTCCAACAATTACTGCACTGTATTCTCTGTCGCTTCGCGGATAGAGGAAAGAGCAGATGTGCGGCCAATCAAAGCCAATTTTAAGCCTGTTAGTTCTCGGTGGGTGGATTTCCCATCCGTGCCTCTTTTTGGAAAAACTCAGGGAAAATTGCCATCGCGTGATGTCCTCTAAACTGCCTCGTCATTACGCAGCTCTCTGCAGATTCACCCATGTTACAGAAGACTGTGTAGTGTGTTGATGCAGTGCTGCAGAATCTGACGCTGTTCATACAGCACACCGCTAACTGAATTACTGTGTCTCTGTATAGCAAAAAATGTTTCCAACAAAGAAGCATTTGACTGAAGCCATCAGGCCTACTTTGAGTGGGAGGCCTCGGCTGCACAGCTGCAGCATGTGAGGATCACAGGCCTCGTGCTTTATGGATGCCCTTAAATGACTGATGGCTTCAGGGGACAGTAAACCAGCTTTTGTCGAACCTTTTGAGAGTTTATTACTCTGTGAATATTATTATTCCCTCCTCTCAAAATGCACACAGAATATAGATTAGCAGCAGCTCTTTCCGAAGCTCTCTGGCTCGCGCGCTGAAACGCCTGATGCGGCTAATTACCATCTTGATTGGCCAATCTGAAGCAATCTCCCTCCGTCTCTGACAGAGTTAGTCGTGTAATATGCAGACAAGTGCACGGCTGATCGCAGATCCCCTGGAGTTTGGATTAGAACCGTATGTTTCATGTCAGCCCTTTTGTCCAAATGATGAGCTGTATTATAGGCATGTTTTATGGCTGCCTTGTGTTTAGACTATAATCAGCTCTGAGCTGCCTGCTCGACAGATTCTGACTGCCCAGTATTTATCTTTTCCAGTCGTGAAGAATATAAATGAGTCACAATTTATTTTATTTCTGTAATGTGATGCGTATTATTCTCTGTTTATTGACATTAGATTTAAAAACAAGCTGTAGCAGTGCAATGACGCAACCATCAGACGAGCTGGATCGATGCAGCCGGACCCTCGGCCAGGGACCGCCGATTCTCCCAGACCTCAAAACTCAAAAGGCCGACTCGATTTACTTCGTCTCTTTATGGACGTGAGATGCAGAATGACCTCCGACCCGCGTGTGAACACAATAACAGCGGCTCTGATTTGCCACGATTTTCATCATGAGGCCCGCGAGACGCTGGGGATATTTATTTCACATGAGAGAAAGTGATGAAATGAGCCGGGCTCGCAACAGTAATGCAATCTGTGCTCAAAGGTTATCGGGGAGCTGGAGGGTTGTGATCCAGCGTGGCAAACGTGTGCACGCTTGTGGGGTTGGCTGGATAAATAAATAGCGGGTGGAATGCGTACTGTAGGCACATAAAGCTGCGATTGTTTGAGGTAACTATGCACTTCATAGTTATATATAGTCTATCACTGGAGAATATTAACACTTTAAAACATCCTAACAATCCCTTTAATGAGGATTTTAGTAGTTTTATACCGCCTGAAAACTGAATACTGAGCTTAAATTGTCGCTAAGATTGCAATATTAAACTGCTGCAGTCTTAAAATGCATCTCTACTTTGATTAAATAATAATGTGATGAAGCCCTGAGTAAAATACACACAGTCTCTCTTGGGTTATGGTAAAAATCCACCATGGCCGGGCGACTGCATCAGCTTTTTCTTTTTTATCGGCTCTCCTGCAAGAAAATCTTCTCTTTTTTTGCAGTTCAAATAACATTGCATTTTCTCAGTTGTCTAAGAACACAATTAGCCCCTGAGATGACTAATTGTGTTCCCGTTTTGTCAGTGAGCATGATGTGCAGTTGTTATGACACATATCTCCGCGGCTGCGTTGCCTGTCTATATTTGGCCGTCAATGTGACAGTGCTAATTGATGATTTCCTCTTGTTTGTTGAACGTGATTCACTTTCACGAGAAGCAAGGCGATAAAACAGACGTGAGGAGGAATCGATATACGGGAAAGAAGGCGAGGGGGGACGGGGACGAAAGGGAGGCGGCACAGAGTGAGAGGAATGATGGCGATGAACGAGTGAGAGAGTGATGACACGAGGGGTGGGGGGGGGGGTCATGCTTTTATCACCCAGTGCTCAGACGTGTGCTAATCCAGGCTGTAACTCACCCGGTAACCTCTTCACCAAGTCTCCCATTCACACTGGACGCCCATTCAAAGACGGTAACCCGCATTCACACTGTACTCCCACATTTGCCCTCCCACAATCCTCACCCAAGGTTGTTGTTCAGTGAATGAGTATTTGTTCTTAGTCGGTGTTCTACTGCTCAGGGTTGGACATCTTCTTGGCTTGCAGCGGCTGGATACAAGAGGCATAAAAAGCTATTGACTTTTTGTACACGGAAGTGCTACCGAGTGAAATCAGTCAGCGTCGGAGTGTGATTACTGATATTTGTGAGGATGAATGAACCTTAAACTGAGCAAGTAATCAATAGGGGGGGTTTGTAGGCCTCTGTAGACTTTTAGACACTGAGTTCCTGTTGTGAGTATTGGACTCAGTATTCTGCTCATTGGCTGATTTATGTGTTGTGCTCTGAAGAAAAGTCTCCAGTGATACAGTCAAACTAAATGCAGTTTTACTGACTGTGAAAGCAGTTGTTGTCAAGTTCAGCAAACTATAAAAGTGGTTTGAAATTAATCCTTATCACACTACGGTATTCAGTGTTAGTACAGCTGCCATCACGGCAGCGGCAATCTCGCTTGTAGATTGTTTACCTTTGAGATCGGTCTATAGCGGTGGTTCCCAACCTAGGGGTCGGGACTCCACGATGGCCGCAGGACGAATCCTGCGCTTCAAAACCAACAAAGCGATCTGAGACATAAACGGTGCTTTGCTGGAAACATGGGAGAGACCAAGAGGTTCAACATGAAATACAAGCTCCTGGCCACAATCAAACCGGCATTTTCATCTTTGTTGGATAGTTGATAGAATGGACGTTAATGAGTCCTTCGACGTAAACGCTGCTGTAGGTAAAAGAACCGTCGAGTCGAAGCAATCTCCTGCCAGCCGGATCCTGTTTAGTTAATGGATCGGCAGTCGTTCACCGAGTTGATGTTCTCAATAATTCAGCCGCCATTTATTCCGGGCTAATGGATGTAAAACGCCACCTTCCTGCGCTAATGGACCCACTGGACATGAAGGAGGCCTGAATCATCTTTTACCTACTAGGAGCCACTTGATGATCCAGATCACCAGACGTCATGCTTTGTGGCGTTACGCAATGGCTACCAGATTTGTAGAAAGAGTTCCGCTTCTAGGTCGCAGCCAACCACCCCTTGTGGTGAGACGGTGGCAGATAGACAGACGCGGGCAAGGAGATAGAGATGGTAGGTATATCAATGAAGGCGGACTGACTAGATTAGTACACATCTATTCACTTGAGTTACATGAGTCGCACACTGATGCTGAGTAAGCAGGTGTGAACTCCTACAAATCATTTTTTTCAAATTTAAAGTACCAGATGATTTTTATTGGCCATCGGAAGTTTGGATTGCCAGATGTGATTTAGCACGTTTCAAATGTCCTCATCATGACACACAAGGCCCAGTGAAAAGACCCAGTCCCTGAATAGAGTCCTATTACTGTCCTAAGTGATAGACGTTAGCTGTGAAAGTGGCTGTGACTCGGCTTGCACGTGCTCTCTTGTGACGAACCCGCACTTGAAGCGGAGCGTCGACTCGTTTCGTCCCCTCTTGACCTCGACACACGCTGCTGCACGCACCATGTGATCAGCATCCTCCTTGAGGCTTGAGAGACCTAAGAGGAGGAGACGGAGGCCTCTTTGCATTGAGCAACAAAGTCTCTATAATATATACAACTGTCTTTGTGAGAATCTTCATGCATCTTTTACCTCCAGCATTTCAGAATTTCAGGCTTAAAGATCCCCTCCAGACATGCTTTAATACATACACTCAGTCACTTTATTAGTTTGTGGTGCTGTTGAACTCTATTGTGTTGTACGGATCAGTGTTTCTATTGTTGAGCCTACTAAAATCCATGTTTGCTGCTGCCCCCGTCCACAGCAGTACATTGCTTCGCTTCTTTGCCGGTGCTTCTGTCTGTTTCTCCAAACTGCGGGTGTGCCAATAATAAAGTACCTCGTACAATAACTTTAAAACATCTGAACTATCCCTTTAAGGTGAGCGCAAAGGCACTCTTCCTTGTTCAGCAGATGAATGTGAAAACAGCCTTCAAGTCTTCAAACTTCTGCACATGCATCATTTTGTACAGTGAAGGTCAAAATGAAGTAAGCAAAACATATCTTGAGCAGCAGCGGTGAGGGCAGGCAAATACGAAGAAATGAGTTTCACACCAGATTAGTGTTTCCATGCATTGACATCAACAGCCCAGTGGTACCGCTGAACTCATCGTACATGGTGATGTCATTGTGTTTCACCCAAATGCTTGTAATTGAGCCCCCTCACATGATATGTTGCCCCTGCTGATGGCGCTCTGGGATGAAGAGTGTCTGCACTCAGAGGAATTGATCATTGATCATTTTTTGACACACAGCTGCAGGCTGGAGACGTAGGAGCCCGAGGCATGAAGAAAACATCTCGTCGCTGTGCGTTTCAGCTTCCAGGAATACAAGCTCCGATACAATTTCCTCGTTATTAATTAGCTTAATATCTTTGGAGGATACTTTTACCAGACATGTAAATGAGGAGAGACTAGTATTTAGTGTCATTATTTCAAATTTAAAGATAAAATGCTGACTCATTACTTATTGTTACACCTTTGCTCGCAGAAAAGAAACATTTTATTACAATGGTACGCATTTCTTTACATCATCTAAATGTGGGAGGCAAAATACCAATTTCCTCTTCATCTTAACACGACAAGCACACAACAGCTTTCACAACTTCCACAAACACTGAGAGACGTATACAAATAACATTTGCATCTATAAAGGCAAAGTTTATTCCATTCGCTGTCAGGGTTATCCTGAACGCTTCAAACGAGCATCCACAGACATTGAAGTGAAGGTAGAGGACGCTGGAGATATTTTTAGAAGAAATAAATGTTTCTTCAGGTGTTTATATATATATGTATATATACATAACCTTGCCCAGTGTGGCATGAAACCATCATACTGATAATAGCTCTCCTTCTTTCATGACTCCTCTCATCATGTCTTGTGGATTGTCTAAAAATAGCCGTTTCCCACACACAAACTGCTTTGAATGGTCTTCATCTCTTACAGCTTGAAATCTTGAAATGTTTTATTTGTGAGTTGCCAGAGACGTGCGGAGCCCTCTGAGGTCACTGGTTGACGTGTTTTTTAGTTTTTTTTAAAGATATTCTGTGGTGAACATTGTGGTTTTGGGGTTTAACAGACCTTGTTTTGGCATGGCTGGTGACTTCTCTTGGCGCCATTGAAGAGAAACATGTCGTTTTCACACTTTCTCTCACTAAAAGTGAGTAAACAGGAGATTCGAGGCTCACACTTTGCTCTGTTTTTCAGGCCTTTATGATTTCAGAGTGATTTCACAGACACTTTGGATCAGAGCTGCAGTATTAATTGGTCTAAAGACAAACTCCTCAGAGGGCTTCAGGCTTCTGGTGCCTCCTATCTCTCTGATCTGTTGGTGTTTGTTCCAGCGCTCCGCTCGCTCTGAGTCGCCTTCAGAGACCCACCTGGGGTCCCCGGGAGCACCTTGAGGTTTCCACAGAGACGAGACGTGGAAGAAGCTTGGGTGGGGCAGAGAGAGAGACCGGGTTTCCATGGTGATGGTGAAGGTGAGGGGGATGTAGAAGAGGATAATCGAGGAGATTTGGTGGGAACAGGGCTTAAGGGGAAACTTGAGAGTGGAAGAAAGGAAACATTATTTTACGACGGAGGTTTGGAGAGGACTGTTTTTTAAATTTCCTGCAACTCTGCTGTGTTTTGGCCTTTTCTACATTTGACACATCAGTGTCAAAGGGCGTTTATTTTGTTAGATGTAGAGTGAAGTTCTGTGGTTATTTATGAATATTAAAAGTACTCTGAGTATTTGTTAGAAATTAGTTAATTGCACTCACTGTTTATTTGGATTTGGACAGGGAAACAGATTTTGATACCTGTGGGAAAAACTTAATTTTCACATGCACCAGTGAATGTTAACTGCAGAAGTTTAACCAACTAATGTTTGGTAATGCTGATTTATTTATTCATTACTTTATTTGTAAGGGACGAGTACAGAGAAACAGTTAAAATTGATGTACTGCACATGTGTAGATAGCTGAAGCTAATTTTCAACACCAGTCCCTCGATGGACACTGAAGTAATCATTTAAAATACATGTTACAGTTTAAAATCTTAAAATCAGTGCATGTAATAGAAAACACAAACATCCATCCATGACAACACACAAAAGCAATATGCTGAAAAAGTGATGTAAAGGTTTATTTGTTCCTTCTTATGTTTCCTTTGAGGCCAGCGCCGTGCTGCAGGAGCCTCAGTACATTGCAAGTTACTTTTTTATGTACTACAAAGCACACACATCGATTTTACCCGGAGCTTAAATGTTTGGAGTTCTGTACTGCTAATCATCATAATGAGAAATCACTGGGACATCGAGTCGACTCATCGAGCTACCGCTGGGAGGGGGGGGATCCCTCTGGGGAGGTTTAGACTTGGTTACAGATCTCACACAAAAAAAGGATGAAATCCACGGATGGCCGGATGTGTGACGGATGCACTGACAAAATAATAAAAATGTTCAACCGTCTGCTTTTGTGTGCCGAGCTGTTGAGGGAGCTTAGTGGAGTGCCTCAGTAAAGTCTTTAAAGCTGCACTGATCAATATTTCTTGGACTAGAATGACTACGTCTGTGAAAGGAGCCACTCATAGTGAGCCCACAGTGAGTTATCACTCAACTCTGCAGTTCCCTTCAGCTCTGTGGACTTTTGTAGCTTTTAGCTCTTTGGTTTGTTTTGGCCTGGATGTTCTGTTTGGATCAAGCAGCAGCAGCAAGCGGTTGTTTTCAGCATACACGCTGTGATGAACCCACTGTACGCTACCCGCTCAGTCCTAAACGACAGGCAGACAAAGTTAGCAGCTAGTTAGCCGCTAGCTGGTGAACACAGGGAATTTGTTAGCAGTTAAAGAGCCAGAAACAAGACTCTATATGATTGCTAATGCGGCTCCCTGCATGTGCAAAGTAACAATTGCTTGCTAACGTGTTAGCTGTATCAAATGTATAACGAGATAATATGTTCTGTGGCTAAAAATGTAAAGTGTTAGGGTGAGCGCTACGCTTCTGCGACACAAGCCACTATCAGCTGTAGCCTGTGGGGCACGCTCGCGTGCGCTAACG
The DNA here is from genome assembly GCF_050575085.1 of Anarhichas minor. Taxonomy (NCBI): domain Eukaryota; kingdom Metazoa; phylum Chordata; class Actinopteri; order Perciformes; family Anarhichadidae; genus Anarhichas; species Anarhichas minor. The sequence goes on from NW_027466491.1 coordinate 7,712,083, forward strand.
TGCACCAAAAGCACACGCTGCCGGTCCGGCTATGTCAACAAAGCACAGAGAAGGATTACAACACACACGGGGGGGGAGAGCGACTTCATTCTCTGCTCAGGTAAACATTTCTCCGCCATATCTTTACGAGGCAAACAGTTGTTTGCTGCGATATTAATACTCTGAATGTCGAATATATTAAATATATTTAAGAAATGCGACACTTTCTGACCAGATAAAGGAAGAGGAGTAGTCCTCAAGGTGACACTGATCAATAATATAATCATACACATCACAAAGATATAAACAAAGACTCTACATAATAGCCAATTTCCCACTTTTGTGCCGCCCTTGTTGTCCTTCTCTGCACGCTGTGACGCCTCGGTGTCCTTTCTCCAGCACGGTGCTGCTGCTGCTGCTCTCCGGCTGTGACAACCAGCTCCGGAGTGGTAACACTTTCAAGATGTGATTTTGTCTTTTTTTTTTTTTTTTTACGGTGTGAGATTTACATGGTCAGTGGAGAAGAGCAGAGAGACACTGGGGCACAGATGGCCAGTGGGTAACTGATGAGCGAGAGAGGGGGGGAGGGGGGGAGACAGAGTTTGTCCTTGACCTTCACACACTGACTCGATGTGGAGCCCACCATAAGGAAGCATCCCAAACATACATTTACACACATGCACATACGGACCGTACGCACCGTCTAATCTAATCTAACTTCACATTCTCCTCTGTTTCTTTATTTCATTCACAGCTTCCGGCTCACGTCCCCCTGAGGCTGTGATCACACCTGATCCACCTTTTGGTTTCAGTTGCGTTGCCATCGCCCTGTTTTCTGCACATCCAATCTCTGCTTCTGTTGGATGAAATCAATGGAGGAGAATATCATTTTTGATGTTTCAGGCTTTCATTGTCTGAATTACGTATCTAAAATACAACATCTAATGGAGATAACGTTATTCATACAATATATTTGATATTTTGAGGAAAGGACGCACACGTTCATTCAAAACAGACTTCCATCGTGCAGACAGGAGATGACATATTGAGTGTGATCGGACTCGGAGTTACTGTACACATTAAACACTGGTCTCTGTGCTGTGAGGAGATGAGTCATATTGAAAGGCTAATGAGTTCATCTAATCCACTGTGTCTTTCATATCTCTGATGTCATGCTGAGCCATAGGGTAATGTGACTTAGTGGAGTGTTGTAGACGGGATGAGCTTATGGCACATCAACTCGATACTGTGTGTGTGTGTGTGTGTGTGTGTGTGTGCGCGAAGAAAAGGCTGGTGTTAATGTATGTGTGTGTGGTATTGCAGTGCCTGAGGTACAGCATGTGCAATAACTGATGATGCAACTGCTAATTTGGGGGCCAGACGGTGAAGGGTGACAAATCGTTAAACTCAGCATTACAGTTTACATTTTACAATCTGACATTAAACATTAAATCTAAACATTAAAAAGTCAATGGAATGCCCAAAAGTCCGAACTTCTTACAGTGGAACAAGTGTTCAGATGAATCTTGGAGTTATCGTTGCTCATAATCTAATGCTACATTCATATGTTACATTTTAGTTAGTATGGGGGTTTTTCCTTCAGTTTCTTTAGCAGAGAAATAGTCTCTCATGCATTCAATATTTACTGTCGAGATTATTGTGATTGGGTTTTATTTGAGCATTAGCAAAAGTTTCTTCTTTACTTTGAGTTACTCCAGAAACAGAGAGCATATCGCCGCTCTCCATTTGTCTGATTTAGAACAGATTACAAATGACTTTTTAAGGCGCGGGTACGGTCTGCACAAACCCTTAATCTACTGGAGAAGTAACCTCAATCCAAACATGCTGTTATCAGTGTTCCTTTCAAAAACTCCTAAAAGAGATTAGCTTCTCAAACGCAGCACACAACACTGACCTGTAAATTACATAACTCAACATGACCCGGCTTCCCCCCCTTTTATTCTTCCCTTACTCTGCTTTGTCTTTATCCCTTTTTCACCTTACCGCCAGCACTATCTCTCTCTCACACACATCAGGCTCTTTCCATCACTTTCACTTCCATGCACACACACACACACACACATATTCACTCTCAGACCTTCACTGTCTCTCGCACTTGCACTTCTTAAAAATCTCTCCAAACTGGCTTTTTTTCCCCTCACTGGTCCATTTGTGTCTCGCACACACACAAACATTTACCTCTTGTACATGTGTGTACACATACTCGCAGGTGGAGACTGTATAAAGCACTTTTTTCCACTGACATACAAATACACACACACACACACACACCAGTTTTGCTCTTTGTTTTTGCCTCCATCACTTATTGGGGCGGGTACGGGGGAGAGAAAAAACACATGTCAGCACACACAGGAACACGCACTGTACTCCCATTACTTCTTGTGGGATGACCTCCCTCTGTTTGATTAAGGACTAGCTTTGGGATGCATTTGCTGACTGACCTGGCCACACACACACACACACACACACACACATACAGAGCGATACAGTGGTGATTGGATGAGCGCATGTCCCTGGCCCAGGCACCACGGTCTCCCTGGAGCCCCCTGCCAAGAAGTGATGTCACCATTTCTGTTCAGACACAACTCGTCTCTCTCCCCTCTTCGACAAGGACAAAGCACTTTGTCTCTCTCCCCGGCCACACGCGTTCATTCGCTGCCGTAGCGACCTGACATCACAGTCTATTACGTGGACGCCGGCGTGTGAGAACCCTGGAGTGTGTCCTTTCTTTGCTGCTCACGTGGTCGCCGTAGTAATGTTGTTTTTCGCCTCACTTCCATTCTGCTTCACGTCTGCGAGCAATTCAAAGCGAGCTCAGTTTTTAACCTCCAGTTTATGCCCTCAGGCTAAAAACAAACCGCTCAAGCTGTCTGCTGACATGAGTCTGAGGGCGCAGTGGGGAGCGGAGGGGTCAGGAAAGTGACTGCGGCTGAACGCTCTTTGGTTTGACCGACTGGCTCAATGTGGATGGGCAGAATCTTTAACACTCACCGACTACTGTCAAGCACAGCAGCCTGCTCCAGTACATGAGCTCAATTCTAGTGGCCACAAGCTAGCTCTCACTGATGCTCCTGCTGCAGCGTTTTGATGCTTTTTCACACCTGCATCTGCTTTTTCTTTTCTTTTTTTCTCACTTGAGAGAGCAATGAGGTTGTGATGTTACCACTATACAGTCACCGGAAGAAGTGACACTAAAGTCTGTGTAGCTCACACACACACACACACACACACACACACACACACAAGACGTCCTCGGCTGCAGTGTCAAGACATTGCCTGTTCTGCATGGTTTGCATTGAGTTACGGACGTTCCTTTCTCTACATATATGGATGAAATGCTGCGGGGTGAGTCACAATCGTAGAAAGAACAGTTGCCATAATAGTTCACTCGTGTCAATATAATAGGTAATAGATTTATTGAGTAATGTGAACAATTCAACCAGCTTCTATAGTCTCACTTCTATACTGAAAGGGCAGCTTACAGCACTTTATCTAGATAAATAAAGGATAAAAGTCCTGTGAGTCCACTTCTCTTTCTTGCACAGTAACCAGCTTGCTACCACTGTACCACAGCCTTAAATCACTCTTACCAACTCTGCATTTTAAACACCTGGAAGCCAAGACTCGGGTACTGTATGTGCTTCGACGTTGATATTTAAATGCCAAACGTTGCAGCATATGTGAGGAGATGTATCCGTGAGGAGGCTGACATTTCTGAGGAGGAGAGAGAGGGCGGAATGAGAGGAAGAGGAAGGGGCGAGCGAGGAGGAGGAGGAGGAGAGCTGCAGCGAGGAAGGTGGACTGATACAAGTGTGTGAGCGTGGACGTGCATAAGTTATGCGAGTGTGTCAGCATCTACAGTGTGCGTCTTTGCACGTGTATGCCGATGTGTGAGTGACTAAGAGGGCTTGTCATGTGACGGAGCAGTAGGAATAGAGGTCATCAGTAATGGAAGTCATGCAGTATTGAATATGAAGCTGACAGTTTGCTGTGTTTCCGCTTCTTTAAGGTAAATACACAGATTGGGATACATTGTGTGCGATTGAGTATTATTCTTCATCTTGCACTAGTTGTCCTTTGGAAGCTTGGAAAGGAGAAATCCACGTTAACACAGTTGACTCTTTGAGCCCAAGCTGTTTTGATGTGTTTGTCTTATTTCTGCATTGAAAGTGCGGATAAAGGAGCTAATGAAAGATCACAATTAGACATTTTCAGTTCAACTGCATTGGAGTTTGATAGAGGTTGAAAATTAGAAATCGACTTCTCTAACTTCCGGCTCAGCCGTCAGCATCTTTGGAGTTTGGAATAAAGCACCTTTAATGTCTAAATAAAATCAAATGCAAACATATTACAACTAATTACTGTTTCAGAGACAAACGTGTACTTCATTTGCAAACGCTGAATAATGGATTTTTCATTAAAATGATCATACTATATTAAAACGATTAAATATTGATGCATAATATGAGCAATAGCCTCAAACCAAAATATGTTATTATCATATAACCATGGGGGTCATTTATCCGTAATATGTACGCAGCTGACAGAAGGGATGAGAGCAGGAAGTGGAGCTGTGAGGTTTTGAAGTTGTGATCACTAGAATAATACACAGAAGCTTATTGTGTGACATCAGCAGCTTCAGCCTGAAGATATTGGCATTTCAAAAGTCTGTATATTGTGTTTCCCGTGGGACCGTTTTAATTAATAAACAGATCCAGATATTTAATATATTGTGCCGTTTCTTTAGGATTATATGCAGTACTGTATATTTGGTCGCTATCCTCTCCCAAACCCCCAAAACATCCCGTAATGGACGAGCTGATGAGGAGGAGGAGGGGGGTTGTTGCGTGACAACCTCATGTCCGTGCCTTTGCCATTTGAGGTGGAATTGGGTTTGTGCTTTTCTTCCGCTGGGTGATTCTGTCCTCTCCATCCCTCCACTCTCGTCCCCTGTGGACGGGCCGCTCTTGTCCACCACCACCACCACACACACGCACTTACAAGACACAAATTTACTGAGAAGAGGAGGAAGAAGAGGGGGGGGGGGGTTTGACTGTCTTAAGAAAACAGAGTGCAAAGTTTACTGAGATAAAACACAAAAAAGCTGAGCAATTTGGTTGTCGAAAAACAAAGGAGAGCAGCCTTTCTCTCTCCGTCCCTGAGCGAGGAAGCCTCATCCCGAGTTATTTTGAGAATCCATAACAACCTTCTCAGCTGATCCCCCACCGCGCCGGAGACGCGGCCTCAGCGGCAACGCGGCACTTTGCCACGGCGAAATCGGATCTTCTCCAGATTCATTCACGTGCCCGGCTTCAAAGAAAAGAGGGAAAATATGAGGCAGAGGCGCAGACGGATGAGGGGAACAAAGATATCTGCACGGGAGCAGAGCACTCTTTGAAGTGTTTGTTTGATGCTCACGGACGCTGGCAGCTCCACGTGTGCGTGTTGTGTCGACGCGTCACTGCCTTCGTTCACGTCCGTGTGTTTGGGGAAGTGGTGGTTTTTGGGCCTCGAGCCTCCTAATAGCCGCAGGTTTTCTGTGGCCCGGCCAGAAGACGGGGTGCGTGGGTGTCGTTGAACACCTGTCGACGCGTCGCTGCGAGCAACAGCAGCTGGTTGAGCTCATAACCTGAGAAACACATTGTCATTCAAACGAGATCAGTGGAGCATCCTCAATTTAGCCGCCTCGGTACAAGCAGCGCAATGGCTTTGTTTGTTGACTCTACACTGCAATTATGCACTCCATCTTCCTTCATTGTGTTCATTTTATTTTGTGCCTGTGTAAGGGAAGTTTTTAAATGTCCAACTGATCTAACACGCTCTCTCTTTTCTCTCCTCCTCTGCGCTCGCTGCTGCTTGTTTTTCGTTGGATCGCGGCCTCTTCGCCTTGTTGCACCACAGGTAAATAACTTTCCACTTTCATCCCTGTAGAGTGCAGAGATAACCACACACAGGTGACGGTCTCCTGCTTTATCACCTCAAGAAAAATTCTGTATTTCTGTCGGCAAAGCGCTTCCACCTCAAAGTCCACTTGTGAGCAGTGTGATCACATCACATGGTCTTCATCAGCAGATGAAGACAATTGGGCGAGCTCCAGAATGAATGGACCTTAAGGTGTGATTTGCTTTTTCAAACTCTTGCTTGCAAAGTCAAGAATGAACTTTGAAGCTCAACTTCTTTAATCCAGTTTTATGCTTTTATGCTGAGTTTTCCTAAATGTACGTGTTCATCAATCAAATCCACCACATGGCGGATCTGGGGTCAGGTTGTACTCAAGCAGAGAATATTACAGCGGCCCAACATCTCATTTCTACTCAGTGGCTCATTAGCAAGTTAATCCAAGCTTAGTGGCTCGCCACCCTGTCTTGTTGAATCCACCTGAAGAGGAAGTGAACGTGTTAGTGGCCAAATGCAATGAAATGTGGTTCAAACCTCTACTGACGCACAACAAACACGTTTACACACACACGTAGAAAAACACCCATTCAAGCCAAGGCCTCACCTATTCCACGTTGCTCGTTGGCTCTTCCCGCCAGCCCACAGAAGCCCCATGGAGACACTTAAATTTGGGAAATTGAGTGCAGCGAGAGTTCAGCATCTCATTACAGTCTTAACTTGAAGTGGGGTGGGAACCGGGGCTTCGCTCGCTCATCCAATATCAAGTGCAAGTTTTTTAGCCTTTTTAAGACCACAGCGCTGTGTGAGCTGCTTCTGCAGAGTGCAAGAACTGCCTCCTCCTCTGCGACGGAGGCTCAGCGGTAAATATAACTGGACTTTAATGGCCGCAGATACCCCAAAAGGATGAACTGGCGAGTTCAGTGAGGGAAAACTGGCTGTTTCCCAGAGCTGTTTTTAAGTCTTAAAGACAAAGTCTCGTGTCAAGTCTTGGAGGACAAATGATGAGTCGAGCCCCGGGTGTGCATTAGCCCACTGCAAGTCAAGATGCAATCTTCTTCAGGTCTCTGAGTTCATTGATCAGGATTATTAACGGCTGGAACCGAGTCCTTTCTTCACTGAGTTTTATTGGAGCTAAAGCAAAAGTGAATATGGGTAATAGTGTGTTTAAATCAGGCTTTCTGGAGGAAGGAACACATCGGGATTAACGGCCGTGTTCGGTCAGGATCACACGCGCTGGGTGGGAAGACATTTAATATCGGCCGTGGGGACTACAAGACCAGCACCCCACAGCTCCCTTCAGAACATTCTGCCCGTGCTGTACAATAGCGAGGAGCTGTGAAATGTCACACAGCTAAAGGTTATTTCCTACTTCATTAGTACCCAGGGGGAAAGAACAGCCATGCCTGCGTTCTGACTGAGCAAGTCGCAGTGGGCCAAGGACAGTGTTAGTCTGAGATAAGGTAAGAGGGATGTTTAATTATAGCAGTAGATACTGTGGTGTGTGTGTGTGGGGGGGGGGGGGGAGCTGCAGACGGGATGGACATTCAGACACATGCATGCAGTGGTGGAATATTTACATCCTTTACTTAATACTCCATTACCAGTAAGATTCCTGCATTTACAGTCTTGAAACATGTTAATATTTTAAAATGCATTCAGAAAACTACACACAACACCAGCCAGAGCTCATTTTTTGGGGACCTGGGTTGCACATTTGTGATTGGAAGTGCCAGCTGCAGCCGGCTCCAAGCCCCCCCCCCCGTTGTGAGGGATTATAGTGGCTGCTGTAATTTGCTGCTCCGATAGGGTGCCGCTTCCTTGGAGAGCTGCTCTTGTGAACTGTGTGTTCGGAGTGCAAGATGCTTCATTCTGGCGGCTGACACGAAAAAGCCTTGTGATGTCGAGCGTCTAATCGATCGTAGGGGCTTTTTTTTACGGCACACATACGTGCAGGCAGCAACGTTTCCTGTCCGGACGGAGAGAGCAAAAGCTCATGACCGACTCCTGGCATCAGATAGGATGGATAGCAGCAATGAAAGCACAAAGGGATACACTGAGCTGCATCCACCTGTTGTTATTAAATCCATAACAGCAGGAGGATGGATCTTAAATGGGGTGGACTCTCTGGTGTTTCCTCATTCAACTGTGTGAATAATTAGTCGGAATTAATGACAAAGAATACATTTACGAAGACCAGTCTGACTTTAAAATGACAGTACACCACCTCAGAGTGTCACTCAGATAATATCAGGCCATTCTCATGTGGAATTTCAAAATGAAAGCTCTCTAAAATGTCGTGTTGGCATTTTAACCTGCCCACCAAATGTAGGAGGCAAAACAAAAATATGATAGTTATGCGTTCAACTTAATGGCAACAAAAATCATAAGTCAGTGTCCCCTGCATCTGTTGGTCACCTGCTGCAGTAAAGTTATTCTTTGTCTTGTTGTGAGATTCTGCCACCTCGTGGCCAAACCAGGTAGCACAGCAAACAAGGACACTATTAAAGGAAAAGTCCCCCCTAAATCAAGTACTGTTAGTTATTTAAATAGCATTTGTGGATTTGATCTATTCAGGATACATAGAAGATGAATAAATGGATAAACTTCTAGACGTCAGTTGGTTTTATTGGCATACATTTTCACGTAGAAGAAACATATTTGAACTAGAGGTGATATGGGTATAATTCTCTATCACACTGTTGTATAAGGTTGTATAAAACGTCCGGGGAGCTGTTCAAAGATTGAATAGCCACAGTGGAATGTCTGTTTTTGGAGGAATTAAGTAGCTGATGAAATAAGCTTTGTCGCATTGCTGTAAAGATCCTGAAAATTCAGTGTCATAAAACGGTCTGCTTATTGATTTTTGCAACATGAGCTTTGGTAATAATCCCATTACAAAGATATTAAACAGACGCGTACCTCCGCCCAAGAAGATAAGCGGCCGCCAAGGCGTCAGCCGATTAATAAGTTAATAAACAAATATGTAATGCATAGCAAAATCTCTGATTGTTGACAAAGTTCTATGCTTTCTATCACCAAATCTGAACATATTGTGTTTATCTCAATGGAACTATTTTGAATTCTAATGTAAATAATGAAATTACTTTTTCAACGCGATCATAATGACGTGTCACCTCAACACAAACAATGAAAGGTAAAAGATACAGAAGGTTACAAGAATGTGCCCTCATTTAACATTTCTTCCTTAGTTTTCACCACTAACAGGAGAATCATCTCAGCTCTTTGAGTTGGAGAAACCGTCTTTTTTAAAGGCCTTAAACACAGTAAGAGTTCCTCTACTGCTGCGTGTAACGCTCGTCTTTGCCCAGGAGATGGTGCTATGTCACAAGATGTCTATTCAGTGTAGTTAACCCTCAAGCTCATGCAACAAAAACTCATTATTTTCCGCCTCGTCACATCCGCTGCGCTGCACCCAGACCTCTGCCCATTCATCCTGTCCAATATCTTCAACATGTCTCCAGCAGTCTTTGAACTAATCCATCGATCGTTGCAAATCCATGCCGAAGCTGTGATCATTTCTGAGACTATATTTATCTCGATACCTCCACCGGCGGATATGAATTGGCTCTCCAGCGGAAAAAGGGGCAATCAAAACCATAAATCAGAAGTCATTTGTGTCAGTGGACCCCTTTAGACCTCATGATGGTCTGTATCGGGCTAAAAGCAGCAGCTGCACACGTCAATAAAGATGGAAACAGATGGATTTCTGCTCCTTGCGTCTTCACTGGGGAACACTGTATTTACTGCCTGCAGAAGTCAGACCTCCTGAACTAGTTTCGCCTGTTTTGATCCCAAATTAAAGGTGATGTCTCAGATTCTCGACAGGTCGGACACGTGTGTCGCCTTGTTTCCTGAAGCCTAATTTGTTTGCGCCCCCGCACGAGTGTGTCTGCGCTGTCTGGGAGGCCCAATTAAGGCGTGATCAAGTGCAGGCCTCCGCTGGTTGCCGGCGACAGGCCAGAAGACGTAGTGCTCTGTGGCCGCATTCTCCGAGGATGGATGGCTCAGTTTGGGGACAGTGTGTGTGTTCTCTCGGTGAAACAGTCGGGACAGCTTTCACTTCCATCCATCACCTCCACCGTGATGATTTGGCCTTTAGAGAAGCGGGCCGTCTGTCCGCCCTGTTAATGAGGATTTGAGGGATTCTGGTGCACACAAACTTCCTTAAGTTGATGCAAGAGTTTCGTTTTTGCATAATTCTTCCATAAAGTATGAAATACATTTCTAGGTCTTAATTGAACAAGATCAGTAATAACATTTTGGTGCATGATGTAGATTTATGAACCTTTTGGCCATATGATTTAGGTTGTTTTTTTTCATCCAGTACCCTGAATTTGCTCAGTTTTAGCCTTTTTTTTCATTATCATGAGAACTTTAACCTTGTTTCCTTTGCCCCGTTATTGGATTACTTAATGAGTTTCAGAGGGCAAAAAGTGCTGCAGAAATGGCATTTCGGGTCCCAAAAGCATGGTTTGTTGTTATCTGTGAGCCGCAGCAGTATTCTTCACGAGGCCGGGGCGGTAATGAGAAAGTTATGAGATTGTTCCTCCCCCACCCCCTCGCGCTGCTGGAGAAGACTGATGAGCCTGAACTTGCAAATAAAGTAAAAACAATCAGGGGAGAAGGCGGGAAGGAGAGAGACACACACACACACACACATATGTATACCAAATAAAAAGAGATGTGCTCGTATACTCCGGGAAGATTGATTGTGTCAATATCCACTTCATTTCCACGGTGCAATATGTCTCCGCTTAGATTTCCTCCTTCACACTCAGCCTTCGGCTACAGGAAGAAAACTCCACCGGTGATTGAAACTTGTCCACTTTCTCGAATTGGATTCTTATCAAATTCAAATACTAATGGGACTAGTTAGGATTTACTGCATTCAAATGGTCTTATCCAATTAGGTCTTTCACACTGTAGCGGCGACGTCTGATGTTGATCTCAGGCTTCTCAGTCAACATTTGTGTCTTTTTGTATGTTACTCGGTCTCTCTGCATTCTGCACACAAACTTAAGGTAAAAGTTACTTTGTTGACGTTACTTTGTTGACGTTACTTTGTTGACGTTACTTTGTTGACGTTACTTTGTTGACGTTACTTTGTTAACGTTACTTTGTTGACGTTACTTTGTTGACGTTACTTTGTTGACGTTACTTTGTTGACGTTACTTTGTTGACGTTACTTTGTTAACGTTACTTTGTTGACGTTACTTTGTTGACGTTACTTTGTTGACGTTACTTTGTTGACGTTACTTTGTTGACGTTACTTTGTTAACGTTACTTTGTTGACGTTACTTTGTTTACGTTACTTTGTTACCTTGTTAAGTTCCGTTGTTGCTATATTTTAACACAAACTATGATCTTTCTTCTAACCTTAACCAAGTAGTTTTGTTGCCTTAGCCTAACTAATCGTTAACCACGTGGCATTGTGCATTTCTGCAAGCGTGATACGAGGTTGTTGTGAAATGTATTTTTGTGTTTTGCAGAAACGTACAGTGCCAGCATTTTTCCTGGCGACTGGGTTGTGAAAACATTTTCTTCTTCTCTTTCAGTCCGGTGTGAAATATCATAAAATGATCGTTCTGCTAGAATCATTAAATGGCGGTCGTCAAACAGCTGCACAGGTGTTCCAAAGTCTGCTGGCCGTGAGGCTTGTTGCGAGGGCGTTTCTTGCCTACGCGCCACGGATTACAGTCTTAGTTTTGACAAAGATCGGTTTGTACTCACAGATTCGAGGCTCCTTTCAGAGATCAAGAAAAACACCGGGGACTTGGTCCTGCCAGGATTTTGAGATCAACATTAATCATGAAAGGGCCATGTCATGTCTCACAGCCCCCAAGATTCACTGTTGTATTAACATTGTTAAGTGTTATAATATAGACACACATGTGTGCGCTGCATCATTTTGCTCTGGACTCCATTTGAGAGGCATCAGCCACCCACTCAGAGCTCTGAGGACTGACAGTAGCTTGTCTGTGTGTGTGTGTGTGTGTGTGTGTGTGTGTGTGTGCATGCATAAATAAGTGCTCATTAACCCTTAAAAATGACTCCTGTTAACCTGTCAGCCAACCCACATCACTACCGATGCTCCCAGAGCTGACACAGGAAGGGCATTTTGGATATTGATAGCATTGTTGTCGAGTAGGGTAGGTTTTTTGTGTATTATATCTGTTTGTAATTTGAGTGTAATGTGGAGGGTGGGGTACGTTGTCATAGTTTTCTTTTAGGAATTCATCAAGTAGACCTGCCGGTGGCGCTAGAGGAAAGATCACGAGGTCGAAGTCATTAGAATGTATCCTCTATGGACTATGAATGTCTTTCATGGCAATCCATCTCACAGTTAAGATATTTCAGCCTGATCCAAATGCCATCCCGAGAGCTCGGCTTATTTCTGTGATGTAGACGTAGAGAAAAGTCTCAAAAGAGACCGAATCCCGTGCACAAGTGAAAGAAAATCCTCCTTTTTAAAAGCAGTATTCCTGTTCTACATCCCATGAGGTGCCAAGGCGTATTGATAAAATGAGAATATAATCACAATGTGATTTGGTCCATAAACCACAGAGGAGTGCGAAGTGTAATACCTCCAGTAAGTGTTCCACATATTGGGATGAACCTCTCCTTTTAAATGTTTTGATCGCGTTTTGTTTGTGTAATTCATCTAACTGCATCTTGGTGCTTTTATCAGGAGGTACAAGTGGACGTGGTGTTTGAAAAACAGAGAGTCGAGCTCCCTTTGGAACCTTGCAACAATGTTCTTCATCATACACAGGGCCAACACTCCTACTGACAACACTGACCTAACACACATGCATGAATGATGCAATATTTGACATCATCGTTATTATATTCTTGAGCTGCTGATGCTGTTTGCAGACCCAAATTCTCCTCACATTTTGCCCGAAAACATTTTTGGAGAGTACGTTAATTCAGAGCATGCGACTTAAAGATTGTATTTAGGTCACACAAATGACACACACGTCAGTCGGTTAGATGTAGTTTTACAGTTTCTCTGTGTGGTTACAAAGATGCTTTTTTGCATCCAGAAAAAGCTTCAGGATATTCTAATAAGAATGCACGGCCAACTTGCAAGAAAGAGAGGTGGGCGGTTTCGCATTGAAGCTCTTCATTTTGTGACTCAGCCATTATGTATGACTTTCTTTTTTTTATTATCATGCACAAACATCCAAATAGCTGCTTAAAGTAGGAGTGTTGTGGTGCTTAAAAAGCACATTAAGACGTTCCCTCGTGTTAACGTGTTTGTTGTTATGTATTCTCCAGGACGAAATGCATCGATATTAAAGCAGTGTGCAGCAGCTTTGAGCTGTGCAGACAATGTTTCCTGTGATAAAGATGCTACCAGTTAGCCACAACACCTTCTTACGGTTGTTAAAACATAACCTCTTAAGTTCACTGTCTTTTGTTTACTCTTATAGATACAATAGGACTTTTTAATTAACATTTACACGATCCAGAGATTTGACTTCCTCTGCTTCTTTTTTCCGTAAAGACAAAAGCAGTCAGTGTATTTACATGAATAACTACACTGAGAAGAATAATGATTGGCAGTTCATATACCCGAGTCAGCATGTTTCTTTAGAACTGCTGAGCACAAGGAGCGCACGCGACCGGGACAGCCAAAAAGCCACATGGTTGTAATGCAACGCTAGTTCGCTCACTAGGATGATTGAAAACCTGCCTCGCCTCTCGCTCTGGGTTTGATTACTTTCCCGATGGACTCTCCGAGAGCATCCTGGAATCGTCTGTCTGTGTTATTTCATGTATGAGTAAACAAATGACTGTCACCAGTGGTAGTGTGGAGAGAGCTAAATATACAGTACGAGGTACGATCGGGCCACGGCGAAAAACAGACATCTTTCTCCGTGGGAACAAAACAGCATTTTGTTTCTAAAACATTCAACTTTAAGCTTGTTTCATGCACTTGATTTTAATATCCGTCGTCTGGTTGTGGATCGCCAAAACAAATGTCCAGCTTTTCTATCAGTAAAACATTTTCACAGACATTTTTTTTTCGTAATACTTTGAAATAATCATGATCTCATTTAAATGCACCTTAAGCATCACAATTAAACCAAAATTTTACACATATACAAAACATCCATTGTATCCATAGTTTCTAGGATTTTAAAAGCTAATTGTGTTTGAACTCTACATAAAATGTGGGCTTACTGCATGAGAAGGTAGAGAGTGAAAGAGGGGTTTGGAAACCCGAGGAGTGGATGAACATTGGAACGTGTATGGTCGAGACATTTCGCTCTTCTTTGGCATCCTCTGTCAGTCATGGTTGAAGTGGGATCAAGAGTTCAGTCAACCTCAACGGCGAAACCTCCTTCCTGCACTCAAGCTAGGAGCCCCATTTCCTGTTTTTATATTAACAATACTGTATAGCATACCGGCATTTTCAAATGACAACCAACTGACGGAATCTCCTCTTTGTGTCGAACTTCCAAGGGAAAACATGTCAAAGGCTGTTTCAGCTTCCTGTACAGCTTTGTTGAAAACATCTTGACTGTTAAGAGGACTCTGAATTTCCCAGAGGGTGGTAAGCAGTACAATGAGTTAGACTGCCTCAGTCACTAAAATGGATCAATCTCCTCCTTTCTTCCTCGTGGCGCTGACGTCTTACACAACATGCTTTTGAAATTTTGCGAATCAAAAATGGAAAATAATGGTCCCTTGGATTTCATCATCCGCCTATCGCTTGGAAGAAATCTCACAGCAACCGAAAAAGACTGCATGAGTCGGAGCTTTAAAATGACCACATAGACAAAAGGCAGCGGACTCAGAGGACTAGAACATGAAAGATGCAGTCAGAGGAGGCGTGGGAGAGGGAGCTGAAGTGGAAAGATGAAGGGATATAGAGGAAGTGTTCGCTTTAAAGTTTAACACCACTCAAAATCTCAAAAATGTGGCGATAGAGTTATAGTTCTGTTCCTCACCAAAAAGCTTTGTGCGTATCTTTAAAGGAGCTCTATATGGAATTCAGAGCACACACAGCTCCCAACGTGACAACGGCTGAGCCAGCGGCTAGCAGCTAACAGTGCTAGCAGCTAACAGTGCTAGCAGCTAACAGTGCAACCAGCGCCATAATGATTTGCTGCTTTATTAATGCTCTGAATGTCGTATACAGAGCCTTTTAATGCCCAACAAACCTGTTGAATGTTGAATTAATTTCCTTCCTCTTAAGAAATATGCAAAGCTAATATATATTTTGCAATTTGAGACCTGCCTTGTTTACATCCGTGCTTGTGAGCTTGTGCATGTGTTCATGGATGAGCAGACTGTACACAGTTGAGTCCGTCACTGGCTGACCTCACTGCTATTCGAAGCCGCTGACGTACGAGGTCTCTAGTGTTTGTGTGTGTGTGTGTAGATATTATGTTCAGTTGCTGAACTTTGTTTTCACAAATCTGTATATGCAGCAAAACGGCTATAGGCTACTTCTCTCCATTGCCAGCATGCCAGCCTCCAGCTCCTCCTGTTCTGCCAGCTTATTCTCCCACTGTATGTGCTGTACTGTGGCCTCTGTGGCCTCGGGGCACAGCATCTTTCCTCATACATAAGCAGATATTTTTCTTTGTACATTCTTGTGAGTCATTGGGGGGCGTTTTATAATGATTGTAACACCGTATTCTGCAACAGCACAACAGGCTAAAGTCATAGTAAGTAGAATTTGACAGGTTACAGGAACATATTTACAGATACAACTCCAAAATCATACATATGCAATTTGCAAAACATCGATTATCATATTGAATTACAGACAATGCGACTGTTAGGCGAGGCTTTTTGAAGGCCGACTTTTTGAAGCTGCCCTCCTTTATTTTCTCCGCTCCACCAACATTTTGTCCCTTGAGTCACGTCTTATCGACCCACACACACACACACACACACACACACACTCCCACTGTGCCCCCTGACAACAGCTCTCTAATGTTTCAGCAGTGACAGGACCGGAGCGGCGTCCATTACGGCTGTCTGCCCACACATGACTGTTGACCCGATCAAAATGCCTCCACTGCTGCTCTGCTTCAGACCCCCGTTTTCCCGAGAAGCCTCCGCGCGGGGAGGGACGCGCAACCTTTACCGACACCTGCAGATCCGGCGGGACTCGCAGATATTACAACAAACCAGTTGAGACGTTTGAACTAGGTGCCGTTCTCTAATTATCAAAGCAAAGGCAATTAAAAAACAAACCCAATAGCAATCAAAAGCTCAATTGTGTTTAAGAGCACTTCAATATTTGGGGGAAAAAAACACCAAACATTTATATTCTTGATGCTAATAACAGCCGGTGGAAAGAAAGACCCAATTAGGCAGCGACAAGTGTGATAATGGAAGGTGGCAGTGTTGTGGACCCCTGGAGGGGCCCTTCAGCTGGAGACTGAACTGTAATACACAGTTACATAGAGGATGGGAAAGAGAACCACAAGCATTCCTAACAAAACTTTCAGGACAATCCGAGCAGCGAGCAAACACTTTTCTTCAATGATTTGTCCTCAAGAATGTCCTATTTCTTCACAAGTGTGTGGAGATACAGTGAAGCCTGCTCTTGATGCTCATATATCCTCGTCTCTCCCTCTGTAATCTGACTCCACACCCAGAGGATGAGTGCAGATTTGCCACTTCGGCTTCGGCTGACAGTCGCACTCTTTGGGGAGCTCTGTAATACAGTAGGCACTACAGCACATGACAACACCGCTTCGCCGTGTCTCTTGTTGAGAGAGTGTGTGTGTGTGTGTGTGCACGCGTTCGACGCCGTGTGTGCCAGACATGCTGTCAACAGAGCATGCTAATTCTAACATGCCACCATCTCCCCAATCCTGCGGTCCCACAGTGATTCATCATGCGCCGCATATCACATGTGCAGCCAAAGCGAGGGGAGAGCTGCCTCTGGAGCTGCGCTATTTACAGCAACCTGTGATGGAGACAACAGCAGCGCGACATTAAATCAGTGCTATTGATCTATTCTCAGTGCACTTCATGAGCCATGTCATAACAATGATGTCCGATGAATATTGCACCCATTATTTTTATGTGATTGGAGGTTCTATTTACTGCTAAATTTCATTTAACGTTTGGTTGATGGACAGAAAATTAATTAACATCTGGTCTGCCTTTAATTAATCTCATCTTTGTAAATTCAATGCATTTGAGTTTTGTAGTGTTTTGCCGAACAAAACGAGCAATTTGAAGCAATCATCTGACCTGGGGACTTGTAATTGGACATTTTGTAAACTAATTGATCAATCAACTGTAGTAGAATAACGACAGGTTCATTAGTGATGGAAATAATCATTAGTTGCAGCCGTAGTTCCATGAAAGGTTGTTGGATGAGCTTCACTATTTATATTCACGTAGAGAGACATTAAAGCTATTTTTGAGGCAATGTGTCATCGTACACAAGGTTTGTTTTAAACGCATTTTTGTGGATTTTGCAGTAGTGTTTCCGAGCACCAGAGTCCCTTTTAGAAAACCTCTCAAATACTGCAGCAGGGTCTGACAGTCTGCCCTGAGCAGTCCTGGTTCTGGTTCCCCTGTGCTTCCCTTCCCTCCAGCGGGCCCAGCAATACGGCCTGGGTCTCCAGCAAGCATGGTGTCGGTGTTGGCTCCCAGCGGGGACCGGCGGAGCAGCGAGGCGAAGCAGGAGGAGCCGCTGCTGCCGACTGCAGGTCGCAGACAGCAGCGAAGCCGGAAGTGGGTCTGTCTGCGGTGGGCTGGTCGCTGCGTGAGGCCTTGCTGGAGTCTAAGCTGAAAAGGTTTCTGGTGAACCTGCATGATTTCGTCAGATGTTGCTGGACCTGCTGCACCGATGAATAGAAATCTCCTCGTTGATGGTGTCGTTTACTTATGAAGGTCATATTAGAGGCATCGGTATTACATTGAGACTGTTTCATAACCAGTTAAAAGTTCCTCATGGTAACTTAAAATATACTGCCATATTCCCCCCCCCATCTTTTGTTCCATTTGACAGTTCGGGTTCCACGTTTGTATTTGTCAGGATTTGTCAGCCTCTCATAACTCGTTCACAAAATAATTGCTTTCCGCCATCTCATTTGTCCCCAGTATTTCATGTCTCTAATTAATTTGACGTTTCTGTTGTGTTCACTGCAAAAAAAAAAAAAAAAAGGAGACCTTGTTTCAGTCATGTTATGTTGGTGCAATATGATTTGCATTTTTAAAACATAAAAAGAATTTATTCAAGGCTGCAGAAGTCTGCCACTTTGGTTAGTGCCGGCCCATCTCTTCAGAGCTCTGCACTGTTTTAGTCTTGCAATAGTGACAAATCCTCTCTACCAATGCACAAAATGTTACTCTTCTGCTCCTTGTTTGCAGCTCATTTGCAGTTTAAGTGGTTGTTTGGCCATACAGCCTCGCAGCAAAGTAATCTGTCACAAGCTTACAAAGTGTGTTTGTCGCACATACACACACACACACACACATGCAGGGTGAAATGACAACGTGTGATTTAAATACACATCCTCAGGTTACAGCCGTGGTAGCCGTCATGTGTGGCCTCATACTCCCGTTTTATTATTGCTAAGGGTCATTGCTAAGTGTTAAATGTGTTCTCACTCGACAGCATAGGGGGAATTCTTATCTCTCCCTGACAAGACCTCTCTGAGCAGCATCACACAATCCTACCGAAATGCACATCAGCGTTGCTCCGCAAATAAAAAGAAAATGTAAAACACGGACGCTTCTCAAATCCCTGCTCTATGTATGAGCACTGCTATACTGTCCGATCTGTCTGTCGAAGGCTGCAGCAGGCGTCGTAGATTAGGAGCGCGGACTGAACAAACACAGGCCTTCAAACCAAAAAATCTATTTATTTGAGCTCTTTGATTGATGGAAAAGGACTGTGTGTGTGTGTGTGTGTTTCTTCTCAAGGGAATTGGATGGAAAGGGGGGGATGCATGTGAGGAGACGTGCAGGCCTGCATGAGAGCACATGGGCACTCAGGTGTTGGTTTAATGAACACAGTCTCTGCGCTGGCACAAACTGCCTCACTGGGACCAATGCGAATAAGCACTTTGATGAAATATTAATTAGAAATATAATTTTTTTTTATACCCGACTTCAAAAATTTGTTCAACAATAACCCGCTTTAATTAATTGAAAAACCATTCTTTAACTGTATTGGTCTCGTGACTCATATCTGATTCTCCGTCTGCGATGCTTTGCCAGCTTTGGGATATGCTGAAAGACAAAGAGTGGTGTCGATCAGAGGATTGAGAGGCTCCAGCCAATCAGCACTCAGAAGCACTAAGCCATGCCCACTGCACATCTGTACCATGACGTCAGAGTCCAGTGCACTGCAGCACACAGGCCAGTCCCTTTTATGTGACTGATGTGCAGGAGGGCTTAGTCGCCCCTGATGCCAAAGATCCTGCACGTCCTCAGTCCCGCTCTGTGGTGATGCTGCAGCGGGTTGTGCACAGATTGCTGCAAGTGAGGAGGACACAAAGTAGCAGAAGAATGTTCATACAGTAGAGAAGGTTTCGTTGTGCAAGAAAGGCGTTGGTGCTTTATCCTTTTTATTCTTTTGAAACTCATAATAATACCTCCAATTCGTCCCAGTATAACGATAGCAATGTTCTTTTTTTGAACTGAACATCATTATCAGTGCGAGTCTGTAAAATTGAACACTTCAACCACATCGCTTTCTTTAAATGAACACAGTGTATTTGGAGGTTTTAGCTCCTTACATGTCTGGTATTGATACTCTTTTGGTAAGATGTTGAGAAAACCCTAAATTATGTTTTTGACTTAAAAGGACCTCTGAGACTAGAAAACTTTATTTAGGAAAGATCAAATTGGCCCCATACCCCCATATTTATCAATTAAAAGGTATAAAAATGTGCTACGGACATTGAAGTAAAGTACTATGAGAATAGTTTCTGAATGTGTGTTTCTTACCGTTCCAGACATCCCTTGGTTTCAATCCTCTTCTGTGCAAAAATCAATTATCAGTTGGTTTGGTCAGTATCCCATCTCATCCATGCATATTGGATGATTTTCGTACGATACAAGTTCAGTACCAACGTTTGCCGCCAAATGCACCTTGGCAGAGAGGAAAGTAACGGTGTGGATGGGCGTGTCACATGTCAGACTTTAATGCAGGAGACCGGTGTATGTGTCCTGTCACAGACCAGTTCATTTATTAACTGTAACCACCATGTTTTCTGTTTGTGTCATACCCTGAACGTATTCGCCAGAACCAGCATCTGTCCCCAACCTAACCATACAGTCGTTGCCATGTGCAGAAAGGAAGAAGAATATATTGTACATGGATGTAAAAAAAAACAAATACGTCACTGAACATTTTCTGCTGACGAGGCTGAAGCCAGCTTTGCTGCCCACTGAGCTGCCTCCACATTTCAAACCAATCAGATGCCTGTACTTTGGACCACATCTGGTGCGTCTCTGCCTAGCTCTCTCCTGGCACCATCGTGGGTAGCAATTCAGTTCCCAGCATGCATTTCTCTAAAAGATATACAGGACAAAAGAAAAGATGAATTTTGACACTTTTGAGGCCCGTTCCTTTAATGAATACATATCATTGTTCCTGGACTCTTACCTTATCCTCACACACGTGTGGGTGAGTCCACAGCGAATACTTGGTTTTACAGTGCAGTCAGTGTGAGCGGCCTCTGGTTAATGGGATCCGCTGCTCCACAGCTCGACATGCTGTTAACCTGCGATGTAAAGAGCAAATACTTTGAAGTCACAATCCCAAATCCCTCCGAAGAGTGCGAGGCGAGCTGCGAGTTCAACCCACTCGGCTTAATCGAGCTCGCTGAGCTGTGTCTAACGACGCGGAATCACACCGCGGCACGGACTGCTTGGGTCGTTCCTATAGCGACTAAACTAGATGAAGAAAAGCTAAAGACTTTGCTTTTTGATCCAATTATCGCATTCCACCTCATCGAGATGTTAACTTGAATGCCGGCTCCCAGTTTAATGGAACAAAGAAAATAATTTAAGAAAAGAAAAAGAGAAATATCCTTCTTTTGGTAGTTTGGACAGAGAATTGGATTAACGTGGATTACTCTTGATTAATGGATGGTAGCCTGAAGACTTCACATTGTTTGATCATATTTAACCGCAAAAAAACATATATAATCTTTCATTTTGTGACCTATATTTACTCCACTACAGAGGATTTGCCCTGTTTTGATAACTTCTCATCTTGTTCCACAGGTAACATTCCAGCATCCCTCTTTTCCTCCAATCAAAACGTAGCTATACTGCAAAAAAATAAATCTGTGACAACAAATCATTTAGTAATCAACTAAAGCAGAATATACTTACAGTAGTAGCAGGTAGTAATATTACTTTCCCAATGCAAATAGTGTCTTTACTCAAAAAAAATAAGTCTAATGTCAAAGTATTCCTTTTTGTTTCGCTGTTTAGATTTGTGCGTGCTTTGTCATAAATAATCACACTTCACTGAAACGTATCTATTCATCTGTGTCAATAAAGAACGTGACGTGAAAGAGCATTTTTCTACAGTGTAAAAAAACGGAGCGAACGTGCGTCTCGAGGCACCCGGCGTGTTGTTGGCTGAGCCGTGTCGTGATGCTGCGACTGATTATTGGCGAAGCGAGAGGAGGAGGGAGGCGATAATCCGCGCGCAGACGGACCCATCCGAGCCGCTGCCAGAGCTGCTTGCAGCGGGCGTCGGGACACCATGGAGCCGCTGTCTCTCCGCGGGTTTTGCTCTCCGGCCGAATCGCTTGAAGGACACGCAGACTAGACGTCTGCATGAGAGAAGACCGGAGAGTTGCCTTGTTGTCTTTTTCCGCGGATCTCCTTTCACCCGGAGCGTTGCTTATTTCACCGGAGCTCTCCACCATCTGATGCCGGGAGCGCAGCATCGGGTCAGGGGCTGATCCGAGCGCTCGCCTCGGGGTCGTTTTTTTTTTTTATTTTTTTTTCGTGAAGCGCACTACGTTTGGCTGATAATAATATTAATAATAACGGATCAGCTGTGGATTTTTTGCCCATCAAAGGGATTATGATTTTCGCAGACATGAGTACGGGGACCAACTCCCCAAAGGTGCACCCACCGAATGGGACGAGGTTTTACACATTCCAGGCAAGTTAACTGTGTGTTTTTTCTGCTTTTCTCTGTCTGTGCATCACAACGCAGCTGCTTGTGTTTGTGTTTTATCTTTCCTGTCAGTTCTTTGCTTTGTGGCTTTTATTGTGGCACATTTAGAGGTGTGCAGGCAGAGACAGTGAGGTTTGGGTGTTTCCTTTACCTGCATGTGCAGACTGACTCCCCCAGTCTCCCATGTCTGCTCAATCCGAATTTCCCTCGACTTTGCATCGGTTTTGCAATGCAGGCCACTGCTGTTTTCCCCTTTTTAGAAAGATCATATCGTCTTTCACAATGTCTTGTTAGCGGCAGCAAAGTGGATGTATACTGTGTGTGCACTCATTAATCAAGAACTAAAGGAAGGGACTCTGCTTTTTATATTTCTTCTCACTTTAAGATCCCAGAGGACAGAATGTAAGAATTTTAATGGTTTCACACTTCAGCTTGTTAAATAAAACATGCGAGAGTAAAATCGTGCGAATTCAGAGTTCATCTTCATACTGTATAATGATGTTGAATTATTCAAGCTCAGCCCACTGAATCTCACCCCTCTGTGTATCTATATTTGACTTGTGATCTAGTTGTGTTATATTCCTCCTGTTTCTGAAGAGAAGTGAGGACACATGTGCACATCGTGCCCTACATTGATCACCATAGGCTACGCTTGCATATTTTCATCTCTTCCCAGAGTGCCCATGCATGGCAACGAAGCGGCGTCAGTGGATATTGATCGAGTGTGTTCCACATGACTCTTGTAACCAAGCCAGCACTTTTCTGGGTTGTCTTTTTTTTGCTGTGGGTGGAAGGAAGACAAGAAGGAAATGTTCAGCAAGTGAGATTGTTCAAGAACCTGCTGGTTGCCTTTTTTTCGCCCTGAAAAAGAAAGAAAGGTGATGATGGTTGAATTTTTTTTTTGCATCCAGGTGCAGTCAGCGTGATTCACTGGAGAGGAGAGGAAAGGGGGTTTGTGGGTCGCTTTTCAAGTGAGCACAAGTGCTGATGGGAGCTCAGATAAGATGTGTATGCAGCGTTACACCTGCCTCATCAGTCTTATCACATTATGGGCCAGCAGCAGAGCAGAGTGTCTCCCCCCACTCAAATTTGTTTTGCCATTGCGTTGATATTTTAGACGACAAGAAAAAAGGCCAGAGGCTGCAAAGCCCAATAAGGCACAATGTCATCATCTCTGCCTCTTGAATCACTTTGTCCGATATCATGTTCGTCCTCCCTCCAAACTGCACCGCCGTTGGGACTTTCGCATTTGAAGCTTCCCCCCGGTGTTTGTCATAAACCCGTCTTTGCCTTTTCATGTCAAATCATTAGTGAAGAAAAGGCTCCCTGAGGGCTCGTACCTGTTGGAAGAAGCTCCACTGATTATATCACAAAATCAAAGGCGCCCTGGCTCACAGATTATAGTTCCAGGAAATCCCCATAAAAAATAAAACTCGGCATCGGGGCTGCTTCCATACACATAAATCACAATTCATTTTCCTCCACCCTTGAGGTGACTTGAGATCTATCACGCTTGTCGAGGTAATAAGCATGCATCACTACATTGAGTCACGCCAGTTCAGCCATTTTGAACACCCTGTCAGATTGTTTACCAACTCCTAATGTTATTCATTTTTATCAGATTGCCCTTCCCAGTTTGCAATTACAAATCGGCCGGGGCAAATTGAATCAAATTGCAAAGTAGGTGAAAGCCTCAGCAGCTCCATCAGGGTGACGGACTTATTGAGTTCCTTTAGTATTCACTGCCAGGCTCTGCAAACATGCACCCAGAAGAGTCGGGGTTTGCTTAGTTCGGGAGATCTCTAGTCTGCCACGCAGTAGAAGACGTCTACAGCCGTGCTAGCAGCTCTCAGTGGACCTCAACCTGGGGGGTGTAATTCCCAGGGGTTGTCGGATGGTTGTGGAGGAAAATAATAATCAGACTGAGGAGTGTTTTTTACATCACATCGTCTGTACCTTTTGATATAATTTACTCTATTTAAAAAGATATATAGACACCAAAAAGCATCAAACCACTTGCTACCATATAATGCATCTATCTACTAAAACCAAACCAAACGCAGGCTCTAGGCCCGTTCGTGTCTTCGCGGCAGCCACTGTAGTTCTGCTACTTGGCACACGGGAGAAGTTTTAGTTGGTTGCAGTCTCACCCCTACAATTTACCCTGAGGGGGACATGAATGACTGTACTCAATTTCATGGTAATTCATCCAGTCGTTTTCTAGTAATTTCACTCCTAATCCCTCAAAAGTGGTGTACAGACAGACCGACATTGGCAAAAAATAGTTTGACACTCCTTTGAAGTGCTGATTCTGCATTTTAAAAAGGTGACAAGGAGGCATGCGGCAAGTTGTTTGACATCATGGTGTGGCTGCCTCCGTCAGTGGCTTTTTTTAGTGTATCTGATGGAGCGACATCCAGGGACATCTCTCCCACGGGAGAGGTTTGCTGGCTGCGCTCCGAGCCCACTGGACCATGTTAGTGGGTTCACAGCAGAGTCTGAACCTTGAGTCCCTTCTGATGTGAACCAAGAGATGTGCTGCATGCCCCAGCAAGCCATTATAAAAACAGGAAAAGTCCATGTGATGTCTTTATCAAGCGACACTTCAAGAGGCAATTTGAGAAACAGTGTTTCTGCTCCCTGGGCAATTCTCTGCTGAGATGAATGCAGTTCTGGGTTTTGAGCTTTAAGGAGAATCCGCTCAATGTTCAAACTCTTAGAATCATGGTGTTGTGAGACCGACGGTTGCTTGTTGAAAGCAGCATCTTTCAATGATTCATCCCTTTATTTTCACGTCCTTGAAGTTTATAGCCCATTGTTCCCATCCAATAATCACCTCAAATCGTTTGTCAGGGTTGAGCTACCTGAGAAATGAGATGTGATTGTTGCCCAGTATTTGTCCTTGGCTGTTAAATTAGCGCTGCATGTGATTAGCCTCTTCAGCTGCTGTGTCTTTGCCATGAAGGCCTCTTTGTCTAAAATGCGTTTGTTTTCCCACACAGCACATGCAGCCTCTAGCAGAGGAAGGTGTTGTTACAGCGAAGAGGCTCATACGGAACAGTTAATTGAACGAAATTGGATAACAAGGATGAAGTAACACTGACTACCTAATCTGATCAGCGCCGGGGCAAAGTCACGGCAAAGTTGGCAGCCAAACTTTCTGACAGATTGTCAGATAGGTTTCACTCGTCCCTCTGGTCTTTTTGCTGCAAAAGCCTCCCCTCTGGCTGCTGGCTTTGAGTGGAGAGGAAGGAAATGAGCTGGTTCTCACAGCTCTCCTTCAAAGTAATCCTCTCTGTTGCAGTTAACTGGCATTTGGGGAAGTTTATTGCAGCGCTGCCGGCCGCAGGGGGGACTCTGGCTATAGAGCTGCTGTTTGGGGTCGGATGTGTCCATTCTGTCCTCCGTGCTCTGTTTGTAAGCACGGCCACAGCCGAGGCCAACCCCACTTAATCAATCCGTTAAAGCCGCGCCTCGTCCGGCCCTCCCTCCTGGCACTCTGACTGAGAGTTTGCATTCAGGGCTCGACAGAAAAAGATGGATGACAAGGCTGCGCACGCTGATTAAAAAAATAAAAAGTGCTACTTCTAATTTAGCCTGGTGCTAACCTCCACACGGGGACATTCGGGATGAGCTTCTATTGCACGCTGCTCGAGCCGAGTGCAGGGAAAGGCACAGGGTCTCTTATTCAGCGCTGCATCTTCAGATGCATAAATCACACACACTCTCGCACCTTCACGCCCACAGCTGAGCACTTTCCCGGGCCCAATCAGGCTCTTAGAGCCAGGAAGGTCTGCCAGACAGGATAACTCATCAGGTGACACCAGACGGCAGTTTGAATGACAAGTAAGCACCTATTTCTTCTGCACCCAGGGGTGTGTCATCATGGCGATGCCTCAACTGTCTGCAGTCTCCCTTGGTGTTTATTCTCTCGTGGAATCGGAAATAAACCTTCTAGCCTTTGTCAGTGAGGGAGCTTATTATTTTTTTGTGACCTTGGGCTGTTGTAAAAATCATCTTTGGCTTAAGGAAAATGTGATTTATTTTATGGACCAAATATTGATTAAGAAACAAATCAACATATTAATCGGTAAAAATAAACATCACAGTTAGTCGAATGATTGAATTGCAGCCATCTAGATGCCTTTCCTGTCGTCTCTGCTCAACGTACTGTATTAGTGACCTCTCACTGCCGACTGCATGTCAACGCTTAATCTTGGAAATCCCCATTTGTGCAGCATGATGATGGGCTAAATGCAGGGTCCCGCCCCTGTGATGATCTCTGCACATGCATCAAAGCACACTGCGGTTACTCAACTCATCACATGACAGCGGGACGGTGCTGCGGCTTGATCCGGACGGAAACACGTGGAAGCTTTTGTGAGAGCTTTTTCTATTTTTCTATTTCTGTTCCGATGTGAACAACGGTGCGAATCTACGGCAACACACACGACTGCAAAGAAACAAACAACAAGAAAAAGACACCGAGGCGTGAACCGCACAGAAACGCTCTCTCTCTCTCTCTCTCTCTCTCTCTCTCCCTCTCTCGTCACTCAAACAGACACATGTACATGTACGCACACACTTTGATACACCCAGCTGCAAGCTTATACCCACAGCTGTCTTACCCCTGTCACACACACACACACATTCCTCCCCCCTCCTCGCGTGCCCCGCCCTCTCTGTGTCATGTGTTCAGGGACGGTTGATGGGACAACTAAAGGTGGCTGTATGCAAATGAGCGCAAAAACGGCAAATTGATACACGGCTTCCAGATTGAAGTCGAACTGCTTGACCTTTTATTTGTTACGCTGGCACGCGGTAATTACTTCCAAACATCCTCACCGGCACACCGTCCTCCCCTCGGTGTCTGCTCCTGCTGCCGGTCTCCTGAGTGCTGCGTATACGTGTGTGTTGGAGGCGTTTGCCCTATTTTCTTGGTCTTTTTTTTAATCAGCCCTCGTGCATTTAAAATCTGGCCGGGGCAGATGGGGAAGCGAGTTTGACCCACTTTGATGGATTCCACACCGATTAAAAGGATGAGTGAGCTTTCGAAAGCAAGAGGCCCCTGTGTGTGTGTGTGCGTGTGTGTGTGTGTGTGTGTGTGTGTGTGTGTGTGTGTGTGTGTGTGTGTGTGTGTGTGTGTGTGTCGTTGTGTGAACACGGGAGAGATGGAATAGAAGGCCGTCTATTTGTGGACCAGTGGTGTGTACGCGTTACTGTAAAGCCTGTACCTTAGAGGCAGCAGCTCGGTTCAATCCCTCCAGGAATGAATACAAAATCAAACGATCCACAGAGAATTAATAAATACATTTTACAAATCATCGAGCCACAAACCTCTGACTTTCTTGTAACAGTGGAAAGAACTTTCCTTGCTTGTCGTTTCAGGAAGCATTTGCTCTTTACTCATTTTTAAAGTCAACTGAACCTTTTTCTCCTCTAATTCCTGAAACTAACCATTTGCTTTGTAGAGCGTGCTGCCAGCAATGCTTAACAATGTAGTAAGTAAATAGACATAAGTCTATAAAACAATGCTTTGTCAACAAATCACATGAAAACACAATAATGTTTGATCGTACATTCATCATCCTGCCACCAGAAATACTTGCGAGCACACCAAATCCTCCTCAATAATGGCCCTATTTACCTGTACAATTTGCTAAACATATTTTTTGGGGATGTTTAGCCTTTTAAAAAAAATCCGAGTCGTGACCCATTTTTTTGAGATTTGTGTCTTCAGGAGGGAACAAAAAGGCTTCGGGCTAAGTGCCACAGATGGAGTAGGAAACTCCAAAAGTAATGGGATTTGTTGACACAAACACAAACATGTAGAATTTTTCCAGCTGTATCCTTTAATGTGAGATGCAAATGTCTTATTCTCTTTGTCACACATCTTAATTAGTCTCCTGGTGTAATGGCAGCCAATGTTGGCTCATACCGAACATCGAATCATAACTAATAGGGTACAGAGCTGGTACACACACAGCACAGATCCCACAG
Source organism: Anarhichas minor (assembly GCF_050575085.1). Taxonomy (NCBI): domain Eukaryota; kingdom Metazoa; phylum Chordata; class Actinopteri; order Perciformes; family Anarhichadidae; genus Anarhichas; species Anarhichas minor. The sequence goes on from NW_027466491.1 coordinate 7,740,140, forward strand.
AGATTTTAAAGTGGAGTAGGTTGCACACACAAGCCAAGCCACTCACTTCAATAGACTAGTGTGCCGACAACCTCTCCTCATTGATGCAATTATGGTGTAACCCTTTGCCTGGTTTCCTGCAGCAGTCTGATCTCATTCATCCAACGATGTGGACTTGAAAGGCTTGACAGAATACAAAGAGGGGAATTTATCATTTTTCTCTTCCAGGGTGAAATCAAAGCGGGATGAATCTGTATGCTTCGTGTGTGTGTTTGGTCAAACGGCTGACTTGTTAGCCATTTATTTGTCAGTGAGAGTGACATCAATCTCTGAGGTTCCGGGGTCTTCAACGATGTTAAAGTGGATCAAAGAAAATACATTTTATAAGAACAAATAGAGCCTCGAGAAAACTTTCTGAGTTAATATACTGGCTGGTTTGGGGGGCGAAAAAAGATCGAGAGAGGGAGATATAGTAGAGCAATGAATCATGGGTAGTGATAAAACCAGACCTACCTCAGTGCTGATCACCTCACTGGAGACTCAATCAGTCATTGGCATTGTGTCCCTGTCCCTGCAGATCCAATGCTCAGACACCAATCCACCCGATAACCAATCGACATTGGAAACGATGTACAACCACACACACACACACACACACTTACACAGACACACACACATATAGTGTTCCCATCCTCTGATTGTCCTGCAGTTGGGAGGCGGTGTTGTTTTGTTTGTTTTCTTTGCCCTAAGACCGGTCTGGGAGTTTCATAGTCTGTTTTCAGTTCACGGCAGTTAATTGCAACATATTAGTGGCCTAATGCAGGACATCCACCGCTCCGATCTAGATCTAAGTCTGCGGCTATCTCTTCTATCAACATATCAGTCGCCTAAAAATGTCTTATTGCACTTAGCTCCCCCCTCTTTTCTCCCAAAAATGCCAAACTTGAGGCTCCTCAACCGTCGTCCACAAACCAAGACGTCTCGTTTACTACGTCCACTTCTCGTACACAGTCTATGGTCCACAAGGTAGGGGCAGTAGCACCTGCCCCGGAGTGTAATACTTGAAGCAATTCATTTAAATGTCATGTCTTTTTAATTCAAACAAACAGTTTCCCAATAGTTCCACATAGGAATAAAGTACCAGCCCTATTGTTAGTGTCCTGTTGTCTATGGGGTCCATTGGTATTCAGACAGTGGAGGCAGAGGGCAGGCAGCACTGTGGCTGGCAGGTTAAAGATGACTCTAAGCTTTTATCAGAGTAAAATTCAGTAACTGTGTCATTTTTATCCTCACACTTACTTTGCAGCGTCTGCTTAAGTGACTATGAAAGTGTCTTGTTCCATTCATGTGTTCATCCAGACGCTCTATCTTAGACTTGGCTGATTTCCAGCTTTCTCTCCATCTGGCAGGGTGGCATTTCTCTGTCCGTGGTGCTGAAACTGTAGTAGCCGGTCCATAAGGCACTCCTCCGTGGCTGTTGGATTTTATATCTCTCACGCGCCCTGTAATGGGAGTAGTGGTAGATTCCTACATTCCACCATTAACTCTACGTCTCTGTCTCTTTGTCTCGTGACCCCCGCTCCTTCTCTCTGAGCATCTCCATGTGTTTCAGCGACCCATCCCTGTGCCAGCTTGATTAAAGGCCAATAAACAGTCCATTTGGAGGCTGTGTTTTCAAACTGCTGTCAGGGTAAATTCATTCATCCCGAGCCTCTCTACAGCCTGCTGTGTTAGACTTTAAAAACCGCCTCACCCACACTGTCTCCTTGCAACATTATGTTTCCCCCGCAGTCGATTCACATGAGGCGATACAGTACGCAGTGGCCTTTGTGAATAATGCAGTGGCAATAAAATCTTTTGCCATGTTCAATTACACCAGCTTTGGCTGCCTCCTCTTTTACTGCGGCTCCCCTTCTGTTTGTGTGTGTGTGTGTGTGTGTGTGTGTGTGTGTGTGTGTGTGCGCACTTAATATGGCCAGACCAGGCTATAAAGACATAACGGCAATCATTTTTATCCTCTTTTATTTCTCTATTAAACTGGAATGTTTTCCAAAAATGGGTTGGCTCGTTATAAAATGTAGTTCTTCAAAGTTTGTAGTTCTTAATACTTTCACAACGTTGCTGCAGTTTAAAGCTATGCCCGAATAGTCGTCTTTCTTGCTCATCACGTTGTAGCGACACAGACACACAGACACACAGACACTCCCCCCGCTGAGACGACACCACCTCAGCACCTAATGTTTTCCCATAAAAGCCTTGTTCACAGAGGACTACCGGGGAGCATCTGTGTGTAGGAAGCCAACAGAGAACTTAATTATCTGAGATCTCCACAGCTGTCCTCTCCGCTGGCTGGCTGTAGGAACACTCTCACCCGCTGTGGTTTCACTCTCTCCGGCACTGAGCTCCAGCCCAAACTTTGGAGCCGAGAACTTTTTTTTTTTTTCTTTTCCCCCCCCCCAAGAAGATCATTTGCACCTAAAGCCCTGCAGGTGAGCTGGGAGCCTCTCGCCATCCAGGATTTTTAATGAAAGTGTATAATATCTCAGCTGGTAATAAGATAGAAGAGGTCTGGCAGACAGGGCACTAGGGAGGTCCTGAGTCAGTTTACCAGGGGCACAGCAATTAACATGGAGAGGTATGAGAGACAGATCGGATTGGCTACCGTCCCTTTTTTTTGTAGCGAGGACAGGCGATCATCTCTTTTACCATTCCGATGTTTGCTCCTGCTTTCTTTTAATCTAATTGCATTGACGGCTATGAAAGCACGCTGCTGGTTCTACCATTGTAATCCCTGATTTTCACCCAAATGACAGTCTGAGCTTCCATAATATGCTAATAAGAACATGTTTCGTGCAGTTGCTCGGTCATTACAGCATGCCTCGCAGGGCTTTCTTACACATATTTGCGCTGAGTCTGTAACAGAGGCAAAAACCCCACATGTGGTTTCCCCGATGCAGCCGCTGCTAACAATCCCACTCCTGCTCCCTGCTGTAAATAATATGCTAATGTTGGCATCATATCAGTCTACGCTTATGAAGATGGCTTTAGTGGATATATCGCTTAAATGTGTTTGCTACATTTTTGAGTTGGGTCATGAATGACTATTTACACTCCAGTCACCACCAAATACACACATACTGTACAGACAGTCGGCCCTATCAGTTATTTCTGTAATGAACTGAAAAGCGTCTGACCCTCTACTGCCCGTCACAGAGGCTGTCGGTGTGAAGTGCCTCTCTTTCCCTCCATTAAAGAGCCTCTTTGTATTCAGAGGTTGATCACACGCTGCAGGCTGCAGCGATCGAGTTCCTCCATCAGTAGTGTTGGCAGTTTAGCCTGAGAGTCGCTTTTTAAAAGTCTGACGGCCGACTTCGGGTTGCTGAAACACTCGCCGCCGCGCTCAAGATGAAGTGTGCGGTCAAGTGCTTATTGTTGTGCGGCCGCTAGACTTTCTGTTGAATGCATTGCAGGTGTTCAGGATAAAAAGAGCTCAATAGTGAAGGAAATCTGCCCGGAAACACTGAGAGATTATTAAACCGTGAGCTATAAATTAACAATATGCATTCAGATAAATGATAATGCAGCAATCAATCCAATGCATTCTTTTTGGGACGTAAATGGCAGTGAAATTATAGAATGTCATTTTTCCGGAGGGTTCTTAAATAGACGCTGGGAATCTCAGGACCCCAAACTTCCCGAAGCGGTCATGCCTGCTGTCTCTGCCTCCGTAATAAGCCTGATGCCGACACAAAGCAGGCCACCGACTGGCGTTAGCCCTGTGATCTGTGCTAATGTGAGCTGACAGCTATAGCCCGGCATGGCACGGCTCTGACCAGGCCCTGTGGCCCCTGCAGGCCTTTCCAGTCCTCTGCGAAGGAGGCAGCACCACCTGCTACACGACTCTCACTTTAACACGTGACAGAGGCGGTGTGTGCGCCCCACAAAGACCTCAGCATCCACCCCCGGTTGCCGAGGAGACGGTGACTGTGGCTCGTCTCGACTCCTCGTGCCGGTGGAATCGGCTTCGCCACACCCATGGGTGTCTGGAATGAAAGACGGGGGAGGTTTAGAGGGAAAGTGGGAGATTACTGTGAGAGAAGAGCAGCTCTCCACAGCCGTTTAACGCAGACAAGCACAAAATCTATGCTTTAACAAGGAAAATACTATACTTTCTGTTGCTGTAATAATCACCTCGAACCATGATTCAACACAATGTCTCATTATCCTCTATTGGACAAAGATATGATAAGGGAGCTGTACATACTAGGGATATTCATTACAAAGATTTGACACTATTGGCTGAAATAAATCCATCTGACACTGACTACAGATGGTGAAATTAGCATGTTATTGACAGATGAAGCCGGGCTAAGCAGTTTCATTTCAGAGTTGTATTTGTTTAAGTTTTAAAACGATGATCTGCTGTTTTTCAAGTTTTTCACTGAGGGAAAATCCAAACATTTTTAGCTTTGCCTGGAGGAGTAGAGGGCTCAGGATGTTCCTCAACATGTGGGTGTTTTCTGCCACGATGCTGCGAGCAACATGTGCTAAAAACAAACCGACAGGCTTGTGTAAGGGAGCGCGGGATGGAGAGATATCGAAGGAGCGACAGGATGAGGAGAGACGGGGAGAAAGCCAGCTACGCATGCATTACATTCAGCTGTGAAAAAATGTTATGTTTTTTTAACATTCATCTGAACATTTAGCATTGAAGATTTTGTTTCCACATAAACCTTCTTGCCTCCAAATTCTTTCCCAGCATGCTTCATCAGATTCATATCTTGAGACATTGATACAGCTGTTGGGTTTGATTTGATCCTTAGCCTTGAAGTTATCTTGTTTGAAAATGACACTGCAGGCGTTGGTTATAGCTTGCAATGCACATTAACTGATTTCTCCCCACGCCCGTGTAAACACAATACATCTGGAGGCCACAAATTAGTGCAACTGGGATTTGAATGCAACACAGTTCATTATTCACAAAACCAGGAGGCCTTCCCTGGCCCGGGAATAGCTTAGCCATAGCTTAGCATGTATGTATGATCTACTTTGAGCTGCATGGTAACGGAGAGGACAACAGATGAGGATTAGATTTACATTTTAAACAAAAAAATATTCTGCAGTTCCCTGAAATAATTCTGGAGAGAGCAGTATGTAGAGGGCAGTTGTGCCTAAACCACATTATTGCTCCCTCGCTGCTGAGATGAAGGATTAATATACATATATACAGTATCATATATACAGTGTGTATATATATATATATAGAGAGAGAGAGAGAAAGAGATGCCCTGACACGCAACTGTGATTCAAAGCTCACGTGTCCCTATTTCTTGTAAAACCATGAATAATTCAGCACAAACTATAAGGTTCAAAGAATGCCGTGAATTATTAACGCATTTGGCCCAGGTATGTTAGCATTCACATCAGATCGTGCATTCCACCTGGATGTTTGTGGGGGGGAACCTTGTAGTATCGCAGCGGAGGCTACGCGACCAGTCAAATGCCTGACAGCCGCAAAAGAAATGTAGAATCTGGCTTCGGCCTCCTTCTCCAGGTACAGATGTATGATGAAATAAAACTACTGCATGATCGTCAGTTAGTCAGCAAAGAGAACTGGTATGCCAAGATATATATTTCATGTTTCCAACAAGAAAATATGTTGTTTTCTCACATTTTAGGAGGATTCCGAGATAATTTATGCAACACAGATGCGCAACGGAAATTTGAAACTGGGAACTTTTTAGGCAAGACACAGTTAAAGATTATAACTAGAAGCAAATATAATAGTAAAAAAACACTTCATTTGAACACTGAACCTCGAGATATTTCTCTACAGTCACGTGACATGTTGGGCTCATTAGGGCACAACAGACGAGGGACCTGATGCAGACATGCTGTCTGTCTGAGTCTAATGGGTTATTCATGGTCATGTTTACGCAAGTGCTCCCACTTAAAAGCGCCGGAACGTCTGTTGCGTCAACCTCCCGTACCTCTCAACACATAAATCTTCTGTTAGCTGGTTGAAGTGCACGTAGTGTGTGCAGGCATTAATGGCCAGGCTTTTAGTGTGCCATGGGAACGGTGAGTGGAGTGTTCTCTATCTGACCTCCCGTGTGTTTTATATGTATTTTCAAAGTGCGTGCCCTGATGTGTTTGGAAGTGATCGAGTGAGCACAAATTGAAAAGAAAATGATTCTTAAAATAAGTAAAAAATCTGATTGTTGGGGCGAGATGACTTCTCTCACTTCTATCATGAGCAGATTCTCTTACTTTGATGAAAAGCAAGATTTGTTTGGGAAAAAAAGTGAGATTTAAGATGGATTTCCGGGCACCGTGTGCATGTCTGACAACTTAAGCTACTTTCACATGATGATCATCATCAAAGCCCTTAACACCGTGTATGCAAAAGTGCGATGGACAGAGTGTTGAGAGCGAGTACAGCGATAAGAAAGAGCTCTCTTTGGCAAGTGTTTTTGTCGGTGGAGGGGGGGGGAGTGGAGAGGAGAGAGGAGCTCCTGGGTGTGTCGCAGCTGACATGGTCTGATTTTGAAGAGGCGATCGACAAGCTACTCAAGCATCGAGTGAGATGGGATTTGAATGCAGACCGTTTTCCAGAGCTTCATGCTCAGCCGTCCATCACCTCTGTCTATTCATCTGCACCCGCAGCATGTCTCTCTTTCTCACCCACAAACCCCAGTATGCCAATGTTACAGCCCCTCCCTCGCACATCCACGTAATACTGCAATCAACTGTGTGATTCTTGCACTTTGTACACTTTAATTACTGTCTATTTCCACAGTTTCTTTGTCGAAATGAAGGACTTGCCAACATAACACTGCTCTGTGCTCTGTGGTTAATAGAATATATAGCGATATTGGGTGATTTCAGTAGAAAATAAGTGAAATTGACTCACCTCACTTGTTTTTTTGAACAACATGAGTTCTCCTGCTCACAAGTGTCTGTCACTCTTCTCTTAAAAACAGAATTTGACTGGTCTCCAGTCGAGCACTGAGCCCTGTTGTGTGTCGCAGGCATTCCAATGATGCTTCAGTCTGCTGTCAGTGAACTCCTGTCTTTTTCACCTGTGTGTGTGTGTGTGTGTGTGTGTGTGTGTGTGTTTGTCTGAATTTTACTGCCTGTATTCCGCCCCTGATGAAATTTCACACTTTTGTGGCGGCAACGATTACCTCATCCTTGTGTAATGCTGATTTCATGCTTGGCATACGCTTTGTCACAGATGCTGCACCTAGTTTTTCCAGCACCATTTTTTTTTTAAGCCCTTTTGCTAGTCTTCATAAAAACTCTCCTGTGGGAGCGAATAAAGGGCACGTTATCCGATTTGTTTGGTTGCATAACTGAATAGTCCTGTACTCAAGGAGAAAAAAAGAATATTGCCTTGACACAGTCTCTGGCTGAATCAAACTTTTGTTGTTGTTTTTTGTTTGTATTTTTAACCATTTTGTGGTTTCGGTCTTTGGACTGAAGCAATTCGTGTTTTTTCCAAAGAGAATAAAACAAGAAATTTGTTCCTAAACTGCTTCCTCCGTGAGGCCCAATGTGTCATAAAAGGTATCAAATATTTCTAATAGTTAAGCCCGTCTGTGTACAAAATCATTCTTTTTGATCTGATGCCTCCCACATTATTGTTATCTCTCTCTGCATGCTGTTTGTTGAGGAATAACCGGCTGCAGGAACTCGCACAGATACGCACAGCTACAACCAGCACTTCTCCTGTTTGCCCTCTAACAGAGCGTACTTCTGCTGGCACGTAACTGCTCAGTATGCATGAATGTGCAGCAAATTAAAAGATACATTTTAATTCAAAATATAGAGATTAAAAAAGGAGACGCAGCTCGCAGAAATTGACCTAATCTCAGTTCCAAAGTCAGTTTTGTGTCATTTCTGCCTCCGTCTACCGTGTGAACCTGCTGTGACTACCAGGAATGTCACGGACAAACAGATCCCGTCTGTGGGAGATTTCGGTGACCTTTCACCCTGTCATCGCCGCTCATTCATGTCTGCTTCTTCATCGTGTGTCTGACACACGGGTCAAACCATTTCCTCCTTAACGCCTGGTCACCTGCCGTATAGATCTCTGATCTGGGACTCTGAATAGTAGAACAGATGTTTATCTTACTCTACTTCCACAAGAACAAATTCACATTTCCAAGAAGACAAACGTCATTATTTCATAAAAGCACCATTGTTAGCCTCGCCTTCATTTCTCATGAAAATAACCTAAAAAAAGGACAGATGATGAGATTCTTTCTCTGGCGTCTTGCACAGATAGGTTAACAGTATGAGGCGAGTCTCTCTGCACAGATGCTCCATTCTCTCTGCACAATCCTCTCTTTGTTTTACATGCAGACGAGCCTCTGTTGGCTGTAATCTCATGTGAGGTGCCGCAGGTCCTTTTTATTAACTCAGTTTTAATAACTTCATCAAGTGGGAGCTCAGCTGCATGTGTAACCCATTACTGGCTGCTGCCCCCGGCCCTTCAGAAGACTTTGAGAGGCCTATCCGATCATTTCATCTTTCTATAGTGATTGGATAAGTAATTCATGGGACAAATTCATTGATTCTCAGCAGTGGGAGCACATGGGTTCACTGACTGGAATGCCAACTTACGTTTTGTATTCGACAAACAAACCTTTATGTGGCAGTCTGTTGACCTGCAGTCCAACAAATCAGTTCTCCCATGACTCTGGCTCCCAGAACTGCCAGTCTCATAGCGCTGTCTGTTATCCCGTAGTGACTAACTATCCATTTCTCTATGAACTATGTGGACGAATGGACTTAACTTGGCTCATAAAAGTGGTTCATGGTTGGATTATTTTATGTGGACACTGTAAAACTGGCAGGAAGAGTTTTGTTTGTGGAAAAACTGTGTAGATAGACTTCGAAAATAACACATTTTATAGAATGTAATATCAGAAACTGAGATTACAAAGTCCTTGGCAAGAATAAAACATGAAGTTATATGCATATACAATGTGAGAATAGAAAAACTGTTGTATTGGTCAGTTGGGGGGGGGTACCAGAAAGTCTATTTAATTTAATCCTGGATGGACATGGCAGCCTGCCTATAGTCGCACACAGTCACATCTAATTACACTCGACTAGTTCCTCCCAGGGAGCCCCTGTTTATGTGTGCACCGTTCTCTCCTATATATGCAGGTATATACAGGACAGTCCATCCCGTTAGGATGAGATGCATGATGGGATGTGATGTGATGGGAGTAGAGATGAAGGAGCTGAATGTAGTCCATGGCAGGTCATCGTATGGCGTGCGGCAGCAAGAGCTCCTCTCTCTTTATTCATTTCCTCACAGATTCCCCAAAATAGATCGACTTCCTGTCTGTTTTCCACGATGCTGTCCAGCGGACAGGAAATAGCATGTCCCTATTCCTCCCATTAGCCGCTCTCGCCTTTGCTTCTGTGTTTGGATATCTGTCGGTCCTTCTCTTTGCTGTGGTTTTCCCGCTCACGATGGAAAACGACCGATTTTAACGACCTGTCCAATCAAACATCAGCGGTCTTTGTTTTCTCTTCTTGTTAAGATCGTCTGGCTTCTAACGGTCCACTCCATTTCAACCCGTCACTGTTCATTTGAACAAAATGAGAATGCGATGCCTCAAAGCCGAGAGCGTTGGTGTCGCAGGATGCCACTGCTGCACTTGTGATGTGCAGAGACTTTTATTTTTGCACGTGTTTGAAGTGACTTTATGGCGACACCAGGGAAGCTGATCTCTACAGGGAATCTTTAGCTCCATAAACATCCCTTTTAGCCTCTTTTAATTAACTATTTAAGGCTTCAATCTATCAATACCTTCTCATGCATTTTGCATTCACCCCGAGAGTGATGGCTTTCTTCTATACGTG